>NW_024096640.1:0-600000 GCF_016545835.1 Crotalus tigris | reverse complement strand
TTAGCCAAGCTTTTAATGGACTGGTCCATTAAAGTACCGCTTTATAAAACCTTAGTAAGAACACACCTGGAATATTGCATCCAGTTTTGGTCACCACATTACAAAAAAGATGTTGAGACTTTAGAAGTGCAGAGAAGAGCAAATAGAATGATTAAAGGTTTAGAAACTAAAACATATGAAGAACAGTTCAGGAACTGGATATGGCTAGTCTAGAAAAAAGAAGGATTGGAGTGACATGATAGCAGTATTCCACTGCCACAAAGAAGATGGGGTCAATTTATTTTCCAAAGCACCAGAGGGCAGGACAAGAAACAATGGATGGAAAATGATCAAGGAGAGAAACAACCTGGAATTAAGGAGACACTTCCTAACAGTGAGAACAATTAACCAGTGGAACAGCTTGCCATCAGAAATTGTGGGTGCTTCATCACTGGAGGTTTTTAAGAAGAGACTGGACAACCACTTGTCTGAAATACATTTGCACCACTCAGGTGACCCTGAGGACACAGATAAGCCTCCAGGTAGCATTAAAAGAATAGTAGTTTTTAAAAGTAGTTAAAAGAATGCAAATGAACAGCTGTCTGCAAGGAGTCCATTCCCACCATCCACTCAGAGCTGAAGAAGCTTCTTGGAAGAGAAGTGAAACATCTTCAAAGAAAAACAAGAAACTCCAGTTGCTTCATGAAAAAAGCATGTTCGGAATAACTATGACCTAGATGACTGAGAATCCCCATAGATATAAAGCAGCAATAGTGCTTAATTAAAATAATATGTGTCCCTTGTTTTTTTTCTTCTGGCAAAATGCTGTCAATTAACTTACCTGCATTCATTGGAAACCTCACAAAATCCATTCACTGGATGACAACCAGGTTTGCAATCAGTGCCTAAAAAAAGGAATTGCTATGTTACATTTTAGAAATTCTTAAAAACTTGTCTGTAATGACTTTAGATTAGTAAACTTAATGACAAATATATTAGCAATACACTAGACATTCTTGGACTTTAGCCAAAGTCGTATTCTGGTGCCCTGTATGGTTGGCTCATCTTTTGATTTTGTTAGGAATGTTTTAAAAAATGCCATTGTTTCTTTCTTTTTTCACGTTGTTGAGCTTTACAGTGACGATTTTCAGCCCTAGATGACTTTTTTTTTCTTTTCTAAGACATTTTCACTCTAAGAAAATAATTTTAATTACATCAGCTCATTGTTGTCATATGGCAACAATTCTGCAAAATTTTATTTCCTGGTGAATGGGCATGCAAGTTCACAGAATGCACAGTTACTGCTTTTTGCTTTTTTTATTGTGTTTTTCAGAGGGTTTTTTTTTGATACCCCTAAAATTTGGCACCCTAGGACAGTGCCTATTCAGCCTTAGCAATACAGTGTTTCGCTGAAATATGTAGACATAATTTAAAAACCTGTAGTCACTTTGTATTTTTTGAAATTTGGATGTGAATACACTTTCTTATGGAGCCAGATCAACTAGTACAGTACAACTGTTGGGAGAAACAATGGGAGGGAGAGAGGGAGGGAGGGAGGAGGAAATGATATTGAATGGCATAGATTTTGACCAATTGCACTTCATAATGCTACAGTCTGTTTCAAGTCTTCCTATTAGAATTGTATAACAGAGTATAAACTTTTCAGCTTTGAACATGAATCTACCATTTAAAGTTGCATTAAATATTCCTTATGGGATGAATCTCAGTCACAATTCTTGTTTATATGCTTTCAGTAGAAGCTACAATATGGAAATAATACTCTGTGGGTTTCAGATGCTCACATTTGTTCAAAAACGATAAAAGAAAAAGCATTACTAACCCCAAAATGATTTTGCTTTCAATTTAATCCACAACATCAATGTTAAATAAATCCAACATTCCTCAGTTTTATATTAAGTAATTGAGAAAAGCAAAAAATAAGCATAAGAATTAAAAGTTAATTATATTGCCACAATAATAGAGTATAATGCCTAAAACAATTTAGTTCACTCAAAACAGGGTGAGAGAAGCAATCCTGCATCTGTCCCAATGAACTTGCCTCAATGAACTTCAGAGGATAAAGTAATATATAATCTTAATTGACCTTGAATCTTGTTGCACTCAATGGGACTTTGGGAAAAAAATTAAAGAAGATTTAGCTATTTGATATTGCTACAGCATATCTTACTGTGTGATTGTAAGCTATAGCTAAAACTAGAATGTCAACTAACATTAATATATAGGACATATAATTGATTCAAAGGATGAGACCTTTAAAGACCTAGGATAACATGATATGATCTGACATGATAGACTGGGTGCCATGACTGCAGGATTCTATGATTTTACCTTGTATTCCCATGTGATTTTTTGCAAGATCTATAACAGAATTGAACATGCTTCCATTTTTGTCAGCTTTGTCAAAATATCTACAAATCAAAACATACATTAGGTTGCAATCCTACTGATAGCTTTAATTCATTTGGAATCTAGCTGGACTAAGGAGCATATACATGATAATAAATTAATGATCATTGTGATGGGTAGTCCATAAAAGTTCCATTCCCATTGATTTCATGGGAAAAGTTAACTGCAGGGTGATAACACTGAAATATATAATGCTTAAATAAGCTAGAGTTAATGTGCAAAATTTCAGTCTATAAGATGTAAAACATAACACATGTTTTACACAACATAATTCAAAGAAAAATCATGTTTGGGAATTTCAACTTCTCACTGATGCTCAGATATGCTGGAAAAAAACATACTTCAGTGTAAGAAAAGATATGGGCATTTCTGGTTCTAATTTAAAATGAAACTAAATGCCACAGAAAGTTTGTCATATCTTTGCAGCTGGGACTCAGTGCATTAATTAACGTTATCTGAACACATTACATTCCTAACTCCTTTTCAGCTCCTAAAACAGTTGAAAAATAAGAAAAAAATGTCATTATCTAAGACAAGTTTATTATTGATGTCTAAAATTGTTATCCTAATTGTTTAGGATGGACCGATGTCTAGGTCCAGGAGCCATGCGCAAAACCGGCTAGTATTATAAAGAGAGATTCCCATCGACCTATTCCTAAGCTCTGATGATGTCGGTAGTGCTGACCGACGAAAGCTCAGCATGTTATTAAACGTTTTTAGTTTAATTTTATCCTGGTGTTTGCATTTATTTGTTTTTACTGTATAGCTTTACCCAGGACCCACGTTTCCAGAACAGCCAACTAGCCGTAGATAATAAGGGTTATAAAGTCGAGAGCATCGGTCTGAGGACAGGTAAGTTAGCCATCCCGTTCCACCACCCCGACCTTTCACAAACCCGAGGGGCACATTCAACAAAAACCTGAAGAGCAGCAAAACTCTCAAACCACATTTCCTTGAAAAGTACGTTCCAAAGCAAAGACCCCCCAGGCACATATCCAAAAGAAAGTGGTCAGCCCGGTTTTTATGAAGAGTTTTGGAAACGTCACGTGAAATCAGCGGGGCTTACTTTCGAGGGAGTCGGGTTTAAAACCGTCCACAAACCCGTCGTGGCTCTGAAGCCCTCCAGCCGCTAATCCTGGTACAGTACGGCGAGCTAGCGCCCATTCGCCCAGCACATATCCTACACAGTACCCCGCAGAAGCTAAGGTTGGAGCGCGTTTCAATCAGCCCGGGACTTTCTTCTTACCTTGGGCCAGCGGCAGACAGACGACCAGCGGCCAGAAAAAGCAGCCCAGGTATTTGGCGGTGTGGGAATCCATCGCCAAACGTGCCCGGCGAGGGGGCTCATGCCCCAACTCCTACTGCCTACGAGGGAAAAGAAGACGGAGCTGCACGCGGGAGGGGTATTCCCTCCGCCCAGGAAGTGCCCCGGTTGCCTTCTCCTAAAGGCGAGATTTCATGGAGATTTTTTTTTTGTATGTTTGGTCATTTATTTCCCTTTTTTTTTTCCAGGAAGGAAAGGGAGGGGAACTTTCTGCCGCAGGAGGAGAAGGAGGAGGAGAGATGATTCTCGCTGCGAGAAATCCGGGCCCCACTAATCTGGGACGAAGCTCTTCTCTCCTGACCTAGGAAAGGGGCCAATGCATTCTCACGTTCGCGCTGCCACCTTGCTAAGTGTCTGCCTTGGAGGGGGAGAAAAAAAAAAAAAACAGGCGTAGGCGTAGGAATAGGAAAGAGGCTGACATGGAGGAGGGAGGTAATACAGTACAAAAAAAAAAAAAAGTGGTCACGATTGCACTTCAGTTAGTTGGGTCTTTTCGCTGCCATCCTGACGTGTATGTAGTCCTCCCGGGTTCCACTTGTTGCCCAATAGTACACATCCCACCCATCTTTCCTGAGGCGACTGAAGGAAAGCCTCGGCGTGAGATGAATTTGACTCCTCCCCCACCCGCTCAAAACAGAACTGAAGCAATCAAGATTTCCAAGAGAAGACGCCTTGGCTGCTCAGGCCGCGCATCGGTGTTAAGGAGCAGCGGATCGCGCAAGCAGGACGCGTGGCGATTCTTTCCCCTATTGGTGGCATGGTTCCGCTAGATTGCCGAGCATTTGCTGATGAGAGATTGGATTTAGCTAATAGCACTTGCTTGATTTCCAACACCAATTAAACGCTTTCTATCTTATTCCAGTCACGTTGAGAGCTTGTGGGGCAGCTTCCTTTGGAAGTCATCTGCAAAGATAGTAGTAGTAGTAGTAGTAGTAGTAGTAAAGTTGGAAGGGACCTTGGAGGTCATGTAGTCCAACCCCCTACTCAGGCAGGAAACCCTATATCATTTCGGACAAATGGCTGGCCAGTCTCTTCTTTAAAAACTTCCAGTGTTGGAGCATTCACCGCTTCTGGAGGCAGGTTGTTCTGGTTAATTATTCCAACTGTCAGGAAGTTTCTCCTTAGTTCTAGGTTGCTTCTTTCCTTGCTCAGTTTTCACCCGTTGCTTCTTGTCCTGCCTTCAGGTACCTTGGAAATAGCTTGATTCCCTCTTCTTTGTGGCAATCCCTGAGATATTGGAACACTGGTATCATGTCCCCCCTCGTCCTTCTCTTCATTAAACTAGACATACCCAATTCCAGCAGCCGTTACTTATATGCTTTAGCCTCCAGTTCCCTAATCATCTTTGTTGCTCTTCTCTGTACTCTTTCTAGAGTCTCAACATCTTTTTTACATCACGGTGACCAAAACTGGATGCAGTATTCCAAGTGTGGCCTTACCAAGGCATTGTAAAGTGGTATTAACACTTCATGTGATCTTGATTCTATCCCTCTGTTAATGCAGCCTAGCACTGTGTTGGCCTTTTTGGCAGCTGCAGCACACTGTTGGCTCATATCTAAGTGATTGTCCACTAGGACTCAGAGGTCCCTCTCACAGTTACTACTATTGAGCAAGTTACCTGTATACTATACCTGTGCATTTGGTTTTTCTTGCCTAAATGTAGAACCTTGCTTTTTTCACCATTGAATTTCATTTTGTTAGATAGTGCCCAGTGTTCAAGTCTGTCCAGATCCTTCTGTATCTTAAACCTGTCTTCTGGAGTGTTGGCTATTCTTGCCAGCTTGATGTCGTCTGCAAATTTGATGAGTTTCCCATCTATCCCCTTGTCCAAATCGTTGATGAAGATGTTGAAGAGCACTGGGCCCAGAACAGAGCCCTGGGGCACCCCACTACACACTTCCCTCCATGTAATGGAAAGATAAATGGAAAAAGGCCTTCCACCAATTTTTACAATAATAAACATAGAATCATAGGGCTGAAAGGGACCTCAGAGATAATCCTGGTCAAGGAAGGAGACGTTATACCATCCTGGTCAAATGGTTGTCCAGTCTTTTTTAAAACCTCCAGTGAACTTGCTGCCCACCTTATATCTCTCTAAAGTTTGACCTTCAGATTCCACTGGTGTGTTTCTTTTTGTCTAAGGGTTATTTAAGGTTTAATATTAAGGGAAAACTTTGAAGACCTGGCTCCCTTCAGTCTAAGAAGCAAAGCCATTGGGCAGAGAGCAGGATGGTTCTAGTCCAGCATTAAGAAAGCCACAAAGTCCCACTCTACATAGCCGTGTGTTCTTCTTCAGCCTAACACCAGATGATTTTGTGGAAGATCCATAACCTTTCAGTTGCTTGCAAATGATAAGGTTCTTTAAGAAGATGCACAGCTCTTCATTTTTAAAAATGCATTTTATTTCTCAAGTTCTCCATAGGAATTTAGGAGAAAATAAATCTTGATTGTTTCAAAGTTGCAGCCCATCTTCAGTTTCTTATACAGTCTATGAAAAGTCAGTTTATCAAGCAGATTTTTGCTTAAGAAGCATCATTCCCTAGTTTCCATACTGGTGAAAACTAGTGGCAGACTTAAACTTATAATCTTATGATGTTTAAGTTGTCAGTTGGTTAGGTAAATTCCCAAAAAACAAATTATTAAAAAAAAATAAAATTAAAATGGTTAGATTTGTTCAGAAATAGGAACAAGTAAGTAAAGAGTTGTGTTCGTTGTATAAATATAAGTGCTTACTTAAGCTACTAAATTACTAATTAGAACATAAAAACATTAATGTTGCCCTGATGGTTCAGAGCCTTGGCCTATCTGGTCCAGCAGCCTGTTCTCACAATGGGCAACCAACTACACAAGGATGCCCCCCGTCTTACAGAAGATGGCCTTCAGAGGCAATACCATCTGGTATCAAGCCATTGATCCTCATGACTTTCATGAATTGGTCCAACCCTTTTTTTGAAACCAACCAACCAATCAAGCTTCCTACATCTCAAATTCCAAAGTTTCATTACGTGTTATGTAAAAAAAAAAGGCCACTTGTCTGTCAAATTGTTAAATCAAGTCAGTGATATTTGACCAAGATTTTTTGACTGACAATCAAGTGACATCTACCTTACTTGCGTGCTACAGAAAAAAAAAAAGGCTAACCTTTTCCAGCTCTTATGGTGCCCCTGCAGTAGCCTGAAGATACCTTTGGGTGGATTATTGCAGAATTGGTGCTTTTCCTCTTATTCCAGGCAAAGACTTTCTGTTCTGAGATCCATGGGAGGGGGGAGAGATTTGAAGTGATGTGGCCAGAGGCAGCAAGTTGGTTGGTCTTGGTATGGCAGATTTGCTGTGGAATTGCTCCTTCCATCCAGTCTTTAGAAACAGCAGCTGTACTTCACTGCTGATTTGACTGCAAGGCAAACCAGAAACTCAGCTTCTGCAGTCATTTAATTTCTCCCTTTTAAATAATCCACAAAGAAGTGAAACCCCGAAATTGACCAGTCTCTACTTCATGCACGTAACTGAAATGATTTGCCTTTTTTGTAGCCTGTATGATACGGAATTCCCTTACCCAGTTGCTACTCCTTGCATGTTAAGGTAATTTACAGTTCCCGCCCAGGTCTTTAACACTTACTGGTTGTCTGCCTCTCTACACAATCCAAACAACCAATAGAGGGAAGCTAAGAGATATCTCAAACGCCAACTCTCTATTGCCATGTAGTGATCAAAAAGTCAGTGCATGGTTATAAGGAACCATAAAAATGTTCGATGATATGATGAAAAATACAACAAAAAGCATTGCATGGAATAACCACAATATTGTGCCAATAGGAAGAGGCTTTTCACACGATCAACAAATGAGATTGAATAGAACTGGAGTTTCAGCTGAAGAAATCCCCAGATCGTGGCCTTATAATGTGTGTTAAAGCTGTATAGATGGCAGCAAAGATCAGACCTATTCTGGGTGCTCAGTAAAGGCATGTTGGAGGGGCAGCAAAATGTAGTGTGGCATTTTCCTTTATTAAAAACTGAAACGAGGTCATGATTTGCTTTCTGACATTGACATGAGTTTGAATCTATTGAGTTTGATCCCCTCATTGAATTCTGGTTATCAAAGCTCTTTAAGGTTAATATTGTTTTAGGCTTTGTGTTTTCGCTACACTCAGTTTCTTTACTTTGCTCAACCATAAACATTTTCGCAAGTGCAGGGTCTGTTTTTTTTCTTTTTTGACCAACAAAGTGTTCATCCATTGATTGTGACAACTGGCCCAAAGTCACCCAGCTGGATTTCATGTCTAAAATGAGACTAGAACTCACACTCTCCTGATTTGTGATCACTTTGCCAATTGGCAAAGAAGAGCTTTAAGGCACAAAGTTCTATGAAAGTTTAAATAAATATGTGATTGGCAAGATCTCTTAAAATGTAAGAGCCTAACAAACGGATTTGGTTTCTCTGGATCACAGTATAATGGCAGAAAATAATAATAGTCTTGAGTATTTTAAAATAGAAGCTATATAGCACATTCTCTCTTGTCAACTTCGCAGCAACACTAAAGGAGAAGAGCGAGATTAATCACATTGCTTTGTTTTTTTTATTTTACACTGCCCCCTTACCTAGCCTGGTGCCTCCTGGTGTGTTAGTCATGATCCTTATCTGCTCCAGGAGTATGGAGTATGTGCAAAAAAATATTAAAGCAAAACTATGTTCAAAGAAATTAGAGTTAATATAATAATGTCCTTCTGTAAGATATACTCCAGGTAAAAGATGTCTCCTTTCAGATCTTAAATTAACACATTTCTGCTTGTAGGAACACAATAGAAAATTGTACTGCCTGTGAAGTTTATGTTTTCTGTTATTTGAGGACATTCCCCTTCAGATTCCTCCTTCTGTCCCTCCCTATAAGTAGATAAAATCAGATTTCACCTTCTTCCTCCAACCTCAAGATTCTTTCCAGTGGCCTGACTTCATTTCCTCACTATTGTTCTTGTAATAAATGCCTTCCTGGAGTTTAACCTAAGTCTTTCCTTTGCAGCCTAAAACCATTTCCTTCTTGGTGACAAAAAACCTCCAGAACAATAGACTGCTAAAAGCATAAAAAGAAGTGGCTGAGGGAGCTGCATGTTCAGATCTGTCACTGTTCTTTTATTTTGAACAGTAAAGTACAGTCCTGGGAGTCACAGATTTAATCAAGTCCATCCACGATGTACCAAAGGTAGTAAAGTGATACAAAACCTTTCTCTCTCACCCCCTCCCTCACATCTTCTTTCCTGAATCCTTTGCCCATTCAAAATACCCTGAAGTATTTATTTATATACATTACATTTTTATTCTACCTTGCATCCAGGAGATCAAAGTATGTAAAGATAAAGGTAAAGATTTCCCCTGTCCAGTTGTGTCAAACTCTAGGGGTTGGTGCTTGTCTTCTTTTCTTAGCCGAGGGAGCCAGCATTGCCCAAATACATTTCCGTGGTCATCTGGCCAGCAAAAAAGCTCATGGAATGCTGTTACCTTCCCACTGAAGTGGTACCTATTTATCTACTTGCATTTGCATGCTTTCAAACTGCTAGACGGGCAGAGCTGGGGCAAGTAACAGGAATTCATCTCATTGCATGGCACTGAGGACTCGAACTTGGGCTGTCAGCTTTCTGCCTAATTCCTGGCAGTCGGTTTGTGGAAAAGACTTTCTAATGGTACAAAGTTCTATATCTGTGGTATAGTTTATATATCTGTGGTATAAGAGTTTGATCCTGACCAGTTGAAGGTTGGTTCAGCCTTCCATCCTTCCCGAGATCAGTAAAATGAGGAGCCAGATTGTTGAGGGCAATTTGTGGATTCTGTAAACCGCTTAGAGAGGGCAGTAATGCATTATGAAGCGGTAAGTAAGTCTAAGTGCTGTTGTTATTGCTATTGCAAGTTGAGGCTCCAAGGTTGCATCAAGTCTTGAAATGCTTGGATATTGTTTCAAGATGTGTTTCAAAATTTCCCATCAAACTGTAAAATGGGGAAATTAATTATTTATAGCTTGATTTATATTAATTGCTGTTTTGATTCCCTACTTTGGACTACAGCCATAACACACCAGAATGGATTTGGTCCTTCAAAGTAGAAAAGGATTAAAAAATATATTATTTTTCAGATGGCAGATGAATGATGATCAATCAAGGAATGCAATAGCAACATATTTCCTGAATCAGATATGCCTAAGACAATATGTGATAATTTTAGGAGTTACGATTTTAAAATTCTATATATCTTCCCTGGAGAAGAAGATTTCCTGAGGCTGCAGGTGCATTTTCCTCAGCAAAAGAAGCAGATGGTTGAGGAAGAAATGCCTGTCTGGGGAAGAAAACCCAAATTAAGAAAAATCTAGTTCCTTTTAAAATGATGGGAAATGAAAGAAAAATCTTCCCTTACCACTATTCAACAATCCCCTCTGGTTATTTTTCATTCCTATGCATCTTTCCCTTGTGAAGACTCTGTGGTTTATGCATAGGGAACAGAAGGGTCTATTCGCATGCCAAAATAAGCGATAATGAATTACCTGTTTAAGTCAGTGCTTCTGCTGCTGCTGCTCTGAAGATGAGAGAGCCACTGATTTACATTTCATCTCCTCTCTGGGTAGAGATGGTGTTATTCTGCTAGCACTCTTTCTCTAGTCTTAACCCAGAGCTTCCCAAACTTTTACCTTCAGTACCCAAAGCTGCTTATCAGAACTGTCCTTTTATGGCTTATCAGAAAGTTATTTATTTATTCATTCATTTATCATCAAGCTCGCATGATGCCCACCTCACCAAAGGCGACTCTAGCTTACAGCGTACAGACAAAGAATAAAATGCACTATAAAACAGGAATCATAAATTTCAAATTCAATTAAGATAAAGCTAACCAGGATGGAGAAGAAGGGAGCAAAGTGCTTACATGGAGGAGATGGGATGTTATCTGCTCCCTTAGCCGCCTCCAAAGTGCCACATCCCCATTGGGACCCCAGCCATGTCTTCAAGGCTTTTCAAAAGGCCTAAAAGGTAAGAGCAGGTCTGACCTTAAGGAGCAAGATGTTCCAGAGGGCAGGAGCCATGGCAGAAAGGGGTAATTTTCTGGACCGCACCAGCTGGAATACCTTGGCTGATGGTCTGCAGCACTCCCCTTCTGCCAGATGGATGGTGCAGATTATTCCCATCTGGTGAGCTAGCTACACCCATGTCATGGAGAGCTTACAGGTGATGACCAACACCTTGAATTGGACCCAGAAGCAAATTGGACCCAGAAGCCCGTGCTTGTGGAACAGAGATGGAACACCCCAGGGCCCCCCAAAACTGCCTATGCAGCTGTGTTCTGCACCAGCTGAAGCTTCCAGATACTCTTCAAGGGTAGCACCATGTAGGGGCATTGCAATAGTCCAAACAAGATGACAAGAGCTTGAGTGACTGAGCACAGGGACTCCCAATCCAGGAAAGGGCACAACTGATGCTAACATGAAGTTGTGCAAAAGATCTCCTGGCCATTACTGCTACCTGCTCATGAGACTCATTACCTGCATGAGTCGCAATCCAGCAGAACCCTTAGATTGTGCACTGGGTCTGTCTGGGGAAGTGCCACCTCATGTAGAACAAAAGATGTTAACATCCCGGAGCTGGAAGCTCCACGCGCCCACAAACACTTGGTCTTACCAGGGTTCAGCTGAAGTCTGTTGTTCCCCATCCAGATCCCCACAATCTCCAGGCACTGTGGACCCTCTGAAGCTGTCAAGCAACCACTTACTTTACCATCTGCCTAAAAAGGGAGATGGGAGACTGGATGGAATTCAGATGGGGTAGAGAATTTTTTTTTAAGTAAGATTTTTTTTAAAGTAAGAAGTGTCTTATTAAATGTACCTGTTGCAGTTGGGTAATAGAGTGTCACCCAAAGAAAAAAACACATTTTCTCAATTTTGCCTAATTTACCCAGATTTAGGAAGCACTGCTTTAACCCTTTATTGGCTGAATCCATGAACTCATAATGACTGCTGAGCTGAGCTTCAAGCAAGTGAACAACCTGGGGGGGGGGGAATGGTTGTTTTCCAAGAAATGAGGACCCTTTTGGAAGATCTTGTTTCTGAAGTGTGGGTTGTTGATTTTCTGCATTTGCTTTCTCATCTACAGCCTCATCTTACATTTCAGATGTGGCGGGATGACTGTTGGTAATCTGATGTCTCCTGGGCAATAGTGTTGTCATCGACAAATCCTTTAAATCCAGAATCACCCTTCGGTTAGCTTTGTAAGTGTTTCTGACATGAATACAGACAGTCAGCGGAGGAGAAATAATCCTTTCTTCCTGAGTGAAGGCTTTTCAGATACAGCCTTTGAACAAGTTACTGTGTTTGACTGAAACAATGATAAAGGATATTTTTCCACAAGAATGCTATCCAGTTTTAAAATAGTTTCAGACCTCCCCAATTCCATCCTGTTGTTAATACCCACAAACTGAGGTGATTTATTGCTACCTCACCTGCCATGTCCTCAAAACCATAGTAAAACTTCTTCTTTTTTACTTGAAATGCTATAGTTTTGGAAAGCATGTGGTCGGTTTCTTTCATATTTGGAGGAGCTTTGTCTTTCTATGTCTCCTGGGAGCTTCAGATGTTTTCACATAGGAACTATGAGACCTCTTTGCATTTAACAAGACAAATATGCACAACATGAGAAAAGGCCCTGGTGGAGGTAGCACATGCAATCTATTGCTCTTTGTGAAGTAAGGAAAGAAGAAAATTTGGTCACTGAGCCATTTGGAGCAACTTGGACAAAGAGAGATTTTTGCTCCTTCTTCTTAACAGATGTGCACATTATCTTCTGAAGGACTGGGAAATGTTGTGGATTGAAGTGCCCTATTTTTTCTTCCTTTTCTTTTAAAACGGGATAAGAATTGTCTCAAGTTCATTGAACATATTCAATCAAGGAACTACAGAAAACAATATCCCAATAATACTGACAGGATAAACTACTGAATATAAACAAACCCCACTTCCTTCTAGCACTAAATATGTTACCATTAGTTTGGTAATGAAATATTTGCAAGCAAACAATCAACCTCAAAGAGCACCAAGGACTCTGAAGTTCAACCCTGAGCTACAAATATTTTCTTCTATTGGTAACTGGAGTATAACACTTATAAGGGGAGCAGACTCACTGATCAAGGGATTAGCTAATGGTAGAGTTGCATTCCTCTGCTGAACTATCAATTCTAGCCTGCACTTTTTGGAGAGAGAGGCACTTAGAATTTTGCAGTTAAACTGAATAAACAGGTGGGCAAATAAGCAAAGGGGAATTTTGCAATGGAGTTGAATACAGGAACAGAACACAGACCTTCCACTTCTAGAATCTAAGTATCCAGGCAAATTAATAACTGAGGGAAGAATATAATCCTTTACGTATACATTTAGATCTGACAAACCTAAAGGAACACACACACACCCCGCCGCCAAGTTATTTGTCTTCTATGAAGCTAGAAGGCTAGAATGGGATAGGATGCTTTCCAGTGTACTGCACCAAATATTAAATGTATTATATTTGCCCACAAGCTATGCTTGGTGCAATATGCTCCTGGCTGTCAGGGAACAAAATTATACCATTGAAATTGAGGGGGAGGGAATGGCTAGAGACGCTTAGAGAGTCAGAGAAATACATAGATGAGACTGTCTAGCACGAGATAGCTTTATCTTGCTACCAGGATGATAGCTTACTAGAGAGCCTTGTGGAAAGAAGACATCAATTTGAGGATAATGGAGATAGAGCTTAGGTGGTATCCTTTGGTGGTAAACACACATTCCATTGTATCAAAAGTGGATGAAGGGCTGAAAAATGGAGAGGATTTTGTTGCAGGTGATTAAGTCATTAGAAATACAAAGAGATCTATGTGGGTATAAATTACATGTGACTTGTTTGCCTGATGGGATATCCTATTCTATTCCATCTAGGTGAATCAAATTTATCTAGATATCCTGCTTCATCTAGATAAATAGTGAAGAGTATTTTCAGCAACATTAGGAAATCTAATCAGCTGTCATGGAAGCCAACATTTAATTGCTAGGAAGCAGAATAAAGTCTAGAGCTTCCAATGTAATATTGGATCAGACAGTGATATTAGATACAGGAGATTTGTTAGACACTAGAGAAATTTTGGGGAAAAGAAAAATGGGCTCTGTTTAAATTGAAGTGAAACCAGGCTATTGGCACATAATATCAAAATGATGGCAGAGCAGCTATTAAACTGATCTATGGGGGGCAGTCAACAGTTCTGAGCCATAACCACCATAAAATGCTGTAGCTTTTTAGAAAACATTATGAAGGATGGAGCAAACATTGGAAGTGCAAATGAGACTTGGGGGAGGAAAAGGAGAGGGGGGGGAGAGAGAGAGGGGGAGGGAGGGAAGGAGGGAGACAGAGAGAGAGGGAGAGAGAGAGAGAGAGAGAGAGAGAGAGAGAGAGAGAGAGGCTCACATAAAATTTTAAAAAGTCATGGTGTTATCAGTATTTCTAAACAAATGTTAAGAAACTCCAAGTCAAGATGTAGAAACCTGGTTACAACTGAGATCATAGAGTGGGTACAACAGAAACCTAAAGAAACACTGAGATGTGGTTATTTCTGAACACATATTCTATGGAAAGAACAGAAAAAGAGACACTGGAGATGTTTCTATCAAAGATAAAAAATCTACCATAGCAGAAAATACTGGAAAACCAAATGCCTCCATGGATTCATTATGTGACTGCCCAATTTTGTGATCTTTTTTTATGGTGGTCACTAAACAAACTCATTTTAGCTAATAGACATTTTTTTTTTTTGCCAGAAAGCAGAAGTAAACACAATTTTCTGGCAAAAAAATACCATAAATTGAAATAATGTGATTACAACACCCTGCAAAAGAATCTAAGTGTGAGTCTGTTGCCAACCACCAAAATGTGATCACATGACTATTGGGGGGGAGGGGGGGATGCAGCCATCAGAACTTCAAAACAGGGTTGTAAGTAGCTCTGGAGAGATCTGCCATAATTTCAAATGGTTGTTATGCTATTGGTTGTCAGGCAAGGACTACCTGTAATTTGAAATCTGAAAATTACACATTTCATAAACTTCAATTACCGTAAATGCCGGCGTACAAGGCGACCCGGCGTATAAGACGACCCCCGTCTTTATAGCCGGGCCGCATTCCTAGAATGTCGTCTTATACGCTGGAAACTACCAGTATTTCCGGCGTATAAGACGACTCGGCGTATAAGACGACCCCCGTCTTTGGTGCCGATTTCAGCGCTCGCGGAAGTCGCCTTATACGTCGGCATTTACGGTATCTTGTTTTTTAATTTGCAAACTTATTAATGCCATTTAAATTGCCATTTCCTACTTCATTTTATAGTATGACACTGGAGATAGGAAACTGTAGGTCTATTTTACCAACAGGAAAATATGGGCCTACTAGTTACAAAAGCGTTGTCCTAGGCAAGTGCCTACGTTGCTTACTTTTGATTTTTCAGAGATATAATAACAATAATAATAATAGTAAAATTGGAAGGTACATTGGAGGTCATCTAGTCCAACCCCCTGCTCAGGCAGGAAACCCTATACCATTTTGGACAAATGGCTGTCCAGTCTCTTCTTAAAAACTTCCAGTGTTGGAGCATTAACCGCTTCTGGAGGCAGATTGTTCCACTGGTTAATTGTTCTCACTGTCAGGAAGTTTCTCCTTAGTTTTAGGTTGCTTCTCTCCTTGATTAGTTTCCATCCGTTGCTTCTTGTCCTGCCTTCAGGTGCTTGGAAAATAGCTTCACTCCCTCTTCTTTGTGGCAGCCCCTGAGATATTGGAACACTATCATGTCCCCCCTCATCCTTCTCTTCATTAAACTAGACATACCCAATTCCAGCAGCCGTTCTTTATATGCTTTAGCCTCCGGTCCCCTAATCATCTTTGTTGCTCTTCTCTGTACTCTTTCTAGAGTCTCAACATCTTTTTTACATCGCAGTGACCAAAACTGGATACAATATTCCAAGTGTGGCCTTACCAAGGCATTGTAAAGTGGTATTAACACTTCATGTGATTTTGATTCTATCCCTCTGTTAATGCAGCCTAGCACTGTGTTGGCCTTTTTGGTAGCTGCAGCACACTGCTGGCTCATATTTAGGTGATTGTCTACTAGGACTCTGAGATCTCTCTCACAGTTACTACTATTGAGCAAGGTGCCACCTATGCTGTACTTGTGCATTTGGTTTTTCTTGCCGAAATGTAGAACCTTGCTTTTTTCACCATTGAATTTCATTTTGTTAGATAGTGCCCAGTGTTCATGTCTGTCCAGATCCTTCTGTATCTTAAGCCTGTCTTCTGGAGTGTTGGCTATTCCTGCCAGTTTGGTGTCGTCTGCAAATTTGATGAGTTCCCCATCTATCCCCTCGTCCAAATCATTGATGAAGATGTTGAAAAGCACTGGACCCAGAACAGAGCCCTGGGGCACCACACTACAAACTTCCCTCCATGTAGACGCGGTTCCCTTGAGGACCACTCGCTGAGTACGGCTGGTCAGCCAGCTATGGATCCATCTGGTGGTGATGCTGTCTACCCCACATTTTTCTATCTTATCAAGTAGTAGGTTGTGATCTACTTTATCAAATGCCTTACTGAAGTCCAAGTAAATTATGTCCACAGCATTCCTCTGATCCACTAATTTTGTCACTTGGTCAAAGAATGCAATAAGATTTGTCTGGCATGATCTATTTTTGACAAACCCATGTTGACTTTTAGTAATGACTCTGTTTGCCTCTAGGTTCGTTGATTCGTTGTTTGATTATCTTTTCCAGGATCTTCCCAGGTATTGAGGTCAGGCTGATAGGTCTGTAATTTCCTGGGTCCATTTTTTTCCTTTTTTGAGGTTGGAAACTATATCAGCTCTTTTCCAGTCCTCTGGTAGTTCCCCTGTGTTCCAGGATCTTTGAAAAATATAGTTCATTGGTGCTGAGATCACATCTGCCAGTTCCTTGAGAAGCTTGGGGTGTAATCCATCTGGTCCTGGCGATTTGAACTCGTCTAGGCTGGACAGGTACTCACTTACCATTTTCTTGCCTATCTTAACTTGTGTTTCTATTCTGTTTTTTATGGCACTATTTTTGATAGGTTGGTCTGTTTTTTCCCTTTGTGTAAAGACAGATGCAAAAAACGAGTTAAATAGTTCTGCTTTCTCCCTGTTGCTTGTCATCTTCTTGACACTTTCACCCACTAATGGACCAATCATTTCCTACACTTTTTTCTTGTTTTTTACATGTTGAAGGAGGCTTTTTTTGTTATTTTTGACTTTGGTCGCAAGCCTTAGTTCATTTTGAGCCTTGGCTTTCCTCACTTCATCTTTGCAAGCTCGGGCTATTTGCTGATATTCTGACTTAGTTATGTGCCCCTCTTTCCACTTTCTATACTTGTCCTTTTTATCTTTCAATTTGTCAGAGAGTTTTTTATGCAGCCATGCTGGTTTCTTTTGAGAGATATTATTTTTTCTTTGTTAGTATTGTGCTAGCCTGGGCTTTTATTATCTCATTTTTCAAAATTTCCCAAGCTTCTTGAGTTGTTTTCCCCTTGAGGATTCTCATCCATGGAATACTTCCCAAACTCTCTCTAAGTTTATTGAAATTAGCTCTCTTGAAGTCCAAGACTCTAGTTTGACTGTGTTCTATTGCCTGTGCTTCCATAATGTTGAATTCCAATATTACATGATCACTTCCTCCCAGGATTCCCATGGCTTCAACACTTTCTATCATATAGTTAATGCACATTATAATTATGCCTGTCTTAGCACCTTTCAACTTATGCATAAGCATAATATAATTATAGCTTCATTATAGGGTTCTTGTTGCAGTAGTTTTTCCAGCAGGAAGGCTACTGCACTGTCATCAAACTCTCAGATGGGAAATTAGGATTAGCAAGTCCTTATTTTTATGTTAATGTGAAAATATTTTTTTAACTGTACATTCATTAATGGTACACACTCTTACCAAGCAATAAGACTTAACTGCCTTGGGGAAAATAAAGATGTCCATACTGAGCTATAATTAATTGATTTTTTTCCTTCCAGTTGATCAAGTTAAATCTTCAAAAGACAGATATTTCTTCAAAGTTTTTCTTTTTCTTTTCTTTTTTTAAAGATAATCTTTCCACAAAAGGAGATTTCCAGAATAACCTGATGGTATGGCCATTAAGTAAAGAAGTATAGCATGTCTAAGAGGAGGATAATACACAATACACAAATGATTTGTGAAAGATCTTGTGGTTTGTCTTTTCTATCACTCAGCTGTTTATTAGCAATGTACCTATCATTTGAAGCAAAAATAATATAGAATTTATATAGCTTTTGATTGATCAATTGCTTGTTAGTAACCCAGGATACCCCTTTATGGATTACTGCCTTGTCGTGGCGAAGGGGCTTGCATAACTCAATGAAGCTATAAGCTATGCCATGCAGGGCCACCCAAGACGGACAGGTTATAGCAGAGAGTTCTGACAAAATGTGATCCACTGGAGAAGGAAATGGCAAACCACTCCAGTATCTTTGCCATGAAAACCCCATGGACAGTACTAAAAGGAAAAATGATATGACGCTGGAAGATGAGCCCCTCAGGTCGGAAGGTGTCCAATATGCTACTGGGGAAGAGCAGAGGGCTAGTTCTAGTAGCGCCAGAAAGAATGAAGCGACTGGGCCAAAGCCGAAAGGACGCTCAGCTGTGGATATATCTGGTGGTGAAAGGAAAGTCCAATGCTGTAAAGATTTTTTCTCCATAGGAACCTGGAATGTAAGATCCATGAATCAAGGCAAGCTAGAAGTAGTCAAAAAAGAGATGACAAGACTGAACATCGACATCTTAGGAATCAGCGAACTAAAATGGACAGGAATGGGTGAATTTAACTCAGATGACCATCAGGTATACTACTGTGGGCAAGAATCCCTCAGAAGAAATGGAGTAGCCTTCATAGTCAATAAAAGAATAGGAAAAGCAATACTGGGATACAATCCCAAAAATGACAGAATGATCTCAATTCGAATCCAAGGCAAACCATTCAATATCACAGTAGTCCAAATCTATGCCCCAACCACTGGTGCTGAAGAGGATGAAATTGAACGGTTCTATGAAGCCCTACAGCACCTTATAGAATTAACACCAAAAAATGATGTCCTTATCATCATGGGGGATTGGAATGCTAAGGTAGGAAGCCAAAAGATAACCGGAATAACAGGCAAGTTTGGCCTTGGAGAACAAAATGAAGCAGGGCACAGGCTAATAGAATTTTGTCAAGAGAATACGATGGTCATAACAAACATTCTTTTCCAACAACCCAAGAGACGGCTCTACACATGGACATCACCAGACGGTCAACATAGAAATCAGAGTGACTATGTACTCTGCAGCCAAAGATGGAGAAGCTCTATACAGTCAGTAAAAACAAGACCAGGAGCTGACTGTGGCTCAGATCATGAGCTTCTCGTTGCAAAATTTAGGCTTAAATTGAAAAAAGTAGGGAAAAGCACTAGGCCACTCAGGTATGAACTAAATCATATTCCTGATGAATATACAGTAGAGGTGACAAATAGATTTAAGGAACTGGATCTGATAGACAGAGTGCCTGAATAACTATGGATGGAAGTTCGCAACATTGTACAAGAGGTAGCAACTAAAACCATCCCAAAGAAAAAGAAATGCAAGAAAGCAAAATGGCTGTCTCAGGAAGCTTTGCAAATAGCTGAGGAAAGAAGGGAAGCGAAAGGCAAAGGAGAAAGAGAAAGATACACCCAATTGAATGCAAAATTCCAGAGAGTAGCTAGAAGAGATAAGAATGCCTTCTTAAATGAACAGTGCAAAGAAATAGAAGAAAACAACAGAATAGGGAGGGCCAGAGATCTCTTCAAGAAAATTGGAGATATGAAGGGAACGTTTCATGCAAAGATGGGCACGATAAAGGACCAAAATGGCAGAGACCTAACAGAGGCAGAAGAGATTAAGAAGAGATGGCAAAACTACACAGAAGAACTATACAAAAATGAGCTTAACATCCCAGATAACCACAATGAGATGGTCATTGACCTCGAACCAGACATCCTAGAATGTGAAGTGAAATGGGCCTTAGAAAATCTGAGGAACAACAAAGCTAGTGGAGGTGACAGTATTCCAGCTGAGCTATTCAAAATCTTAAAAGACGATGCAGTAAAAGTGCTACACTCAATTTGCCAGCAAATTTGGAAAACTCAACAGTGGCCACAGGATTGGAAAAGGTCAGTTTACATTCCAAATCCAAAGAAAGGCAATGCCAAAGAATGTTCAAACTATCGCACCATTGCACTCATTTCACATGCTAGTAAAGTTATGCTTAACATCCTACAAGCTAGACTCCAGCAGTATGTAGATCGAGAACTACCAGAAGTACAGGCAGGATTTCGAAGAGGCAGAGGAACTAGAGATCAAATTGCCAACATACGCTGGATCATGGAGAAAGCTAGGGAGTTCCAGAAAAACATCTACTTCTGCTTCATTGACTCTGCAAAAGCCTTTGATTGTGTGGATCACAACAAATTGTGGCAAGTTCTTAAAGAGATGGGAGTACCAGACCATCTCATTTGTCTCTTGAGAAACCTATATGCGGGTCAAGAAGCAACAGTGAGAACTGGACACGGAACCACTGATGGTTCAAATTGGAAAAGGAGTCCGGCAAGGCTGTATATTGTCGCCCTGCCTATTTAACTTATATGCAGAGCACATCATGAGAAAGGCAGAGCTAGATGAATCAAAAGTTGGAATTAAGATTGCAGGGAGAAATATCAACAACCTAAGATATGCAGATGATACCACTCTAATGGCAGAAAGTGAAGAGGAACTAAAGAGCCTCTTGATGCGGGTGAAGAAGGAGAGTGCAAAAGTTGCTTGAAACTCAACATTAAGAAAACCAAAATCATGGCATCCGGCCCTCTCAATTCCTGGCAAATAGATGGGGAAGAAATGGAGTAGTGACAGATTTTATTTTTCTGGGCTCCAAGATCACCTCAGATGGGGACTGCAGCCAAGAAATTAAAAGACGCTTGCTCCTGGGGAGGAAAGCTATGGCAAATCTAGACAGAATTCTAAAAAGCAGAGACATCACCCTGCCAACAAAAGTACGTATAGTCCAGGCCATGGTTTTCCCAGTTGCAATGTATGGCTGTGAAAGTTGGACCATAAGAAAGGCTGAGTGCAAAAGAATTGAGGCCTTTGAACTGTGGTGCTGGAGAAGACTCCTGCGAGTCCCTTGGACTGCAAGGCGTTCAAACCGGTCGGTCCTAGAAGAGATCAACCCCGACTGCTCTTGAGAAGGCCAGATCCTGAAGTTGAAACTCAAGTACTTTGGCCACCTAATGAGAAGGAAGGATTCACTGGAGAAGAGCCTAATGCTGGGAAAGATTGAGGGCAATAGACGAAGGGGACGACAGAGAATGAGATGGCTGGATGGAGTCACTGAAGCAGTAGGTGTGAATTTAAATGGACTCCAGAAGATGGTAGAGGACAGGAAGACCTGGAGGAATGTTGTCCATGGGGTCGCGATGGGTCGGACACGACTTCCTGGGGCCTGGCGCTGGTGGCAGTTTCCTTGCCCTCCTCTTTCTCCTCCCCTTCTTCCTCCTGCTGCCCCCCCCAGGCGGCTTGGGCGGGTGCTGGGACAAGACGGGTGCCTGGGGTGAGCAGCCAGGCTGGCGGAGGGGCTGGCAGGGGCCACAGGGCACCAGCCCCCACCACGGCTCCATTGATGGGCGGAGGTCAAGGCCGGGCAGAACAGAGTCCCAGCTGGGGCGGCTGCTTCCTCACCCTCCTCCCTCTCCTTCCTCCTGCTGCCCCCCAGGCAGCTCAGGCAGGCGCTGTCCCCACTGTGGCTCCATCGATGGGTGGAGGGCGAGGCTGGGTAGTGCGGAGTCCCAGTGTAGGCAGCGGCTGAACTGGGGGAGGCGGGGACCCCCGACAATGCAGCCATACCACCGCTGCCACCGGAGCCGCTTCTTCCCATTCTGGTCCCCATCACTGCCCATTCGGCTGAGGATGCAGTGGAGGCCAGGCCGGGAGTGGTGGGGACCCCCGATAATGCTGCCATAAGAGAGATAGGAAATAGAGAAACAGGAAAAGAGAGTGGAAAGAGAGAAAGAGAAAGAGGGAGAGGAAAGAGAGAAAGAGGGAGAGGAATGGTGCTTCTCCAACCAGGTTTGGCGGATCGGCCTTCCTGCCCCCCTCCTCTTCTTCTTCCTCCTGCTGCCCCCCAGGTGGCTCGGCTGGGTGCTGTCTCCACTGCGGCTCCATCAATGGGTGGAGGGTGAGGCCGGGCAGTGTGGAGTCCTGGTGGGGGCGGTGGGGACCCCCAACGATGCAGCTGTGCCACCGCCACCACCACTGGAGCCGCTGCCCCCTCCTCTCCTTCCTCCTGCTGCCCCCCCAGGCAGCTCAGGTGGGCGCTCTCCCCACCACGGCTCCATTGATGGGAGGAGGGCGAGGCCGGGCAGTGTGGAGTCCTTGTGGGGACAGTGGCCGGGCTGGAGATGGCAGGGACCCCCAACAATGCAGCTGTGCCGCCGCCGCCACCACCGGAGCCGCTGCCTCCCGTTCTGCTCCCCGTCCCCACCCGTTCAGCTGAGGACACCGAGGCGGGGTCAGGGGCGGCGGGGACTCCCATTGATGCTGCTATAACAAAGAGAGAGAAAGAGAGAGAGGAAAGAGAGAGGAACAGAGGAAAACAGAGAGGAAAGAGAGAGAAAGAGAGAGGAAAGAGAGAGAAAGAGAAAGAGGGAGGAAACAGAAAGAGAGAGAGAGAGAGAGAGAGAGAGAGAGGAAAGAGAAAGAGGAAAGAGAGAAAGAGAGGAAAGAGAGAAAGAGAGGAAAGAGAGAGAAAGAGAGAAACGGAGAGAAGAAAGAGAAAAAGAGAGGAAAGTGGGAAAGAGAGAGGAAAGGGAGATAGAAGAGAGGAAAGAGAGAAAGAAGAGAGAAAGAGGAAAGTGAAAGAGAGGAAAGAGAGAAAGAGAGAGAGAAAGAGAAAGAGGAAAAAGAGAAGAGAGAGAAGAAAGAGAAAGAGAAAGAGAGGAAAGAGAGAGAGGAAAGAGAGAAAGAGAGAAAAGAAAGAGAGAAAGAGAGAAAGAGGGAAAGGAATGCCACTTCTCTAACCAGGCTGGGCAGAGCTGGTGGAACAGCCTTCCTGCCCCCCTCCTCCCTGGCCATCTGGATGGGGGGTTGGGGGTCACCACAACATGAGGAACTGTATTAAAGGGTTGCGGCATTAGGAAGGTTGAGAACCACTGTCTTAGACAGACTTAAAACAACAAGGCATCTTGTTTTAAGGACAATACAATGGTTCATATAATGTAAATTGGAAGTGATAGCTGGGGATCTCTTGGGCATTTTAAATATGACAGTCCCCATAAGCATTCAAAAAAAGATAATTAAGAGAAGCAGTGGTATATCCATGTTTCTCTAGCAGATATGGTTTTTAAGAATAAGAGAGCTGAAAGACTAAGCATCTGAACAATGAAAGATTTTTCTCTGGGATTCTAACACTGTGTAATGGATTTTCTGATTTGAGGAAAGCCTGTGTTATTTGTTAATGAGGCTAATATGTGAAAATCGTGTATTTTGGGAAATCTTTGAGAAGCTAAAGAATCATTTACTAAAAATGTATACAATACAATTCAAATGAATTCAGGATGGCATGAAATGCATACAAGGATTCCATCTCCTCTTTAATAATTCAATATCCAGGGGAGGAAAAACCCAGTATTTTTAGATGCACAATTCCTTCTGTTTGGGGTTAAAATCTACAACATTTACCAATAAATGTTGCAATATAAATACAGTACACATGACATTTATCCAGAAAATTTAGACATTAGTCACATTATAGCAGATCATTGGGCTGAGACCCTATGTTTATTGTTGAAAAAGCTAATAGAGCTTTTTTTTTTTTTTTAATGCCTTGATTCTCTAAGTCAGGGGTGTCAAACTGCCGGCCCATGGGCTAGTTGCATCATATGGAGGCCATGCCCAACCCAGCTCCAGCAATGCAAAAAAAGTCACGATACATCATGACATGTCACATGATGTGGCAAATTTGACACGTGTCTAAGTGTAGCAAAGGGCTAAACAACCTGAGTGTGTATAATCTTGACAATGAAGAGATTTAAAGACTTGATTGTTGCTGCTGAATTCCATTTCCCATTATTAACCATCAGTAAAGTTTCTTCTGTAAAAAGGGGGATATGGAGATTAATAATTACATATTATATTTATTTAATATGTCCTGCCCTCATTTTGGGGGGAAGATGAGCTTCAATATTCAATTCAAAGGTCAAATGTGGTCCTTCACTTGAAAACAATTGTACATTCCTAGTCCAGACTTTGAACTTTGGCAATCAGGGATATTGGGAATTTATATCTCAGTTTATTTACTTTGTTTGTTTATTTGATGAGATAAATTTTCTGGGTAATTATATGCATCATCCTTGATTGGGACAGTGGAAGGTCTAAAGCAATCACTGGGAAAAAGAAGTCAGGATGAGTTCAATTTTTACTTTATATTAAAAGTGCTGGCTGAAATGGCAGTTTATAAATAGTTCTTGCAGGAGATTCAGTTAAATATTTTTCATCTTACTTCAGTTTGTATTAGAATGTGCATCACAGTTTGTCTTAACTTTCTTTTTCGGGAACAGGACAGATTCAATGAGAAATGAAAGCAGATTCTTTGATGTCTCTACCAAGATACTTTTTGAAATGCTAACTCAAATCACGAGCATGGTACTCCTTTTCATCTTATTGATATTCTACTCCTTTTCAACTAGTGACGAAACAGTTCTAAATTAGGAAATATGTGCAAAGAAAAGTGTGGGGAGGGGGACGGAAGAAAAGAAGTATTCAAAACCTTAAGTGCTTATTATTAAACACTGCTTTCCATGTAACACAAATCTTAGATGTACACTGAGGTTTCCTCCCCATATATTTACTTGAATTTAATTTAGAGAGAAGTAATTGGGATAATGCTACACATTTCTGGTTTATATGTTCTGAACTTTTAGTTTCTCATTTATTCGTCCTTGGGCTGGCCTTAATGGCAAGATTTCCTCCTGTCATTTCCTTATCATTTTGTGCATCAAAATATTACAAGAGATGAAATGTTACAAAAAGGCAAAAGAAGGAAGAAGGTAACAACACCCTTCTCCCCAAAACCTGCCAGCCAATTACTAGCATTTGCTGGAAAAGAGCTATTATATACAAACAGATAAATACAAATTGTATATACTAACTAGCACTCTGTTCATGAGATATGGATATATCCAGAGGGTAAATTCACAACAATGTAGAATCTCCCATTTGCATGTTCAGCAACACATGGACAAAAAATATCAAGAGATGGAATCAATATTAATTTGATTAAGGAAATGTTATATGCACAAGAATTTGCAATAGGACAGGAACAGAACCAACATACTCTGAAAAAAAGTAATCCTAGGTAGGGAAAATCCTCACATTTTTTTCTAGCAAGTTCTCATTCATTTTGATGGAAGAATACTTATAAGGGTAGCAAAAGAAAAAGAGAATCGCCTTGGGTGAGATGGGCAAGCATACAAGTTTGATAAATAAACATAAAATAAATAAAAAGTTTTTTCGATGGAAGAGCTGAGGTTTCCTTAGGTACACTCTTGGTTAAAGGGAGGTCAAGTGGGTTTTATTGTATAATAATCTCTCGATCATCTGCAGCCTTCCTAGCTTCTTCCACTTCCATTCAGGCATGAGGAAGGACATCAGAAGGGAATTCCTTCCATTGTGGTGTGGTACTAACACGACTAAGGGGGAGTTCTGCTTCTGAGACATTATTGGAGTATTCTGGAGAAATTGGTCCCTCCATTTCTCCATCCACCATGTCAGCAGACTATTTCAAAAGAAAATACACAGCCCTAAGAAAAACAGGTTTTGGAAAGATTTAGGGCTATTGTATCTGTGCTACAACAATCCAGATAATCACTGAATGGCAACAATGAGTTTTCTGTATCCCCTTTCTATCATCAAATCATTCAGCTTTTTGTAACCCAGATGTGATAGCCCTACATTTATTAACAGGCTTTTGGGAGAATTTGAGTAAAGTTCAGTTCTTTGTTTTTTACAAGTTCACAGGTTTGCGGGCTCTATTCTCTTCTCTGAAAAGAAACCCAACTATTACTTCAGATGTTTAATGGAGAAGAGGGCTGTATTTCCAATCGAAAAGGCATGTAAAGGGTATGATTATGATGGCGGTGTATATAGTATTATGTATGATACACAGGAAGTGAATAGATAACCTACCAACTTGAACAGGAAATTGGACAGATTCTCAGAGGATAAGGCTCCCTCTCCTTATTTATCCATTTATTTCACTTTTTATCATCTTTTCAGAGCATTCATAGTGTTATATCTATGCATAATAATAAAAGGAACCATCACCCTCAACATAAAACAGCATAACATTGATGTAATATATGCTAAAGAATGCATAAAAATGTAACATGTTCTTACATTTCTTTAAATTGCATATCAGTAATGGAAAATAGCCAATTAATCAATCAGTGCAATTTATTATCCTTCCCCATTATAGAAAGGCCTGTCAAGAGTTAAAGCTCGGTGAGTCTTATTATAAATTGAGACAGGGTATTGCGTTAAAAATGATACAGCTACTTTGGCATAAACTGCACTGAGCAATACTCTATTTAGGTCCACATGACATAGAACTATTATTTTTAACAATTCAATCTCATTTTGTGTTCTGGTGCAAGCAGAGAAAGTTATGACTCACCTTTATCTAAAAGGTATCATTTAGCCCAATAACACTTTTGCTGGGGGGGAGGGGGGAGGAATAGAATGTGCCATTCATTTCAAGGCTATGATTCATGAATCGTTTAAGCCAAAACACTTGCACTTAATCCAATTTTATTCTTTTAAAAGGAATCAAAATTACAGAAAAGAAAAGGAATAACATGCTCCAATAATTGTAGACTAATAGTAAATGTTAATTGCCCTAAATCCATATGCTCTAGCTCAGGAATAGATAGACATTTGGCTCAGGTAATCTCCCTCCCTCCCTCTTTTTTTTCTTTTTTTATTTCTCTAGAAGCTCTGCCTTCAATGACTAGTTCTTGTACAAAAGACTGTTAAAAAACCTGGGGTCCAGACATTTACTTTGAATATCAGAATTGATTGGAGCACTAAGCCTTCTACACGAGAATCCACTTTTGTTCATGTCACAGTTTTTTCAATTAAACTATATCATTTAAAGGGTGTGCAGGAAGGATCATTTTCCTGCTTTTATTATTCAAAAGTGGAGAATCAGAAATTTTCCCAAGTCTACATTCAATTACCCAGATAGCTTGTATTTGATTCCAAAGTTCTGTTGATCTTAACATTACTCTGACATAACTTGATTTAGGCCCATGCTTCCTCCTTTCTATTTATAGGTTAAACAGGGATCCAGTGTTAGTGTTAATTAGTACTGGATAACAGAATAATAGAGTTGGAAGGGACCTTTGAGGTCCAACCTCCTACTCAAGCAGGAGAATTTATGCCATTCTGGATAAATTGTTGTCCAATCTCTTCTTAAAAACCTCCAGTGATGGAACAACCACAACTTCTGATGGATTGTTCCCATTGACAAGAAATTCCTCCTTACTTCTAAGTTGAATCTCTCTTTAACAAGCTTCTACCCATTGCTTCTTGTCCTGCCTCAAGTGCTTTGGAGAATAGTTGACTCCCTCTTCTTTGTGACAGTCTCTTAAATATAGGAAGACTGGTATCATGTCTCTCCTAGTTCTTTAGTTGGTTAGACTGGACATACCCAGTTATTGCAACCTGCCTGCTTGCCTGTCTGGCATGTGAGAGGTGGCTTTAATAAAATTAAGAAGTTGGAAGTATCATAAAAGGGCATTTAACCTAACCCTCTGAATAACAGAATAATAGAGTTGGAAGAGACCTTTGAGATCTTCTAGTCCAACCTCCTGCTCAAGCAGGAGAATCCATACCATTCTGGATAAATTTCTGTCCAATCTCTTCTGCACTACAGAGCATCTCTGACAGGTGATAAACCAGGCTCCTTCCCAATGAAGAAGAACTAACCATTTCAGCTGGCACCTTTCATGTGATTGACAGCTTGTGCAGTCAAGAATTTCTTCCTAATGTCTAGCCCAAACCTATTTCTTGTAGTTTTAACTCTTTGATTCTAAGGACCACTGATATTTTTTCAATAAATTGCTTCACACCAAGAGACAATGCCCTTTGATCTGCCACAAAGCAACACAGTTCCCCTCCAGGAATGCTTCAATCACTCTGGGATTCTCATCTGCCAGTTCCACAGCTGGCAGAAGCTTCTGCACCTGCATTTTGCAAACAGAAAAAGGCAAACACAATAAGGTGAGGAAAAAATGTTGCAGCTTTGAGAGATGATTTGCATGACTCACTGCGGAGACAAAGCACCTGCCAAACTGCCTTACGTATATATTCTTCTTAATCTGTCCTTGCTTCTTTTCAATATGAATTAAAAAAAACAGATTTAAAATAAAATAATATATAAACCTCCCTTTTCTCTGATCATCAATTGTTAGCAATATAGCACTTTGCCCACCAAATTTTGTTTAATATAGATGACATTTAAGCGTGATGGAGACAGGCTCATCACTTGGCTGCAAGCTATCTAAGAGTCTTACAATATAATAAATGCCTTGAGGATTTCTTGACAAAGCACGCATTTGACCAGTTATTTCATTCAGGCCAGTCTAACTGAAGTGCTACCAGTGACATCACATTACCATATAAAACCCCAACTTTGCATTTATCAATGGCTTTGAAAGCCAAGGGCTGCCATTTGCATGATTATTTCAAACCACCAACTGAGAAAATATAAAAATGTGCCCATTACCCCTTTTATGCTGAAGTGTATGAATATAAATTAACTGTCTTACCAGTAAATTAAAGTCAAGTCACAAAGTAACATGGCATTTTAGTTCCAATATGATGAAGCTGCCTAAGGTAAATATATTTTGTAAGAAGATGTTGAGAATTGCATTTATCTCAGCTTGATACAATAGAATACAGTAGGGATTCTCAGTGAGTTACTGGAAACTTCAAGGAAGGCAATATGAGCAACAGGAATGATCTCAAGGCAGATATCAAATACTTCACCTCTGAAATCTAAGTTAATTAGCAAACTTCACACTACCCTAAAATACATATGACCACAGGTACAATAAATAAAACAGTGCTAAATATAAAGAACACATATCAATGATTCACTATTGCTGATGAGGAAGGAATTTAACATTTTAATGTTGCATAATGTATCCCTTAACTATAGCCATTTAGGGAGTGTCTATGTCTCTTTATATGATGATATAAAGTACTTTGAATACTCAAGATACTGTCTAGAAAAATACGAACTTCTCTGAGAAGGAATGATCTGTGTAAAGTCATGTTAACAGCCCTATAAACTTCAGAGAAAATGCATAAAAAACAGGATAAATCCAAACCATCTCCCCAAATCCATCTCCAGTTGGTAATAAACAGTTATAACCAATCCTTGTTGCACATTATTGAAGACCTGAGTAAATGTGAAATATTTTGTTATTGTACAGGAGAAGACAATGCTGTCATTTCTCTTCTACTTCTCTTTTTCTCATAGTATTTTCTCTGAGTGAGTTATTGTAAGGACAAAGCCATTTCATGCCTGCATTGAAATAGATAAAGAAAATTCCAAATACATTGGTCTGGTGAGTTCTCTCTGAAAGCAGCCAGAAACATTCTGGAAGATCCAATGCCTGTCTTTGAAAAAGACTCCTCAAAGTGAGGAAGGGTCACCAAGCACATCAAAAAGGTCTACACGCAATTTCCCTATGATAGAAAACGTCATAACAGGGAAATGGTCAATGCAACTTCTTGGTGTTTGTCTGAGACCTTCTATTGAAGGACACAAAGCAATGACTTGCGGAACTCAAAGAAGATTGACTCTCCCAGCTAAAATCAGTTAGTAAGTTGTTAAAATATAGCAGAGTGAAGAAAGGCTTGAACTAAGAGCTAAAAGACAGAAACCAAGTAGATACAACTCTTCTAATAGTGGATAGCTCCTAGACCTTCATTTATTTTTGGTTGTGATTTTTTACTGGAAGAACATAAAAAAATTGTTTCATATTCCCAATCATTTGGTGCTCATGTAACTTCTTGTCTTTTATAGTTTAGCCAAAATTAAAATTGTTCTCACTTATCGAGCTAATCAATTTCTATGGGCCAATCAAATATTCCAAAAATATATCTCACTGAGATATGTGAGATATTGGTTCATACATTTTAATGTGAACTTACCTAGTATGAATGCATATGTGAATGCACTTGCATCTCAGTATTCATTTTTGTCTAAAGATAATGGTATAGTTTGCCAATTTAAAAATGGCAGAAAAATTCATACATTAAAAAGAGGTGTAAATCTTGTGTAAATCATGAAATTTCCTGTAGGAACTTTGACATCTCATGAGGTTTGGTCATCTGAAAAGTAGGTAGACATTTGGCCTCAGGATGACACTTACCGTATATTCCGGCGTATAAGACGACTTTTGAGAGCGATGAAACAGCCTCCGAACTCGGGGGTCGTCTTATACACCGGAAATAAGGTAGTTTCTGGCGTATAAGACGACTTTCTAGGCATGCGACTCGGCATCGATCATCTTATACGCCGGAAATAACGTTATTTCCGGCGTATAAGACAATCGATGCCAAGTCGCATGCCTAGAAAGTCATCTTATACGCCGGAAACTACGTTATTTCCAGCGTATAAGACGACTTTCTAGGCATGCAACTCGGCGTCGATCATCTTATACGCCGGAAACAACGTTATTTCCGGCGTATAAGATGATCGACGCCGAGTCGCATGCCTAGAAAGTCGTCTTATACGCCGGAAATAACGTAGTTTCCGGCGTATAAGACAATCGATGCAGAGTCGCATGCCTAGAAAGTCGTCTTATATGCGACTCGGCATCGATCATCTTGCGACTTGGCGTGATCGTCTTGCGACCCGGCGTCGAACTCGGGGGTCGTCTTATACGCCGGGTCGCCCTATACGCCGGAATATACGGTAGTTTTATTGTGATTCAGTTAGGCTGTAAATTATAGTAACCACATGTAGATAACTTTGTTGGCAATGTTTTGCAGGCAGGAATAAATCATGCATTGTATGAAGCATATGGAATCAGAGCAGAAACAAAGGGGAACATCGAACAACTGGAAAAAGCTGTGCTTGACAGGGTAACATGGAGAGCACTTGCCTATAAAATCACCAAGAGTCAGACATTACTGAATGGTTAAAAAGCTAGTACTAAATGGCAGAATCATACTTCTCTTCAAATCTAAGATGTAAGCAGAAACCTTCAAATTAATTTTCATAATAACTGAAATCCAGTGGCAAGTTCTTCCTTAAAGCAACACTCCTAATTTGTATCAGTATATATTTTTTTCAACCTTTGTCCAACTCGGTGTTTATTAAAAACACCATTATTTCACCAGTAGGCCAATAACAAATATTCCATTCTTGGGAAGGTGTTAGAGAAAATAGAGACTGAGCAATCTCTGTATCTGGATGTATGTGGATGAAAATGATATTTTGGTCTAACTACAGTCCATGTTTAATCAAGAATAGTGCTGTTTTGATATATGATTTATGCTGGAAATTAAAGATGAGAAAGAGAACCAGTTAGTTGTCTTGGGCTTCATAGTATTCTTATGTAGTTTTTGGCAGAAGTGGGCTTAGTGGCAATTTTTATATTGGTTTTAGTTCTTCTTCTTAGGATATGCCCAGAATGAGAAGTCCTGAGAAGTTCATTATCTAGATATCAAATCCATAATGTCCTCTATGTTGTTAAACATTTACATGAAACTACTGGAAAATGACGCTGAAATGTGGGCTGATGACACCCAGATCTATTGCTGCCTATCTTCTAACTCCAAGGAAGTTAGTAATATTCTAGATTCTAGAATGTTGCCAATTTTTCATAATGGGCTAAATAAGGGAAATAAGAGAGGAATTGTATTTATATGCATTTTAAAATTAACTTAAATGAAATGACACCAGCTTTAGTTGTCTTTTGATGTTGTCTTCTAATACTGTATTTTTCATAATGTTTTTTAGCCACATCCATATCTTTTGGGAGAGTCTTCTCATTTCTAACACATTCAGCAAATGAATCTGGGATGTTCTTAATATATGTGTTCTGTACTCTTGAAGACTAGGTTATATATCTAGAGGGAAAGGATTTTATTGTGGTTTCCAAATGTTACGGACAGAAAAAGCAATGTGCTTTACCATTTTCCTTCCAATTTAATGCCTGCTTCAAGAGTGCAAGGAATTTGATGGAAGATTTGTCATTGAGTTTAATGAGAGCAGGGATCAGTACGATCATTCCAGGCAATTAAATTAAATAGCATGATATTACTTATCAGAAAGATGAAGATATAAATCAAAAGATGGAGCAGCTCAGAAAAGTAAAAGTATTCAGGCAAGCTGTAGCTAAAAGCTGTTATAAATCAAACTGTAGGCATTCAGCTCTGAAGTATGGTACTAATTTTATTGTCTGACTGACTGTGCAACTGTACATGTTTTTGTTTTTATTTCATAAAGCTGCTTGTATTATCTGGGGAAATATCCTCCATAATTCTATACTTTTTGCATTTTAATAATTTATGACATGATTAAACTTAATGGGTTTGTTATGGAGTAGCAATCACTCAGTAGGATATAAAAATCCATGGGACTCTCTTTCACACACTCAAACAACAGAAAAATGGCAAAGACAAAAAATAGCACACTATATTTGCTGAAGGATATATATATATATATATATATATATATATATATATATATATATATATATAACAATAGTGAATGAAATTGTACCAGACAAAGCACTCCTGGTAGATGAAATAAAAGCTGCATGTGTCATTAATCTGAGGAGAGAAACATAGTTTAATATTAATCATTCTGTTTGAGAGAATTTAAAAGCTGCTAATATATAAAAGCGGGACCCAGTCCGGTGTGACAATTAATTGAGCTAAAACTGAGAAACTGTGAGTTCTAGTTTTGTCTTGGACACAATGCCAGCTGAGTGACCTTGGACCAATCACTCCCTCTCAACCCTAGAAAAAACACAATGACAAACCAAGGCAACCTGTTTATTTGAACAGTAAGACAGGATTTTTGTTGCTGCTTCCAATAAGATCTGGGGGGGGGGGGGAAGGATGATCTTAAGAAAACATGTGAATTGCCTTATGCAAAGCTCAAAGCAAGTCAGATCAGCATTTCCTCCAGTCCTTGTTTTTCCTCTTACTGCAACCCACAGAATAAATGTTATGTGTTCAGGGGGGTTCCAGGAACTAGAAAGAAATTAATTTATAACGTAAAATATGTTTCCTCCTCTATCTTGTACAGCAGGGGTCCCCAGCCTTGGCCACTTTATGGCTTGTGGACAGATTTACCTTGTCTCACCTCAGCTCATCTTACCTCACTTCACTTCACTTCCCCACCCTTATCGTCCAGACCCCATGTCCAGGGGAACATCCAGGCCTTCCAGGACTTTAGGAAGGTCATCAGGATCAGACCCCCCCCCCATGAATCTCATGTGCCTATTTTGTACATCAAAAAACAGATCTGCGAACAATTAGAAGCAAACAAAATTATAACTAGTAGCCACCAGATGGATTTGAAGCTGGCTGGCAAACTGTACTCAACAAGTGGTCCTTAATGGTACTACATCCATATGGAGAGAAGTAAGCAGTGGGGTATCACAAGGCTCCATCTTAGGCCCAGTACTCTTCAATATCTTCATAAATGACTTAGATGAGGGACTAGAAGGGGAATTCATCAAATTTGCAGATAACACTAAACTGGCAGGAATAGCCAACACCCCAAAAGACCAGCTTAGGAGCCAAAAAGGTCTTGACAAACTTGAATAATGGGCCCTATCCAACAAAATGAATTTTAACGTGGAGAAAAGCAAGGTTTTACATTTTACATTTAGGCAGGAAAATCAAAGATATAAGTACAGATTAGGTGAGACTTGGCTCAAAAACAGTAACTATGAGAGGGACTTTGGAGTTCTAGTGGACAACCACTTGACTATGAGCCAGGAGTGTGCAGCAGCAGTTTAAAAAGCTAATACAATTCTGGGCTGTATAAACAGAGACATAGACTCAAGACCACACAAAGTATTAGTACCGCTTTATAAAACCCTAGTAAGACCACTCCTGGAATACTGCAACCAATTTTGGTTACCATACTACAAAAAAGATGTTGAGACTTTGGAAAAAGTTCATAGAAGAGCAACTAAAATGATCAAAGGCCTGGAGACTAAAACATACGAAGAACAGCTGCAGGACTTGGGGTTTGGCTAGTCTAGAGAAAAGAAGAAACAGTGGTGACATGATAGCAATATTCCAGTATTTGAGGAGCTGCCACAAAGAAGAGAGTGTCAAACTATTTTCCAAATCATCAGAGGGCAGAACAAGAAACAATGGTTGGAAACTGACCAAAGAGAGAAGCAACCTAGAATTAAGGAGAAACTTCCTGACAGTGAGGACAATCAACCAGTGGAACAGCTTGTGTTCAGAAATTGTGGGCGCTCCATCACTGGAAGTTTTTAAAAACAGATTAGACAATCACTTGTCTGAAATGGTATAGGTTCTCCTGCTTGAGCAGGCGGCTGGACTAGAAGACCTCCAAGATCCCTTCCAGCTCTACTCTACTCTACTCTACTCTACTCTACTCTACTCTACTCTACTCTACTCTACTCTACTCTACTCTACTCTACTCTACTCTACTCTACTCTACATTTATGTTTTCTAAAACTGAACATATAATTACTTATTTCTTTTTATTCCATACAGGCAATGGTGGGATTCAGCCGGTTCGCACCACTTTGGCAGAACCAGCAGCTAATTTTTTGTTGCCCAGGCACACAGAGAGCACATATTTATGAAAGTTGGTGGAAGTTCCTGTCCCAATTGTCCTGTCAAAGTCTATCTGTACCATAAAAATTCAGACAGAACATAAAAATGTGAGATCCAAATCCCAAGTATATTTCCTTTAAAAATCATTCTTGAATTTGAATGGAGAGATCATAGAGAAAGATTCACTTGAAATGTTTGAATATTACTGACAGTCCTAGTGAAATGAGGTTGCCTGAAGTACCACATGACAAAAGAAATAATAACTGAGACGTATATCTTCAGATTAGGGAAATTCCGAGATGTGGAATATAAAAGTCCCAATCCTTCTAGCTTTCACATTCTCCAAACTTTCTCCAGGGAGATAGATCTTCATCTAATATGTTTAAAATACAATTATTTGATCCTGGTCATTTGCATATGAAATGATAATTTGGAGTTGATTTGGTTAATGATCCATTTATTTGTTTTCTCCCCTGGCCATGGTATTCTCTGGAGAATTTTGCAACATTAAAGTTCAAAAGCATCAATTTTTTTTCTATCCTGCCTCTGAGAGTCTAACTTTTGCTTCCATTGAGTTTCATAAGGAACAACATTACTTACATTATTCTGATATTTATTTCTCTAGTAGCTCCTTTATATACTGAATGGAATTCTTGTTATTCTGCCAATTTCATGCCTGTTGATGATTAAATACTATCGGATTTATGGCCTGAGTAGAGAAAGTAGATTCAAAGTTATACATTGCTGTGCTTCCTTATGTTCTCCATTCTTCTACAATAACATACAGGGTCATATTGTTAGAATAACAATTAGAACCTTGACACCTCTCATGTATCAGATTTGTTGTTTTGCATTCTAAAGAATGTTTCTGCAATGAATTATACCATGTATCACTAGAACAGGGGTCCTCAACCTTGGCAACTTTAAGACTTGTGGAGTTCAACTCCCAGAATTCCTCAGTCAGCTTTGCTGGCTGAGGAATTCTGGGAGTTGAAGTCCACAAGTCTTAAAGTTGCCAAGGTTGAGGACCCCTGCCCTAGACGTTTTCTTGCTTCCCTATCACTTACAAAGCAATTCTCTCTCTTGGGATCTATTTTTTATATAAATTTTATTAAAGTTTTACAGAGAAAATTAAAAACTAACACAAAATAGTACAGAATTAAAAAAAATTAAAAAGAGAAAAAAGAAAGGACAAAAGTGCAGGAAAAAAGAATAGAAAGAAATAGAAAAAGCTTCTAATTTCCTTTAAGCAAACTCAAGTCAGAAGTTCATTTTTTCCTGTTTCATGCAAAAAGTTTGAAAGGGATTTCCAGTCAGCCATAAATTTAGATACTATCTTTTCTCTAATCAAAGAAGTTAATTTATCCATCTCCATAAATTCCATCATCTTCACCAACCATTCTTCTACTGTAGGTAGTAGCAAACTTTTCCACTTGATCTTATAATAATCTTGCTGTAGTTGTCATATTTAAAACGAAAGTTCCATGACTTTTTTCTAGTTGCCTGCCCATTAGTCCCAAATGAAAAGTCTCTGGTTTTAATTGTACTTTAGGCTTTAAAATCTTCTGAATTAATATATCCATTTGTATCCATTCTTTTTAGCTTTTTACACACCCACCAAATATAGAATGCCCTTCACATTGTTCATATCCCCAGCAAAAATCTGAATTACCTTCATGCATCCTAGACAATTTTTCTGGTGGCAAATACCAACAATAAATCATTTTGTAAAAATTATCTTTAATGTTAGAAGAGAATGTAGATTTCAGTCCTTTCAACCACATATATTCCCATTGATCCAGTTGTTTATTTAATTAATTGAGCCCATTTTATCACACATTCTTTCATTCTCTTGGGATTTTCTACTAATATATGTATGGTCCCTGTCTTTGAACAACATTCTATAAAGGCCAATGTAATTTTTAGGCTCTTGCTCTTATCTCATGTGGGTGTAAGAAAGCAGTGATTTACTATAATCAAGTAGCTTTGGAAAATAAAATTATTCTTTAAATCCTCTCCAATTGTTGGCCTTTATGGGTGAGCTTTCCACCAAATTCTGTACTGTCAGTATTAGCTAGTAGCGACCTTTTAGAGGTTCTGAATAACAGATGCTGAATATATTTGATATTTCTAGGGCACTCTTTGCCAACTCAGAGTTTTCCAGTGTATTAAGATCACAATTCACAAAAGCTATATCTGAAGCAGAAAAACCTACATATATCTCACTTCCAGCTGGCAATGAAAATACAATAATACTGAATTAACAATTTGGGGGTCTTTTGCAATACTAAAATCCAGAGCCTAAAGCATTCATTTCATTATTTCTAATGATAAGGGTAGATCTACAAAATTATAACTTCATCAGAACATATACATCTGCATTCTGGGGTTCTGGTATCAAACTAAATAGGATGATTCAAAAGAAAGATGGGCTACTTTCAAAGCTTAAATTTATTCCCTCATGTTTCCAGATTATTTTATTTATTTATTTTTACAAAAAAGTCCACATGCATTTTTTTAAGATGCATTTTTTTTCCTGATCCATGAGAATGTTTGGAAGAAATTTCCTTCTAATGCAATACACATTTTATGCCACTTTTACAAATGTTACTAACAGTTATGTTACTGATGGCACATTCTCCAGATGTGAGCAATTAGGAAAGAGTTCAGGGTGAAAAAGCTGAAACATAATTTCAAAAAAGGCAAAGAGTCCAGGTGCTGAGATATCAGGGAAAAGGTGATCCAAGAAAATCTGCCTTAATTAATTCACTGATATTGAGCTGGATGATTCCTATTGCTGATTTTTAAATTCTATATTTACTCCAGACATAGTATTAAAGATTTCTTACTGAATTCCTTGTCATTCTTCAGGGATATCCATAGGAAGTTGTCACGATAGTGGCTATCCTGGTGCAACTGAAACTTTGCCTATTTTTTTGTGTTCCATATACAAGTAGTGATTAATTTAGTGACCATTTAAAGTTACATAAAGCTCTGAAAAAAGTTATTTCTGTCATAAAAGGTCAATGGGGAAGCCAGATTTATTTCACGACTATGAGATTCACTTAACAACTGCAGTGATTCACTGAACAAAAATGACAAAAGGGTTGTAAAATTGAATGTGACTCACTTAACAATCACCTTGCTTGGCAATGGAAATTCTGGTCCCAATTGGGATCATAAGTCAAGGACTACTTGTACATCATACATAAAAGCAGGTGGAGCTTAGATTGCACTGTCACAGCTGCCATTTTGATTCTTTTTACCATAGTTTACCAATTCCCCTATTTTCTTTCTTCCTTGGTCCGGCCAACTACATGGGGGTTAATAACAGGACACCACATAATCCACCATACAACACCCAAAACTATGCCAGGAGCAGTGGCAACTCCTCCATCACCTTCCCATACCTGTTTGCTTCTGTCTTTCCTGTTTGGCCTGGCAGCATTGTTTCCTAACATAGGCATTTTCTCATTTGCTTGGAAAAGTAGTGCATAATCTGGAAAATTGTGAAAATGAAGGAAAATTGTATTTCAGATCACATGCTATTTTGCAAAGGGTATATTCATATTAAAATGTATGTGGAACACATTCATCCAGTACCACCTCTGAGAAGCAAATAAGCCGAATCTGGACAATTTTTTTTTAAAAAAAAACAACAAGTTTTATTAGTTTTTTTCATTTTACAAACAAGTGCTTAAGAATCAACGTGGTGACAGGGCAATCAATTGTCCAAAAACAAAGTCATACTCATAAAGTTCAGATTAAATCATTAAAAAAACCCTCTCTATTCCCTCTAGTAATATATTATATTCAAGTTAATGTATTTCAATACAACTAAGTCAATCAAAACAATCATCAATAACATTTCATCTAAATAAATCCAAATCCTATATTAAGCTTCACTATTTCAGTTGCTATATTCCATATTTCTAATCTAAATACTTAATTAACACTTCAGGTGTCTCTTCATTCTCTTTTTCCTTAACATATTCAATAAACATTTATTAATATCATTTCTTCTTTCTTCTTCCATTACAAAATAGCTATCATTTCTAATAACAAAAATATTAGTTCAAAAAAGAAAAGAGAAAAAAAGAACAAAAAAGAAAAACAAAGACAAAACAAAAAAGAGAAAAAAATACCTTTCTATTTCTATTATACTTTATAATCTATCAGTCCCTCAATATCTGTATCAAACTCCTTTAACCTCCTCCCAAAATTACTATATCCACAACAAACATGTTAATACATAGACAAACATCTTATTAAATTCAAACCTTTAATTAATTTTTATTCAATCTAACATCTTATTTAACTGTCTTAAGCCATACATCAGTCCATATCTAGTAAGCTTTTTAAACTGGTTATATAAAGCCTTAAATCACACTCTTAAATCTTATTCTAGGTTTCTTTTAATGCCAGACAGGTTTCCATAACAATGCCTCTATATCAATAAACAAGTCACTTTTTATGCCTTGTAGTATCCTTTGGGTCAAACAAAAGCATCCTCTTTTCTGTTTTAAAGACCTAGTTCCTTTGTGAGTAATCCCTTGTTGATTTAAAGAGTCAAGTCTCCACATTTGGAACTGTTGAATAGCAGACTCAGTTATGTCCAACTTTGTAGTTAATAGTTGCTTATCCAAGCTACCATAGTTCTCAGTTAGATGAGCTTGTCTGTCCATTTCTGTTGGTTTTAAAATTGTAAGTGGTTTAGTTACAGTCCTTTTAGTTCCTCGGAGATCTCATCGGCATGCGTATGAAGTAAAGTGGAATCTTCTTTAACCTTAGTTGATTCCGCTTCTGTTGTTTTTTGGTCTATAGAATGCTCAGATAGAATCTGGGGGTCAATTTGTAAATTCAAAGTAGGATTTCTGTTTTTTATTGCTCTAGTACACTCTTTTATTTGCAAACGTATTTGGTCAGTAGCTTCATAAAGTTTTTCCAGTATTATAGTCAAGTTGAACATAGGATTTCTCCATTTCAAAAATAATTAGAAACAGTCTGTATCATTTAGTAGAGGCTGTGTTCAAGGAACATTTAATCAGTATCCACCCCCACCAATACAGCTATTAAATTTCTTTGTCTTTTTCCTTTTATGGTAATCTAAAGGTCAAAGTCAGTCTCACCACAGAAAAAGAGACAGTTGCAATTTTAACTTTTCCCTCAAGGTGTCCTCAGTAAAATATGAAATCTCCTCCCAGGGGCCAGAAATGTCATTAACAAGATCAGAAAACACAGAAACAGGGAGAATTCTTCAGATGTAGACTAAGTCCAATAGTAGATTCAATATTTAAAAAAAATTTCCAATACCCCAAAGTGAATAAAAAAGAATAAAAATAGAAAAAAAAGTCACTTTAAATTAATTCAGTCCATTTAAGCTTCTTTTTCCCACACTCACAAACGCCGCTTTCTTAGAGCAGGGAAATAATTTCAAAAGTGCTTTTTACAGGCACAAAAGAAAAAGGAGAACCAAAAGAGGGAAAGTAAAAAGTCTCACCCGGCTTAGCCACAGTGGTTCCTGTGCTTAGATGTTCTTCTGACTTCTGGTTACAGCGGCAAGGTGAATGGCCATTTTACTAGCTGGTCTTTCCACCGTTTATTTATTTATTTATTTATGAGACTTATATACCGCTTTAAGTGCAAGCACTCTCTAAGTGATGTACACTAGTAAGCAATGTATATATATATTTACATTGCCCCCAACAATCTGGGTCCTCATTTTACCTACCTCGGAAGGATGGAAGGCTGAGTCAACCTTGAGCCGGTGAGATTTGAACCGCTGACCTGCTGAACACAGTCAGCTAAAGTGGCCTGCAGTACTGCACTCTAACTGCTGCGCCACCTCGGCTCATGATGCGCCACCGTTGGCCCAAAGGAGCAATCTCAGGCTGTGGAAGAAGCTGCCATTTTCCCACGGATGACAAGGACCTCCTCAGTGGTAGCCGCCCCTCCAGGGCGGCTTTTCGACCTGATTAAGAGTCTACTGCAGCAGAGAATCAGCTGGTGAAGAGAGCAGTCTCTTCGCACAGCTGCAGGCTCCGCGATCCAGAACCAGAAGTCACCGAGTCTGGACAATTGATGGCTACATGTGATTCAGTTTAAGTTACAGATTGTGTAGTACTTTATTGGTTCTCATAACAAAGTCCCTCTGACAAGGCAACATTCACACACCCTGATTATTTCAATAGAGGGAACATCACTGCAAACCAAATGACAGCAACATTTCAGAGGAATCTCACTGACCTTTGCCTGGTTTTTCCCTTAGGATGTGATTTGGGATTTGATTACCTGCCATTACAGTTATATTATTAGTCCCTCTGAGCAGGAGAAGTTGATGGCTGTGGAGTCGGTTATGGTTCCCTTGAAATAAATTGGGCTTCCTCTAATCTATCTTTTCATGTAGAAGATTAGATACACTTGCTGTCACCTCAATCCTTTTCCATCATTCTGGCTGATTGCAATAAAAAGAGGCCAATAAGATTTTGTTGGCCAGATGAATTGCTAGTTTTGACAAGGAATGCCTTTAATCATTGTCCGATTATTTGCTACTCCCATTTTTCACTGGGCTCTGGGTCACTAGCTGGATAGATGATTTACTTGTGATTTATCACATGCCTCTTATCTCCTCCTATCTTTCTTGTTTACACTCCTTCCCTCATTTTCAATGTATTTTTCTATGGTCATCGCAGCATTTTGGCTGGTGTTTCTCAATTTTCTGACCATTAGACATGCTAAATGTTGTGTTTCAAACAAATAAACAAGAAAAAAGGAGGAGCTTTTCCACTATGAATCTCCTGTCAAGGTTAATATAGGAATTACAACTACAGAAATCTCTAAATTATATTTCATCCTTGCAAAGGTTTTGTTGCATATTCTTAAGTACCTGGATACATTTTACTTAAAATTATCTGATCAATACAGTATTTATAAAATATATTACATCTTGATCCACTGATCACAATCAATAAATCAGTTATTTATTGTTGGGTTTTACTGTGATTTTTTTGGAGGGGCCCCTGTAGCTCAGCCGTTAAAGACACTTGTCAGCTGGAAAGCTGACAGCCCAAGTTCGAGATCCAAGCGCTGTACGGTGGGGTGAGCTCTCATTCTTGCCCACCTAGCAGGTTGAAAGCATGTAAGTGTGAGTAGATAAATAGGTATCATTTCAGGGGGAAGATAACAGTGATCCATGTGCCTCAGCATATAATCATGCTGCCCACATGATCACAAAAATGTATTTAGAAAATGATGGCTCTCTTAGCTAAGAAATGGAGATGAGCACCACTGCTAGAGTCAGACATGACTGGACAGGGAAAACCTTTATTGTGATTTTACATTTTTTCCTTTCTGTTTTTGAGAGGGTCTATGACTGTAATAAAATATTTTGTTTTGTCAGAATGCTCTTGGGCAATTATTTATTGCAATTGTTATTCCTTTTTTTGGACTCTGAGTCTTACTTTGACCTTCAAATTATCTCAAAAGGGAAAGATAAAGAAGCTGTATAGCTGGGTGGAAGCAGATATTGACTGATTGCTATTAAATACAGCCTCCACCAAAAGAATAATGGCTTTATATACTACTGAAATGGAGGAACTCTGTCCAGATTTCAATTACAAGTATATATTGGACAAAATTTTTGAAAACACTGAACAAATAATTGCCTATACAAAAGAGATTATTCTTCAACGACAAATTAAAGCACAGGGTGTGAGTGAGCACTTTGTAAGCCAAGAAACAGCAGAAGGGGTATATACTCAAGAGACCTGTCTTCAACCTTATTCACAATTTACTAAGATGGAGGAATTAAACTTACGTCAGGACTACCAACCTACACCGGAAAAAACTTTTGATGCTAATGAACAAATGACTCTTAGCACGGAAACTACCCCAGAAGGGCAGGCTGATCTCCAGACTCCAACTGATTACCTGACAGATAAAAAACCAATAGGAGGAGAGCAAAATAATATTAAAGAAGACTCTACATTATTTTATAGACAATCTATTGAGACTTTGGATGATTCAAAAATGACTGTAATTAAACTAGACACAACTTCAAAAAAGATGAAGATGGATGTTCAACCACGATCGCTACAACTTTTTCACTAGTCTATTAAAATGGACAATGGGAAATTCTCCCCTGATTTATGCATTACAGCAAGAAATGGAGGTAGTTTTATTTGTGGACTTAGAGGCCTTACTATGGAAACCCATTTGGAACAGAAAGAAAGCTAGAATAAGATATAAATATGGAATTTAAGATTACATTTATGGGTTTCAACAGCTTTATAGAGATGTGGATTTGGATTTGGATTTTTAAAAGGTGTTTTTAGGATAAGATTTAGTATTTAATATTGAAATATAGTAAGAATATTTTTTGGGGGGGGAATAATAGATCTTCCTTTTTTTCTCTTTTTCTTGGTCTCTTTTTGTTTCTTTCTATTATTTTTTTATTTTTCCTATGGTTTTTTATTATTAGATATGATAGCTAATTTGTGGAGCTGTAATGATAAAAAGATTGTAATGATGGAAAAGATGAAATTAATAAATGAAGAATTACTGAATAAGAAATAGAATATAGTTGAGAAATGTAAGAATGTAATTATGGAAATAATATGCTTAAATAAGAGAAATCATGGACACCCAAATTGTAAATAATATTTTTGTTTAAGGCTAAGTTAGATATGGTATTTGGAAATTAATAAACCTAAAAACAGGGTTTGATTTACATCGATGAAAGGTTGTTCATAATTTCTATTGATTAATTGAATTCTTATTTAGGAATGTATTAATGAATTAATCTTACCTAGAAATGTATTAGTTTGACTATACTATTCTAATTAGAGAGGGAAATTTTAAGGAGCATTATTTGAGTTATATATGTATGAGGTTATTGTACCTAACTGATTACCCTATCTCTACGTTGTTTCTTAAGCTTTCTGGTGTAAAAAGGGAAAAATCAATAAAATTGTTTTAAAATAAAATAAAATACCATACTTTCCGGCGTATAAGATGACTTTTGCAAGCTTTAAAATTGGCGCCAAAGTCAGGGGTCATCTTATACGCCGAGTCATCTTATACACTGGAAATAACGGTAGTTTCCGGCATATAAGATGACTTTCTAGGAATGCGTCTTATACGCCGGGTCACCTTATACACCGGAATATATGGTATTTTGTTTTGTCAGAGTGCTCTTAGGCAAGATATTAACAGGAATACTTCTATTTTGTAATATGGAAGTAACTGTATCATACATGTTATTTTAAGGAATTTTGAAATACTATCCCATTTCATACATAGATACTTGGGATAACAGATTTTTCTAAGGGTCAGGAGACATACCTAACCTGGCAGATTCTCTTGTGCAGAAAGATTTACACTTTGGCGTCTGGAATAAATGGCATTTGCTTAACTAAGGGAATGCCAAAAGAGTTCAGGAGCTCACCTTCGTTCATCTTTCAAAGAAGGAATGGGCTAAGACAAAATGAAAATAGGAATTAAACTGACAGCATGCAATGATTAGCAAGAGACTCTTAAAGCAGAAACGTGGGAAATATAACATGCAACAGTAACTGACAACTGAGTGGGAGAAAGTAACACAAAAATTCTGTTATTTGGAAAGAAATGAAGAGAAAGACTATGGTGGATTTCTATGAGGAGCAGGAAGAGAAGGCAATATGAATTCTGAATCAACCTTGTGCTGCTGGACAGTTAGTTTCTAGCTATAAGAGCATTCAGAGGCAGGGGAAAAGAAAGTGTACAGCTTACTGTCTTCAAAATTTTGAAATGTATACTTTGTGAGAATAAAATCTACCTTTGCTTCTATAATGCAGATGTAAGTTGCATTACTTCTCTCTCACACACTCATATACACAGACAAACTCTCCTTTTTGTGGTACAGATTATCCAAAAGACAGTGTTGCTTCTTGGAAGCACTTCTAATGGATGGATTAAAGGGAAAAAAGGATGTTTAAATATAAACGGTATAAAAGAGGACGACATATAGTATAACTTTGATCACTGTTGATTTCAGAGGTGACATATAGTATAACTTTGATCACTGTTGATTTCAAAAGATATTTCTGCAACAAGGAAGAACTTGAAGATTGGTGAAGCAGTCTTCAAAGAAACAGCTTTAGTAAACCTCAATATCTGTGTTTTTTGAAAGGCTAGTTTGGAGTATAAACTGAGTTGAGTAAACTCTGTTGCAATTTTTGAGATTAAAAATATAGGAAAAAATCCTGCTGGGTTAAATCAATTTTTAAAAAGATACTTGAATTAGTGGATGGGGCAAGAAAAGTCTAGAAGTCTTTACCTTCTGAATTGACCCAGATAGCTAACATTTTTTTTTAGCATTTCAAGGAACATTGTTTGTCCAAATTTAAAATGGATTGGAATATATGCATTTTATTAAACTATCTTATACTTTTTTCCCTATAATTTGAGCACTGTCTTTTTATGGCAGCCAGTCACATGTCCCTGAGAAGTCTCCTAACCAGGCATGAAGTCAATATCTCTCTTCCCTTTTAGTTTGTTTTAGAAGTCTAAAATAGTAGTTTTCCATCATCTCTGCTAGATCAATATTCCAGGAACATGTTTAAGCTCCTTTTAGAACGATTCAAAGCAGTGATACAGTGATGGGATTCAGCCAGTTCGCACCAGTTTGGGAGAACCAGTAGGTAGTTTTTTGTTGCCCAGGCCCAGAATGGACTTCCAGAAGTGGCATCCACACAGAGAACTGGTTGTTCACATATTTGAATCCCACCACTACAGTGATACCTATCTCTACTTCTTATAGCTGTTAAATCCATATTTAATCATATTTCACACATCAATCTGCTGTTTGTCTGATTTTCAGGACCATACTCAAGTTTAATGTTGTAAGTAGAAGTTCTACTCTTTCCATTTCAATTAACAAAATTTCTTTCAATTACAAGAATATTTGAACATTTTTAAAAGCAAGAAATATAACCAAGGAGTATCTTTTCCTATTGGATTCATTGTTTATTACAGTCTGCTTGATATGAAGCAGATATTAGGTAATAGGAACTATTACTTTAGTTATCTTGGTTAACTCTGTGAAAATAAAGTGAACTACACCTTGATATGTATCAGGAATATTAAAATGTTCAGCCTGGCTTTCATTAATTTCAACACTGCAAAGCATAACAGATTTAAAGAAATGTGCTACAAAACTGCCATTAAAAAAATTAAATAAAATCAGGATAGCAGTAAAGAAGCAGTGGAAGAAAACAAATCCACTCTATAAGATGCAGTAATAATCTCAGCTCTTGTAATAAAGGCAATTGAGTTGTGGAATAAAGAGAAGGGATGAGGCATTACATCTCATTATGGGAATTGTACCTCTTAATATCTATCTGGTCCCATGTGAATACAGTCAGTGGAAATAGGTTTGAAATAAGCAAGACAATGGAATTATTTGATAATCCAAATATAGTTAGGAAGAACCAGTTCTTAATAAAGTATTCTAACAGCCAGATCCAATGAGCTGCTCTTTTAGAAAGCAAGGACTTCATTTATATTTCTTTCTTATGGAATCAAACCATCTTCATTAACCATAAAGAAATTTCACAGATTAAAACAAAAATACACTAATAATCCCTTATTTGTGTACTCTTCTATTACTATGCTAATATCCGTTCTTAAAGCAACTTGCATATATATATATGCAATATATATTGCTTCTAGAAGCATGAAGCCAAAAACACCAGCCTGAAGATGACGAATGGGACTTCGTTGAAACGTCGCCAAGACACTTCCAATTTTACGCAGGAGAAGACCCGAATAACCAAAGACCTACATATATATATATATATATATACCAAACAACCAAAGACCTACATACAAACACCCGCAAAAACCTCAGAAATATATATATATATATATATATATATATATATATATATATATATATATATATATATATATTAGAAATAGTATTAAAAATAGAGGAGTGATTCCTGGGTGTATGCATGTTAAGAAATAAAGCGTGATCACCAGGAAAAATAAAACGTTAAAAGTTTTAAATATAAAACACTAAAAGTTTTAATAAAAAGCAGACCTAGCTTTCGTTGGCTCCTGCCAACATCATCAGGGTACAAATGAATCAATGGGAGAAACATTTATAGGCAACTATGATAAATTAATTGAACAGATTAAAAAGGATTTAGATACTTGGACCAACTTACAGCTCTCTTTTATGGGCAGAATTGCTGTAATCAAAATGAATGTGCTACTGAAAATTTTATTCTTGTTCCAATGTATACCCATAAAATTGGATAAGAATTTTTTTCAAAACTTTAACAAAATTATACTCAAATTCATCTGGCGAGGAAAAAGAGCAAGGATTAAATTAAAATTACTGCAGGATTCGAAGGGAAGGTGGGGACTTGGCCTCCCTGACCTGGAGAAATATTATCAGGCCATAATATTAATATGGGTAAGGGATTGGATATTATTAAAGAACAGGAGATTACTATGTCTGGAAGGTCATGATTTACAAATAAGATGGCATGCTATGTTATGGGATCATAAATATAAGACACACAAATATTTCCGAAGGCATTATATCAAACAAGCTCTAATTGATGTATGGGTTAAAATCTGGCAACCAAATTATACTCAAGTCCCCAGTTGGATTTCATCATGAGAAATGCATGTACATCCAAAGTTTATCCAACTAGGAAAGATTATAACATATAAAAATGTTCTAGACGAGAGAGGAGAATTGAAACCCAGGAAAATTCTTCAAGACGAAGGGATAGAATTAGAATGGTGGGCATACCTTCAATTACAGGCGAGATATTGGAAAGATAAAAAAGAGTTAGGCATAAAATTAGAACCAGTAGGGCTGGATAAAATATTATTAGGTACGGAGGGTAAAATGATTAAAAAACTATATCATTATTTGTTAGATGAGGCAATGTATAAGGAACAGGTAAAAGAGACTATGTTAATGCGGAGCAGGGATTTTGATCTCGTCTTTGATCTGCACATCTGGCAAGAATTATGGGTAAGAAACAGGAAGCTCACTCTGGCCACCTCCTACAAAGAAAATTTCTACAAAATGTTCTACAGATGGCATCTCCCACCCATAAGATTAGCTAAAATGGGTCCAAATGTTTCTTCCAAATGCTGGAAATGTAAATTGGCAATAGGGACATACTACCATATGTGGTGGGAGTGCCCACGAGCCCGTGATTTTTGGAGTAAGGTTAAAAAATGGCTGGAAAAAATATTAATGTTAGTGGTAGAGTTAAAACCAGAACTCTTTTTATTAGGCATAACCACGCAGAAATACAACAAAGGAGTATTTTATTTGATGCTACACATTCTCATGGCTGCTAGATTGGTGTATGCTCAAAACTGGAGGAATAAAGAAATCCTAACAGAAGAAAAGATTTTATATAAAATTTTATCATGTGCTGAAATGGATAGGCTCACAATGGAAATGAAGGATAAGACAGAATCAGACCACTTTGAAATCTGGGACAAATTTTATTACTGGTGTGAATCAAGGAGAACTGCTTCAAGTTAGTATTAAGACAGAAATATATATAACTATATATATAACTGTATTGTATAGAAGAATATGTTTATATAGAGATCAAGAATTATGTATTAATTATACGTATTAAGAGGAACAATTTGTTAGGAATATTTATTCTGGAATGTCACTTTATGTCCATCTTTGTTTTAACTGTATTATAAATAAAAAAAACTTTAAAAAAAAAATACTACTCCCCATTCCAAACAGATCCTTCTTGACTCTCAGTATCTGCTTGATCCTTCTTGCTTAAATCTAAGATTAAAAATAAAAATATTAAAATTGTAAAGTCCTAACTATATAATTTGCATTTAATGTCTAATTTGTAGAGAGCTCAGGGATTTTAAAAAGCAACAAATTCAAGAGAAGTTCTGTTTGGTTTTATCATATTAGACAAGAACACCTTCCACTGTTTCTTTCCAGGTCGTCTTCTGGAAACATTCACACGTAACCACAAATGTGTTAATGCTAATAGAAGATTTGGTTCTATCATTTTTTAAAGAACAAGGACTATTTTTTTCATGATATAGTAAAAAATGAAACAACCTCCTTTTCTATTTTCTGTTCTCCCAATTTAAATAGCTATGCTGAAGTACATTGATCATTATATCTATATAAGATGATAAGAGCAGTATTTTTTTTCTGATCAAAAGAAGCATATATTATATTAGATCAAATCTTCAACACCAAAATGTGTACTGATTTATCAATGCCCCTGGATAGAGCAAATCAGCATGAAATCGCATGATTGTGCTTCTGCAGTTCTTTTTACACAAGTGTTGTGAATAATCATTCATGACTTGGGCAGCCATGTAAATTTATTTTATTTAATAAATAATATATTTATTCATATAAATATATTTAAAAATAAATTATATATATAATTGGCAGCTGCAGCATACTGCTGGCTCATATTTAAGTGATTGTCCACTAGAACTCCAAGATCCCTTTCACAGTTACTACTATTGAGCAAGGAACTACTTAAACTATACCTGTACATTTGGTTTTTCTTACTTAAATGTAGACCCTTACTTTTTTCACCATTGAATTTCATTTTGTTAGATAGTGTCCAATGTTCAAGTCTGTTCAGATCCTCCTGTATCTTAAGCCTATCTTTTGGAGTGTTGGTTATTCCTGCCAGTTTGGTGTCATCTGCAAATTTGATGAGTTCCCCATCTATCCCCTCATCCAAATCGTTGATGAAGATGTTGAAGAGCATTGGGCATAGAACAGAGCCCTGGGACACCCCACTACACACTTCCCTCCATGTAGATGCAGTTTCATTGAGGACCACATGCTGAGTACGACCGGTCAGCCAGCTATGAATCCATCTGGTGGTGATGCTGTCTAACCCACATTTTTCTGTCTTATCAAGTAGTAGGTTGTGATCTACTTTATCACATGCCTTACTGAAGTCCAACTAAATTATATCCACAGCATTCCTCTGGTCCACTGATTTTGTCACTTGGTCAAAGAATGCAATAAGATTTGTCTGGCATGATCTGTTTTTGACAAACCCAGGTTGGCTTTTAGTAATGACTTTGTTTGCCTCTAGATATTGGGTGATTTGTTGTTTTATTATCTTTTCCAGAATCTTCCCAAGTATTGAGCTCAGGCTGATAGGTTTGTAATTTCCTGGATCTATTTTTTTCCATTTTTTGAAGATGGGAACTACATCAGCTCTTTTCCAGTCCTTTGGTAGTTCCAGGATCTTTGAAAAATATAGTTCAGTGGTTCTGAGATCACATCTGCCAGTTCCTTGAGAACCTTGGGGTGTAGTCCATCTGGTCCTGGTGATTTGAACTCATCTAGGCTGGACAGGTGCTCATTTACCATTTTCTTGCCTATCTTAACTTGTGTTTCTGATCTGTTTTTTTATGATACTGTTTTGATAGGTTGGACTGTTTTTTCCCTTGTGTAAAGTGAGATGCAAAAAACCGAGTTGAGTAGTTCTGCTTTCTCCCTGTTGCTTGTCACCTTCTTGCCACTTTGCCCCACTAATGGACCAATTATTTCCTTCACTTTTTTCTTGTTTTTTACATGTTGAAAGAAGCTTTTTTTTATTATTTTTGACTTTGGTCACAAGTCTTAGTTCATTTTGAGTCTACTTGTGCTTCCATAATATTGAATTCTAATATTGCATGATCACTTCCCTCCAAGGTTTCTGTGGCTTCAACACCTTCTATCATTTCATCTCTGTTAGTGAGGATTAGATCCAATATGGCTAATCCCCTAGTTCCCTTCTCTACTTTTTGGGAGACAAAGTTTTCTGCTAGGTTTGTCAGGAATCTGTTTGATCTTCCATGGTGCAGAGTTTGTCTCCCAGTTTATGTCAGGGTAATTAAAGTCCCCAATTACATACCTTAGTTAGCTGATTAGCAAAAAGTTCATCTATTTCCTCTGTTTGGTTGGGCGGCCTATGGTATACACCTATGGCAATGTCATTTTTTCCCCTTTTATATTGACCCAAATGAATTCAAGACAGTTTTCATCATTGTTGTGCTCTATTTCTGTAGAGATGTAGTTATTTCTTATATAGAGAGCAACTCCACCTCCTCTTTTGTTTGGTCTGTTTCTTTTAAATAATTTAAATCCCTCTAGCTATGTGTTCCATTTGTGGGTTTCATCCCACCATGTTTCCAAAATGACAACAATATCATATCTGCCCTCATTTACCTGAATTTCTAGTTCACACTGTTTACTGTTCATACTCTTTGCATTGGTGTATAGACACTTGAGTCCTTTATGACTGACACTGTATTTACTTTCTACATAACTTGTGTGTTGCCTGAGTTCCCTTATTTTCTTACCACTTATTTGGTTAGTGCACTTTGTGTAGCACTCCATATTAAAAGTTTGATTTTGCTTGACAGCAAGGTTGATAACATTCATATCAGTCATAATTTTCTCAAGATTGATTACCTTTAAATATCCAAACTTTTCATTCACATATATCATCCCAATATTTTCACATTTCATATATTATAAAAATACTATACTATTTATATATCTTATAACATCCACATATAACATCTTTTCTGATTGGCTTATCTTTCAATTGTGTTTATAAAAGTCATTTTATTAAGACACTATATAGCCTGTTTTCAAGTTTTTTATTTAAGCTTGATTTCCCCTCAGTATTCAAATCATTCTTATCAGTCATAATTTTCTCAAACTTAATTACCTTTAAAGTCCAAACTTTTCATTCACATACATCATCCCAATATTTTTACATTTCATATATTATAAAAAATACTATACTACTTATATATATTAACCCTCTTACTGTAGGGCCCCTTTATATCCAAAATTTATCTATTCTTTTAACCATATTCAAACAAGTGTTTAATCATATAGTACTCCATCTGGTAAGTCAAATCAAATCTCTTGGATCTAATTCTAGCCTTCTTCTTTTGCCAAGTAGCTTTCCAAGTCAGTGTATTTCTCTTGCCAGAAGATTTTTGTATTTTTGTGACTGTTGCTGGGAGTAAGAAAATCAAACTGAGTAGGATGTACACTTTTTGTTTCCCAGACTCTAATGATTCTCCTGGCAGCTCAATAATCCATTTTGTTGGATCTTCTTTCTTATCCTCGAATTTGTTTTGAAGTTCTGAAAGATAAAATATCTTTTTCATTTTCATTGTTATGGCAAAATCTTATAGATTTTCTTCTGTTTGTTTTAAGTTGTGGTTTTCTTCATATGTAGCTTCCCTATTTAACTCACTTTCTTCTGGTTTGTATTCTATTATCTGATTTGTTTGTGCATTCTTTATCATCATTTTCTGAGAGTTTTTTAATTCTAAGTTTAGGTTGAAGTTGTGCTCATTTATGTCATCGAAGTTGTTTTTAATCTCATCGTGGTTTGAAACCATTGTCATTTGAATCTGTCATAGCTTTGCATACATTTCCTCCTGGAAGGTATTTGCCTTGTCTTGGAGTATTGCTTCTGCAGATCTCTGATATTCCAGGCTAGGACTTTCAGAAGGGAATATTAGGTGTGATCTCATGTCATTTTTAGATAGGCATGCAACATCCATTTTGTCTTCCCCCCCTCCAGATAGTTTTTCATCAGTACCATAGTCTCTGTGTTTAGTCTTTTTTTTTGTAAAATTTTTTATTTTCAACTTTACAATACATAACAATCTTACAAATACTTCAGATAAAAAATAAAACAAATTGATACAATTAAAACATTAATATTATATACAATAAAACTATTTCTACTTTATCTGAACTATTTAAAATTCAATCCATCCATCCCCTCCCCCCCTCCCCCTCCCCCCCCGACTTCCCAGAGCAAAATACAGGATTATGCAAACATATTAAACATAATCTATTTAAGTTTACTAATTATACAATGAACAAAATCATAAAAACCCTTAACTCTCTTCAAACTTTAACATCATAAGTTTATAAACAAAATCATTACTCATAGAATAAGTGAAACTTTGTAGTTCCATATTTCTTCTGAACATATTCTATCCATCTTCTCCATACGTTAAAATATCTCTCTTGTGAATGGTCCTTTAAATAAGCAGAAATTTTAGCCATTTCTGCTAAATTAGAAACCTTAAATACCCATTCTTCTAAAGAAGGCAGAGTATCCTTCTTCCAATATTGACCCACCAGTAATCTTGCTGCTGTTATTAAATTCAACATTAAGATAGTTTCTTTAACATTAAAGTCCACGAAAATTCCCAAAAGAAACAGTTGGGGAGTAAACTTAATCTTCCTTTTAAAAACCTTTTGAATGTTCCACCAAATCATAATCCAGAAAGCTTTAATAACTTTACAGGTCCACCAAACATGAAAATAGGTTGAATCCAAGCAACCACATCTCCAACATTTAGGTTGCAGGTTCGGGTACATACAAGACAACTTTTTAGGATCCAAATGCCATCTATAAAACATTTTATAAAAATTTTCCCTCAAATTCTGGACCTGAGTAAATTTAACATTTCTAGTCCAAATTCCCTTTATGGATTACTGCCTTGTCGTGGCGAAGGGGCTTGTGTAACTCAGTGAAGCTATAAGCTATGCCGTGCAGGGCCACCCAAGATGGACAGATCATAGCAGAGAGTTCTGACAAAATGTGATCCACTGGAGAAGGAAATGACAAACCACTCCAGTATCTTTGCCATGAAAACCCCATGGACAGTACTAAAAGGCAAAAAGATATGACGCTGGAAGATGAGCCCCTCAGGTCAGAAGGTGTCCAATATGCTACTGGGGAAGAGCAGAGGGCTAGTACTAGTAGCGCCAGAAAGAATGAAGCGACTGGGCCAAAGCCAAAAGGACGCTCAGCTGTGGATATATCTGGTGGTGAAAGGAAAGTCCGATGCTGTAAAGATTTTTTCTCCATAGGAATCTGGAATGTAAGATCCATGAATCAAGGCAAGCTAGACGTAGTCAAAAAAGAGATGACAAGACTGAACATCGACATCTTAGGAATCAGCGAACTAAAATGGACAGGAATGGGTGAATTTAACTCAGATGACCATCAGGTATACTACTGTGGGCAAGAATCCCTCAGAAGAAATGGAGTAGCCTTCATAGTCAATAAAAGAATAGGAAAAGCAATACTGGGATACAATCCCCAAAATGACAGAATGATCTCAATTTGAATCCAAGGCAAACCATTCAATATCACAATAATCCAAATCTATGCCCCAACCACTGGTGCTGAAGAGGATGAAATTGACTGGTTCTATGAAGCCCTACAGCACCTTATAGAATTAACACCAAAAATGATGTCCTTATCATCATGGGGGATTGGAATGCTAAGGTAGGAAGCCAAAAGATAACCGGAATAACAGGCAAGTTTGGCCTTGGAGTACAAAATGAAGCAGGGCACAGGCTAATAGAATTTTGTCAAGAGAATACGATGGTCATAACAAACACTCTTTTCCAACAACCCAAGAGACGGCTCTACACATGGACATCACCAGACGGTCAACATAGAAATCAGATTGACTATGTGCTCTGCAGCCAAAGATGGAGAAGCTCTATACAGTCAGTAAAAACAAGACCAGGAGCTGACTGTGGCTCAGATCATGAGCTTCTCGTTGCAAAATTTAGGCTTAAATTGAAAAAAGTAGGGAAAAGCACTAGGCCACTCAGGTATGAACTAAATCATATTCCTAATGAATATACAGTAGAGGTGACAAATAGATTTAAGGAATTAGATCTGATAGACAGAGTGCCTGAAGAACTATGGATGGAAGTTCGCAACATTGTACAAGAGGTAGCAACTAAAATCATCCCAAAGAAAAAGAAATGCAAGAAAGCAAAATGGCTGTCTGAGGAAGCTTTGCAAATAGCTGAGGAAAGAAGGGAAGCGAAAGGCAAGGAGAAAGAGAAAGATACACCCAATTGAATGCAGAATTCCAGAGAATAGCTAGAAGAGATAAGAATGCCTTCTTAAATGAACAGTGCAAAGAAATAGAAGAAAACAACAGAATAGGGAGGACCAGAGATCTCTTCAAGAAAATTGGAGATATGAAGGGAACGTTTCATGCAAAGATGGGCATGATAAAGGACCAAAATGGCAGGGACCTAACAGAGGCAGAAGAGATTAAGAAGAGATGGCAAAACTACACAGAAGAACTATACAAGAATGAGCTTAACATCCCAGATAACCACAATGAGATGGTCACTGACCTCGAACCAGACATCCTAGAATGTGAAGTGAAATGGGCCTTAGAAAATCTGAGCAACAACAAAGCTAGTGGAGGTGACAGTATTCCAGCTGAGCTATTCAAAATCTTAAAAGACGATGCAGTAAAAGTGCTACACTCAATTTGCCAGCAAATTTGGAAAACTCAACAGTGGCCACAGGATTGGAAAAGGTCAGTTTACATTCCAATTCCAAAGAAAGGCAATGCCAAAGAATGTTCAAACTATCGTACCATTGCACTCATTTCACATGCTAGTAAAGTTATGCTTAAAATCCTACAAGCTAGACTCCAACAGTATGTGGATCGAGAACTACCAGAAGTGCAGGCAGGATTTCGAAGAGGCAGAGGAACTAGAGATCAAATTGCCAACATACGCTGGATCATGGAGAAAGCTAGGGAGTTCCAGAAAAACATCTACTTCTGCTTCATTGACTATGCTAAAGCCTTTGATTGTGTGGATCACAACAAATTGTGGCAAGTTCTTAAAGAGATGGGAATACCAGACCATCTTATTGTCTCTTGAGAAACCTATATGCAGGTCAAGAAGCAACAGTGAGAACTGGACACGGAACCACTGATTGGTTCAAAATTGGAAAAGGAGTCCGGCAAGGCTGTATACTGTCGCCCTGCCTATTTAACTTATATGCAGAGCACATCATGAGAAAGGCAGGCTAGATGAATCAAAAGTTGGAATTAAGATTGCCGGGAGAAATATCAACAACCTAAGATATGCAGATGATACCACTCTAATGGCAGAAAGTGAAGAGGAACTAAAGAGCCTCTTGATGCGGGTGAAGAAGGAGAGTGCAAAAGTTGGCTTGAAACTCAACATTAAGAAAACCAAAATCATGGCATCCGGCCCTCTCAATTCCTGGCAAATAGATGGGGAAGAAATGGAGGTAGTGACAGATTTTATTTTTCTGGGCTCCAAGATCACCTCAGTGGGGACTGCAGCCAAGAAATTAAAAGACGCTTGCTCCTGGGGAGGAAAGCTATGGCAAATCTAGACAGCATACTAAAAAGCAGAGACATCACCCTGCCAACAAAAGTGCGTATAGTCCAGGCCATGGTTTTCCCAGTTGCAATGTATGGCTGTGAAAGTTGGACCATAAGAAAGGCTGAGCGCCAAAGAATTGAGGCCTTTGAACTATGGTGCTGGAGAAGACTCCTGCGAGTCCCTTGGACTGCAAGGCGTTCAAACCGGTCAGTCCTAGAAGAGATCAACCCCGACTGCTCTTTAGAAGGCCAGATCCTGAAGTTGAAACTCAAATACTTTGGCCACCTAATGAGAAGGAAGGACTCACTGGAGAAGGGCCTAATGCTGGGAAAGATTGAGGGCAATAGAAGAAGGGGACGACAGAGAATGAGATGGCTGGATGGAGTCACTGAAGCAGTAGGTGTGAACTTAAATGGACTCCAGAAGATGGTAGAGGACAGGAAGACCTGGAGGAATATTGTCCATGGGGTCGTGATGGGTCGGACACGACTTTGCAATTAACAACAACAACAACAAGTCCAAATTTCCTCCCATAAGTCCAACGAGATTGGTTCTTGAATATTCTGGGCCCATTTAATCATACAATCTTTAACTAACTCTGTTTCTGAATCCAATTTTATTAACTCATTATAAATTCTTTTAATATGGGCACATTTCTGATCCTTGATCTGAATTACCAAATTTTCATCTACTAGAATAATTCCCAATTTCTTTTTTTTTTTTTTTTTTTTATTGAAATTTTTCAAAAGTTTTACAAATAAAAATCCACCCCCCCCTCCCCAACCACCCACCCCCCCCCCCGACTTCCCAGAACTGAATATAGGATTATTTAACAAATATTTTAAAAATAACATTTGCAATTTATAAAATAATTAATAATAATAATAAAAATCACAGTAATAATATATATAATAATAATATACATAACATAAACTTTAAAATGAATAATATATACTAAAAAAGAAAAAAAATAAAAAATAAAAAGAGAAGAGAGAGAGAGAAAGAAGAAAGAAGAAAGTGGACGAAAAATAAAGCATATATATATATAAAAAAAAAATATATGAATAATAATACATTAAAAATGTATATATATAAAAAAGAAAAAGAAGAAAGAAAGAAAGAAAAAACAATCATTACAAATTATAAAAAGGCTAAATAATATTTTTCCATATCCAAATTATGTTGTATAAAATTTATCCATTTTTCCCATACCGCAAAAAATTTTTCTTGAGATTGCTCCTTTAAGAAAGCCGAAATCTTTGCCATTTCTGCCAAATACGAAACTTTATGAAACCATTCTTGTAAAGTAGGCAAAGATTCCTTCTTCCAATATTGTCCTATTAACAACCTAGCGGCTGTAATCAAATTTAACATCAATATAACCTCCTTAGCATCACAGTCAATAACAATACCTAGTAAAAATAATTGCGGAGTAAATTTTACCCTTCTTTTAAAAATTCTTTGAATATTCCACCATATCTTAATCCAAAAAGCTTTTATATGCTTACACGTCCACCAAATATGGTAATAGGTAGCATCCAAATATCCACATCTCCAGCATTTCGGCTGTAGATTAGGGTACATAATGGACATTTTCTTTGGGTCAAGGTGCCATCTATAAAACATCTTATAAAAATTCTCTCTTAAATTTTGCGCTTGTGTGAATTTAACATTTCTTATCCAAATAAGTTCCCAAGTATCCATTGAAATCGTTTCACCAATATTCTGTGCCCATTTAATCATACAATCTTTAACTAGTTCAAGTTCTGAATCTAATTCCACTAAAACCCCATAAACTCTCTTAATATGGGTTGGCCTTTGATCTCTTACTTGTTTTAAAAAAATTCCATCTTCTCTAAGCCAGCCCATTTTACAATCCATCTTCCATCTATCCACTATTTGTCTATATTGGAACCATGAATAAGTTAAGTTTTCATGTGTTAATTCTTCCAAAGATTTTAACTGCCAGTCTTGGCCATCCCATCTTAATAACTGTACGTAAGAGACCTTGTCCATATTTACCCCTTTCCTTATACCTTCTATGGCATGCCGAGGTATAGCCCATAATGGTATTTTGAAGTCACTTTTATAATACTTTCTCCACACTCTTAGCAAAGAGTTTCTTATAATATGAGACTTAAAAACCCAATCCACTTTTTTATTAAATATTAAATAGGCATGCCATCCAAAAAATAGGTCCCAGCCTTCCAAATGAAGTATTTCTGTATTTGTTAAATTCACCCAGTCGCTAATCAATGTCAATACTACAGCATCATAATACAATTTCATATTTGGTACCTTGAGTCCACCTCTCTCACGAAAATCTTGCATTATTTTAAGTTTCACCCTTGGTTTTTTCCCTGCCCAAACAAATTTATTAATACCTTTTTGCCATTCATCTAAATTACGTTCGTTCTTTAAGATAGGTAACATTTGGAACAAAAAAATAAACTTTGGCAGGACATTCATTTTAATAACTGCAATTCTGCCCATAAGGGATAACTGTAAATTATTCCAGTTTTTTAAATCCTTCTGTACCTCCATCCACAGCTTTTCATAATTATTTTTATACAATTTTACATTAGAAGCAGATAATGTAACCCCCAAATATTTTACCTTATCAACAATTTCAAAGTCTGTTAAGTTAACTAGAGCCTGTTTATCACCATTAGTCATGTTTTTAGCTAATATTTTGGTCTTATTATTATTAATTTTAAAGCCAGAAACACGTCCATATTGTTGAATCAATTGTAATAATTTCACCACCGAAGAAACAGGTTGAGACAAAGTAACAACCAAGTCATCTGCAAAGGCTCTTAATTTATATTCTTTTTTATTAATTTCTATTCCTTTTATTTCTTGAGACTCCCGAATTTTAATCAACAAAATTTCCAGTGTTAAAACAAACAATAACGGAGACAACGGGCATCCCTGTCTTGTTCCTTTTTCTATTACAAAAGCCTCTGACAAACCCCCATTTACAATAATTTGAGCAGTCTGTTTTTGATATATATTGGATAATACTTGTAATATATTTTGTCCAAAATTCATCTCCTTGATTAAACACAGCATAAACTGCCAATTCACTTGATCAAAGGCTTTTTCAGCATCCAAAAATATCAGGCCTGCAGAGACTTGGTTATTCTTTTCTAAATACTCTAATAAATTAATAATTTGTCTAACGTTATTCTTCATATACCTTCCAGTTATAAAACCCGATTGATCCCTATGTATAAACTGCTGCAAGATCCCCATAAGCCTGTTAGCTAAAATTTTTGCAAAAATTTTATAATCCACATTTAAAAGAGATATAGGCCTATAATTTTTAGGCAAAGTAAGATCTTGACTATCTTTTGGAATCAATGATATAAATGCATTACGCCAGGATGGAGGGATCTCTAACCCCTGTAATAAATTATTAAACAGTTCACACAACGGTTGGATCATCTCTTCTACTAAAGCTTTATAATAAATAGATGTCAACCCATCCGTACCCGGCGCTTTGCCCAATTTCAATTGTTTAATAGCTGTAACAATTTCTTCCTTAGTAATTAAACCGTTAATCTTTTTTTCCTGATCTTCTGTTAATTTAGGAAAGTTGACTTTGCCTAAATAATTATTTATATCTGTAATTTGAATATTGGTACCCTTATATAATTTTTGATAGTATTCTAAAAAAGATTTCTTAATCAATTCTTTCTGATAAACCAATTTACCATTATAATTTATTTTATCTATATTCCTCTGTTTCTGTTTTTTTCTTAACTGATAAGCCAACCATCTCCCTGGTTTATTAGCATTACAAAATGTATTTTGTTTCATAAATAGCAAATTAGTTGCAGCTTGATCAGCCATCAGCATGTTAAATTGTGTTTTTAACAATTTTAAAGCTCCTTTAATCTTTTCATCTAAGGGATTTGAAATTAAAAGTTTCTCTTTTAATTTAATCTCCTCTTCCAAGTCTTTCCGTTTCTGAATCTGTTTCTGTCTATGCAAATTATTCATTTTTATCAAAATACCACGCATAAAAGCTTTACTTGCATCCCAGACCATTGACATTGATGTTCCCTTGTTCATATTTAAAGTAAAATATTCCTTTAAACATTCCTTTAATTTATGAACATTTTTTTCTTGTTTAAATAAATTCTCATTCACCCTCCAGGATCTCCTATCTTCCTTCTCTACAAACAGTTCCATCCAAACTGGACTATGATCGGACAATGTCCTAGGAAAAATTTTTACATTCTTCACCCTGTTGTATAAGAATAATTCCCAATTTCTTATCCAAAGTCCATCTCTGCACAATTTGCAAGTATTGAAACCACGATTGTAAAATGTTTTCTTGCCTTAACACATCAGAAGACTTTAATTGCCAATCAGTACCCGACCAAATAAGTAACTCTTTATACGAAATGTTGTCAAAATCACCCCCTTAGAAACCCCCTGGATTGCTTGTCCAGGGATCCCCCAAATAGGTATTTTATAATTTAACTTATAATAATATTTTTTCCAAACTCGAAGTAAAGCATATCTTAAAATATGTGACTTAAAGACCAAATCTACTTTCTTATCAAAAATTAAATATTCATGCCAACCATATAATAAATCCCACCCTTCAAGAACAAGAATATCTCTATTTGTTAAATTGAGCCAGTCACTTACTAAAGTTAAACTGGCCGCATCATAATATAATTTCAAATTTGGTGCTTTAAGTCCACCTCTTTCTCGAGCATCTTGTAAAATCTTAAACTTTACCCTTGATTTCTTCCCACCCCAAATAAATTTATTAATACCCTTCTGCCACTCATCCAAATTAGCATCCTTCTTTAAAATGGGTATCATCTGAAACAAAAAAAGAAACTTTGGTAGAACATTTATCTTCACTACTGAAATTCTCCCCAATAACGATAGTTGTAGCTTTTGCCAATCATTTAAATCTTTTTGAACTTTAACTCATAAGCGCTCATAATTATTCTTATACAATTTTCCATTAGATGTTGTAATATAAACTCCTAAATACTTAACCTTATTAACTATTTCATAACCGGTTGTTTCAGCTATAAAATCTTTTCCCTTCCTAGACATATTTTTCAATAATATTTTAGTTTTATTCTTATTTACCTTAAAACCAGAGACCTGTCCATACTGTACTAAAATTTCAACCAAATCTTTGACCAAATCTGTTGGATGGGATAATGTCACAACCAAATCATCAGCAAAAGCTCTCAGCCTATAATCAATTTTACTTATTTTTATTCCTTTTAATCTAGATGAGTCTCGAATTTTAATAAGTAAAATCTCCATTGTTAATACAAATAACAAGGGGGATAAAGGACAACCCTGCCTTGTACCTTTTCCTATTTTAAATACATCTGTCTCTGTGTTTAGTCTTATCAGACCTGCCAATCTTAAAATCCAGACAACCAAATCTTATATATTTCTTAACTTTATATATGTTTTTTGTAATCCAATGCATTTCCAATCCTCAAAACATCACTTAAAGCAGTGTTTTGTAATGATTCTTCTATTCAGGGGTCTTAGAATTATCAACCAGCCAAAATTGCAGTCCAGAATGTTTAGCTACCTAAAAGCTTTTCAGTAAATTCCCCCCTCGAAGATTAGCCAAAGTCAAGGTTTTTCTTTCTCTGCAAACAATTCTTGAGCTTAGAAATCACAGCTCAGTGAATATTTATAATTCCAGAGGGTCAGCTGTTTTTTAGAAAACAAATATAGTTCTCACTCTGTATTAGATGGCCCTGATGTATTTTCTTTCATCTGTTTCCAGTGTTCTTTGTTTGGCTAACAATCACTGAGGTTCAAAGGAACACCTTTTTTTCTATTTCTGGGCATCTTGCCAATTTCTGAGTCAATGCAGCTATAGTTATGCTCTGATCCTCAACTAGATGTCAATATCTATTCATTTTCCAACTTTTAAGACCAAGAATTATTTTCTTATAGTTTCATCAATACTCTTTCAAATGTAAAATCTTAACATAATTTTCAGATTTATCCAGACTGTAGTATTATTAACTTCATTTCAATATATTTCTGTCCCCCATAAACATTAATTTGCCGCTTCTGTCTATGGAAGGGTGAGGGTGTAGTCCCCTCCCTTCTCACTTTTGGAGGATATTTTTGCTTCTTGGGGATCTTTTCCAGGAAATCAGTTACAAGATAGAAGAGAAAAGATTGATATTTATTTATTTATTTTATTTTATTTTTAAAATTTATAAACCGCCCCACGCCCGCAGGACTCTGGGCGGCTAACAATAAAAACACCATAAAACATGACAAAACAAACAGTACAATAACAGTCATCCAGGGGTCAGATTTTATAAATCCCAGGCCTGCCGGAAAAGCCAGGTCTTAAGCAGCTTACGGAAAACCAACAGGGTGGGAGCGATCCTAATCTCCGGGGGGAGCTGGTTCCAAGACGTGGGCGCCATCACAAAGAAAGCCCTCCTCCGCGGCCCCACCAAATGGCACTGCTTGGCCGACGGGACCTGAAGGAGGCCCAGCCTGTGGGATCTAACCGGACAAAGGGAACTATGAGGTAGTAGGCGGTCTCACAAATAGCCTGGCCCTGAGCCATATAGGGCTTTAAAGGTAATAACCAACACCTTGAATTGGACCCGGAGACCAAGAGGCAACCAGTGCAGCTCACGGAGGATAGGTGTAACGTGGGTGCATCGAGGAGCACCCACTATCACTCGCGCGGCTGCTTTCTGGACCAACTGTAGTCTTCGAATACTTTTCAAGGGTAGCCCCATGTAGAGCGCGTTGTAGTAGTCCAGATATTCTCACCCACTTCCATGCTGTTCACCATTGTTCTGATTAATGCTTTTGGACTTCAGCTGCCAGTAGCTTGGGCTAGTCAGCGAGGTGTGACTAACCTTTCTCCTGTCATGTTGAAGGGCTTCCCCGGATCGAGCAGATTGACCGCTGTTGTTCTGTGATCAGTGGGGGTCCTTCATTCATTGCCTCTCCGGAGTGACTTCAGACCCATTTAGGATCTCCTGGCAGGGCAAAACCAGCTGTAGGGTATGGAGCCCCGCAATCCATCAGCTGTGTCACTACGACACAAGACTGGAAGTCTGGGCAGCCATGTAAATTTAATAAATACATTAAAAATGTACTGGTAAACTTTGTCAAACCCTAATTTAAATATCATCTACAGAGATGCAATATCTAAGCCATGCCTAAGTACAGTTATGACTTTCTCTGTAGTATCTTTTTGTGCATCTGATATTTTTTCTCTTCAATGAAGCAGTCTATTTCAGATAAGAGATTATTTCCAGCACTCTTCTCACCTTGAATGTGATCCTTTTTTGAGGTAAGATTCAATGAGGTCATTTTTCTCTTAGAGCATAACTAAGAATACAATATTAAAGTGATTTTCTCATATGCATGCATAAAACAGACTGTCCACATTTCTTATCCCTACACTGACTTGACAATGGAGCAGAATAGGGTTTCTGTCTGCAAGAAAAATGGAGGAGAAGTCACCTGGGGAACATTTTCTTTAGTGTCAGTTATTAGCAGAAGACTCATTTCTCCTTCTTTTCTCCAGCCTCTCTTCCCATGTGGAGAAAGGAAGAGGGGAAATGGGCTTTCTGCTGTAATTTTATCAAATAGAACTGGTATCAAATGAGCCATTACCTCTGCTTTTCGGGCCACCAATGACAAGAGAATTTGGTTGAAAGAAGGTGAGACATGGATTCTCTTAGTATCAGTCTTCCCATTCCTCAGAGAAATCACTGCCATGCTTTACTATAAGCGTGTGGTTGCTAAATAGCCAATTTCCCCACTCCTCTTTCCAGGTTGAGATAGAAGTGTTGCATTAGCCATTATTCTGTGAATTAGGAGGTGTAGTCAGGCAAGGCTAAGGTATGGTCAGCAGTATTCTGAAAGGCACAGAGTACGTGTTGAAAACTGCACTCACCATCCCTATGGATCAGGCATTGTTGGGCCTACTCCACCAGGTCTATGTGGGCATGTTTACTATTGGGGATAGCAGGTAAAAAGTTGTTTCCATGCCTCCATTTCTTCCTACCTTTTGTGGGATTAGAAAACTGCTGGCCAAAACTGCACCATTTCCAATACTTCTCTTGCCATTTATCCATTTATCCTGGCAGGATGGGCAGAAATAGTAGAAAAGTTGGCTGTTGTGTTCCTTTGGCCTCAAGAAGAATGGCCAGGGACTAGTGGAGCTTTTGATAGCCAGATGCAGCTACCATCTGGCTATCAATGCAGCTACATTGCAACAAGATGTCATTGCATTACAACTCATTAACAGAGGACATAAGTCCAAACAGCAAGTTGTTATTGGAAGAATATGGGAAATATCTCTTTAAAAGTGATACAGGAAAATGGGTACACTTTGCCTTTACAGTGAGTCAACGATGAGTAAGAGCCAACATCCTCTCAACCCTTCCAAAGGATGCTCATTTGGGGTTCCAAAACATCTTCCTTTCCTCCTCATGCCCTCCCTGCAAACATTGAACTAAGCTTCAAAAGTCATGTTCTCTGTTCTCTTCTTTCACCCAGCCAGGTTATTCTAGTTTTATAAAGGGCCTGGTTGTTTTTATTTCAGGCAGACAAGCAAATAGGTCATGGAGGTATGTATACTGGGGGGAAGAAACAGCTAGTATTTTCTTTTCTTTTCTTTTTGTGAAGGCAAGGGAACTTGTGGCTATGTAATCATCACATCTTCTCACATTCTTTTTCCAGTCTTTCCAAAAGACTTGTGCAAGTGACTCACTGTCTGACCTATGAAGTAGAGCAGATTGGAAAACAGAATTCCTGAACAGATTAGAACTATGCCCTTCTTATATACCAGGGAGTTAGCGAGGAGTTACTTGATTTCTTTCCTCCTTCTTTCTGCACCTGTCTTAATCACTTCTGGATGGTTCTGCCAAAGTAATCTCCATGGCTCCCTACAGTCATTGTGCAGGTTCACATTCTCACCCAATGGAGGAAAGGCAGGGATTTCAATGAATTAATTAGTTTGGGAACAATCAACATCTAAATTTACCTGGGATTTTTACTGTTCCAAGTGAAACACAGCTCAACACAGCTCAAGAAATAAACAATCATAAAGATCAATAATCTCCTATGGCATCTGAATAACAGTTGGGCTTGTTTGTGACTTATGGGTCTTAACAAAGCAGACACAATACATTCAGACTGGCAGCAAGAATTATTCACATAGGAATTGCAGTCCACTAGCATCTGGAAGGGCATAAATTATACTATTTCGATGGGTTTTATATACAACACTATTTCAAAAACTGAAACCATTATTTCCACTGAAGCCAAATAAAGGACATGTCGTAAAGACAAAATTGTAAGCACCACTTGAAGTATGAAGAATTGTTATAATCATAACAGAACATGTATTACACCATGTAAAGCTGTGTCAAGAACTTTAATGCCTCTTTGATGAATTAGAGTCTGGCAAAATGTATTCCATGATTATAGCAGCATGATTTAAATGAGTGAATCAAATTTTCCTGATGACAAATGCTTATCACAATTATCACCTACTAAGTTAGAAAAGACTTTTTGAATCATCGCTGGCTAATTGGTTTCTCTAGAAACATAAATCTTGCACAACCTGTCCCAAAGAGCTGGTATAATGGTCATATTGGCTGAGGGGATGTTCAACATGCCTGGAGGAGGTGTTGGAAATTTAAATTTAAATTCTGCAGAAAGCTCTTTTGAAATGAAATGTTTTTTTCTAAAAAAAATAGAAGATTTTTATTAAATGTTTTAACTACAATAATAAAAGATAATGCAGATTAAAGAGAAAAATATAAAGGGACCATAAAATGTTCAAGAAAGAAAAAAAAAGAAAGAAAAAATAGAAAGAGAAAAGCAAAGAAAAAAACCCTAAGAAAGCAACTTTCTACCCTCATCTCTTCACCTCTTCTTAATTTATTGAGATTATATGCTCCTGAAGCTAAATAGAGCAAAAAGTAAAATTATATTTATAGGTTTTTTTGGATGATGGTTCTGCCGCAGGTATCAGTCAAAATAAAAGACATTCACTGCATTTGAAGTAAAAACTAGATTTATTAAGAATACATGAGAGGAGAAAAGCCTTATTTCTGCCTCAGCACATCATGAAATGTAAGAAGCACAAGAGAGAGAAGGAGACAAAATTCCTGTCTCTTAAACACAGAGGTTCATTTAACCATGGGCCTGCTGAGAAACCAGCCAACATGTGAAAACCCTTCCCCTTATCTATCATTTTCCATTTTCCTGAGTTATGGAAAGGAGATGATTCAATCTCCTCAACATTCAGAAAATCAGTGCATCCAGACAATAAAGAGGTGGTTAGTAATGCATGTTGAGCAATCTGCAGGAGGTATGAAAACAATCTGCTCCTCTTTATTTGGAATGTAAATAATACTGCATTGAAATGTGTCTTCCCATTTCTTTGCTTGATATTTGCACCTGTTTCTCAGAATGTCTTCAAATTTCCTTTGGTGATGTTTTTTAAGCTTACTTTTTTTGCCCCATGCTGACAGATTAGAGATAGGCAAAACTGACTGACCCAAGGTCACCCAGTTCTTGATATATTTGAATCTAGTCATCTTGTTTTACTGTTCTGAAGTGATAGGAATTCAGGTTTAATCTTGCCTGGAGCATCAAGCGATTCCACATCAAGTAACTTCATCAAAACAAAGAGTTCTGCTGATGCAGTTGTTTTCAATCATACTCTTCTCCCCAGTTTTCTGCAGCCTCCCTGGCTAGCCTGATTCCTGATTTCACAAAAGCTCTTTCCAGATTTCTTCCACAATAGATTTCATTTGGACTGAATAATGCCTGCTATAGTTATAATTGATTTCTAATGGTTATTACTGTCCTCACCCCAAGAGACAGAGAATTCAGTTTGTCACTGGTAAGAAGTACATACCACCTGTCCACAATGATTATGGAAGTGCTTGAGCAAGGTGCTAGACCAGAAGACCTCCAAGGTCTCTTCCAGCTCTATTCTATTCCCCTCCTGCAAAGAGAAAATAACTCACTTCCAAAACAATCAATGCCACATTGATGCTGGATCAGAAGACCTCCAAGGTCCCTTCCAGCTCTATTCTATTTCCCTCCTACAAAGAGAAAATAACTCACTTCCGAAATAATCCATGCCACGTTGATTCTGCTCAAAAGTTGTATTTTGACATCTCTATGGACTCAACCTTCCAGTGAAGACCTCCCATGTAGGGATTGTGGAGCCTTAGCATGCTTGGCAGCTAATATAATCTTCTAGGATAGCAGGCATAGTATTCCCCACATTCGTCTAGGAGGCTGTGAGATCTGTGAATGCCTTCTTCCATTTTACTGTATATCTCTGAATAGAAATTGTGGAAACTTGGAATGCTCAGATAGTTCTCTTAGGGAACATTTTCAGTTTCCCCAATTGTTTCAAATTTGTTTTTATGTCCCCTTTGGAATTACTTTTCCTGTTTGAGGATTGATTCTGAAAATCTGTGATACTGAAACTGAAAACAGTTTATTTTGCAACTTTCCCAAAAGTTTGATCTTTATCTAACTAGAAAAGGGCCAAATGGATGGTGAAAAGTGAGAAGGTGAGAAACAATGTGTGTGGAGAAGCAGGCATTTACTTGAGTCCTTGGCTCTTACCTTGCTCTTAAATCTTTTAACCTGAATATTACCTAACAGTACATAATTTCTCACAGTAGCCTGACCCAAGAAAACTTTTGAATGTTCTAGGATAATCACTTCCAACAGCAAGAGTTGAGTACTTAACATTATTAAAATCAAATTATAGAGAATTTTATAGCTAACAGCACCTTGAACAACAAAATGCTATTGCAATTCTTAAAATATTATAATTTCAGTTTGCACAAAAGTTAAGACTATATATATTAAACATATAATTGTCAGGCTGGAACATTCGGAAAAAGGACAGTCTAAATGTTTAGTAATATAAGTATATGATATTTGTCAGTTTTATTGTGTGTCGTAAAAACTAGATTTGGGATTAAAATGTGTCAATAGCGTTCTTTATATCTTAATCATGATCAAGGAAATTAATATTTTGTGGGTTTTGTGATTTTTAACATAATACTTTTTTGTGTAACTTTTCATTTGCAGTATAGAAGTGTCAATCCTTACTTCTTTTATGCTTTCCTATTATACAGAAAATATTAATTTTTGTAAGAAGCAGAGAGTATTTTGTGTAAGCAATAATTTTGTTAAAGGTTGGGCCTGTGGTAGAGATGAAAGTGATGGAATGGAGTAGAAGTATAAGAATTCCATCTGTTTGTAAAAATAATATGTATGGATTAGTAGCAAGGAACAGTCTGACAAGTTAAATATAATGATAGGAAACCAAAAGAAAAAATAACAATGTAACATTTGAAATGCAGAGATCCTTTATATCAGATTTATAAGGTGGACCTGAATCATTAATTTGACTGATGGATCATTGTAGCCAAATACCAAAGGGAGATAATTGTTTAACTGTATGAAAGAGTTACAGACCACAAACTTTAACGCACAAAAAGGCAAAAGCCTACAAATTAGATTAGAATTTGTATGTCTCATTTGATGTGAAGGGCCATCATACACCACAAATTTCAGGAGAAAAATATAGATTTTCTAATAGAGGAGATTGTTTAAAGAGCCCTGTATGGGGCAGCTATTGTAACAGAGGCTATACTGCAGAACAGCACACTTTGGAATAAAATGTTCTCAGGTGAGAAGAAATATGTAAAGGTAAGTAACCTTTACATCCTTTTCAAAGCATAAAACAATATAAAATTAATGCTGCATATAAAAATGTAAGTTTTGTGAAGGAAGACTTCATAAAAGCTACATGCTCAAAATAGCAAAGCTGGCATGACCAGAATTATATGTTAAGCTTCTTGTCAAAAGACCCTTGTTGTACAAGATAGAAAAGTTGGGGAAATTTCTGTAAAGGTGGAGAGAGCAAAACTCTGCAATCCAATCAGAAGCTTTGAAGTGGAGGTCTGGAGATTTGTATCCATCCCACACAGATCCATAATTTATAGAGAATGGAATATGAGGTAACAGTCCTAAAATATACATGACTTAGATATATTATCTCCCTGGGATATAAGGCTGCCTTGTTTCTAAAAATATAATTTACCTTCTCTGCACTTAACAAAGAAAAAAAAGCTCCAGGTTTTTGAGATATCCTATTTAAATACGGGGAGTTCTCAATGTACAACAGTACAACAGCACTGAAAAAAATGACTTATGATCATTTTTCACACATATGACTGTTGCAGCATTCCCATGGTCACGTAATCAAAATTCAGACACTTGGCAACTGACTCACATTTATGACAGTTGCAGGGTGTCCTGGGGGTCATGTGATCACCTTTTGAAATCTTCTGACAAGCCAAGTCAATGGGGAAACCAGATTCACTTAGCAACCATGTTACTAACTTATCAACTGCAGTGATTCAAACAACAACCATGTCAAGAAAGGATGAAAAATGGGGCAAAACTCGTTTAACAACTATCTTGCTTAGTAACAAAAATTTTGGTTTCAGTTGTGTCGTGAGTCAAGAACTACTTGTATATGTAATTGTGGGCATTGTTTGGAATTGTTAAGGTTTTTTTTTCTGCTTTCAAATTGTGTGAAAATTTGGTTTTCAATACTGTAAAACCATGTACTTTTAAGAAAATGGCTTTATTCAAGTTTGCTTAGTGTAGTATTGTTGCCTCTTTTTAAAATACAGACATATACCTAGCAATGGAGAGATGGGCCTCCACGTTTGCCATAATCCACTAGTTTTTAAACTGAATTAGTAATCTCTAGGGGCAGGCACAAATCATTCTCATGCAGGATGTTACTTTGGATGCAAAGCTCTTTTTAAGCAGACATCACTGAACTGAATGATCCTACAATGCCTAGAATTGGTATCTTATTCTTAAATGTATACAGGAAGAGCCCTGCTGGATCTGACCAAGGCCAGCATTTTGTTCCTATAGTAACAAGCAGATATCAATAAGAAGTACGCAAGGAAGTTATAAGGGCAATTAGTTATCACTGTAATATCCTAGATAACTGCCTCCATTATTAGAGGCAATATATTAGCATTATGTAAAACCTATAAATAGTCTTATCCTCCAAAAAGCTTATTACCATATATATTCACAAATAAGCTGAGAATTTTAGGTGCCAAAATGACACACATGCACACATATGCAGAAAGAGAGAGGGGGGGGAGGGAGGGAGGGAGGGAGGGGGGAGAGGGAGAGAGAGAGAGAGGGAGGGAGGGAGGGAGGGAGGGAGAGAGAGAGAGAGAGAGAGAGAGAGAGAGAGAGAGAGAGAGAGAGAGAGAGAGAGAGAGAGAGATGGATGGATTTGGTTTATGGATGGGCCTATACATGATTAGGTTTTCCCCTTAGCTTTTTTATAGTATTTGTATATCCTGTGTATACAAATGGATAAGCCCATCCATAGATAAGCAGATCCTTCAGTGAATTCTGAATATATATTTCTAAAGGATCAATATAACTGATATTGTTTTGGATGTAAACTTGCCATTGCACTGGTGTAAATTAATAGGATTCTTTTCATCTTTTCATTCACTGTACATCTTGTTCAAGGTCATTTTACTCTGGACACTGGCTATAACAAATAAACACATTTCCTTTTTATTCATTTTGGGAACGTTGATTTCAAAGTCATTGTTATTTAAATACAATAGGCATCCTTTAAAGTCTCTTTCAAGCGCTGACCTTCAGAACTATAACACAGTCAATTTCAATATCTCACCTGACATTCATTTCCTTCTCTTTTCCACTCTTTTCACTCTCCAACATTTGCTGTTATCTCCGTAAGACTCTCTCACCTTATTTGGGAAAAAAAACTCATTAAAATGTTATGTGTGGATTGTAATACAGATTCCCATATATTCAAAAGGTGTTCCTAATCTTGTGGAATAAGCAGTGGAATGTCATGCCTATATTCACACCCTTGCCAAGATCAAATTTGTAAATGATGTTTGCTGTTCACCAATGGGAACCAATTTTGTATATTAATTAAAGATATCAGCTAAAAACTGGGAGACTGTGAGTTCTCATCCCACCTCCAGCACAAAGCCATCTGGATGACTTTGGGCCAGTCACTCTGAGAAGGAGGCAATGCCAAACCACTTTAAAAAACATCACCAAGAAAACTACAAGCACTTATCCAGAACTAATTGAAAAACACACACATGAACACAAAATCCTGCTCACTAGTAATTTTACCATCTTCGAACAGCATCACTGTAAGGGTCCCTCTGAACTCACAACTCCTGTTGAAACAGGGAAGGAACATGATAGGTTGTTACAGTCCAGAATTTTGTTGGAAAATATACCGGTAGCTTCCTATCCACCTTCCTAAGAATCCAGAAGGGAAAAGTATTTTACATTCCCAAAATTTCAAGTGTGGTCAAAGCTCAGAAAGGTTGTTTACCTCAGAATTAAATAGTGGTGATTGATTATGATATTTTATTTATCTTATTAAATAAAGAAGTTGAAATGACTAGTAATAAAAGCAAACTTATCTGCCACATTTTTCATTCTAATAATTCTGTTTGAAGATAGAATTTGCACTGAAATTTCCCTAGCTTGCTTTCTGGTCAGCAAAGAGGGGAAAGACAAAACAAGCTCTGCTGCTTGTTTCAGGATAAAGGGATAAATAAGGCTTTTTTTTCAAATTAATTCCTTCCCAACCCATTAATCAATGAGGAATGTATTGTCTGTATATTCTGCTTAAAGTTGCAGACAGAAAGAGCAAAGGTAATATAGGAAATATTTACTCAATGGTGTTGGTGTTGGGAGAGGGGAGAGATTGCCATTACTGATTAGTCTACAATTGTTTGGAGATGCTTTTGCTAAGAGCCATAGGAATTGACTTAATTATCAAGGCCATGTCTTCCAGCTTCATTAGAGTCTTTGCGGAGAGTATACTATAGCTCAGTGGTTCTCAACCTTTTTAATGCTGCAACCCCAACCGGTCGTAAGTTGAGGACTACCCAACCGGTCGTAAGTCAAGGACTACCCAACTGGTCATAAGTCGAGGACTACCCAAGCGGTCATAAGTCGAGGACTTTCCCTGCCCGGGAGCACTGCTCATGCATGGTGCCGCCCCCTGTGCCGGCTGAGGCATAGCTGGCAAGGGGCAGTGACCAGCTGGCCCAGCCCAAGGGAGGTAAGGCACCCGCCGAGCCCCACGCACGCCAGCAACCCTCCCTGCACCTGCCGGCCTCCCACCTCCCACCCCTGGCCCTCTTTTACTTACATTTTTAGTAGTTGCTCAGCAGGCAGGGGTGGAAGCTTCCAGACAGCTTGCCTTCGCTGCAGACAACTTGCAGCACCATTTGGAGACTGGGGCTTTTGGTGGGCTCAGCAGGGCAGAGACAGCCTGGACAATTCCTATTGGCTTTTGAAAGCCAATAGAATTACACTCTATTCAAGAAAGTCTATTCTATTGGCTTTAAAAGCCAATAGAATAAAAGGGAATAGCACAGCTAAGAAAAAGGGGGGAAAATGGCAGACTGCGTTGTTTGGCGACCCCCATGAAATGGTCATTCAACCCCAAATGGGGTCGCGATCCACAGGTTGAGAACCGCTGCTGTAGCTAGAGAGTCAGACATGCAAAATTGCTTGATTACCTTTCCTGCTTATATGCTTACATGCACAGAGCCCAAGAGCCCTTACTATGAAATAAAGCTTTCTCCGTGCTTAAGGAATTACATGGGTGATCAGTAGAATAAAGTTATATTAATCATTACATATTTGGCATGGGGAAACTCAACTCAATCCTTGTTTAACATTTCTGGTTTTTAAAAAGATTAAAAATGAAAGATTTAAAAGGGATTGATTGATTATGTGCTATCAAGTCATTTTCAATTCATAGCAATCAGATAGGTAACTTTTCTTCATGACAATCTATCTTTAATCAGTTCTTCTAAATCTTTTAAATCTCCTAATGATTCACTCATCACCACTGTAACTGAGCCCATCCTACTTATTGGTGGTCATCCTTTTCTTCTCTTTTCTTTCATCTTTCCCAGCATTGAACCCTTTTCCAGAGAGGTGGGCTTAGTAGGATAATCTGAGCCTGATAATTTGTGCCTCAAGTGATCATTTGTTTAATTTTTCCATTCATTTGTTTTAAACTATCCATGATATTCTCAGGAGTCTTCTCCAACACCAAAGCTTAAGAGAATTGAGACTAAATTAATAAACCTCCTAGATTTTCTTCAATTTCTTTTTTCCCCATTTTGTTTTCTTGGAATAAAAATGTGCCTTTTTTTATTTAGCATTTTCATGTTGCTACCTGTGTAAGTGAGTGTACCACTAATAGTAGAAGTAGGGATAATTATGAGGAGGACAACAATAATGATATTACCATAACAATAATAATGCTATTCGGAATGGAACGTGCGGGATTAGAAATTATCTCTGCCCAGATATCATCATCCCGACAAATAGTAGAACAATTGCAAAGTGCAACATCAAGAATAATTTTATCAATAACAATGCTACTCAGATTTGCTACATAGTCACAGCTAGTGTTTTCTGCAAGCTGAGATTGGCTTGAGCTGCTCACACATAGATACCATTTGTAGGTTGTATCAACAAATGTATGAATATATCACTATCACTGAGGCCTTTCAGGACAAGGAAAACAAATGGAGAATGTAGTGCATGTGGGTATCGGTGTTGATTTGTGTATATGTATGTGTATACATACGCTCACATGCATGCAGTTCTAAATATAAGGTGTCAAAGAAAGGGAGTAATTCCTGCATATTTTGCCAGATTCATTTGCCAGTCAACAAGATAACTTTATGCATATTTATCAGCATTCTGTATCAGTCCACGGGCAACAAATAGGATTTCTTGCTAAGAAGGCAGCTTCAGAAGTTAAAGGAATAAATTAGCTTCATCATCAAACCTATTGAGCAATTGCAGACTTCTGATAAATAAATTAGGACTTGGGAATTGTTAATTTATTTTCATGAATAAATCCACGCTATGTTAATGTCACATTTATTCTCTATCCAGGCAGGTGAGAGCTGGAAAGCTGAGCAAAATGCTTAAGTCCAAATGTTGTGCATCTTGGGATACATCTTGATTAGCAATAAAATGCAAATGTATGCCACTTTACTTTTTATATCTCACTCAGTGCTAGTGTGATTACAAAGGAAGCCTGGCACTAGTGTTTTCAATCATGAGCATTATATATTCACTATTTTAATATATGTTCTGTTTTAAAGATCTCCCAAGGAAGTCGTAATGGGCAGCCAACAATAGGTAATCACTGAATCTAATGATCTATTTGGCGACAAACACACAATTCCCACACATCGTTTTCTGGGTGAGAATCTTCTTCTCCATGTAAGAAAAGCAGTAGTAGAGAGGGGATGTTGAAACATAAGTATTGGTAGGAGAGCATATTAAACATGCTCTACATTGCAAGGAAGAGAGGAGGAAGAGAAAGCCCAAATGTGTTTGTAATTTAAAAAAAGATTTGGTCTCTGATGATAGTTTTGACTAAGAAGTTTGTGTTTTAACTTAACCTTGTTTGCAGAGAATTCTATTTAAATTCATGGAGCCAGAAGGACAATGGAAATGCTCCATTAATGAAAATTCATAGGACCAAGAGTCTTAACTGTAAAATGGAGCATCTACAACTCCCTGCATATCAGATGTACTATATTTCTATTATGCATAAGTAAACAGATACATGCGTCAATGTTAATGCAAATTACTGTGCTCATTTTTGACCACAGAAATCATTTTTAACAATGCATAGCCCATAGGAGGCCCCTGCTATCGCACTAATCCATAATCTTTACTTTCAGCTTTATGCCACATTGTCAACTTTAATTCCATTTAAAAAGGGAAAAGGGAATATGCTTTGATAACCTGATCACATATTCAAATAATGCATTATTTTAATCTTGGAGACATAATTAAACCATCACAAAGACTATGTTGTATTTTGGGGTACTATATTCATTGTTCAGTTATCTACAAATAAATGCCTCTTTCCATTTCTTCTCCAGGATGAATAGGAAAATGGATGCAAACTGGTCTTGTGTGCAGAACCCAGTAATCATGATGTATTATCTATGCTTAATCTAAATGGGTAATCAGGATCCAGCTGATACTGCATGTAAGAAGAAGGAAAACCATAGCTGGTTATGGGAACTAAAACCCAACACAGGTTGGAAAGATGTAAGTAAAGCTATCCTTAATTGAATTGAAATGGCACCAATGAGAGTTGCCCATTATCACTAATATCTCCCTGGATTAGTTCTATAGTTTAAACATGCTTTTGAGTAGTGTACATGGAGGGTATACTTGAAGCACACCCATGCAACTTGAAAACTCCATGTCCATTCTACCCCCCCTACATTTCCAAGAAAGAGCCCCTTCAATTATTTATATATGTATATTCAGAGTGAGTGTTGGGTTGGAGAGTTTTCTTATAAACCTTGCTAACTCAGTTTTTTGCCCATTGATCATGTAATAGGGCCGTCCGGTCCTAACTGACTCATGATGCTGGCAGTGGACCAGCGAAAGCTAACGTTGTTTTTAGTATTGTGAATAGTAGTTTTTATTGTTTTATTTTTTAACAATAAACAGCTGTTTTATATCTTTCCCAGAGTTCGAGGATTTTATATCATTGTATAGATATGCCTAATAACTATTTTTATAGTTATTAGGGTCATACACACACACACATACATGAATAAAATTGAATTGTTTTAACTTTTAAAAGTATATATATATATATTAGTAAAGTTGGAAGGGACCTTGGAGGTCATCTAGTCCAACCCCCTGCTCAGGCAGGAAACCCTACACCATTTCGGACAAGTGGCTGTCCAGTCTCTTCTTAAAAACTTCCAGTGTTGGAGCATTTACTGCTTCTGGAGGCAAGCTGTTCCACTGATTAATTGTTCTCACTGTCAGGAAGTTTCTCCTTAGTTCTAGGTTGCTTCTCTCCTTGATTAGTTTCCACCCGTTGCTTCTTGTCCTGCCTTCAGGTGCTTTGGAAAATAGCTTAATTCCCTCTTCTTTATGGCAGCCCCTGAGATATTGGAATACTGCTATCATGTCCCCCCTTGTCCTTCTCTTCGTTAAACTAGACATACCCAATTCTAGCAACCGTTCCTTATATGTTTTAGCCTCCAGTCCCCTAATCATCTTTGTTGCTCTTCTCTGTACTCTTTCCAGAGTCTCAACATCCTTTTTGCATCGTGGTGATCAAAACTTTACAGAGTAAAGTATTGACTTTACTCTGGAACACTGATTTTTTTTTTCAGCTATACACAAATTATAATCCATTTTCCATTGAGGGTAAAGAAGAAATCAGGCAGTGCATAGTTAAGCAATGACTTCCAGAGGAAGGAGTGGCTCTGCCATCAGGCCTTGAAACTCCAAGTGAGATGGTGAAGTGGCTCCATTATTATTAACATCTGTTCTAATCCTAATATCTATTCTCAGCCTTGTTAAAAGGATTTTTTTTATAATAGTTTTCATATATTATTTTTCTCCCTGTTGCATTTTTCCCAGTGTAACAAACAAACTGTCAAGCGCAAATCAGGAAAGAGGGTGGTTCAAATAAATAGAGGTTTATTGCTCGCTAACATTCTCTACAAGAATCTGAACTATTAATGCTCAAAGCATATTGGTGGTAGATCAGAATCAATGGAATTCAAGGTGGGCCTGACTTAGATCTCTTGTGGGTACAAAGGGATTCAAAACTAATATTGCACTTGACCCTTCCCTGGGATCTGATCCCTGATCATCTCCTACATCAACAAACAGATAAGGAATGAGTCAAGCTAAGCTTCACAAGATCCAAGTACAGATTTCTTTTTTCCTGTCTTTGGTTCAGTTGAAAAGGTTGAGAATTTGTGGCCCTGCAAATTACTCTAATCTCATCTTCCTTAATTATTGAGATCAAACATGTAATTTGGAAGACCACATGTTCTATACTGCTGGGTTAATCTTTTCCCCGCAATCCTCATTAAAATCACTAAATCACTAAAAAAAATATGTTTTCTTCTTTATTACTTTCATGATAAAAATTAAGTAAATGAAAACATATGTTATATCATCTGATACAGATTTATAACTCCCAAAATATAGCTTTAGTTAATTCAATGCGAAAATTTAAACTATAAATGTGGTGCGGCTTTAGTTTCTTAGTTTGAGCCTGTTAAACAGCATACAGTGTCAGGTGCAGTTTTAAAAAAAGAAATATTGATCACTTTGTCATGAGTAATTAGTTTATATAGTTTACACGTGCATGTGGAAGAATTAAAAGAAGCTTTCACGGGGACTGATCATAAAAAAAAATATTTTGAGTTAACTGGGATGACAGCAAAAAAAGAGTAGAAAAACCAAAGGCTCAAATGAGTTCATTATTTAATTTTTCCTGACTTTAGAGTTTGTACCAGCAGAGGCCGCTACAAACCTCATAAACTGTGTATAATAATAGATAAAATTAATTATGACTAATAAATCCATAATAATGAAAAGAGAAATTGGATATGTACGTAATGTGATATTCTGCTTCCTAAGCTAATGGAGCAGTTTATTATGGAAGTTTGCTGATACAGACTAAGGACACTTTTTGGAAACTACATGCCTATAGAAATCCAGATAAGCAGAGATTCCAAATGCAACTCAGTAGGAGAGTGACTTGTATGGGTTAATCTGAAATACTTAATATGAAATGGAACAAAATTAACTAGGATTCCCAGAGCTAGTGTCAGGCAGACAAATTACAGAGAATTTGCTTTAAAATTCTCTCAAAATGGAATTTAGAAGGTTTTTTTTAATTTATTCAATCTTATAGTATAGGAAATAGCAATATGGCTTAGACTTATAAATCGTTTCGCAGTGCTTTACAACCCTTTCTAAGCAGTTTACAAAGTCAGCATATTGCCCCCAACAATCTGGGTCCTCATTTTATTGACCTCGGAAGGATGGAAGGCTGAGTCAACCTTGAGCAGGTGAGGATTCAGCTCCTGGCAGTGAGCTGAATTAGCCTGCAATACTGCATTCTAATCATTGTGCCACCACGCTTTAGTGTGAGTATGAGCAAACACATTATAGTCAGAATAATTTTTTTGATGTAGCTGGAAGCCTTTTAACATTCCCATTCAGTTCCTGGGAAATGGTGCCTCCCATGGTGCTTTGGACTAACACAATTCGACCACACTGTGAATGATGACATCTGACATCAACTGAGAGTCACGCCAATCATAGCAAAACTGCAGGAAGGAAGACTTTGGTATGGACACATTATATGCAGTAAAGAAGACTCGGTACAAAAACAGCCATGAGTCTGGACTCTGTTGACCAGCAACCCCACTGTAGACCAAGGAAATGGTAGATGGATCACATCAAGGAGGGCATAAAATGTATGGGCGTCACCCTGAAGATGCCCTGGATTGAGTCAATTGGAGGCAGTTTGGCTGACAAGCGGACCCTGTGATAGTGCAGAAATAATGCTATGAAGAAGATCCAGTTCCTGGGAAAGATATTATAAGGGAATACCACTCACTACTTATTTCAATTTGGTGCTGCTGTCATTGCTAAATGGGAGTCCTGGCTTGAGAAATTGTTAGAAAATGTTCCTTTTAGAGGAAGAATGAAAAATGGACAGTTTTGAAAGTCTATTTCTGCACAGCTGAATTCAGAATAAACTAAGCAGGTCAGCGGTTCAAATCTCATCGGCTCAAGGTTGACTCAGCCTTCCATCCTTCCGGGGTAGGTAAAATGAGGACCCAGATTGTTGGGGGCAATGTAAATATATATATATATATACATTGCTTACTGGTGTACACCGCTTAGAGAGTGCTTGCACTTAAAGCGGTATATAAGTCTCAAATAAATAAATAAATAAGAACGAAACTGTAACATCTAAGTACTCTCCACCAAGTTGGTGATGTTTAAGCCATATCTGCAGTTAGTTATAGGCTGGGTTTGTACATTATTTGTAATTAGTTATTTTTATAAAGTAGTTCAAATTAATGGATAGAACTTGATTTGATTTGCCTTAACAGAACAGGGCAGATTTAAATGGCTTCAGTCTTTGCTTCAGTGGAAGACATCTTTCCTTTTCATCAAAGCGATCCAACCTAGAAGACCTCATGAGATGGTCTCAGGCTTGGGAACTTTAGTATACAATAACGTTAATCCTACAACGTTTGTGGAAGCCAAGAAGCTTTGAAGAACTTCAGTCAGTTCTGTAAGCAAAGACTCCTCTCAGTCTTCAGTCTGCAGCATCCTAAAAAAAGAAAACAAACAACCCTTTTTGAGGCTTTTTATGCCACCAGGTTCTTGTTAAAAAATAATGATTGGAAAATTCAAGATGTATGAAACAAACCTTTTCATGCTGTTGGTGTTATGTCCTGAGCCTGTGCAAGCAGGCTCGGGGCATTGCAAACGGTTCCGGCAGGTGCAAGCTGCCCGGGACCAGACAGGCTGTCGCCAGTACTTGTGCGCATGCGCAAGTGCTGGCGCGCCAAAAGTTGCAGATTTACTCAGGGATGGCCTATATAAGAGGCCAGGAGTTTTGGGCGTCGTCGGCGTCTTCTAACTGTAAGCTGAACACATGAATAAAGAAGTTTCCTGAGAACTACAACTGCTTCTCATGTCTTGCCATTTCGCGAAGGACTCAACACTGGCGATGAAGGTGGGATCGCCTTACATCAACACAAGGGTGTAAGCTTACCCGAGTGAGTCCTGAGCGGCAGGAACGGCGTTGACTCGGCAGCTACCCACCAATCCAGCGTGCATTCGGGGGTAGGCTGGCTGATAGACCCTTCCTGATACAAAAATGGCAAAGATTGGAAGGCTTTCGGAATTCGACGTCTCACATCCAGAGAGGTGGGAGTCCTACACAGCCAGGGTGGAGAACTACCTCAAAGTGAATCAAGTGAGGGAAGAAAGTTTGAAGGCTGCCACCCTGCTGTGTGTTTGCGGTCAAGATGCATTCGAAATCGCTGAGAACCTTGCAGCACCTGTTCCTTTAGACTCTGTCAGCTACGCAGATCTAAAAAAGCTACTGAAGGAGCACTTCCAGCCTAAGATGTCCGTCATCGCGTGGCGCCACACCTTCGAGCAGAGGGATCAACGACCCAGAGAATCGGCCAAGGAGTACATCGCCGCATTAAGGAAAGCCGCCAAACATTACGAGTTCAAGGACCTCGAAGAACGACTGAGGGACAGATTCGTATGCGGGCTAAGGCATCGTGAGTTACAACAGAGACTTTTTGCTAAGAAGGACTTGTCTTTCCAAGATGCCTTGAGAGAGGTCACCGCAGAGGAAGCAGCGGGCGGCGCCATCAAGAACATGCGGCCTATCAGGAACAGTCCAGATGCTGCATCCGTGCACCAGGAAGAAGTCCAAAGGAACTCTGAGGAGGATCCGAACGAGGAAGTCAACCGTCTTCATCCCACAAAGGAAGGGAAACAAAAAGGAAGCTCTTCAGCTCTCCTCAAGTGCATCGGCTGTGGAGGTCGCCACAAGAGAACCGACTGCAAGTTCCGCTCCGCTATCTGCAGGGCGTGCGGAAAACAAGGACACATTGCAGCTGTGTGCCTGGGCTGTCTGAAGGTACAACCTCAGGAAGAATTGCGCCTGAAAGGTACCAGGGTTCCCAGCCAGAATAGGGTGGGGTTTTGCGTTTCGCGAAGAAGCATCTATAGGACAGGCACACACAAGCCAATTAAGAAAAAGCTGTCACTTAAGGTGAAGCTACAAGGGGTTCCATTAGCTATGGAACTGGATACGGGGTCTGCACTTTCAATCATTTCCATGCAAACGTTTAGGAAGATTTGTTCCGGTAGTGGAACCCAGGCCAAGCTGAGGCCTTCTGACATTGTGTTAACAGACTTTCAAAACTCCAGAGTGTGTGTTAAGGGGGAGGCCACCCTTAACGTACAGTATAAGGATTTTGAAGGTCCACTAGACCTATTAGTAGTAGGGGGTGAACGAACGAGTCTCATAGGACTCGATTGGTTTGAGGCCTTGGGAATACACGTCACAGGGCTCAACAGCCTACAAACACTCGACCTACAGGAAGTCTGCAAAGAATTTGCAGATGTTTTCAGCCCCCAGCTGGGCACATTCAAAGGACCTCCTGTGTCCTTAAAGCTAGACCCCACTGTCACTCCCATTAGAATTAAAGCAAGAAGGGTCCCTTTTGCTTTAAAGAGTAAAATTGACACTGAGTTGGATAAACTGATCCAACAAGGAATTCTAGAACCAGTTGACTCCAGTCCCTGGGAAACCCCCATTGTCACGCCTCTCAAGGCAAATGGGGACATTCGCATCTGTGCTGATTACAAATGCACTCTGAATAAGGCATTGCAGCAACATGCCTATCCTGTTCCTGTGGTCAGTCATATTCTGGCCTCCCTCAAGGGGGGGCGTGTTTTTGCAAAGCTTGACCTAGCTCAAGCATATCAACAGCTGCCTGTTGATGATGACGCTGCTATAGCTCAGACTATTGTGACCCACAGAGGGGCTTTCAAGGTAAAGAGACTTCAATTTGGAGTAAATGTCGCTCCTGGGATTTTCCAAAGCATAATGGAAAACACACTACGGGGTATACCAGGGGTTTGCCCCTATTTTGATGATGTCTTAATTGCAGGAGACTCCACACACATTCTAGCTGAAAGGCTAAGGGCTGTCCTGTTAAGGTTCAGGAAAACGGGACTCAAACTCAAGAAGGACAAATGTAAAATTGGGGTGCCTTCCACAGAGTTTCTGGGGTTCAAAATTGATGCTGCTGGGATTCACCCTGCTGAATCCAAACTAAAAGCCATTATGCAAGCCCCTAGGCCAAAGTCTAAGGCCGAACTACAGGCTTTCCTGGGCCTTCTGAATTTCTACAATTCCTTTCTCCCACATAAGGCTAGTGTAGCTGAGCCTCTTCGCAGGCTATTAGATAAACAGGCAGTGTGGCAGTGGTCACAAACACATGAGGCAAGTTTCAATGAGGTCAAGGCCTTGCTCACTTCTAACAGTGTACTTGCACACTTCAATGAGTCCCTTTCTGTGTGCATTGCTTGTGATGCTTCCCCTTATGGGGTAGGAGCTGTACTGAGCCACCTCAGGTCTGATGGAACTCAGGTTCCTGTTGCATATTACTCCAGGACATTGTCTTCAGCTGAGCGCAACTATGCTCAAATAGACAGGAAGGCCTTAGCTGTTGTTGCTGGAATTAAAAAATTCCATGATTTTTTATATGGTAGGCATTTCACGGTCTTCACTGACCATAAGCCTTTGCTGGGACTGTTTACCACACGTAAACAAACCCCCCAAATCATCTCCCCCAGGATGCTCAGGTGGTCTATCTTTTTGTCTGCATATGATTTTTCCCTACTTCACAAGCCTGGGAAGGAAATGGGCCATGCTGATGGCCTCAGTAGATTACCCCTGCCGGTAATAGAAGCTGACCCTGCGCCAGCTATCAATATTCTCTCTATCCAAGCCTTGCCCGAGTCTCCCCTGAATGCCAGGGATGTAGCCGCTGAATCGGGCACAGATCACACACTTTCACATGTCCTTTCTTGGGTTTTGTCTGGATGGCCTGAGCACTGTCCTAGTCCTGAGTTTCAGAGTTTCTGGTCTAAAAGGAACGAGTTGTCCACATCTCAGGGTTGTCTGCTTTGGGGAAGCAGAGTTGTCATTCCCTCCTCAATGAGGACTAGGGTCTTAGGTTCCCTCCACGAAGGTCATCCTGGCATTGTACGAATGAAGGCTCTTGCGCGCAGCCACTTGTGGTGGCCTGGCCTAGACAAAGACATTGAAGCTAAGGTGCATGCATGCCACCTTTGTCAACGCTCGCGCCCTGAAATGCCACAAGCTCCTGTGCATAGATGGGAGGAAACACAATCTCCATGGTCTAGGGTGCACATTGACTACGCTGGGCCCTTTCAGGGTCAATTCTTCTTGGTCCTCGTTGACAGCCATTCGAAATGGCTTGAGGTTGTACCTGTCTCATCCACCACCACTGCAAAGACTATTCAGGTACTGAGGGGGGGTTTTGCTGCACACGGGCTCCCAGACGTCATTGTGTCTGACAACGGCCCTCAACTCACTTCCTCCGAATTCCAAGCTTTCTTGCAGGCTAACATGATTCGTCAAGCCACCTCTGCACCTTTCCACCCGTCCACCAACGGTATGGCTGAACGCATGGTGCGCATCACCAAGGACGCCTTGAAGAAACTCACCTACGGAGACTGGCATCACAGGTTGGGTGACTTCCTCCTTTCTTATCGCACCACACCGTCCACTTCTACAGGGAGAAGCCCAGCTGAACTTCGTTGGGGGCGCAAACTGACTATCAAGCTTGACCAGTTGCATCCGGACAGACTGCCTCCTTCTGTCTCACACCCCAGGGCACTTAGGCAACTACTTGTGGGTGCCCCGGTTTGGACTCGTAATTACGGGCCTGGTCATACATGGGTCCCCGCATCTATATCCAGGGTCACAGGTCCTCTATCCTACGAGGTATCCCTGGACAACGATCGTGTCCTGCGTCGGCACATTGACCAACTTCGCCTTAGACGGGACCTTCCCGATGAGACTCCTGGGTCTTTTCCAGGGGGGGAGGGGGAGCCCTTTGGGCAAAGGGAGGGGCATGGAATGATGCCCATTATCAATGGGGAAGCCACAATCAGCCCATCTCAAGATTCCGCGAGTGCTCCAAACAGGAATTCAAGGAGCCCAACTAGATACCAGGCATCAACGCCTACTCCAGCCAGGGAGTTACCCCGGGAGCATAATCACTACTCACCCGCATCACTCAGTACTCCAGTCAGGGAGAATACCCAGGAGCATCCCAATAAACCATTCCCCGCAAGAGAGCTGGCACACACTCCTTCGAGTTGGCCCGACACTACCCTGTCCCTAGAAGGGGGCAAACACACAGGGAGGTGGTTGAGAAACCAAATCCCGACTACAACACCTCTGACTCCACTCAGAGGACAACTGAGTTTTGGGACAGTACCTGAAACCCACACAAGCCCGGACACAGAACAGGATTCAGGGGACAGACAGCCTCCTGACAGGTCTTGGACGGACCTAGGAGGTTCTACAGAAACGCCCAACAGTGACAGTCACTTAGAAGGGCCAGAGAGCCTACAGCTAGGCAGGACAGCCAGGTCACATAGTGAAAGAAGCCCTGGCCTGATGAGCCCGGTGGGCAAGCAAGCAGGCCGGGCATTGGAGCACAGTCTTTGGGAATCACCAAGGCAAAACAAGGGGGACAGGCACGCATCACCCCTCAATCAGAGGGTACTTGGCAAGCACCCTGAACTTAGGAGGTCACAGAGAGCAAGGAAATCTCCTAAGTATTTGGAGGATTTTGTAACCCTCTTGGCCAAACAAAGCTAGTAGAAAAATAGAGCATTGAAGCTGATGGAAGACCAGGAATACCTGGTATTGGGGAGCATGGCACTACACTACAGAAATGAGTTATGTGTTATTATGGTATAAGGAATAGTTTTAGCTCGGGGGGAAGGGGTGTTATGTCCTGAGCCTGTGCAAGCAGGCTCGGGGCATTGCAAACGGTTCTGGCAGGTGTAAGCTGCCCAGGACCAGACAGGCTGTCGCCAGTACTTGTGCACATGCGCAAGAGCTGGCGTGCCAAAAGTTGCAGATTTACCCGGGGATGGCCTATATAAGAGGCCAGGAGTTTTGGGCGTCGTCGGCGTCTTCTAACTGTAAGCTGAACACATGAATAAAGAAGTTTCCTGAGAACTATAACTGCTTCTCATGTCTTGCCATTTCGCGAAGGACTCAACAGTTGGCCTCAGTCAGTAGAAGCTGAACAGCATACATATAGATAAACTACCAAATCTGATATGTTTTCAGGCTGCATCCAGAGTCACCCCACAGAATATTAAGGGGGAGGGGAATCTAAATTCTAAAGTCGGCACATTGATTACAACTTCTTGAGTTGACCTAACACATGACACCTAATGCCCTAATATGGATTTTAGAATTAATATACTGATGTTTGGAGGTTGGTGACAGCCAGATTCATTTCCCTTTATCTTCTTACATGCCTTAATAAGAAACAGGATCCTACAATTGCCATAGTATATTTTAAATATATATATAAAGTGTTTGTCATTTACATCATATTAAAACAGTTCTTATTCTTAACAGAATGCTCAAAGTACTTCAAATAAAATTTCATGTGAAGAAATAAAACACGATACACTTGTTATCATGTCTACCTACCCTGGGAAGATGTTTGAACAACCATCCCTGAATCTAGTTAGGTCTATTAGCATTTTAATTATTTGTTCCCTGTGGGAAGGCTTCTTCAATTATCATTCCTTTCCCCCCCCCTCTCAGTGGTATGCTGTTCTGTTTCTTTCAGCTCCAAATTTTAAACTCAAGTTACCACAGACTTTACATGGATAAGTATTCTAACCATTTGCTGTTCAGTCTCATGAATTTCAGGCAGGTGTACAATTTGCATGAGATAATCTTTGGGGAGCTACCAAATAGTGTGCTCCCTCTACCCTTAGATGATGATGGCGATGTTTTAGTCTGGATTATGATGCTTGTCTTGATCTGGAAGCCACAATTTCAATGCTTTGTAATTGTCACAATATAACATGTGTACATGTATGTATAATACCTTTTCTCTTCTATGGGTGGTATATGTTTTCCTCAATCTAGGGTCCGCTACCAGAAGCCTGGGAGTCTGAGATTCTGCACAGTATCATAGCTTTTCTGCTCTACCTTCTGGATAGAAAACTCTGACATTGTTCCATTTTTGAGCCATTTTTCCAGTTAGGAGTCACAACCTTGCATGCTCCTATCACCACTGGGACCATTTTACCTTTACTTTCTACATCTTCTCTAGTTCCTCCTGCAGGTTCTGGTACTTCTCCAGCTTTTCATACTCTTTCCTGAAGTTGGTCTCACTTGGCACCACTATATCTATCAACAATGCTGTCTTTTAGACCTTGTTTACTACCACCGTGTCTGGTTGATTGGCCAGTATCTGCCTGTCTGGATCTGGAAGTCCTACAGGATCTGGATTTGGGAGAGTCTAACCATATGACTGTGCAGATGTTCTTGTACATTATGTCAGTTACTTGGTTGTGCTATTTAATATATGCTGTCTTTGTAACACCTTGTCTTTGTGTGTCAGACTGTCTCTGAGGCCTTCCTGCACACTCTTCATTTTGGGTTCTCACTAGTGTGGTAGATCCTCTTCTATGGATCTAGTAGTTAAAGCTTGGTCTTGTGCCGCTATGATCATTGTCTCAGTAGTGTTCTTTTCAGCCACTGCCAGGAGTTTTCAATGTTAGCCACCTCAGCTATCAGTCAATGGTAGATGCAGAATCTTGTCTTGCCATGGCACTTCCTTTGCTTGATCTGCCTCCCATGTCTGCTACTGCCTCAGGCATTTTCTCAGAGGTTCTTCTTTAGGTGCCATCTTACTGATATACTCCTGTGTGTTCTGGTTTTTTCCAGAATAGTAGCTTTGACACTCACCAGATACCACCACCCTTTTTCTGCCTGACTTTCTGTCTCTGGGTGTTGAACTTGTGATGGAAACCTCAATACATTGTGAGAAGCTTCTAGGTCTTCAGGTTGGCAGCCTTCATGTCCTCCTTTCAGCAGCTCATTATATTGGTAGGGTATCTGATACGGGCAGGCAGGCATGTTGATGGTGTGGATCTTGGCTCTTCAAGGACCTTACTTTATCCTTTTGTGGTTCTTGGATGTTGCTGTCTTTCTTGCCTCCTCATTGTAGTTCCCTGTGGGGTACCAATGTACTTGTAGCCAGTCTGTATATCTGCTGTGTGGCAGTTTTTTCATTTCTCACTGTAAGGGTTGAAGAGAAGCTTTATTCTGAAAAAAAAAAAAAAAACGAAGATGTAACAGTGAAATATGAAACCTACAAAACTATGCAATATGTGAATGCTTTCTATTGTCTCTAACCTATTGCTATTATTTCTATATTACTATGCTAATTACTATTATTAAAACTATTAATATACTCTATTATACAACTGTTTGATTACTATAATATACAGTATTATATATTAATATAGTATAACTATGATATAACTCTATGATATAATTACAGTATTTTTTCTTTATTACTACTTTGCTACACTCTGTAGTATTACTAGCAATGTTTTCTTCTTACAAGTCCTGTATTGTCTTCTGCTTTAATTCCTCTCTTTGTCTGGGATTTCTTCTGCTTATTATTTTCTCTGTTAATGATCAGCATGTCAGAGTACCTGTACCTTTCCACATTGTACTTTATTTTGCTGTGCTTCTATACTTCTTTTACCTCTGGACCATCCATTCCCTTTGAAAGAAAGATACCTTCATTTGTCTAATTTTCTCTGTTTGCTAGTGGCTGCAGAGCTTCCAAAATGCACATCTTTTCTCATACCTGCTTACAACCTTATTGGCAATTCTGCCATGATGACAAGGGGCAAAAAGATCAAATGGGAGGGGAGGAAGACAGCATAAATGTCTGCAATTTTTCTAAGCAGGCTACTCTTCCACAGGTTTTAAGAAATGCAAAGCTAGATAACTGTTACAAGCCACAGCTGGATGAAGAGGTTTCCTTCTTAAGCAAGCAAAAGTCAGAAAATCTTATGAGAACTATGAGAGCTTAGAATATGATCCTTATTTGAAATTGCCAGCAGTAGAGCTGCCAAGATCTGTGCCACACTATCATACTTTTGCATTTTTATCAAGCAGAAGATGGGGAATCCTCTCCAATCTGAATCACTGTGATTTTTGCAATACTTTCCTGAAAACTTTATTTCAGCATGAAAAGTATAGAAAAAAAAGTTCAGTTTAGTAAATAATAAAGTTGCTACACACTACATATTTCTGAAGTAAGGCAAACCTTATTCATTGTCTCAGTGGCATTTTACTTTCAAATAAATTATTTTCGATCAATTTATGGGATGCCCATCATGCAAAAGTGACTGAACAGTTTAATAAAATTATTAAGTACTGTAAACTACTGTGTTTCACTGAGAAAACCTATTTGATGCAAAATATCCATACAGTAATCAAAACCTCCATAATACTTCATAATACCATAATACCTCAAAACCTCCTATTTGGTCCTTGCAGGACTTCAGCAAAGAACCCCTCAAACCTCTCTTACTATGAAAAAGTCTCTTCTATTGCTTAAGACAGAACTAGTGTTTCTCCAAATAATAATAATAACAACAACAACAACAACAATAATAGTTGGAAGGAACCTTGGAGGTCATCTAGTCCAACCCCCCTGCTCAGGCAAAAAACCCTATACTAGGGGTCTTCAAACTTGGCCCTTTTATGACCTGTGGACTTCAACTTCCAGAATTCCTCAGCCTGCCCTATACCATTTCAGACAAATGGCTGTCCAGTCTCTTCTTAAAAACTTCCAATGATGAAGCATTCACAGCTTCTGGAGGCAGATTGTTCCACTGATTAATTGTTCTCACTGTCAGGAAATTTCTCCTTAGTTCTAGGTTGCTTCTCTCTTTTGTTAGTTTCCATCCATTGCTTCTTGACCTGCCTTCAGGTGCTTTGACACCCTCTTCTTTGTGGCAGCCCCTGAGATATTGGAACACTGCTATCATGTCACCCCTCATCCTTCTCTTCATTAAACTAGATATACCCAATTCCAACAACTGTGCCTTATATGTTTTAGCCTCCAGTCCCCTGCTCATCTTTGTTGCTCTTCTCTGTACTCTTTCTAGAGTCTCAACATCTTTTTTACATCATGGTGACCAAAACTGGATGCAGTGTTCCAAGTAAAGTGGTATTAACACTTCACGTGATCTTGATTCTATCCTTCTGTTAATGCAGCCTAGCACTGTGTTGGGTTTTTTGGCAGCTGCAGCACATTACTAGCTCATATTTAAGAGAACTTTAAGATCCCTCTCATAGTTGCTACTATTGAGCAAGGTACCACCTATAAACCAGTTGATTCTACCCTCTAAAGCAATAGTGAACAATTTTTTGTGCTGTGCAGGTTTTTGAAATATCTCTTCATATCCTTTTTGCTTCAACATTTTCTCATAGCTTGGTGCAGCCAAAAGGTATAGTGATCAGAATGCTGAACTTGGATAGAGGTTACCAGTACAAATCCTGACTCAACTGTGAAGCTCACTGGGTGACTGTGGGACAATGACTCTAATTTCTCTGAATAGGAAGACAATGAAATATTATCATGCTATAAAGCTTTGGAAAAAAACGGGAGTGGAGTGGAATGGAATTCCAAAGTATACCACTTTGAGTTTGAAAAAAAAATAGAGATTCTGTCTCTGTCTGTCTGTATACACATACATACATACATACATACATACATACATACATACATACATACATACAGTATATATAAATATATGTGTACATATTCAGTATTTTGGAACATTTTGTTTCCCTTTTCAAAACCTATTCTACTGTAGTCTGTCCACAATGCTCTTAAGATGTTGTGAAGTGTACGTAATGTATTAAGGATAACTCTCATTATAATTATTGTTTTTTCTGAACATGTTTTGCTTCTTATATGTTTTATTCATTGCTCTTTTCTCTTTCCTGTATTTTATGAAACAGAATTTCTTTTCTTTTTTAAAAATCCTCTTTTTTATTGGAAAAAAAGGAACTTCATAGTTCTCAACTTTCGGCTTGCAGCTGCATAAGAGAACATTTACTGGATCCATAGAGAGGTCATAATATACATAATCTTTGATAAACTATATTACTGCTTGCCAATGTAATTGAATCCTGGGGCAACGCCAACAAACACAACTGAAATATGCTGATGAGTTATAGTACCATCTGGCTTTTTTCTTAATTACTTGAAGCTTAAAAATATTCAGATATTACACTTTGTAGCAGCAATATATTCATATTTAATGCAGATTGATTTAGAAGAAATAGATCCAAATGCAACACTTGCAAAGATCTGTCGCTTTTTAAAATTATTTTAATGACACATGTCATTCTATCATCTCTGAACTTAGGCAGTTAATTTTCCTAGAAAAGAAATTAGAGCATAGAAGAGGATTCTCAGAGTCTCATCTTCATGTGTCCTATATTTTCCTTTCCTCATTAGGCACAAGGTAGCATGCAGCAACTCCTCCAGTGGATATGATTAGGTGAGAGAGAATCATAAGCTTTCTCAATACAATATTTGTATTGGGCATTGGTGCTTTGGGAAGAGATGCTTGTTTTTATCTCCCATGATGGGAAGCAGGGCACCTCTTGTTGACTATCTTTCCAGTGTGAAACTGAGGTCACTATGAGAACTGTTGTGCTGGCTCCTAGGATTCAACTGGAGTTACATCATATGTTGGCCACAAAGCGGCCAACATATATTTATATATGTAATATATATTGGCAACAGAACAAGAATGGGGTATGACTTGGCTAGTCTAGAGAAAATACTGATTAGGGGGTAACATGATAGCAGTATTTCAGTATTTGAGGGGCTGCCACAAAGAAGAGGGGGGTCAACTTATTTTCCAAAGCATAAAAAGGCAAAACAAGAAACAATGGATGGAAACTAATCAAGGAGAAAAGCAACCTGGAATTAAGGAGAAACTTCTCCTTAATGAGGATAATTAACCAATGGAACAGCTTGCCTTCAAAAATTCTGGGTTCTTCATCACTGGAGGTTTTTAAGAAGAGACTGGACAACCACTTGTCTCAAATTATATAGGATCTCTTGCTTGAGCAGGAGATTGGACTAGAAGACCTCCAAGGTCCCTTCCAGCTCTATTCTGATTGATTGATTGGCTTGCCAAAGTACCCCATTGTAATTCTGGGTTAGAGAAATAGAATTTGGGGAAGAAGCTCTTTTCAGAAGAGAAAAATGTGGTGTGTCAAGAATTAAATATTACTTCATGCCCCTAATTCTCAACTGCAACTGTCCAAAGCCTAAAACCATCTCAGAGATTGAAGCACTATACAAATTGATAAATAGAACAAAATTAAACATTCATTTAAATATTTCAGGCTCTTCTACCTTATTTATGCAATTGTGAATTTAAATATTATGAATGAAATTTTGGTAGAGTATGTAAATTTATTTCAATTGCCCTAGAGCAGAGGTGTCAAACTGCCGGCCCACGGGCCAGTTGCATCATGTGGAGGCCGCACCCACCCCAGCTCCGGCAATGCAAAAAAGGTTGTGATACGTCATGACACATCACATGATGGGGCGAGTTTGACACCCGTGCCCTAGAGGCACATTCAGAGACCTTGCTTAGGAAGCTCCTGAGTAGATTTGAACTGGCACAAAGACAGTGCCAAAAACAAAAGGATAAGCCATAACCCATTAAAGCTCCTGGGTGATTAAGATACAGCATGCAACTGAAAAGTGGATTGCCAGAGCAATAGACTTTTGGGCAATGGAGCCTTATTTTCAAGGAGAAGTTTCTTCTGAACAGCTTAATGTCTAATAACATGAACATTGCAAGAACCCAAAGGCTCTAGTTTATGAGGCCTCAGTTCTGGACAAGCAATACTAGTTAAAGTGGTATTAAGAAATCCTCTGGACTTGGTTTCTGATTGACCTTTGTTTAATTCTTGGGCTCTGTCCTGGGAATCTTTGTAGCTAAGACTTCTATTTTTCAACTTTGTGTTTGAACTTTAGATTTGATATGTTTTAGTATTCCATCTGTTTAATTGTTCAAATACAGAGGTGATTAAATCCTTTTATTTCTCATGCATTCATGTGTAAGTCTATTTCAAATCACTTTCCATACTAAAGTGCAATTAAAAACAAGTTTTAGTTGTCACGGTTGCAGACCCCTGCCCTAGGGTGAGAGCATAGGTGTCGCTGTTGTAAATATAGGAGTGGAGGCCCAGTAGCCCTCTCCCTGAGTGACAGTCAGGGACAAGGGGCGTGTGGTATATGTGTGTGCGCGCACGTGCAAGTGTGTGTGTGTGTGTGTGTGTGTGTGTGTGTATTTGCTTGTACCCTAACCCAAATTGGCCAATGAGACAGACCAGATCTGGAGTAGGACACATTGGATGTGAATGGGGATAAAGATGAGGGAGAGCTCTCTCTGGCACTAAGAGCCAATGCCGAAGTGCCACTGGAGCTTCTCCCCTCACCTATCAGGTGATTGAGTTGCAGTGGATGGTTGAAGGAGGGCTGAATAGATGGTTGAGGGAAGGGCAGGATCTCTGCCTCAGAGGAGAGGGATGCGAAAGCCGGCAGGTTTATTCAAGAGGTGATGAGCATGGGGCATTTAGATGGGAGTCAAAGGGCAGGCTGTTGCATGGGAAGACGCCATTGATGCTTAAGACCAGTGGCATGTTCTGGCCCTCTGAATTCCCATCTAGACCCTGGACAGCAGTCCCTCAGAAGCCCGGATCTTGATGATGAATAGAATAGAATAATAATAGTAGTAACAGTAGTAACAATAACAATGTAACAGCAACAGTAACAATAATAATATCAATCAGAATAGAGTTGGAAGGGATCTTGGAGGTCTTCTAGTCCAACCCCCTGCTCAGGCAGGAAACCCTAGAATAGAATAGAATAGAATAGAATAGAATAGAATAGAATAGAATAGAATAGAATAGAATAGAATAGAATAGAATAGAATATTCTTTATTGGCCAAGCATGATTGGACACACAAGGAATTTGTCTCTGGTGCATAAGCTCTCAGTATACATACAAGCAACAAAGTGATAAATCATGAATCATAAGATACAACCAACAAACAACCTTTCTGTCAGAGCAACCCACTGCTAATAATCAGAAGAAGAATTACTATCAAAGGCCTACATTCCTGGAAGGTGCCAATGAGAATGTTTTTGATTAGTAGAGTGTTTTCTTTGAAGTATATTATTCATTCAACTTGCAGGTTCAAAATCCAAGAATGCAAAGAGAAACATCCCCCCAAAATGCTCAGTGGCGTTATTATCTGGTGTATGGACTAAGCAACTTCCAAAAATATTGCAAGATATTGTTATATGGATTAAGTTCTGTTGTCAGGAGGGCTTTTTCATTTGCTTGTTATGATATGGAGCCTGGAAAGTATGACTCTGACCTTGCAATAGTGTGTGAAGGGTAATAATAATAAATAAAACCTCCTATTGCATAATAATCTGCTGAGGATCTGGAAGATTATTAGCCATAGACTTGAGGTTTTAATGCTTCACAATAGCAGTTTATTGCCAGGGTGATTTAAGAAGAGCCAGAATGTTAATTATTCCGGTAACAGCTATTCATCTTCAGGAAAAAATCCAAATGGACTAGGGGCATTTTTTAAAGCAAGAGCATCTCATAATTTAAAATTACCCTGTCTGTTGCCTGAGGCTGCACATGTTTCCCAGCATTTATATAATCAACAAAGTATTCATAATGTGAGATAGATGTGTGTAGTGATTTATGACAGCCTGTCAGAACAAAAAAGTAGTTTTTGATGGAATGGAAACACATCCTGAAGTTATTTCCTGAAAACCAATCATTTTCATTTCATTATCTCTGTAGTAAACACTAATGCAGGGGGTTGGACTAGAAGACCTCCAAGGTCCCTTTCAGCAATATGATTCTATAAAATTTAGAAATTAAAAAATTATACATTTCTTACCTCTTTTTTCCAGCAATGGATTCTATAACATTCTTACAATTAATATTCTAGTTTGCGATACAAAAGTATTAGGTTAAAAGCACAATGTGATCTAATATGTCATGTTTTATATTTTGAATGGTGAAGAAGTTTCTCTGAGAAAATATGTTAAATTTCCTGTCATACAAGTAGTATCAACTAAATAAATGGGTATTTGGAATCAGGAAATTGTAAACTTTGGCCACAGGACTAAAATTCTAATCAAAAACAATGTACAATAGAAGGCAAAGCTGCATTCAGAAGCTTGAGTGTTCCATTTTATGATGGAATATAGTAAGGAGGTGGATCTCCAGGAGGGAGAGGGTGCATTCCAGAAGAGTAAGAGGCAATTCAGTCCAGATGTTATGTATAAGGAAAAGAGGATGAAGACAGCCCTTCCCCAATAATTTGCTGTGTATACTATATATTTAGTATATACTAAATATGTGTATACTATATGTATGTATGTATGTATGTATATATGTATGTATACTATATACTTTGAAAGATTAGTGTTCAGCAGATCACAGATCTGCTTTTAGACCCTTTGCAATTTGCCTACCAAGAAATAGATTGTCAGATGATGCTATTAATATGGCTCTGCACTACATCCTATAACATTTTGAATCTCCAAGGACCTGTGCAAGGAGCTTTTTGTAGACTTCACTGCAACCAAGCAAGAGAGACACAGACTTCAACAGATAGTTAGAATTGCAGAAAAAACAATTCCTACCAGCCTGCCTTCCACTGAGGACCTGTGTACTGCATGAGCCAGAAAGAGGGCTGTGAAAATATCTACAGACCCCTCACATCCTGGCCAAAACTGTTTCAACTTCTTCCCTCAAGGTAACACTATAGGGCATTGCACACCAAAACAAGTAGACACAAGGACAGTCCCCTCCCCCCATGCATCACTCTGCTAAACAATTAATTCCCACAACACTGTTAAACTATCTAGTAGGCCTGTACACCTAGTAGGGCTGTATTACTTTTTTAAAAAAAAAAACAAATTTTATTGGTTTTTTAATTAATACAAAGTGCTCAAGACACACCATGGGGCTGGGGTAATCAAAAATCCAAAAACAAAACATATATAAGTAATTCAATCAATACATCAAATATTCCCTATTTCCCTCAAATAGCTTATATATTTAGACTAGTCTATTTCTACCTTAAATTTCTATTAATCCTAAACCTGTTTTAAAGCTTGTGCAATTACAAGACCATAATTAAATTTGACTTCAAATACACACATTATCAGTTCAGGTATCCCTTCTAAATATGTCCTAATTCTTTAATTTCATCATAAATCTTATTTATTTCTTCTTCCACAAATATCTCCCAATTAAAATAAAAATTAATCTATCCTATACATATCTAATCCGTCAATCCATCAATTTTTTTTGTTAACAAAATAATAACAACTCTTAAATCATTTGAGTCCCTTAAACAAGGATCTGTTTTATCCAATTAAATTATCAAACCTAATGTCATCCATATTATCAGAGAGAACACATCATCTTATTAAAATCACATTCAATTAATTATTAATTCAATCCCGATCTAAAACATCTCTTCATTTTTCTTTATTCCATTATATAGTAATTTTCATACATTAATCACCCATTTTTTCTTATTTCTATTCAAAAACTTAATCCTTAACTCAGTCCATAGTTCTAAAATGCCTTATATCCAATATATATAATTTTAAATTTCTCTTTTCAGTCTTATTCTAGGCTTTTTTTTCTGCCAAGCAGGTTTCCACAACAACACTTCCCTTCCAACTGGTAAATCTCTCTTTGTTGCTTGTGATGTTATTTGAGGCAGCAATAAGCTTCCTGTCATCTGGATTGGACCTCCATTTCTCTTATTCTTGAAGCCTCGCTGCAATAAACATTCAAATCTCAATCTTTGTTATTTCTGGTCCTCACAACTGTAGATAAGATACTTGTAGGATGAAATAAGTTCCTCTGTATTCTCAATGAAGTCCTCTTTTAGTGTATTTTGGTTTGTAGAGTAGTCTGGTGTAATCTGAAAGTCACTTTTAAAATTTGAAGAAGAATCTCTGATTCTTAGTTCTGTGGTGATCTCTTTCATTGTAACAAATTCCTCTTTAATTTCTTTTAATTCCTCTTCTGGTATGTTTTGGTTTCTAGCATAAACAGCTGTAATCTGAAGGCCAGTTTGAAAGTTTGGGGTAGCATTGACTCTTCGTTCTGTAGTAATCCTTTTCCTTATAGCACATATTTCTTCAGAAACCTCATAAATCTTTTCCAGTATAAAGCCTGTAATTTAAATAGGGGTCAAGACGCCTTCGAAATTGCGGAGAACCTTGCAGCACCTGTCCCATTAGAGTCTGTCAGCTATGCAGATCTAAAGAAGCTACTGAAGGAGCACTTCCAGCCTAAGATGTCCGTCATCGCATGGCGCCACACCTTCGAGCAGAGGGATCAACGATCCGGAGAATCGGCCAAAGAATACATCGCCGAATTAAGAAAGGCCGCCAAGCACTGCGAGTTCAAGGACCTCTAAGAACAACTGAGGGACCGATTTGTGAGTGGAATTTCTCCATTTTAAAAGTAATAAAAAGTCTTTTCTTTATTATTATTATTTTTTAATGAAGGCTGTAATTAAACAGTGTCCACCCCCTCAGTTCCCACAGCTGCACCAGCTTATCTCTTCCAGGAATATTTTGAAGATCAGGTTTCTATCCAAAGAATAGTTGCAACATTAACTTTTCACCACTAGATGTCCTCAGTAAATAAAAAAGAAACTTTTCCAGACACCATTTTTTCTTTTTTTCTCTCTTTTAAAGGAAAGAGAGGAGAAAAAAGTATTATTCCAATATTAGCTCTTAATAAAATAAAAAAAAATGTTTTTTTTTTCTGTATCCCAAAATGAGTGAAAATAGAGTGTGGTCTTTAAAAAGTTTTTATTCTCAACGCCTCTCTTCCTACACATACAGAAGCCGCCCTTTCCAAACGGGGAAATAATTCCAACCCAAGTTTTTCAGGCCAAAAAAAAACCAAGTAAAGGAAAGAGAGGGGCTAAAGGGGTCTCACCTGGATCCTCCGTGGTGGGTCTAATATCGCTTAGCAGTAATTGTGACTTCGGCTGGTGCAGCAGGATAATCGGCCATCTTGCAGGACAATCGTTGCTTTGTCGGCCCTAAGGAAATAGCTGGAGCCGCAGGAGAAGCTGCCGCTCTCCCGCAGTCACCAGCAAGCCTCCTTCTTGGTAGTTGCCCCTCCAGGGCAACTTTTGACTCACTGGGGGGTCTACTGACGCAGAAAACCCAGCCGAGCTGGTGACAAGTCCCCAGACATGACCGGCGTTGCCGCGTACCGGAACCAGAAGTATTACTATTGTCCTTCTCACCTTTTCTATTACCTATTCTTTATCTTCTTATGACTATATCTTTGTTGCTTGTATCTTACAATTTATATTAATCATTTTATTTAGTATCCTAGTATGATTTATGTAGATTGCTTATTTAGTATCCTATGACTATCACTGAGTGTTGTATCTTATGATTTAGTATCCTAGTACAATTTATGTAGATTGTTTATTTAGTATCCTATGACTATCACTGAGTGTGGTATCTTATGATTTATGATGAATGTGTTTTATTATTATAATCATGATTTATCACTTGTTGTTTGTAGGTACACTGAGAGCTTATGCACCAGAGACAATAATGAAATAACTAAGCATGGAAGAATCTATATGCGTCTTTCTCATATTTCCCAACACTCAAGCACAGCTTCACAGACATTAGAACTTCACAGACATTTGTGTTACCTCATTATTATTGCCTGTGCTCTCTTACCAATATACCTGCATTTTCTACATTTAGTATGGAGGTTTTGGGGGTCCTTTTATTTGTGTTTCTTTAAAGGTGAATAGAACTATTTTATGATTAAGAATTTTGCAATAGCAATGTTTCCTAACTGCAGATGCAGTTACATTCAAGTGAAGGTGAATTGGAACTTCCCACAGGTTTCCTTGTTCAACAGAAAATTAAGGCCAGGCTGGTAGAACAGATTCTACCTTTCTTGTTGTCCATTATGTTTGTTAATCACTATTTTATTTCTAATCCTTCCAATATTAGAAAATATTTGGATGGGTTACAGGGTTACTGAGAAATTAAAATTTCTTTTTTTTTCTTTTTTGAACAAAGTATAATTTTAAAAAATAAGAAAAATATCCACTCTTGCAGAAAACAATGTTATTAAAACATCTCAGAGAAGATTGACTCTGCATAGCACTGAAAAATCATTAACAGAGGCACCATGTATTTCTTCTGAGGAATTCATTTCATAAGCAAGACTATGTAAGTGAAAGGGCTTCTCCTTTGACCAACCAATCACATTAACATAATAAGGGTTTCTGGATAAATCCTTTGGATGATGATCAAAGAAAATAATCAGGTACATATTAGAGGAAATATTCCTTGAATTATTGTGGTCCCAAACAGTTAGTCTATTCATGTATCCTATTCAAGGATAATTAATACCTTGGCTTTTATCAAAATGGGCAGTATGATGGCTCAATGGTTAAAACGCTGGGTCTGTCACTGACAGCTCAGGTTGTACAATGGAGTGAGCTGCCCTCACCCTAGCTCCTGTCAACCTAGCACAGGGCTTTTCAACTTTTTCACCCATTGTACCACTTTTAGAATATGGCAACATCCAAGTACCACCAGTCGCCTAGCAAGGTGTCAAAAACTTGATGACCAAAAAAAAAAGGAAAAAAGTGATAAAGTACAGGTAGTCCTCGACTTACAACAGTTCACTTAGTGGCCTGCCTGCCCACCCAGCTGTTCTCTTCCTCCTGTCTGAGGTTTTCATTGTTGTGAGCATTTCTCTTGAGGGTTGGCAGTGGGAGTGGGGTGGGGGTGTTTGGTTTTTATCCCCCCTGTCTGCTGGGTGGTTGCAGCAGGTTTTGGTCACTTCACATGACCCTGGGTCACTGTGACCATCATAAATATGAATCAGTTGCCAAGCATCTGAATGTAAATCACAAGACCCTGGAGATGCTGCAACATTCCAGCTGATCGACGCTTCTTCTGGGCTCAGCAGAAGTGCCAGGATCAGTGCTGCTTTCCAGCTGATTGGTGCTTCTTCAGGGCTCAGCAGAAGTGCCAGGATCAGCTCTGAGCTCCAGCTGGAGCCTGGTGCTGATCCTGGCGCTTCCCCTGAGCCCTGACAGCCCTGCAGCTCCAGCCATCTCTTGCTCAGGCTTGTGCGGTGCTGCCATTGGTTCAGCTCATTCCCCTCCCCCACTACCACATTTCTAGGATAGTCACGTACCACCTGCCAGGTGCCAATGTACCACAGGTGGTACCCATACCACTGGTTGAAAAGCCCTGACCTAGCCGTTCTAAAGCATGTACATGTGAGTAGATAAATAGATAGCACTTTGGTGGAAAAAATAACAGTGCTTCGTGTTGTCATGCTGGCCACATGACCTCAGAAAAATCTTCAGTGGTTCAGTGTCCCTTGAAACAGATGAGCACCATCCCCTATAGTCAGCAACAATTAGTGGAATAAAAACCACAGGGACTCCTTTTATCAAAATAAATGTTCATGATACCACTCCAAAAAGCTTCATAGGAGCAGAATTTTTCATGCAGAACATGTTTATTTATTGTAGTACTATTTTTTATTTTTCTTTCCAAAAGAGTTTAATTAAAAACACAAGAATAAGGGGCAGCCTAGTCCAACTTTCTGTTCCTGTTCTGACCTATGAAAAGTTTCTAATGAGCCCACAAGCAAAATATTTTAGCACCAACCTCATAATGTTTCCCAGCAACTGGTGCCAGAAACAATATATAATAATTATCTCTGACAACTTTATCTTCAATAAGTGACCTTATTTTCTATGTATTTAATTCTCTATTAAAATTATCCCAGTTGGTGGTTGTCATTGATTCTTATTTCCAAACCTGGATACCCTCCTAATGTGTGATCAACTCTGAGAATTGCACAGATAGCATTATCTTTGCAGAGTTTCCACTGAAATCCATACTTCCAGTGCATGTTCAGGCAGGAGAAAAGACTCTTTTATAACAGCCTTTCTCCTAATATAGGAGAAGAAGTGACTTTTTCTGTATATCCAGTTTCTTCGTGCATAGCTTTATTCATAGGTATTATATGATAGTCTTATTCATCTTTCCCTAAAAGACTTAAACAATGAAAAAAGAGCTAAAAATGAAGAAGAAACTTAGCTGCATTATTATCTACAAATTGAAATTCATACCCATTTAATTCATTCATATTTATTCATCCATTATCCATTTTGCTAAAATGAAATTAACTTATTAACCCTGTTTAAATACATAATACAGAAACACAATTATTTGGAATGATAAAAAACGTTACATCATTCATACATTTGTAGAATGAAGACAGGGAATTAGCAGAGAAGTACAGTGTTACTAAACTGAGAGTTCTACAATGACCAAAAATTCAATAAATTACAAGTTATCTACAGACTGGTAAGTATTCTAGGATTAAAAAAAAGATGGGTATGTAATTTATTAATATGTCTCCTGCTTCTGGTTTCAATTATACACTCTCTCATGCAGTTGTTTTGGAAATTAGTAATTATGGCCAAGGAAATAAAGCAGACAAGAAATGCAAACCAAAACAGTTTCTAAAAAAGCTTGCCTGAAGGGTTTTGCTTATAACCGGGGTGCACAGAATAGTCAAACTCCAGAGTTCCAAGATACAGGTCAGGGCTGTCAGCCAGTTTAGAGGTCAGAGGTTAATGAGCACAATCCATGCAAATATTATGCAACAGCTAGAGATAAGAGAGCCAAATCCAACAAGGGATCACAGGTCAGGGTTACCTCTTTATATCAGGCTTTAGCCTACTGCCTTTGCTTGGCAAGAAGCCTTTTTGCTCTGCTCTTTGCTCTACTCACTGAGTATGGGAGTTGGGAGGCCTAACGTCATCCTCATATGACTGCTCCAGCTGTTGAGACTGGTGCCTGTTTCAGGTGATTTTTGAGTTTGTGCCTCCTGAGGCTGACATTCCACAGATTCTCTTGAAGCAGTTTCTTCTAATTCAAATCCACCATCTGAGTCTTGGGCCCTACAATATGATACCTAAACCACATATAAGCAGAAAGGAAATCTAGATCAACATTCTACAGCTGATAACTTCCAGATCCTGTTTGGGAATTCTGGGATTTATTAGAATCCCAACACATCTGGATGGTGCTAAATTGTTTCACACTGATCTATATCTGAGACCACTGGGGTAGTTAGCAGTAAAGTGACAAACATTTTGAAATCCATTGTTCATTAAGAAAACTAATATACATACATACATACATACATACATACATACATACATACATATATAAAGTTGGAAGGGACCTTGGAGGTCATCTAGTCCAACCCCCTGCTCAGGCAGGAAATCCTATATCATTTTGGACAAATGGCTGTCCAGTCTCTTCTTAAAAACTTCCAGTGTTGGAGCATTCACCACTTCTAGAGTGCTTTACAGCCCTCTCTAAGCAGTTTATAGAGTCAACATCTTGCCCGCAACCATCTGGGGCCTCATTTTACTGACCTCGGAAGGATGAAAGTCTGAGTTAACCTTGAGCCAGTGAGAATCGAATTCTGCAGTCGGCAGAATTAGCCTGCAATACTGCATTCTAACCACTGTGTCACCACAGCTCTAGAGAAACTGTAAAAGTATAATTGTCTTCAAGCTCTCAAAAAATGAATTCCTGGTCTCAGAATGTTTTCATATCTCATGTATGTATGTATGTATGTATGTATGTATGTATGTATGTATGTATGTATTACAATGCTGTTATGCTGCCCAGTTATAGGACCATGGACAGTTTACATAATAACATACATTAAAATGTCTGTTTTTTAAAATTCCTATGTATAAAACTATCTGATTGTTGTGTGCTACCCAGAGTTGCTTTCAATGAGATGGGTGGTTATATAAATTTAATAAATAAACTCCATACTATCTCCAAAGACACATACTATACAGACCAAAATAAAACAAACAGGCAAAAAAGCATCAAAGAGGTAGCTCAACAGTAATACTACTGTCCAAATGAAACTGCTTTAATAGTTCTGCAAAAGTCCATCAGGATGGAAATCAGTTGAGCCCAAGAGATCATCAGATATTCCGTTACTGAGAATGTCTGCCTCCAAGCCTCCATCCCATTTATCTCCAATAGGGTAAGGATTAAGCATCTCTCCTAGAATGACCATAAAAATGGAGAAATTCATCTTGGAATAAACAGTCTTGAAGAAATGAGAACTTAGCTAAGTAGTCTTTATAGACTTACCTCTGCACTTTGGATTAGGCCCAGAAACTGACTGACAGACAATGCAGGGAAGATAACACAGGTATTATGCTACCAACGTGACTCTCATTGACACACAAATGGGTTGCTGCATTGTGAACCTTCAGTTCTGAATTGTTTTCAAAGTCAACTCCAGGTACAGTGCATTACAACAGTCTAATCACATAGTGAGAACTATGAAATGATAACAGCATGAAATATTTCCATAAGAACTTCTCAATCCAAACAAGACCACAAACCAACCTAATATGGGCAAAGGCACCTTGGCCTTCACCTGCCACTGTAAGGGATCCAAGCCACAGACCTGCTCCTGCAAGGGAGTATGAATCAATGCAAAGACAAGATAGAACCAGAATGAGGCCACAAGATTCTATTATTATAATCCATTTTTATAAAATATATTTCTATTCTTCCTGGTTGATATTTTGGTCTTGTCTACCTAGTTGGACTGACACTGTATGAAAAAAATGAGGTAGGACAATGAGCCAGCTCAAAGGTTGCAAAGCTCATGCTACAGGGAATAGTATTTACTTTTTCAAGTTCCACAAGATCAGGGGTCTTGGATTACCTTGCACCAGGTATCTCACTCAATTCTCTTCAATGACAGCCATCTCCAAGCAAACATGAATGATTTTATCAACATAACACAAGAGCCTGCAGTAGAATTGATCCACCTTTTCTTCTCCAGAAGGATGCAGATAATCTTGAACAGAGTCACTTTATGAGAATTCAGATACAGTGAGAATGGAGAACTCTTTTGCTGATTTTATTGCCATAGAAGAGGCCCAAATATGGAGACATGAATGTCTGGGTCACATTCATTCTTTGTCTTCTTCCATTGTCACCTTAGGCAAGTCTTCTGTTGCTTCATCTTTCAGAGCCAAGAAGTTTTAAGGAATTGAAAATCAGAGAGAAGTTGCTTTGTAGTAATCTCATCCAGTGCCTCATCACTTTGAATTACAATGCTCAACAAAGTTCTAATTGGTCCACTACTCTTGTTGATATCAAAGCCACCTAACATAAGTTAATGGGGAAATGTTCTGGCCATTGCAAAGGATTGATCATAATGTCCTCCATCTGTAGATTACACGTCATCTTCTATAAAATAAAGACCAACTTTAACACAACTATCTCAATGAGTTGGGCTTGGGGATCACCTGGGACAAGTCCATGATTGCTATAGAAGCATGAATTCCTAAGCCCATTCAGTTCCTAAATTCAAAATGAATTTCCCCATCCCTAACTGTGGTAGAAAAGTACAGAGATAACTTTGATGAAGGAATACAGGAATTGTTAGCAGAAAATAAATAGCAACTCAATCCTAGAAAATGATATAGTATGAGAAAGAGACTCAAAATAACCTCAGCTTGATTCCTTGTGCTGTAAGGAGCAAAAGGAAATTCTGGAAGCTTCAGGATTCTGTTATTAAACCCTATAAATTGGGGGTCCAATAGTCCTCTTGTTGACTGTTCCATGATCTAGCCTATTTCAAAGGATTAGGAGATTCCAACATGAAGCCTGCCACTAGAAGCTCAGGGAGAATTGCTGCTAAGCAGCATGATAAATGGCATATCAGCAGTCCTTATTCCATCTTTGAGTTAGGGACTTGTTGTCAATAATCTTAATATAAAATCCAAAGCAGGCAGCCATTATTTCTGAATATGCTTCTCCCAGTTTCCAGTGGAGAGGAAGGAAAGAAGGAAAGCAACTTCTCAAATAGTGAGGAGCCTCAATCAGTCATCTATATTCTTTTTAGCTGACATAATATTATTTAAACATTTTCATCAACATATTTTGTCTACCTGTCAGTTGCTATATGGATGACATGTCAACTAGGGAGCAATACAGACAGACACAGAATCTGATTATTATACCCTTACGTAGCTATTTGCTCTACCTGACTGCATCTGAAGCATTCCTGTGATTGATACTTTTGATGCTTGAGAGATTCACACTCCATGGGATAAGCAAAGAAGCAAACTCTGTGTTGGGATTGGCAATTTCTCTACCAATGTTAACCACCGGGGATAGGTGCATTTTAATGATGGCTGTGGGAGAATCATACACCTTAAATCCTAATTCACACGGTACTCTCAATAAATTAGGAATCAGTTAACTATTCACACTAGTAAATGTTTTTTGCTGAGCAATTATATTTTGATATTCTGCTTTTATTTGTATTCCATAAGATACTCAGACTGTTTGTAATCAGAATAGATTTCATTTATAAATTTTTGCAAACAGAATTTTTGTTAAAATAATTTTGCTCAAAAGAAAACAGAATAAAACAAACTTTTTTTTAAGAAATAAAAAGCCACATCATTCTTAGACATAAATTGAAGTTGCTTCTGATTATAAAGCTGATGTCAGTTATTTTTTTTAAAAGTACATTAATAACAGAATTCTGGTTTGCTTTATATCTTGGTTTAGATAAAATCAGAATATTTACATTCACGGGTATAGTGTATTATGTTGTTGCAATTCCAAAGTTTACCCTGCACTTCTGTTCGTGTTTGTCAATATTTTTTCATCCACAGGCACTCTGAGTATGTCCATAAGATCCACCAGTAGTGGATTCTGAATTAGTTCACATTACAATATCCTCCAAATAAATAATAAATACATTTCATTTATTTTCGTTCCCATGTGCTTGGAGGTTTCTTCTGTATATAGCCCTATTGGATTTTTTTTCCTTTCAAGGAGTCGGTGGCAAAGAACATTGTAAATAATATAAATGATTGCCCTTGTGGCTGCATGGGGATATTACAGTAAAAACCTTTCTTAATGAAGAAGAATGAGATTTGGGAGTGAAGGAGACCAACTGTAAAAGGCAACTAGAAAGATTTGGTGGTGACAGCCTCTGTGGGAGGGGATGATGCTAGACTGCAGATGAGGTATCTGATCTGTTTTCAGATGGAAGTAAAACACTAGAGCTAAGAACAGAGGATAGGGTGAGAATTTCTCCCAAGGAAAAAGATATCTGTGGTTGTACAAGTACAAATATTGCTACAACATGGATAAGAGGAACAGAAAAGATCAAATAAATTGAGAAAGAGGAATAATTAAGATTACTAATTTTAGGAACAACATTGGAAACAATTAGAATAACCTCCAACCTTCTGAAATTTCAGGCTCTTTGTTTTTCTTTCTTGCCATTATCATCTGCTCCTCGGCCTCTCTTAGAGGTATCAAGGCAGATTAGATTATAAATTAAAATGCAGGCAAATAGGCAATAAAATGGGAATAAAGAGACAGTAGAAAGGATGGCTAGTTGAAGGTACCTTGCTTAAGAATTCTTCAAAACTTGAAATTATAAGGTTCCTTTTTAATTCCCTGATTAACTGAGACAGTCTTGGTTTCTCCTGCCAATTCCATTATAATTTGCAACCTTCCAAAGCCCTCATGCTCCACCATGCATCTTTAATTTCCCAACTCTCACAAACCACTTTTCCAAGGTCAAAATAGTCCCGTAGACTTTACATCAAGACTCAATTTCTTTGATTGCTTCAATTACAACCTCACAAGAACCTTGTTTTCATTTTAGTCAACCTAGTTCAATCTTGCCTTCACAAGTTGGCTTCCTGGCTTTCTGATAGGACTCTTCTCTGCTGCCTGGCAATGCTGTGGATTAAACCTGCAATTTAACTTTCCTATCTCTGCCAAAGCAGAGAAAGAATTCATTGCTGCATAAAGGGCATTGCTTGCAATAACATTCTTGGCTTTACACAATGGATGAGGCTAGCACAGAAAGTAAATGAGGAGCACCTTGTTATACTGCAAGCAATCATAACGAACAATGTCCTGTGAGTGCCAGGAATAAAGGGAAGAGATGGAAATATATAATGATAGAAGGTGGTTTTTTTTTTTTAATCTGGGAAGATAGGAGGAAAAAAAGCAGAAGAATACAAAGTGATCTTTGAAAACAACAAAATGCCATCATAACTCTAAGAGAGATAACTTCTTACTTAAGTTGAATATGGTTGATTCTGATTGAGTTGAGTTGAAGTGGGCAACCCGGTAAAACACAGCCCACAAATATAAAATGTAGAAATAGCAATAGCACTTAGATTTATACACTGCTCCATAGTGCTTTACAGCCCTCTCTAAGTGGTTTACACAGTCAGCCTATTGCCCCCAACAATCTGGGTCCTCATTTTACTGACCTCAGAAGGATGAAAGGCTGAGTCAACCTTGAGCCAGTCAGGATGGAAGGAACTGAACTTCTGGCAATGTGAACATGGTTAGCCTGCAATAATGCATTCTAGAGATTGGACCCAAACAGAAAAAGGCAATTATTTTAAAGCATTTCAAAATCCACCTGCATCTATTCTGTGACATATTCAGTGAGCTGGAGTGTTTTTTTGTTTCCTCTGTCTCCCATCCAGCCAAGCTGTTCAGCTACTATCAATCAACCTGATGGCTAACAGCCCCACTGAGCTCAATGGACAAGCCAGTTTATCAGCACTAATTAGCTCTTAAGTGCTGTTTAACGAATTGTGCTCTTCCACAGACCATGCACTGCGGAGCAAGGAATAACCTATGCATGTTCATTATATCTAAGAAAAAAGAAAGATCAGCCCTTTGTCTAAATTGTCCGGGGTGGGGTTTTTTGTAAGTTTGTAACTTATCTTGTAAGTTTCCTGAAGTGCTTTCACCATGTTGTAGATGATATATCTCCATATTTATCACAGATGCCCAAATCACCAAAGCTACGGGGTACATATTGAATTTGCTCAGCTTTTTAAAAACAATCTTACCAAGGTTGTGTGGGATTATTAACATTGAGAGAGTTTAAAATATAAATGTGAGATACAAGCACCTTTTAATCTGATTTCTTTCTTCATGTCCCAATATTTGGAGTACTTTTCATTAGAGGCAGTGATGACCAGTTATGATTACTTCAGATCAGATCAGAAAAATAGCGTGTAGAACCTGTTGTAAGCTAATAAGCTTTTTTCTGTGGCACTGGATTCTAATTCTAATTCCCTATAAACGTATTTCTACTCTAAATGTTGCACTGCATTATTTAGCCATTAAATGTATTTGGCACATATTTGGTTGTGTGCGGTATCCCTCCATTGGTCCCCATTTTAGAATTTTAGTTTCTTCTAAATCTTTGTACTTTTCCAATGTCTTGGCTTCTCCAAAGTCTGCTTATTGGTCTTTTATGTAAAACTAATCCTTACAGAAAAAATACACTACTCAGGGTAAAAGTGTGTGTGTGTGTGTGTGTGTGTGTGTGTGTCCTAGCTGCATTCACTGCCATCCTGCCCAATATCAGCTATTCACCCAGATGACCCCAAAGAGTTCTCTACAATCATTAATTCATATCCCTGTGTTCAAAGGGTTTTCTCACTCTAAGATAAATTAAATCTCCAGACACAGTTAGTATTCATCTGAATATTAGTTGCCTGCGAGGTGAAGATATGTAATACATATATTATTTCTATTTTAATCTACCCAATTTCAGAATTCTCAGGGTGGATTATAAAGCTATTAAAAGAGAATCAAAGGGAATAAAATCATGTTTTAAAAGGCATTAAAGTATTGATAGATAATAAATGCCATATCCCTAAATACTGTGTATGTTGACAATCTCAGAATTCTTAAAAATTACAATGCCTAGCAAAAGAGATGCTTGTCTTTGCCTGGTTCAGAAAGGATAATAGTGCTATTCCCAGACTGTTCTCCTTATTTATTATTACTTCAATTTTGATGTCACCTGATTCCACAGTGACTTTGGATGGCTTACAATTATGAATTTAAAAGAAATGTAAATGAAAACAACATGTATTCAGAGAAGAATATATCAGAGAGAAACATATATCAGAGAGAAGGATGCAGCTGATTGGAATATAGAACCTAAAAACCAAAAGGGATGCAACCACCATCCTAGTCCAAGGCCTGGGAGAACATTCAAAAGATAGGGAACAGTACAGATCTCTGAGGAGATGTCTTGCTTCCTGGCTCACACAAGGCGTCATTGCTTCCTTAATGGGGATCCAGACCATGCTCACTCTAACTGAACAGGCAATGTACCATGAAGAGCTTGATAAGTGATAACCAACACCTTGAATTGCTCCCAGAAGCCAATTGGCAGCTGGGACAGCTCCCAAAGCAGTCAGATATGTGCATATGATGCCGTATCATACATCCATCACTGCCCATGCCACTGCATTTTGGAATAGCTGTAGCTTTTGAGTGGTCTTCATAGCAGCCCCATATAGAGTGTATTACAGTAGTCCAAAGCATAAATATGTAAAGGACCTCTTGGTCCAGGAATGGGTTCAACTATCACACCAGGTGAACCTGTGCAAAGGCCCTCTTGGTTACAGCTGCCACCTGCTAGTTTCCCATTTTCCCATTAAAAGCAAAATATGGACTATCCCCAAACTAGGGGGTGAGGTTTATCAAACAAACAAAGGCAATCTTGGTTGTCAAAGACTGAAATATATAAGTGGGTATCATCCACACACTGCCTATTGAGAAGAGACATTCCATAACTTGTTTCCCAGAGGGAAGAGAGCCTTTCTCCAAAAGTGGGATATGAGACTTCCTCAACATCTCCATCAGAGACAGCTTTTCCCCAGTACCTATTCTTTCCATTTTTAACGGAAGCTTTAACCCCTCTCTTTATTACTCGTATTTCTCCTGCCTCTTTCTAGGTGGAAATTTTATACCAATTCCACCAAATATTCAAGTCTATTCCAATAGCATAAGAAACCCTATAGCACATAAGGCATAGGGAGGGTGTGATTTTGCAGACTTTATTGAGCTCCAGCTCCCATAAATGCCAACCATCCTGGAAAATGAGAAAAATTATGGACACTGATCTCTTTGTTATAGGAGATATAATTTCTCCATACCATTTCTAGTTATTCAGGAAAAAGAGATCACACTGCTACCAAATATAGCATTATGTTCCAATTTAATTATAACCCTTCAACATAATTCTCTGTGTTCATCAGAATAAACCAGAAGTGAGCATTTTTAAAACCCCAAATGCCCTACATTATATTAAAAAAATAAGTCCCCAAGGGCTGGGAGGATATATAATAAAGTGATATATGATTAAGGAAAAAAGGTTTATGGTTTGTGATTGAAGAAAAAGTTTGTGGATCAAATGAACCACAGCCTCTGAAGTGCTTAAGAAGATGCAAAATGCTTTGAATGAATTTTATAATTTCTGTAGATCAAATTTATTGGGTAAACCTAAACATTTTTCTATCATTGAATTGATTAGATCACCACTTTGTTTCTCTGCCTAAGAAAAATTCCCATTAGTGACTAGTAGCATCCTCATAGCATAAACAAGCATCACTGAAGTGATTCAAAATCTGTTCCACTTAGTAAGGAAATAAAAGTAAAGAGTTAGCCAACTGCCACTATACCAAAATAACGAAAATAACGATGGCTGGATAATTTTTCTGCATTCATTCCCTCAATTTGGCAGGAAAGGACTGGTTGTCTTACTGTTTGCAGTGCTGTGTACCTTAACAATTTTGAAAGTGTCTTCCTCCTGCATAACATCCCTGAGCTAATTTGATCCCGAGTTCCCTGATCTCGTCAGGTATTGTGTCCTTAATTTGCATGCCCACTAGACAAGCAGGATCCCCTAATTTTCATAAAATGTGCTTTTCAAAAAGGTCATTTGTCTTTTAGTTGCTACTTATGAAAAATTGCAATTATTTTAATGAGTATTTATCAGGCAATATCAGAGTAGCGAGTGACATACGAAGAAATAACTGCACATTCATTGATGGTTCAGGCATTTGCTCAGCATATTAAGGAAGCAAAAATACATTTAACAAGGACAAAGACATTCAAATGAGCTACTTAGAAATGATATTATTTCAATATTGTGCTGAAGAAACAGATTTTATTGTGCTACATTTTTAGGATGAGATTGTATTTTAACACATTTAAATCTAACGTGCTTCTGCGGGTCACAAAGTGACTAATCTACCAGAGAGATTCCCAAAAAGATTAATTTTCTCCTTAGAACATGTGCATTTCTGGCACAGAAATAATTAACAATACTGAGACCAGTATTTTAAAGTTGCAGCCAATTATAACTGGGGGGAGGGGCAGGAAGAAGAAGCTCTTCACTTCTTAAAATTGATCTATGCACTATGCTTTTAACAGCAGCTTGGTATACCAGAGTTTCTGGTATAGAGATAAACATTGGATGAATCATTTTGGTTCCTTGGGTGCATTTGAAAGCCTAAAAACTGAAATGAAAACACCGGGCAACATTGAGCAGTAGTAGAGGAGACAATACTTTAATATTCATTCTTATGTTCAAAGAATCATGGTCTTTAAAACATTAATACCTGCATATATTTAAAAAATACAAATGTACTAGTATCAGATGCAATAGATATTACCTGCTAAATCATGTGTCATGGAGAGGTGTGAGCTGGAACCAGAGGCAGATGTTGTGGGCAGGTGCTAGGGTGAACAAGCACAAGTAAGTGCATGGATGCTATGGGTTGGTTCCACTGATTAATTGTTCTGTTAATTGTTTCTCCTTAGTTCTAGATTGCTTCTCTCCTTCATTAGTTTTCATCCATTGTTTCTTGTCCTGCTTTCAGGTGCTTTGGAGAATAGATTGACCCCATCTTCCTTGTGGCAACCTCTGAAATATTGGAACACTGCTATCATGTCACCCCTCATCCTTCTCTTCATTAAACTAGTTGTACCCATTTCCTGCAACCATTCTTCATATGTTTTAGCCTCTAGTACCCTAATCATCTTTGTTGCTGTTCTCTGCACTCTTTCTAGAGTCTCAACATCTTTTTTATATTGTAGTGCCCAAAACTGGATGCAGTGTTCCTAGTATGGTCTTATTAAGGCATTGTAAAGTGGTATTAACACTTCACATGATCTTTATTCTATTCTTCTGTTAATCCGTCTGTTGACATCATGTATTTAAGGATAACATGTCATTTTTCTCCTAGGTTCCAGTCACTGTCAGATCTATAACCATTTGCTTTCTCTTTGAAAGTATTAGGTTCAGAATAGCAGAACTCTTTATTTCTTTTCTTCCTCCTATCCAAATACTAGCTCATCTTAGCTTTTCAAATCATCCAAAAATGGCAATATGTAACATATAAACTTCCCAGTCTATCCTACAATCATGATATTTTCTGAAGTTTTTTACTCAAATACTGTATTAATCAGACAAATTCTGCCTAGATTCCAAACTCAGATCAAGTCAACCCTGCTTGAAAGCCTACAACTCTACCTTGAAACCCAGATAATTTGTTATGTAGATGTACTGTAGATGGAAACCTAGAAACTTTTTTTGAGGATTTTTGTTCCTCCTACAAAATTTTTCACCACCCGTCCAAATAGACACAATCACCAGTTACAAATATCCCTACTTCCTTCTGTCGGCAAGCACTCTGAGCTCTTTGCAAAACACAAAAGTTTGATAAATATAGGTTGTGTCTGGCTGTCCTGTTTTATTGCAGAAGCAGGATTCAATGGCTCTTTCATCTCCTCTGCATCTAAAACCATTTTTATAGCACCTCTTGGAACGTTTTACTTGGAATCATTAAACTTTAAACTAATTTCTGATCCTGCTGTTTTCAACAGCATGCAGTAATAAAAATTAAACTTCATCACCCACAGCAATTAATAGCACACCATTTTATTACAGCTCATTCCTCTGATAGGAATGCTGCTCTCAAAATCACACTTTGGGTAGTGCAAGGAGTAACTGTAAACACTGTTTTTTTCCCCCTATTTTTGCCTTCATTCAGTACCATTTTTTCCCCCTTCTATTCAATCATGTCCGATTCTTGGAGAGTGCCTGGACATGTTCCTGCATTTTCTTGGCAAGGTTTTTCAGAAGTGGTTTGTCATTTCCTCCTTCCTAGGGCTGAGAAAAAGTGACTGGCCCAGGATCATCCAACTGGCTTTGTAACTAAGGTGGGACTAGAACTCACAATTTCCAGGTTTCTACCCTGATACATTAACCACTACATCAAACTGACTCTCTCATACGGTACTAGAGCTTTCCAAATTGTGCTTGGTAGACCTGTATATGTTTGATTGTAAATCTGTTGCATTCCAAATTCCCCAAATAAAAAATAAATGTATATTTTTATATATCTTTCAACTAAGAACTGTGTAACAAATTTCAAAAGAATACACAAGTGGTAACTCGGTTTCAGTATGTAGTTTTATTTAGAAAGTTCCATATGGAAATTTCCCTTATTTGTGCCTTAAAATACAAGCCAAACAACATTCTCCAATATCGCTAAAACTTCTAAAATCATGTTCATGTGTAAACATAAGAAAATGATTTCTTTAACATTTAGATGTAATGACTCCTTTCAGTTGAATACAGATATCCTATGGGAAAAAGTATGGAAGTGGTTTGCAATGATGCAAATAGTTGCTTTAGATTCTGAGTCTAATGATCCTACATGTATACAACCTTAAATTATTAAGTATTATCCTTCTTCTTTGTTTTTCTTATCTTATCCTACCCAGCTTCACAACTCTTCTGTATTTGAATGTTTTGTGCTAATTCTTGCAAATTTAATCTTGGACCTTTTGCTTTAAAACCCTACTGCCACTACCAACTAAGAAAGAAGTGAAGCGGATCATATTGAGAATGAGACAAGTCATATTGAAGAGCAAAGCTATCATTTTGTGATATCTGATATCCCAGAAGATTGCAAATGAGAAGAAAAGAATACCAGTTAGTGAGCATGTTCAACCTGAAAAGCTGCTTTGTCACATCCCTAATTTGTGTTCATGTCAAGCACTACATTTCATGAGCCAACAAATCCATTCAACAGTAATTTGTTTTTACCTGTTGTGGACTAGTACTGTAACTTTGAGGGGGGAAAAACAGGATACCAAAAGGATCAATGCTTTTGAAATCTGGTTTTGGAGAACATGCCTGAAAATACCAGGGACAGCCAAGGAAACAAACAAATTGAATATAGCAATCCAGATTATGTTACTTCATAAATATTATGTGAAGACTTAGCTCTCTGTAGAAGAAACTAATGTTGAGAAAGGCTGAAGGAAAGAAAAGAAGAAGAGGGCCAGCAATGAGGATGGACTTGGTTACAGGGGTAATGAGAGCACTGTTGGAAGACCTGAAGGATCAGGTAAAGGATAGATTGTCATAGAGAAAATATATGTGCGTGGTCATGAAGAGTCAGCACCAACCTGATGGTACATAATTAATCAATTATAGTACTGAGTTGATAAATGCCACAAGTCTTTGCCTTATTGCAAGGTACATCTGTCTCTGCTTTGCTCTTCTGGGATTCACTGCCCAATCTCCTATTCAGAAATATATTTATTTCTTTATTCATGAAGGACCAGATCCAGATTCTGAGTCTTCTATGACTATTTCAAAACTATTTCTGAGTGCCATTGTTGCAGAATATCTTCTAGGCTTCTTGCTTGTGACTATCACTTTAACCCATTTATGCTCCCTGGAAACTGAAACTTGACAGTTTTTTTTAATCACCTCTATTTTAAAATGAAAATATTCACCACAGAAAATTCAGTGCAACGCTAACTACATACATCTGAAAACATTCTAATTATGTTCAGTTTACTTCTACTTCAGGTAGTGTAGGAAATAGCTCTTCCTCAATTTCTTTTCACAATATATTCTAGTAAGATACAGACAGATAAAAACTGGCCCAAAGCCACTAATAAGCTATATCTCATTGTAGCACTGAACCTGGATTTCCTTGGTTCTACCTAAATATGTAAACTACTAGCTCAGCAATGAAATATGCACCGAACATAAAGTATCATACAATCCAATATCCTTCCATACTACAAGTTATTTGCTTTTTTTGCTTGAATATATTTACAAGGTGATATAACATTTATCCACAGGTACTTTAAAATTGCTTTAATTGTATCCATAGGTACTTTAAAATTGCTTTAATTGATGAGTTTCAATTAAATAGAATGCAAAATTTTCATTAACTAAATGGAAAACGCATGCTTCCCCTGATAATGCTTGATGGTTCTCACTCTCCCCTCCCCTCCTTTCCCCAAATTAAAACAAGCCAACTTTATATTTTCTGCATTTCTTGCCAGTTTTGGAGCACAGATATTACTCAGTTTACAACTCTCCATAGGAGTATTTAAAAGTGAAGAGGGAAATAGAATTGGAGTAAGAAATGATGGTATTTCAGCTATAAATTCAGCCAGCCTTGAACTTGAGCCATTGCAAGAGCTTTGAAAGAACTCTGAGGTCCCTAAAGAAGCAGATGTAGAACTGTTGCAAAATTGTTGTCTGGCAAAAAGAGCTACTAGAACAGTGGTTCTCAACCTTTTTAATGCCGCGACCCCCAACCAGTCATAAGTCGAGGACTACTCAACCGGTCGTAAGTCGAGGACTACTCAACTGGTGTAGCACTGTTTGCAGAATGGGACTTTTGGCGGGCTCCGCAGGGCAGAGACAGCCTGGACAATTCCTATTGGCTTTTGAAAGCCAACAGAATTAGACTCTATTCAAGAGTGTCTATTCTATTGGCTTTCAAAAGCCAATAGAATAAAAGGGAGTAGCACAGCTAAGGAAAGGGGGGGAAAATGGCGGACTGCATTGTTTGGCGACCCCCATGAAATGGTCGTTCGACCCCAAATGGGGTCCCGACCCATAGGTTGAGAACCACTGTACTAGAAGGAGAATCTTTGGGCTTTATTTTTTGCACCAGCTTTGGCTGTTAAGCCAATTGCCTCCCCTTTTTCCACTTTCCTGTAAAGCTGAATATTGCCAGTCTTTTTTTTTTTTGTAATATTTTATTAATTTTCTAATTTTACATTTAAGTATTTAAAAGCAATGTGGTGGCTGAGTTAATCAATAATTCAATAACATGCAAAAATCTTTAGTACAAATCTCAAGCTACCACATCAACTCGCGATGTCACGTGACGTTGTGCGACATATCGTAACTTTTTACCCATTGCTGGCAATGGGGTGGACGCAGTTTCCTCGTGACACGTCGGCCCTGCTCTAGCCTATCAAAGACAAGGATTGGGGGGGAGGGACATGATCACTGCCTTCTAGGATTTCAGGGGCGAGAAGAGGGGACTGACTTACTCTCCAAAGCAGCAGAGAGAAGGACAAGAAGTAGTGGGTGGAAGCTTGTTAAAGAGAGATCCAACCTAGGAGTAAGGAGTAATTTTCTGACAATAACAATAATTAATCAGTGGAATAACTTGCCTCCCAGAGTTGTGGGTGCTCCATCATTGAAGGTTTTCAAAAATAAACAGGATAACCATTTGACTAGGAGGGCATAAGGTTTTTGCCTTGAGCAGGGAGATGGACTAGAAGACCTCCAAGGTCCCTCCCTACAAGTGCACAGATGTAGAAACCCTTGAGGATGAGGTAACAATAGAAAAATTCACATTGCATACTTGCTTGGCCACTCACATCTCTGTAGTTAAAAAGATAAAAGCTGGAAAGATTCATTGTAATAACATTTAACCAATATCTGGCTTTTTAAAAATACAATGCTGTCTGAAGAATTTTATATGACATGATGTTAAATATAATTCTGCCACTCATGTGTAGCCGCAGACATTAGTCAAAGAAGATATACCCTAACAAGATTTACTTTTCAAGTGCCAGTGGAGTACTTTCAAATTATGACGCAGTTTAAAAAGCTGCATTGATCTGTGAAACTTTAAGCAAGTCTGCCAGACAACCTAGCATATATCACTGACTGAGTTCCCTTCCAGCATGTCCAGTTTATCACTGGAATGACGCACAGAGCAATGCAAAGTGAAGCAACGCAGACATTTCACTTCTGTCTTCTAGAGGGGGCTCCCAAATCTCCCACACTAGAGATTTGTTAAGAAAAACCAGCCAATTTTACCATCTACATTACTAGGGTAGTAATTCTTTTCCAGGGAGAGGGTTTTTTTTTTCTTCCAAATGTAGAAATCAACATAGAAAAACTACTACTCTATAGGTAATCCTCAACGTATGACCACAATTGAGCTCAAAGTTTCTGTTACTGAGACATTTGTTAAGTAAGATTTACCCCATTTTATGACCTTCCTTGCCACAGTGGTTTGTGAATCACTGCAGTTGTTAAATTAGTAACACGATTATAAAGTGAAACTGGCTTCCCCATTGACTTTGCTGTCAGAAGGTTACAAAAGGGGATCACATGACCCCGGGACACTGCAACCGTCATAAATATGAGTCAGTGGCCAAGGGTCTGAATTTTGATCACGTGACCATGAGGAGGCTGCAAATCATAAGTTTGTAAAATGATCATAAGTCACCTTTTTCAGTGCCGTTGTAGCGTTGAACAGTCACTAAATGAACTGTTGTAAGTCAAGGACTACCTGTAATTGTTTATGCTTGCAACATCTCTTAGCATTTGGAGCTTTTATAAACTTCTTTCACTAATTAAAATAATTGTTAATGTAAAGTGCCTAAGACCCTTTTTATTTTAGTGCAAATTGCTTAAATATTGGATAACAAAAGCTTCTACTGTGCAGACCTTTTCAAGAAAAATTTCCCTAATGCTATTCTTTAAAATTGTTACTGTTTTTATCAGCTTTCACTGATTTTACTTCTATTGAGACATATTTCTTTGTGAAGTATGATCAGAGAACTTTAATTGGCTTCCTTGTGCTAATACTGAGTCGAGTGGAAATGGGAAGCCTAACTTGGTTCTCAGTGAATGCCATGATGGAATAGATCAATTTTAACATCATCATCATCATGAGTTGGAAGGGACCTTTGAGATCTTCTAGTCCAACCCCCTGCTCAGACAGGAAACCCTATACCATTTCAGACAAATGGTTGTCCAGTCTCTTCTTAAAAACCTCCAATGTTGGAGTATTCATCGCTTCTGGAGGCAGGTTGTTCCACTGATAAATTGTTCTAACTGTCAGGAAATTTCTCCTTAGTTCTAGGTTGCTTCTCTTTGATTAGTTTCCATCCATTGCTTCTTGTCCTGCCTTCAGGCGCTTTGGAGAATAGCTTGACTTCCTCTTTTCTATGGCAACTCCTGAGATATTGGAACACTGCTATCATGTCACCTCTTGTCCTTCTCTTCATTAAACTAGACATACCCAATTCCAGCAACCGTTCCTTATGTTTTAGCCTCCAGTCCCCTAATCATCTTTGTTGCTCTTCTCTGTACTCTTTCTAGAGTCTCAACATCTTTTTTACATCATGGTGACCAAAACTGGATGCAGTATTCCAAGTGTGGCCTTACCAAGGCATTGTAACACTTCACATTATCTTTATTCTATCCCTCTGCTAATGCAGCCTAGCACTGTGTTGGCTTTTTTGGCAGCTGCAGCACACTGCTGGCTCATATTTAAGTGATTGTCCACTAAGACTCCAAGATCCCTCTCATAGTTACTACTATTGAGCAAGTTTCCACCTATACTGTACCCGTGCATTTAGTTGTTCTTGTCTAAATATAAATAGCGCACAATGTCCAAGTCTGTCAAGATCCTTCAGTCTCAGATATATGTAGTTGTTGATCATTCTGTAATCAAACAAGTTAATTTTGGCCTTTCTGCTAGTTCTGTTACCTTTACTAAGCATTACCCCCTTGTGGGCATTTCAGAATCTTTCAATTTTGGTGCATATAACAGTCTCACACTAGTAACCATACATTTAAAAAAATCTTCTTTAGCTCTTTTCTAATTGATTGTCACTCCTCTTCTAATTTAATGAACAGAAATCTGGACTTGAGAGATAGCGATATATCTAAATTAATCTTTGGCAGGGTTACTTTAGTCCCTAAATCACTAAATTATATAATAATTCTTCATGCCAGAAATATTTTCAATGTCCTCCTGCCTTTTGTAACACTTTCTCTAACTTAGCCATGTCTCAGTGCTGATAAGATTACTGCTTATTATCCAATCATCGAACTGGAAGGCATCTTTCAGATTATTGACTCTAGTCTAACACCTGTTCAGTACAGAATCCACCAGAGTCAATCTCATCTAATCGTTAAGACAACAGGCTATGGGTGACTGTGAGTTCTAGTCCTATTTTAGGCACAAAGCCCACTGGGTGATTTTGAACTAGTCACTGTCTCGAAGCCCTAGGAAGCAAGCAATGGCAAACCACTTCTGAAAAACCTTGCCAAGAAAACTGCAGGGACTGGTCCAGTCACCAGAAGTCAAAAATTAACAGGAGAATTCCCAACCAACCACCCCCCCCCCCGCAAATTGTAGAAAACCATGTAGTCTTTTTTGAAGACTTCAAGCAGAAGACAAGTCACTACTTTAATAATAATAATAATAATAATAATAATAATAATAATAATAATAATAATCACTACCTTGACGTGGTTGTGGGGCTTGTGTACTCTGAGGAAGATGAGAGCTATGCCAGAGGTTCAACCATACTGGACAGGTCTCATCAGAGGAGTCAGACAAAGAGTGTCTCTCCCATAAAAAAATATGGTGAGACGTAAATTTCAGAATGCCATACCGGCTCGGATGTCACCCGGGTTAACAAGGTCCGCGCTAGATATTGGAGTTCCTGGATATCTGGTGAAAAATGGGTTACAGGACTCAGGACTATTGGTTGAGCAACCAGGGCCAGCAGCTGCAGAACTACTGGAAGGAAAGGTGTTTACCCGTCGCAGATACACAGTGATGGAAAACAAAGAAATAATGAACTGTTATTACAGATCAAGTCCAACAAGAAGAGGATATCTAAAACGAATGCACTAGTTCTGGAAAGAACAACATCCAGAATCAGAAATAACAGAACAGAGACTAGCAGATCAACGCCGATTTATAACAAGAAATAAAGTATTCACAGAGACAGAATTGGACGAACTGCAAAGGTTTACCCAGGGCAAAGAAATCAAAGCCTTACCAGAAGTAATTCAGAATGTAGAGGCAAACCAGGGGGAGTTGGCAGTGAAAGAATCCAGTATAGATATACAACTGTTCTCATTTGGAAACCAGGCACCTCTTCCTCAGGAAGAACAAAACCCTCTAACTAAAGAAATAAAAGAATTGAAACAAAGAATAACTGAACATCTAGAACAGCACAAAAACAACAGAATAAGGCTGCCTGCATTGAAGCTTTTTCCAAAGAAACAGCTAGCACAAGCATTAAAAGATGCAAATACTGCAATAGCAAGTATAAGCACCAATTCACTGCAAGAAACAAACCAACTAATGTACAGCATAGCTGCAGTTATAACAGAATACCTGGGATGTAAAATCAACAAAAAAGAAAAACAAACAAACAATGCACCAGAAAAATGGAAGGTTAGACTAGAAAATAAGATCAGCAAGTTAAGATCACATGAAAGCAAGCTAGAACAGATGAAAGAAAAGAAGCTGAAGAACAAGAAGACCAAAGAATACCTAATCAAGAAATACCACTTAGAAACAAGGAAGATCAAGGAAGCACTGGAAATAATAAAGCAACAGATAACAGCTATAGCCAGGAAAATCAGTAGATATGAAGCTCGAATTGCAAACTATAGGCAGAACCTCCAATTTCAATCCAATCAGAAATGTTTCTACCAATCCATCAATGGAGAAAATGCAAGGAATCAGTCAGTACCTGACAAGGAAGAAACAGTGAAGTTCTGGAAGCAGATATGGGATAACCCAAAGAAATACAACAAGGATGCGGCTTGGTTAAAAGAGGTGGATGCAAATAAAACAGAAGTTGAAATGAAAGAACTAGTAATAACAACAAAAATGATAGAAAAAAGAGCAAGGAAATCAAAAATTGGTCAGCACCAGGTGAAGATGAACTGCATGGGTTTTGGTTGAAACATCTAACTGTTATACACCCACTCATTGCCAAGCAGTTCAACAATATACTACAAGGAGGAGAAATTGAAAAGTGGCTAACAACTGGGAAAACCTATCTAATAATGAAAAATCCAGCAAAAGGGGCAACACCAGGCAACTACAGGCCAATTACCTGTTTACCAACAACTTTCAAATTACTAACTGGGTGGTAGCTGATGCAGTACAACAGCATCTAGTTGAAAACAATCTCTTTCCACCTGAGCAGAAAGGAAACCGCCCCAATAGCAGAGGAACAAAAGATCAACTCCTAATAGACAAAATGATCTTGGAAAACTGCAAGAGAAGGAAGACCAACCTGAATGTGGCATGGATTGACTACAAAAAGGCATTTGACTCTCTGCCACATGATTGGATGGATAATCAAGTGCCTAGAAATAACAGGAGTCAGTAGAAACATCAGAAAATTTGTGCAAAGATCGATGGCACAATGGAAGACACAGTTGCAGATCAATGGTGAGAAGCTGGGAGAGGTTAATATCAAGAGAGGAATATTTCAAGGAGATTCATTATCACCATTACTATTTGTTATTGCACTGTTTCCTCTGTCAACAATACTGAATAACTCAGGACATGGCTATCAAACATCAAAAACATCTGCCAGACTATCCCACCTCCTTTACATGGATGATCTGAAGCTGTATGGAAAAACATCATCTGAAATAGAATCGCTGCTCAACACTGTCCGTATATATAGCCAAGATATTGTAATGGAGTTTGGTTTGGACAAATGTGCCACACTTACTATCAAACAAGGAAAAATAGTGAAAACTGAAGGAATCAAGATGCCCCACGAAAATAACATTAAGAGTCTGGATGAGGAAGAGTACTACAAATACTTGGGTATCCTTCAAGCTGACAACATCAAGCACACTGAAGTCAAGAAAAAGATTAGAGGTGAATACATCAAGAGAGTGAAGAAGATCTTAAAATCCAAACTCAATGGAGGAAATACCATAAAGGCAATCAACACCTGGGCAATCCCAGTCATTAGGTACACAGCTGGAATAGTGGACTGGACTCAAGCAGAACTAAAAGCAATGGATAGGCAGACCAGAAAAATAATGACAATGAATCATGCCCTTCATCCACACAGTGACATTGATAGACTTTATCTACCAAGGCAAATAGGTGGCGTGGAATGCTACAAGTACATCAGATGGTTGAAGAAGAAAAAATGGCTTTGGAAGAATATCTGAAGAACAATGATGAAGATGCACTGAAATTAGTATATCAGGAAGGCTTACTAACTACTGGAGAGACCAAACTGGCCTACAAGAAAGACCAAATGAAGAACAGAATAGAGGCATGGGAAGACAAAGCACTACATGGCCAATACATGAAAAAAATAGCTGGGAAAGCAGATAATAATAAAACCTGGCAATGGCTAAGAGCAGGAAAATTGAAGAAAGAGACCGAGGGACTAATTCTGGCTGCACAAGACCAAGCCTTAAGGACAAATGCATACAAAGTCAAAATTGAGAAGACAGCAACAGACAGTAAGTGCCGCCTATGCAAAGAAGCTGAAGAAACAGTGGACCACTTGGTAAGCTGTTGCAAGAAGATTGCACAGACTGATTACAAGCAGCGGCATGACAAAGTAGCAACAATGGTGCATTGGAAGATCTGCAAAAAATATCATTTGCCTGTAAGCAAAAACTGGTGGGATCATAAAATAGAGAAAGTCATAGAAAATGATAAAATTAAACTGCTCTGGGACTTCAGAATTCAAACAGACAAGCACCTGCAACATAACACCCCAGACTTAACAATTGTCGATAAGAAAGACAAAAAAGTCTGGATAGTGGACGTGGCAGTGCCTGGAGATAGCAGAATAGAAGAGAAAGAACTGGAGAAGATAACAAAATACAAAGACCTACAAATAGAAATAGAAAGACTGTGGCAAAAGCAAGCAAGGGTAGTACCAATAGTAATAGGCTCCTTGGGTGCAATCCCAAAATAACTGGAGCACCACTTGAACACCATTGGCAGTGACAAATTCGCTATTTGTCAATTGCAAAAGGCGGCCTTATTAGGAACTGCTTCCATCCTGCGACGATATCTGTAATACCATCAATCATCCACATCTGCCTATCCCAGGTCCTGGGTAAGGACTCGATAGGTAGACAAAATGCCAAATCCAGTCTGAACATCTGGCTGACTGTGCGATGACCCATAATAATAATAATAATAATAATAATAATAATAATAATAATAATAATAATAATAGTAATACCATCAAACATCCACATCTGCCTATCCCAGGTCCTGGGTAAGGACTCGATAGGTAGACAAAATGCCAAATCCAGGCTGAACATCTGGCTGACTGTGCGATGAATGATAATAATAATAATAGTCAATTGCAAAAGGCGGCCTTATTAGGAACTGCTTCCATCCTGCGGCGATATCTGTAATACCATCAAACATCCACATCTGCCTATCCCAGGTCCTGGGTAAGGACTCGATAGGTAGACAAAATGCCAAATCCAGTCTGAACATCTGGCTGACTGTGCGATGATCGATAATAATAATAATAATAATAAAGTTGGAAGGGACCTTGGAGGTCATCGAGTCCAACCCCCTGCTCAGGCAGGAAACCCTATACCATTTCGGACAAATGGCTGTCTAGTCTCTTCTTAAAAACTTCCAGTGTTGTTGTTCCACAAGCGGAGAGTTTGTAAAATCAGGGAGTTCTTCCTGATGTCTAGCCTGACTTTTCCTCCTTTTATGTGAACACACTGGTTCTGGTCCCATTAGGTTATCCTAGAAGTTCCAGCTATTATACACTGATGCAAACAATAGTTCACCCATTATTTTAATTTTACATTTAAACCCAGTCACTTCAGATGTAATAGATAATGTTTACCAAACAGAATGTAGCGTTATACACAAAGTAAGCCTTACCTAAAGTTTGTTTAATTCGCCCTCACTATATTCCCTGTCCCTTTGTCTCCAAAATGCAGAGTTCTGACATTCTGTAACAGCAATCTTCTGCAGCGCTTCTACAACCCATGGAAGTCTTCTTCCTTGGGAGAAATTCTCATTCCTCTGCTTTCCAGCTCCTCTGCTTAGATTCAATATTTTACTATCATTCAAAAAACAGATCAGATACCTCATCTGCAGTCTAGTATCAGACCCTCCCACAGTATCACCTCCTAGTCTTTGTATGTACATTTCTATTAGCCAGTCTCCTTTCACTCCCCAAACTCACCACACTTCTACATTCAGAAAAGTTTTCAGTACTATCACCAGGCAGCCACCAGAGCATTCATTTATTATTATTTACAATGTTCTTTGCCACCAAGGGCCAGAAAGGATTAAAAAAAAAAGCAAAGAGCAATATGACAGTAGCACTTAGACTTATATACCACTTCATAATGGTTTACTAAACAGTTTATAGAAACAGCATATTGCCCCCCCAAGAATCTGGGTCCTTACTTTACCAACCTTGTAAGGATGGAAGACTGAGTCAACCTTGAGCCAGTGAGACTCAAACTGTCAGACTGCTGGCAGTCAACAGAATTCCATAGTTCTTGTGTAGCTTAATAAAGTAGAAAATTCCATGCACATGGAAATGAAAGCTAATGAAATTTATTTAATCATTGGAAGGATATTATAATGTGAACTAATTCAGAATACAGTGCACTGTCAGTGGGTCTTGGGGATATACTCAAAGGATACCTATTGGCCAAGAAACACATATTGAAATGCAGTATAAACTTTGGAATTTTAATAATATAATGTAAATATAAATATTCTGAGTTTATTTAAGCCACATTTAAAACTTCAGGAAAATGATAGGATGTATCCTGGATAGCCTCAGTAGGTTAGTTTTGTCCCTATGGGTTTCTTTGCTTCCATAGGAAAAAAAAAATAAAAGTGCATAGAGATATGAAAATTATGAAAATATATTCTTTTTAGTAATAAGTACAAAATGTTAATCTGATATTGTAAGGTGCAAAGAATCAGGACCACACACATTAAGTTCCATTTAAGCTGGTTTATTGCTCAAGCCGATACATGAGAATCTAGTCAACTAATGGTCAGCACTAAACTGGTGCTAGATAAGAGATAACAGAATTCAAGGGGAGCTGGACTTGGATTGTTTGTGGGTACATAATGACTTCAGGCTGATTCCTCTCTTGACTCCAGCCCCAGGATCTGCCTCTTCTTCTCCTACAGATATAATATTCATGTAGTATAAAAAAACAGAAGTCCCATTAATTTCATGGTTGCCATTTCTGTAATTATAATTTAAAACACAATTTCTCACGTGCCCTGATGAGTATTTCCTGACTGATCCATAACCCACAGTGTCATTAAAAGCTCAATATTCTGGTGTCCAATTGGTGATGCTTCCATTTCTTATTTATATTTGTCTTATTGAACACTTTGCCAAGAGTGATTTGTTTATCTTTTTAAGAAAGACAATTAAAAGTCATTGCACTACAAACTATTTGTATTGAAGTACCCTGAAGATTTGTCCTACATCCCACTGATGGAGAACCAGAGGAACTGTAGAGTGAAGTTAAAGAGATAATTAAGGATGAATATGAAAAGGGACTGCCAAACATCAGAAAGCAAACTGGATGTCAGAACAAACAGTGGAAATTGCCAAGAAGAAAAGAAAAGCCAAAACCAAGAAAAATCTCAGAATGAAGTTTAACAAAAATGTCAATGAGAACATATAAGAAGCAGAATTAAAATGACATCTGTAAAGATATCAAAGATAGAAACAGGCAAAAAAAGTCTCCTTTCAAACTTAGGAGGTACTAATCTTGAATTGATATGCTGAAGGACACTAATGAATGGAAAGTAACTAATCCAAAGATGATCAAAGAAAAATGAAGGAATATACTGAAATTATATATAGCTTATATTGTATATAGAATTATGTGCAGAAGAGGTGTCAATATCCAAGATACCTAGAAGGTACTCCCTACTTAGATATCCTACTTAGACTATATCAGCCATCTGTTCACTATCAAGTGAGAAAGCTACATACTTTTAGCCAACCTCTGGCTATCATTAGTGTGTGCATAGCCCTCTACAACTCATGAATCTGCAGTTTCCCACTTCTCCAATTTCCTACAAAAGAGGCAAGCAGTACAATGTCTCTTTAAAGAGCAGTTTTGTCCATTCTTGGATGGAGAGGAATAGATACTGTAAGGCACTCTATATGTAATTCCCCTTGAAATTATAGCTGGTCCAGGATGTAGCTTTATGAGCATTGATAGGCAAGTTTCTCTAGATCCATATAACACCCCTACTATCTGAGGTTCATTGGTTACCAATTGGTTTCCAGCTGCAATTCATGTTGCTTATTGTTACTAAAAAGCCCTATGTGTCAGACAGTCTAGCCATTTGAAGACTGTCTATCATTCCATCCTATTCAGAGCAACAGAGTTAACTTGCTGTCAAATAAACAATGCTATCTACTTGGAACCAAGAGATGGGCTTTCTCTGTTTCTGCATCTGCTCTTTGGAATAGGTTTTCCCCTCTGCAAAGTTCTGCATGTCTGCCTTCTGGCAAACTTTAAAAACCTGTTTTCCCAGGCACCAGCTATTGGTTTCTTTTGGTGTTGCAAAGACATGTTGGATTTGTTGTGATTCCTCCTAAACACACACCAGTTATGTGTTTCAAAATATTGCAGTGTTTCAAATTTTGTGAAGTCAATTTGAAGTTGAGTGGCTTATAAGTTTCTCACATATACACCCTCATACCCCCTCACACCCACAATGCCCAAATAGCTTTGTTTTTAATACCTGTAGCTATTATGTTATCATCCTCTGATTCCTGGTCTATGAATCCTCAGTTGTATCCACATTATAGTACTCTCATCCTTTTGTCAAGATCCTGTCCAAGAGAATCCTCAATCTGAATAAAGCTTTTTCGACTTTGTTAACAATTACCTATGGAAAGAAGTCTGTATTGAAGCAGAGACACAAGAGACAGGAGAGGGATCAGCAACAACTTGAAATTGATATAGCTTTCTGCTGACTTAAGCATGGGTGGAAAACAGTTCTAGCAGGGGGGAATGGACCTTGAAATCAAGAAATACAGAGCTTGAAGAGGTACTTAAGTTTCATCTTTTCTAATTATATCTATAACATAACATAATAAATGTGGTTTTCACACTGTATTGGATATTGGGGCAACATATATAAATATACAGAGATATTATTTCCTACTTCATTAAGTTTGAAAATGGGAAAAATCTTGATAATTTAAACTACTGTTACCAGTTTCATATGGAGCAAATCAAAAGTTGCAGCTGGTGCAGTTGCTCACTGTTCAGGGCCTGCTAGTTCAACAGAATAGCACTTATTTTGCATTGGTTGCCAGCAACTTTCCAGGTTTAATTCAAGATGCTGATGGTTATCCACAAAGACCTATATGGCTTGGGCTCCTCTTTCAAAACTATCAGATCTCTGTAAAATCAACTTGCCTATGAGCCAGCAATGTGCAGCAGCAACCAAAAAAGCTAATACAATCCTGGGTTGTATAAACAGAGGCATAGAATCAAGATCACGCAAGTGTTAGTACCGCTGTATAAAACCCTAGTAAGATCAAACCTGGAATACTGCAGCCAATTTTGGTCATCATATCACAAAAAAGATGTTGAGATTTTGGAAAAAATTCAAAGAAGAGCAACTAAGGTGATCACAGGGCTGGAGACTAAAACATACAAAGAACAGCTGCGGGACTTGGGTTTGGCTAGTCTAAAGAAAATAAGAAATAGGGGAGACATGATAGTAGTATTTCAGTATTTGAGGGGCTACCACAAAGAAGAGGGGGCCACGTTATTCGCCAAAGCATCAGAGGGAAGGACAAGAAGCAATGGATGGAAACTGATCAAAGAGAGAAGCAACTCAGAGTTCCAGTTCTGGATTGCGGCATTTGCAGCCTTTTGAAGAGACTGCTCTCTTTGTTGGCTGATTTCCCTCTGCCGGTAGACCCTTAATCGGGTACTGTTAAGGAGGTCCTCGTCGACCGTGGGAGAGTGGCAGCTTCTTCCGCGGTCTGAGATTGCTCCTTAGGGCTGACGGAGGAAAGATTGGCCAATAAAATGGCCGATCACTTTGCTGCTGTAACCAGAAGTCAGAAGAACATCTAAGCACAAAGAACCACCGTGGTTGATCCAGGTAAGATTTTTCCTTTCCTCTCTTAGTCCCTTTTTCCTTTTGGTTTCCTGCAAAAAGCATTTTTTTGGGAACTATTTCCCTGTTTTGAGAGAGTGGCGTGTGCTAGTGAGGGAAGGAAAGCTGTGAAATGGAATGAAAATTGAATCTAATTGACTATCGTTGACTTTCATCTACTTTGGGGTCTTGAAAAGATTCCTACTATTGAACTTTATTACTGGACTTAGCATATATGCAAAAATATTACTTTTTTTGTTTTTCTTTCTTTTTCTGACTTTGACAATGTTATCTTTGGTGTCTGGAAAAAGTATTTTATGGTCTACTGAGGACACCTTGTGAAGAAATTTAAAACTGTAACTGTCTTTGTTTTCTGTTTGGTGATGAGTTTGGCTTGGACCTTCAGATTATCATAAAGGAAAAGACAAAGAAACAACAGCTGTTTTGTGGGGGTGGACACTGGCTAAATGTTTTTGAATATAACCTCCATTAAAAGATAACAGGTCTAGTCCTAGTTACCATTAAAATGGAGAAATCTTATTTACATTTCAACTTATACTGGAGAAAATCTATGAAGCTACTGAGCAAATATGTTGCCAAATAAGAGAGAGTACTACAGAAATAATAAACAGAAATTCTATCTTGAACTTACAAACCGATTTTCAGATCTTATCTGAATATTCCACAGACCAAAAGGCAATAGAAGAGGAACTAATCATCATTAAAGAGGATTCTATTTCATCTTATATACAACCTTTTGAGATTTTTGATGATCAAAAATGATTGTAATTAAACCATCTATAACTTCAAAATTAACAGAAATGGACTTGCAATTACAATTGATTAAGAACTATTACAATGTTGTTAACCAACTATTAACTACAAAATTGGTCATGAGTGAGTCTCCTATTCAGCAGAGTCAAATGTTGAGGCTTGAATCTTTAAAACAACAAGGGACTACCTACAAAGGACTCAGGCCTCTAAAACAGAAGAGGGGATGCTCTTCCCTGATTCAAATGCTACCACGAGGAATAAAAAGAGACTTATTTGTTGACATAGAGGCTTTGTTATGAAAACCAGCTTGGCACAAAAAGAAAGCTAGAATAAGATTTAAGAGTATGATCTAAAATGGTATATAATGGGTTAAAGGCTTTTTAGACATGGTTTGACTTAAAGTTTAAGATTGGCAAATAAAATACCAGAGATGAGGATTGAAGAAAGACTAATTAAATGTGAAGTTAGTGAAAAGATGTTTGCTTTTTGTACTAATATATGCAAGGGGGATATAACAATAATTTGGACTGTATTTAAATGTTATTGAATGGGTTAAAAAGTATCATATAGATTTTGATTGATAGATTATAGGTTTAAAATAGATTAGAAATGTATTGTTGAGAGCAATATTTTTGTTTTCTAGGAAGGAAAGCTATTTTGTAAAGCAAGGGGAATAAGAGGGATTTTTGATAAAATAAGAAATGATATTAATAAATGAGTTACTGATTAGGTTAAGGAAAAGGGAAAGAAAAGACGCCTGAAGTGTTAATAATATGGTTATCTAAGCCAAATGGGAATATGTAATTGTAAACAGTAAAGCTCAACACAGGATTTTGATTTATATAAATGAAATGTTACTGATGATTGTTTGGATTGATTGAATTATATTGAAAAACATATTAATTTGAATACAATATTTTATTTGAGGGAACAGAGACGAAGTCTTTAATGAGTTAATTTGAATTACATATGTATGATTTTGTTTTGGCATAATTGATTACCCTGTCACCATATTGTTTCTCAAGCATTTGGTTGTAAAAAGTAAAACTAATAAAACTTGTATTATAAAAAAAAAAGAGAGAAGCAACCTGGAATTAAGAATAAACTTCCTGACAGTGAGGACAATTAACCAGTGGATCGCCTTGCCTCCAGAAATCGTGGGCGCTCCATCACTGGAGATTTTTAGGAAGAAACTAGACAGTCACTTGTCTAAGTTGGTATAGGTCAGTGATGGTGAAACTTTTAGAGACCGAGTGCCCAAACTGCAACCCAAAACCCACTTATGTATTGTCAGGTGCTGGGTGGGCGTGGCCCATTGGATGGGCGTGGCTGCAGTGGTAATGCCAGACTAGGTGGGACTAAAAAGTTCAATCAATCAATTCCAACTTTGTGAGATCTTTTTTTCCCCATGAGAAGTTGAAATTGATTGATTGAACTTTTTTTTTTTTTTTTTGCACACGGTGGCGGAGGCCTAAAGCAAAAAGGTTTTATAAAACCCAGCTGAAGGCCTAGGACTGGGGCGATGGCACGCGTGCCCACAGAGAGGGTTCTGCGTGCCACCTGTGGCACTTGTGCCATAGGTTCGCCATCTCAGATATAGGTTCTCCTGCTTGAGCAGGGAGCTGGACTAGAAGACCTCCAAGGTCCCTTCCAGCTCTATTCTATTCTATGATCTAAGAGAGAAAATGATGTGGTGCCCACTCCACAAGAGACTGAAAGAATGGGACCCAGGAAATGACATTCTCAATAGCAGCTCCTCATTGTAAATCAGCATGATCTCTAAGATTAGATTCACTTCCACTGTTTTGTCCTTCACAAAACTGGTAAAGCAGTCATCTTCTATTGCAGGCATGTCAAACTCGCAGCATCATGTGACATCACGTGATGTATCATGACTTTTTCCCCATTGCCGGCAATGGGTTGGGTGCAGTTTTGATGTGACGCATCCAGCCCACAGGCTGGCAGTTTGACATGCCTGTTTTATAGGATATTCTGAATGGAAAATTCTATTTAAATGTTGAATTTTAATTGTTTTTTTTTTGTTGTTGTTATTCAGTATATTGAAAATTATCTAGAGTCCCATGAATATGTGGCATACAAATGCTGGTAATTAATAAAGTTTGAATAAATAGTGTTTGATCTGAAATGAATCTGAGAATTGGACTCTTTTAAAAAAAGCATTGATTGCTATGGGTTTATTTATGGTTTTACGAGTTTGGTTTGGTTTGGCTTGGTTTTGATAACCTATAGAGCAATTTACTTTATTTCATTTGAAGCATGACTGACCAAGTTCAGACTATCATATTTTGAACATTATGCAAAGATTGGGATACTCATAGTGCTGAAATAAGTTGAAGAAAATATGATTATAAGCAAATTCAATGAGCTCATAAAAAACATAAGAGCAATGATTGCACTTAAATAGTCAAGGTGAAGATAGATTGTTTCAGAAAGAATTGATCAATTTGGTCACTAAGCATTGACACTGCCTTGATGGCATTTTATCAATAAGACAGGAGCTCTTTTTTCATATCTGTCTAAAATTGAGAAAGTATGATTTTTCAGAAAGGTTCAAATTTGTACAAAAACATAGAAGTTATATATTAATGACAAGTACTTAGGTCTTCTACAAAAAGCACTATGCAATGAAAACAAATAGAAAAAACAAAAATGAATATAATATAATAAAGATTTGACTTGAATTGATAAAATTATAATTAAAGAAATTTAGACAATCTCAATTTCCCCAACCAGCTTCAAAGGAAGTGCTGCAGTCATCTACTTGAGACATTGAAGCTAATAAATATGCAACAGAAAACAAATAACTGATCGTGTCCTGCCTTTTTGTGGCACTAAAAGCCTGCCTAGGGAACTATGTCAGTTTGCCAAAAGTTGGACAAGCTTGGATGGAGAAGGGACCTCCATAGAGCTTTGCATCCAGGAGAAACTTCAAGAGTAGTGATGGAGTCCTGTCTAAGCACATTATTTTTTTATACATTACCACATGTATAGATTTAGCAGGTGCTTCATTCACATATTAATTTGCAGTCAGCAGATATTCAAGAATACTTGAACCTGAAGGGTTTTTGTTTTTGTTTTTAATTCTACTGCGCAGGCCGTTTTGCTCATCAGTTAACAATGAGATTCCCAGCTGTACTGAACATGCCTCCTGAATAAACATTGGGAGAAAAACAGCTTGTGAATGTAATCGTATTGTTAATCATGGAATGCCGCTGTTTTTCTTCTAGCAATACTATTCTCAAACAGCTTTATTGTCAGGCAAATTATAGCATACTGGAAACCGGATGTCAGCCTCCTCCTTCAACTCTACCCACTGCTATGAAATATCTTTGTTCCATATGGATTACTATTGAAAAATTGGGGTGTCAGGAAACAATCAGTCAATGCAGAAAGCAATTTTCAGAATGGTTCATTTTTACCATCATGGCTAATTATAATAATAATAACCCCATCTAAGAAGAACATCTACAGACTTTGCATCCTGCGATTTTAGATATTTTTTTTCCCTTCTTGCCTCATTAAGGTGACTATACCTACAAAGGTCAGAATTGTGTAGAATATAGTTTTCCCTGTGATACTCTATAGAAACAAAGTTGGACTTTGAAGAAGCAGGATAGAAAGTATTGGCACATTTGAATTTGGGTATTGGACAAGTATAGCCAGGGTTACTAGATATCTGAACACAGGTTATGGACAATTGGAAAGAAGACAAAAAAACAGTGCTTTTTTTCTAAAAAAAAAAAAAAAAGGTGCCGTAACTCACACACGTCATACAAGCCACTTTGCCTACCCTACAAGGTTCCATCCAAAAAAGGTGCCGGAACTCCATTCTGGGCATTCTATGAGAAAAAAAGCCCTGCTTATAACTATATAATCAAAGAGGCTTCAAACTTTTCCTTTGATCACGGAGATCAGATCCTTGGTGCACCCCACTGCCCACAGAACAACTTGCCAATTCCATGGCTGGATCTGCACAACATGCTAGACCAAAATAAAATCAAGTCTGATAGTGAGAAAAATTTCTATGAACCACAACCACCTATATCAGAATTAGGGTACAGTTTGCTTTAAGAACAGAACAATTGTGTTTTTTCAACCCAAGTTTAAAATGAAATGTGTCTTCATTTGAGCAGAGTCTCTACATAAAACTGACATTATTAGTCCTCTGTTCACACCAGAGGGATTGTTTGGTTACTTGTTTGTTTACTTATTTACTGATTTACATTCCATCTTTCATACAGGCTTTCTGGCCAGCAAACACAGCGTTCTTCCTCTTATTTTCTTCCATAATCCCTTTGTGAAGATAGTTATGCTACAAGAGAGAATGATTCACTCAAAGTCTCAAATAGCTTCCATAAAGGAGAGTAAACTAAAATCTGGGTTTTCCCATTCCTAGTCCTTCACAAGGGTTGTCAGAGAATTGTCCAACTTTCAGAACATACGTGAACAGTATGGAGATATGTGGAATTGCAAAAAGACAGAGGGGAATATCAAAATAATAGCATTGGAAGGGACCTTGGAGGACTTCTAATCCAGTCCCCTGCTATAACATTTTAGACAAATGGTTGTGCAATCTCTTCTTAAAAACCTCTAGTGTTGTAGCACCACAACTTCTGGAAGCAAGTGATTCCACTGATTAATTTTTCTATCAGGAAATTTCTCCTTAGTTCTAGGTTGGTTCTCTCTTTCCATCCATTGCTTTTTGTTCTGCCTTCAGCTACTTTGGAGAGCAGGTTAATCCCTCTTCTTTGTAGCAACACCTTAGATATAGAAGAGGGGAAGTTGTAAATTAATTCTGCTCATTGCTTAGACCTAGACTTCCTTGGGTGTTTTTTTTTCTTGCTCTGGTGGTGGTGGTTATGATATGTTGCCAAAGAATAAATACTATTGTCAATGCAAACATTCCTTACAACAACACTATACAGCAGAGAAAAGCAGTACCAAAACATCAGTATTATGAAGTGTCTCCGACTTTGAGGGTTGGGTTCGCTGCCCACTAGATGATGCATTGAAATTCTTTCAGTATCTTGTTAAACTAATCAGAAAAAAATAAAGTGATGTTTTAGGCAGTTTCCAAAAGATTATATGGGTGAGCCTGCTGCAAGAGAAGAAAAAAAATTGAAGTATAATTGATCGGTGGAATCTGGATTGAAAGACTGTTGCTTGCAGAAGCTCATGTCAAAATAAATCCTTTACAGCAATATAGGATTTTGGACCTCAACCTCATGAGAAATCCATTCAATTCTGTGAGCTATCTATGGCTCTGCCTGTGGTCCGAACCAATGCAATCACATGATGAAGGGGAACAGATAACTGTCTGTACAGAAATTTGGCTCAATAATCTTTTTCTCTTTTCAAATGATGTTCCATGGACTTTCTTGCTGGGATTTGGGGATGGTATGGGAAAATAACTCCAATGGATTTTGGAATGGGTTTTCCCTCTGCAACCCTGAGCCTTTGGAGGAGAATGAGCCCTAGAGGGGTGGGAAGGGGATAAAACAAAAACAATAAGTAAAAGAAAAGTCATGCACTTGCAAGATCCCTTAATGGAGGCAATTTGCTTGGAAAAACTTATTCATGAACCTAAGGAGCAGATTCAGAATAGCACCTGCTTCCTCTGGGGGATCGGCCAAACATCCTCATCTCAGCAGGAATAGTCCTTTCCCTTTCCTTTCTCAGGAAACCCTCTTACAAAGCTCCAGTTTCACTTGGCCTAATCCTGTCCCCAAGAGCAAACCCCAGCTTAATGAGATCCCCAGAGGCCCCAGACTTTCAAAGGAGGTGAGCGTGGACTGGGGACCATTGCTTGGATGTCACTAAATGAAGGTTAACATCTGAAAATTGCAAGGCTGATCCATTGCTTTCAGGCTTCCCAGAAATCAGAAATCAGCTATGCAAATGGAAAGAGGTCAGAAGGACACTTGCACAATTGAAGAGGAAAAGTGCTTTCCAAGACTTTTTGTTTAATTTCAGAAAGAAAACTCTATCACAGGGTTAAGCATGGACTCCACCTTCCTGACACGCTATCAATCAATCAATGTATGCAGAGTGCCATCCCAGGGACTATGGCAGGCCTTTATGCTTCCATCCAACTGTGTTACTTCTTGCCTCTAGAAAGGATTGCCTGATTCCTTCCAGGACACAATGGTATTTTCTCTAACTAAATGGGGGAATAATTCCAGCTTGGGTGGGTGGATGAAGGTAGTGGAAGGAAGCCACATGATGACAGCCTATTAGTTACAATCTTGCCATCACACTTGGAAACTTTCCACAGAACTTTCCTTTCTATTAGCCATCCCCTGCTTGTCCATTGGCCTTGACTCATTGATTCTCCATTGCTCCAAGCTCCCTGCCTGGAATAGCCTGGAGTGCCAAGATGCATGCTGCAAAGAAAGCAAAGGACCCTGAGCAGGACAGCTCATCTGAAACACACATTTGCCAAAGACATCAATAAGTAATCCTTAATGGTACTACGTCTACAAGGAGGAAAGTAAGCAGTGGGGCACCACAAGGTTCCGTCTTAGGCCTAGTATTCTTCAATATCCTCATAAATGACTTAGATGAGCGAACAGAAGCAGAACTTATCAAATTTGCGGATGATACTAGGCTGGCAGGAATAGCCAACATCTAAGTGTTAGGCTCAAGATCCAAATGGATCTTGACAGGCTTGAATGCTGCCCCCTATCTAACCAAATGAAATTCAATGTATAGAAAAGCAAAGTCTTACACTTAGGCGAGAAAAACCAAAAGTACACATATAGATTGGTGAAACCAGGCTTAATGGCAATAAATGTAGAGGGATCTTGAAGCCTTAGTGGACAATCAATTAAATAGGAGCCAACAGTGAGCAGCGGCAGCCAAAAAAGCCAATGCAATCCTAAATTGCATTAACAGAGGGATTCAATCAAGATCGCGTGAGGCACTAATACCACTCTATAAAGCCTTAGTAAGACCACATCTAGAAAACTGCAGCCACTTTTGGTCACCACAGTATAAAAAAGATGTTGAGACTCTAGAAAGACTGCAGAGAAGAGCAACAAAAATAATTAGGGGACTGGAGGTTAAAGCATATGAAAAACGGTTACAGGAACTGGGCATGGCTAATCTAGTGAAGAGAAGGACGAGGGGAGACATGATATCAGTGTTCAATATTTGGGGGGCTGTCACAGAGAAGAGGGCATCAACCTATTTTCCAAAGAACCTGAAGGCCAGGCAAGTAATAACGGATGGAAACTGATCAAGGAGAGATTCAACCTAGAAATAAAGAGAATTTTTCTGACAGTGAGAACAATCAACCAATGGAACAGCTTGCCTTCAGAAGTTGTGGGAGCTTCATCACTGGAAGCTTTCAAGAAGAGACTGGACTGCCATCTGTCAGAAATGGTGTAGGGTGTCCTGCTTGGGCAGGGGGTTGGACCAGAGGACCTACATGATCCCTTCAAACTCTGTTATTCTATTGGTTTTATACTATTAGTTTATATATCCACCAACCTCGGTTATGAACAGTGGTCCTCAGCAACCCCTGCCAAATTCTCCTGAGTTCTTCCAATGAATATCCACCAGTTTTCTTTCATTCCACACCATAAGGATGCTTAGTTCCATTCACAGCACCATAAGACCCAACAATGCTGGGCCCAGGCCTTATCCTTCCACACCACCATCACATGAGACTAAGCCGACACCAGGCTCTCTCTTGCACCACGTACACATTCAATAACTGACACATATACACACAAGCACAATGCAGGTTACATCCATTCTGGGATAGTACACACATTGTATTTTCAACTAAGCACTCAGCAATGGCAATCTTAGCATTTTAGATGAGTTAAATGAGATTATGATCAAGAGAAACGTAACAGATGTTCAATATTGGCTGAACTAATAAATATACTTCTTTGGAACTATTTGCTTATGAAAACTGCTTAATGATCATTGATCATAAATAAATGACATTTTGTTTATTGATAATTACTTAAATTGTTTTCTTTTATAGAGAGCTCTATTCCTATTTCCTTTTTTGTCAACAACAAAAAAGATGCAATATGTAGCTAATATTTAACCTGGCACTGAGGAAAACATTTTATTATATAGAAACCATTATACAATGTTTTAAACATTAAAGCCACGGTCTATTGGAAATTAAGCCTAGAAAGAAAACAAGAACCAATGCCTTGAGCTTTGTCTTTGTTTGTAGTAACTATGAAGAACTGGATACTGTTTCCAGTAAACAGGACTGGGCAAATGCTTGTTCCAATGAAAAGGACACATAGACTTTATTATCATGTAATAAAAAAGTTTGTAATTGAGTCTTTGTTTTCATTTCTTCCTGCTGATAATAAAGCAAAAACATTTCCTGTAGCCATCTCTCTCCCTCCCTCCCTCCCTCCCTCCCTCCCTCTTGACCTATTGGGACATGAACAAGATATACAGTATAAGGAAAACTATGACTGAAGATTGCATTAAATTGGCATTACACAAGCCAAGGTGCTTTCAATTACTCATTTCTTACTTGATATTGAGCAGAATGAGTGGGTTGGTTAAGAAAATAGAAGAACATTTGGAATTGAGAAATAGCAAAAGTACATCCAGATAGAATAAAGCACAAGGGTGAAATTAGTAGGATCACCATGCTCTGTTAAAGGCAGCAGATAATCTTTAGTAGAAAAGAATGTGACTTTCTATGTCAATACAAGTTTCATTCCAAGTACATGACATGTTTCAGCCAAGCTAGAGGTAACAATTTTGCCTTCCTCTGCTCTATTATTCCCATTATTTGGCACTAGCTGGATTTGGCTCTTCTTCTGCATGGAGTAAATGTTCAAATTTCTCAACATGCAGCTGAACATAAGAAATAAATATTAATCAGTTAGAAATGAAAGGTAAATGTTTCTGTTTTAAAGAACTATCCCCACCATCACCAAAGCAATAAATAGTTATCTGACAGCATTCCAAAAATAAGAAATGTGAGATTTCTCTCAAGATTCTCTATAATAAAATAATCCTTCAGTGAGAAATCAAAAGTCTCCCACAGGGAAAACAATCTGGAATATTTGAATTTCATTGGCAATAATAATTGTCAATCAACATTGCTTTGTGTTTTGATTGAATATTCTAATTTTCAGTTTCTTTTTTTAGTTGAAAGCAGCTGCAAGGGGTTCTTAATTTAGATGTAAAAATAAATCTGTGGGAGTTAAGTTTCACTGTATTCTTTTTATTGACACACTTATGAGCTACATTAGTAGTGAAAGAAAAATGTCAAAGATACCCATGTTGTACCTGTCTCATTTTTTTGTCCAAGTAAAATGTTCTAGATTAAAGTCAAGAGCCATAGAGAAAATAATTAATCATTCTATACCAGAATCATAGACCTGCCCCATGATTTTAGATCCATATACTTATTTTTAACTTTTAGGAGATCCAGCCACATATTTCCCATTGTGCTCTGATATATTTCAAAATAGGGTAGCAGCAAATATTGAGAAATTTCAAGGCCATGGGAATCAAGGTAGAACAAATACATTTTGTGTGAATTGTTGAAACATTTCCTGTTTTAACATGTTTTTTGAAAAATTGGTTGCTAGAAAGATCTTCCCCAGAACTTAATCTGCAGCATATTGTTTTAAATTAATTCAGCTCTCCTTATGTAAATATTGGCTCAGGACTGAGCAGATTTCAGAGTTATGAAATTACTTTTTTAACGCTTCCTTTACCGAAGTCTCAAAATCCATCATCTGGAACTTGCAATAGAATATACCAATTGAGCATTAAAGTTTAAAACTGAATTTTGAATACCAGCAATGAATGGACCTCAGAGTCATTCTGCATCAGAATTTACTCCTGTTACTAGTCCAGATTTTCCTCATTTCAGCAATATATTTTAGGCAGGAAAGGAATAATTTTGTGGCTATTATATGTAAACAGCTAGGAATTGTATAAAGGATGCAAAGGATCTTACTAGGATACCGAAATCTATCTTTAACCACTCTGGAAGACAAGTTTTTAAGTATTTTTTTAATGTATTATGTCCTTTCAGGTTGTTTCTGGGCTTTTTAAACATTCCTTTTATTGTGATCATCTCCCATGAAATAATATGTAAAAGGAGTTATCATTTTAAAGCTGCCAGCATAATATTGTTTTGCCCTGCCATTTCTTGAACCTTATATTTTGGCCCCAAGACTTGAATAATAAGTATCTGAATTCTTAAACAGTTCTTTTTAGACATACACTCCTGGGGGGGGGGAGATTGACCATTGTAATGGTATATAGGAATGACTCAGGGAAACAGGGTGAAGGAACACAACCAAGGGAATGGTCAAATAAAAAGTAAATTAGCTGCAGAAAAGTGGATGGGGCAGAAGGCTCAAAAGGAACCCTCTCCAGTTTCTTGGGCTATAAAGATGATGGGAAGGGAAATACATTTTCAGGTTTGCAAGACTCTCTTAGTATAATTTTCAAATAAAGCAGAATAACCTTTTCTGGCCATATTACCTGTCTGATTTAACTTGCAAGGCTGACACCCATGTACTGAAGGGACTCTTGGTTACTTCTCATCAAACTAATAATTTATAAACTGGCATCCTTAGTTATTTTAGCATAGTGTTTCTCAAACTGATTGTGGGAGTTAAAGTTCACATGTCTGAAAGATGCCAGGTTTGAGAAACATTGTTAGCATCCCAGATTTGAATGGCTGCTCTAGTTCCTAGGTTTGTTTGTTTGTTTAAACTAAAGAAGACCTACTGCCAAAATCTGTAAGCAATGAGTTCTATTTTATTATCCATGCATTTACATGGTGATGTCAATCTGCCTTAACTTTTCTAGGGTGAAACTAATAAAGAATTAGGAAGAAGACAAAATTGTCAAAACATGCTACTACTTAGTAAGATAGAGGTACTAAAGGTAGGCCTTGACTTACAACAATTCATTTAGTGACCATTTGAAGTTACAATGGCACAGAAAAAAGTGACTTACAACTATTTTTCACACTGTTGCAGCATCCCCATGGGCACATGATCAAAATTTGGACACTTGGCAACTGAATCATATTAATGATAGTCGCATGGGCTCATGTGACCATCTTTTGTGACCTTCTGATAAGCAAAGTCAATGGAGAAGCCAGATTCATGTAACAATCCTGTTAACTTAACAACTGCAATGATTCACTTAATAACTGTGGCAAGAAAGGTTGTAAAATGAGGCAAAACTTACTTAATAACTGTCTCACTTAGTAATAGAAAGTCTGGGCTCAATTGTGGTGATAAGTTGAGGACTATGTACCTGTCTAGCTATCTATAGCTTCTCCATCTATTCAAACAGCACTTCTTGAAGAGGCATGTTTTTTGTTGTTATTGTTTTTGCTAAAAGAGACATTTATTAGGTTGTGGTTGCCTTTCCTAGGAAGAAATAGTGACTTAATTTGGAACCTGTATTTAAAGTTGTGACTAGAGACACAAATAACTTCAGTAATGAACAAGGTCTATGCTCATTTTTTATTATTTTTGATGGACCAGGATTCGCTGACTTCAGTTATCCACAGCACAACAATCTCACAACCATAATGCCAATTTTCCTAACAGGTTTTCTGCAGCTATATTGGTTTTTCTGTTTTCTTCCATGGTTTCCTCATCCACATTGGTACTGTTTGCAGCATGGCTCTTAACACCTTTCTTTAAGTCATTCCTACTCTTCCCCCCCCCCCCATTAACTAATGTCAGTCTTGCAAGGCAGACTGGACAGAAAACATAGCCATATGAGCTAACTCTACTTTAGTGTACAGTTTTATTAACAGAATAGTGCAAGTCTGAAAGTATCTCTCCCCCCCCCCCACTCTATGACTGCCGCCTCAGCTGCAGTCCAAGAAACTAGGGAGACATTTGATATGCCCACATTGCTGTTGTAGGCTAAGCTGCCTCTTATCCAAACATTTCCCTAGCTGTTGCTTCCCTTATTTCCCAATATCATTCCCACTTAATTATACACAACTTTAATTACTTGTAATATCAAGATTTCCAGCATCACATGGTTACTTCCTCTCCAAGCTGCCACTCTTTATCTACTAAATTCCCTTTGCTGGTTGGCATCAAACTGGATATGCATCAGAGATAGCATATCCTCTTGTGCATCCCTCCACCCTCTGAAGGAAAATTTATTTGCTAAACTGACCCAGATTGGCAAAGTTTGTTTCCTAATAATTCTCGCTCTAATTCTAACCCCAACTTTAATGATCTTTTGCTGAAATTAAAGCCTAAGAATGACAGTCCTCCCAATCGGATTCTCACAATGGAAAGCAGTTTCTTTTTGCTCACAATGTTTTAGAGTGCAGCAGTGATGTTGTATCAATCATTGCAGTGGTAAGGCACACTTTATTGATTTTTTTGATTGTTTGTTTAGTAAAATAGGCAAGTCACAACATCTATTTTACTTCATTTGAGGAAGGGGTTTGTGAGCCACAGAATAAGGCCTAGGGGGCTACTGATTACCTTTCATAGCCAAAGTAGCTTGGAAACGTTTCTTCTTGTTATTTTTATTACTTTGCTTTCTAATGCTTTGGGAAACCAATAAATAAATGGATTGATTTGCTGCTAAAATTCCAAATACTAAATTTAAAATGCTAAAATTGCATAATTCCTGGTCAAAACGATGTGCTAATGATGACTTCTCATTTATGAAATTAGATTGATCGTGTATTCTGGCCTACCTCACAGCACTGTAAAAACAATTTGCAAAATAAAGGACATTGCACACTAAGCAAGCTGTATGGAAGATTAATACAGTAATAACTATTTTTGGCATTAGATTTTTTTGGTAATATTCCTCAGCCTAACTCCAGATCATCTTTTCCTTAAACACAACCTGTCAAAGAGCTTAATTATGTTTTTCTTCCTTAGCAATGCTAATTATATCTTTCAGTACATAAAATAAAATCAGTATGCCATCTGATATTTCCTGTGCATCAGCACCTGTTTGTGAACCAATGGGATTATTTTCAATCACCTTCTGACCGTTACTGCTCCTTCTCAATATATTATGTGTAAATAAGAATGCATGAAAGTAATGAGGGTATCAGTTACTGAATATGTGTGCCTCATCCATCCATTCTTCATAAGGCAGTATAACTGTAATTCAGGAAATGAGATGAAAGTGAGAAATTCTAAGCCTTGAATCTGTTATTATGGATCACAGTTCAAAGCAAAAGTGAACACTTTCATGTAGACTATATCCTGTTGAATAGTGGGTTTTGGGGTTTTTTTTTGAAAAAAATGATGAAATTCCTGTGATACTATGCATATTTATTGTGGCATGAAATTTTACAACAAAAAAGCACTTCATCAAATGAATATTTGTATGGGATTTCCAGTGGATACCATCTTTAAAACTGCCTTTGAAATGTCTGGGTAATGACATGAGATCTGCACAACAAAGTTGCCACCAACTGGAAAAAAAAAAAAAAAGCTCACCCACAGGCTCTGCTGAATAACAGCACTACAAAGGGAAAAAGTTCCCCCCTCTTTCAATGAAAATGGTATGAAGCCAGAAATGAGTTGATTCAGCTTTTGAAATCAGCCAACATGGGGAAATGAGAGAGGTTCTAAGCTTCTGCTTTAGAAGTGAGGTACCCTCGCATAGAGACACCCAAGTTTTCCCAAAGAAATACTACAAAATTAGGGAAGAGGTAGAGCCCACCAAATTCTCTAGACCAGTGTTTCTCAACTTCAGGAAGTTTCAGACATGTGGTCTTCAACTCCAACTTCAGCTCCCAGATTCTCACATCCAGCATTCCTCAAAGGAAGTCCATACTGCTTGCACTGGAATAAAATTTTCATTAGCATCCACAACTTTTTTTTTCAAACTCTAACAACAGACTGATAGGATGATTTTCATTGGGAGAGGGATGGGATGAATTTTGCTTCCCCTCTTATTTGATATGGTTGTGATGATGATGCTAAAATTCTCCATGTCTGTTGGCATTTTTTTTTAACCAAACTCATTGCTGTGTGCTTGAGATATAATGATACATGTGGGTTTATGCATAATGCTGTATTTATTTATTTTTGTCATATTTATGTAGTGTATATTAAAGGTGGTGACCCTTTAAGAGCTGTACACAATGACATTTGATTTTAATGTATCCGATTAGTCTACATTCAAAGTTATTATTCTATTCTATTATTCTATTGAGACATTTTTGAGCTGAGTTTTAAACTGATCATCTTCTAAAGTCTTAAAAGATGCAACCGTATTTTATGCAGAATGAGATGTCCCTTGTTAAAATAGAGATCCTATTTAAGATACTAAACTTAGTCAAAGTTTCTATAATACTGCCTCTTTTTCCTCCATTTTAATTCTTATGTAGAAATAATTATTAAGAATAAATAATAAAAGGGTCTAACTCTGTAAAAAAAACTAAAGGGTAATTAATTAAATAAGAATGGATACAAGACACTCATTTCACTAATCATTATTTTAAAAGACATCTATGCCCCTTAAGAGCATGATCTCCACAATAGCTGATAAGAAAAGGCAGAGTTTTCAAATACGTCCTTTCATATTTCTTCATACAAAGGTTAACTTGCCTCCTCCCCATTTACTTTTCCAGCAACAGGGTTCCCCTTATTCTGGAATGCTAGCTTCATGTCACGATTAAATCAAAACAGTTCTCAAGAGCTCTTAGAGCTAAGGCTCCAATTAGATAAAAATATAGCCTTGATGTAGTTAGTTTTCTCTAGCTCTGTAAGCACCTCATGAAAGATAAGAGGTGAAAAATGTCAAATTGCTGGCACAATCATCAGGAAGTTCATTTTGTTTCCACTTATGCCAATTTCAGCTGGAGGCAATGACATCTCTAGCTGGACTTGAGAGAGTTTATGTCATATTAAATGCAGCAGCACATTTTTTGACATGAATAGTTTGCTGCCTAGTCTATGTTGATGTCCAATAAAAAAGAACTCTGACTCTTTATTGCTGTTCTATTGTTTTACAAAAATCTGGAAGAAAATAGACCACCACATACAAACATTTTGGCCTGATGCTGAGTTTACATAGCATTCATCATTGGCATCCTTCAATCTCGAGAGACCATGGTATCGTGCTCTGGAAAGAGGTCCCAAGGCAGCACCTGGTGTGGTTAAAAAGGCCAATTCGAGAATGGCAGCCCCTTCCACACTGAGGGAAGATACAATCTGTCCCCTGTCCACCCCCCAGATTTCGCTGGTTCCAGGACTGTCCAATGCATGATTTTTTGTATTCCTCAGGATAATGTATTTCAATTATAAGGATAAAAAGAAACTGGTTAGAAAAGATACTTTTCGGCACATTTTTCTTTCAAATGGAAGATATCTTAAAATACTCAGTTATTTCCCATCATACAGATATGTTTAAAGGGAGGTGGCTGCAAAAGAGAATATCCATAGATCAAAAAATCTTGCCCATTCATTAAATCCCCTTTTTAAAAATATTAAATGAGATACAGTCCTTTATAACCAAATGGGTAACTAGAATAAATTTTCTTGCTGTATCCAATGTTCACTTGGGATTTAATTACAATCTTACAAAGTCACAGTGGTTTCTAATCATACTGCATAAGTTAATTATATGATTTCACCAAAAAGGCAAATGTTGCAAGTCACAGATATGCCAAAACATTGCTCCAATAACCAAGAGAGAAAAACAAGACAGCGTTTATATAAATTGTAAGAGATCAAGAGTTGTAAAATAGCAAGAGAAACCTTCTACATTCTTCATGCAAGAGATGTCAGTCTGTGTTCTAAGTTAGATCAGAAAAAAGGAAAAAAAATATCCTGTTGTTAAATCCTAGATTTTATTGTGCAGTTGACAGGTATCCTGTTCACCAATACTTGCCCCTAAAACTTGCAGAACTTCCGCCTAATGGAAGTATGCCTTATTTAACAGCACACAGCAAACAAAAAAGAAACAGAAAAAATGATCACCATTCCATTTAGTCTTCATTCATTTCCAAGCAAATGCCAGGAATAACCGTTGGGAATTGCTCAATTTCTGCCACCCCATTCATAACACATTCAAGCGTGGGAGGGTCCCTGAAATTCACAAGAAAAGCAATGGCACCTGATCTAATCAAATCTATGCAGAATAAATCCAGTGCAAATGGATTAGTTAACTCTAACCAGAAGAGGTAGCACATTTAGAACAGGAAGGTAGGAAATTGTGCATATTGTAGATTATATCAGAATAATGGCTGGTTCAAGCTGGAAGAAGAGCAGCTAAAGCTCTCTGCCAGTAAAGGATAATATTTGCAGCTCAGGGTTGAAATGAGGGGTCTCTGAGCTTGGTTGTTTTCTTGCAGATTTTTCATTACCCAAACTATCAGTGCTAGTCATAAAGCTGTATACTAATAAACAATGAGAAAGTACTTTACCAAGAGCCAGCTGAAACTTAGCAATAAACATTTTTAATATAGCTGGTTCCACAATTTCTGGAAGACTTGACTGGACTCTTAAGAGATTGCCATTGATGCTAAGCAGAGTTCTGCAAAGCCAGGGAGATGGACCCATCTGGAAAAAAATGACAAAACTATATACACTTTCTGGCAGAGTCTTTGTTTGATATCTTTTCACAGAAAAGAAAGAGAGAAATTTCACTTGTACCCAGAATGTCTGAATGCTATGCAGCCTCAGAACTCTTCCCAGTGAGTGACATCTGCTTAGATAAATAGCATTTGTATAGCTAATGTAGATTGGCTCTTCTCATTTTCAAATTGTGCAGAATGATGCAACCATATTATACAAATAAAACATGTTATGTGATCTTATTGGGATTCAAATCTTCTCTCCCCCCCCCCAAACTGTCATCTGTACATAAAAATGTTGTTTGCAATAAATAACCTTAGGGACACATAGCAAGTGTTGGGTTTGATTTGAAAGCACAAGATTGCAAAGAGGATAATTAACAATCTTTTTTCTAAAAGTGTGAATAATTTACACCTTTTTCTTTCACTCCACTGTCTGTATGACATTTTCTATCAATTTGGCAGATTTGTTCTCATCTTTAATCAACATGTTCTGGCTTTCATTTAACACATCAGTTTAACCTCAAAAGAAAAGAAATGTGGAATATTTAAATTTTTAAACATTAAAGTATTAAAAATAATATCACAGACTATTTAAAGACCTTTAGAATTACTTACATAGAATGCTTAATGCATGTTTTCACAATCCTTAAAGTCAAGTTTACTGTTCATTCAGAATTCAATTCCATTTAATTCATTGGTAAATATGCTTAGGATTGCAATTCCAAAATAGGACACATAAATATTTTAAATTGCAAATATTATCCCAGGTTTAGCACAGAGGGATTATAGAAAATGGGGCAATGGAAAAATCACAGTAATATAATTCCATTAGCTTCTTAAACAATTCATGCTTTTCAAAGAGCAATTCTGATTACACTGTAAGGTGAAATGAATGAAAACTGTCAGAAAATGTGTGTAGGTGTGCAGTAGCCAGGCAGTTGGGAAATGTGTGACTGATGTGATGATAAGCAGCTATGTTCAAAGCAAGATAAAGGAAGAGAAGGAATTTATTATATTTTAAAAGGAGCTTGCAGAGATGTTATTATCTCTTTTTGGAGATAATTTGTCCAGATGTTTTATTATGAATACCTTTGTCAAAGAAACTTAATGGCACCATTTATCATGATGTAGTTTTAATATCAGGCTCCATTTGCATCATCTTTCAAGAGGTTTTTTTTAAAGTTCCCTATGAACAGATCCTTCACTGGTTCCTCCTTTTCTTTTGCCTTTTTAAACATGAAAACAAATGTTTCTTTGATCCAGCAATCTATTTTCCAGAGTAGGCAAATAGAGTTACACAGGACAAAGTGTAATAACCTTTTCCTTTTTGCAGATAAGATGACCATTCACACATTGTTAAAAAGACAGTCTGAGTTTTATGAAATACATAAAAATAATTACTCTAAATAAAAATATAAACTATTTAACATAGGTGGGAAAACTGTTACAAGAAACATTGGGTAGTTAACTCAGTCTACTTATTGTTGTTCATCAACTTTAGATTGCTAACTATCCCTCGTTATAATCCATTCTTTTTAAAGCAGACTAAACAGATGTTTACATAAATCATATCTTCAATTAAAAGATAATCTTATGCAAAGCAAAACAAAAAACATCTTTACAGAGAACCCATAAAGTTGCAATAAAATTCATTGCCATGAAGGTGATATAAAATAAATGTATACAATTATCAAAGAAAGCCACCAAGTGGAACTTCCAGGAGAGGAAGTGAAGATGGCTCTACAAAAGCAATTCCAACAACTGGAGCAAGGACTAAGGAATCAGTGAGTAAACTGGCTCCATGGAACTGTCTGAATAAGAAGATGGAAAATTGCTCACATGTGCTCCAGACAGTTGCTCCTCTCAAGGAGACTGCAGAACAACAGTTTTCCATGGGTTTGAGTACAGAGAGATGATGGGATTAGCCATCTTGCTCACAATTGCAGGGGAGCTTTTAAAAAGATGTTAAGTTTGCAACCCTCATTTTCTAATCACTTTCAAAAATTGTCTATTAGCATCCTAAAAGTATCCATGACTTTCAAAATGACAAGTTTGAAAAGTCCTCATTGGACAATGGGTTCCTGTGTGATCCAGTAGGATTTCTCTTTCATTGGCTGCTGGGCTGGTTTCTTTCTTACTGGTCCCAGCTGCTGAGGGTAAGGGACTGGACAACTTGCTGCTCGATGTCCCTGAAACACTTGATCAGTGGGCCTGCAGGTGGTCTGGGATTTTCAGTAGCCACAGCAGTTGGAGGCTTTTGGGGATTGTGGCTGTCATTTGGGCTAATCTGGCCTTGACTCGGCTTCTTGTGGGGGTGGCTTCTTATAGTGGGTGAGCTGAACATCTAATCTTACTGCTGCCTAGTACTATTCTTGCAGCTTATCAGGGACTGCTTGATAGATACAAGCCTGGGAGAGGTGGTCATCTAGTCCCTCCTTGAAGTGATGGACTAGGGATGGCTCGGGCCACCTCTCTATTTGGCCAGCTATCTTGTGAAACTCTCATACATATTCCAGTGCAGTTCCACCTCGAACCTTGCTCTCAGTCCTAGGAGGGAGAGATTGGAGTCCTCCAACTCTGGTGCTTACTCGTTATATAAATTGTTCAGCCACTCGGATGTTTCCCCTTCCAAACTGGATGCAACCATATCAACCATAGTGGCTGGATTCAGATAGAAATAGGCACAACAGTTCAAGTGAGAGTGCACCTGGTTGAGGAAAAAGATCAGCTTCTCCAGGTCCCCATCAAAGGGTGCTCTAAGAGGTGGAACCATCAGTGGTTGCTGGCCTCCCCACTGTGGATGTTGCACCTCCAACTGTTGCTGCCCCCCACGGCAGCTGCCACATCCCCAGTTGCCCCAAGCCTCCCATCAGTTGTGGTACGCCCGGGAGCCATTGCCACCCCCACGGCTGTTGTAGTGTCGCTGACAGCTGTGACATCCCCAATTGCTGTATGACCCCCATCGGTCTCAGAGGCTGCTATAATGGCACCGGCCAGTTGCTGCGGGCCTCCCAGGTGGTTGCTGCATGGGTGGGAGCTGCTGCCATCCCCACTGCTGCTGGCCTGCAGGGGGTTGTGGTATCCCCAGTTGCTGTAGACCCCTGCAGTCCTGGGGCTGGTTTTTGCTGGATCCCCATTGGTTGTGGCCCCTTCAGTGGTTGCTGCATGTTTGGAGGTGGTGGCCAGACCCACTCCCAGCAGTTGCTGATCCCCTGGTGGCTGCATCACCCCAGCTGTTGCAAGGCCCCCATCTGCTGCTGCACATTCAGGGGCTGCAGCCACCCCCAGATCAGCTGCTGCACTGGCAGCAGCTGCTAGCCTCCCTCCTGTGGAGGCTGTGACATCCCCCCTTGCTATATAGGTCCTGGACTGGGTGGCCAGTAAGAGCATCAATCCGGGGTTTGGTTGTCCCATTGACAGCTCGGGCTCTTATCTCGTTGGCGGCGATCTAGGCTTTTGGGGGGGCGGCAACTGGAGCTGTCTCTCCTTGTGGTGCTGGAGGCCATGATAGGTGGCTTCGAGGATGGGGAGGCTGCCTGATCTGCATAGGTGGGACTGGGGGTTCCCCTTAGCAGGAGATGGTGGCTGCCTTGCCGATCATCATGATTGCTCACATATGGGGAACGGGAAGGCTGTTCTTCACTTTTCATCTCTAGCTCCTCAAATCTTTCCACCAACTTCTCAACCTATTGACTACAGGCTGCAGACAGGTACTTCCACTCACTCGAGTCTTCAGCAGTAATTGATTTTGTGGTTTTCTACCAGTCTGGGGAACGTGACCTGCGGGAATCCCCTCTTTGCAGCTCAACCTCGTCTGCCTTCGAAGCACTTGAGTGTGGCAAGGCCTTCTCGAGGTGCCTGGAGTCTCTACTCGGTCAGGTCCATTCCGATGACCAGATCAGCTGTCTTCATGGCTTGGGTTTTCCCCCCAACTGAGAGGCCTTCTCCACTGGCATGCTGGCTGTCAGTCCCCGTCTGGGGTAGCAGCTGCTGCCGGGGTGCTGGTTTCAGGCACTTTTTCTTTTTCCATGTTGGAATCTTCCCCGAATCTTTGTTGGTCTATCCCTCAATTCTAGGGATAGCGACTGGGGCTCGGGACCCTAAATAGTTAGGTAAAAATTGCAGGTTTTGACTTATTGTCATGGTTCCAACAGATGAAACTCTTCAAAAGAACTTTGAGGCATTGTTTACCTTAAAGAATCTTTTATTAAAGAAACAAAGTATCAGCACTATATAGTTAAAGCCAAAAACTGAATTTCCCTCCCCTGGGCACAAAGTAGCAAAGCACAATTCCCTCCTCCAATTAACAGTCATAAATCACATTCCCCAATTAACTTGAGTATGGGCTTTCTCCCCAGCTCTCCAGCCTGCCAAATCTTTATCAACTCTGGGCACAATAACTTGGCTGAGTTATTATTGTTATGACTAGCTGGACTGTCATCCACATCCCCCCCTCCCAGCATCAACTAACTCTAAAAGCAAAAGAGGAAAATGACTGCATTTCCATCTGTTGTCAAAGCAAGAACATCTGATGTTAGCAGCATTGACATATATTATTAAAATTTGCAATATCATGAGAGCATGGATCACTTTTTCTTTTCATTTTAAAAAGTGAGTGAACTTTGATAATGATTTGTTCTACAACTGGCCAAAAATAGAGATGCCATTTGAACATCAAACTACCCATTGTGAAAATATATATCAGGAACTGCTGGAGCTGAATGTACCTAATAAGCTACTGGTATTTCTGACTCTACAGTTGAAGGCAGTAGAAAAAGAAAGTATAAATAAGCAATCCTTTTTAAGTGACTTTGTGTTTTTTCCTCCCTCCTCATTGCACAGCATGCATTTGGATTTAGAACTGTACCATAGGGGAAAAATAGACTTTTGTATGGGAATCATACTGCTGCAATACGATATCCAAATTGTTTATTTTAATATGATTTAACACGCTTGATTCTACTTTTCAGGAGATGATGCTGCCTTTTAAGAAGACAGTATTTTAATGCACCATAGAACAGTGATAGCAAATTAGGAAGATATGGTTTCCTATAGCCACAGCAAGAGAAAACTATTTCATATAATGCTTTATAATAGAGCATCAAATAAGGTATGGGAAGGAAATGTATGTGGGGGGGAGATGGCATTCTTATTTTTTCATTTGCATAATGCATGTCATGGAGCAAATCAATTCCATCTCATTGCATCGCATATATGTGATTGGTTGTCAGGTACAAAATCAGCCCTGTCATTTTTGATGAGCAGGAGGTGCAAGGTAGGAATTGCAATTCAGCATCCCTCCCCAATTTATTAATTAGAAAGCTGGCATTCACATGATAAAAACATACTTTAGCTATTTAGATTAAACATTTCAGGAATATTATTTAATAGCGAATTGTTTGCTCAGCCATGTCAGGCATTTGTCCCTTACTTCTCAAAGCCACCAATATTTGCTGCGATGCATAGATGAAATAACTGTTGTGTGAAAAAATGTTAAGTGTGATTTGATTTGCATTGGCAAGTTGCCAACATTTTTGTACCAAGGGATACTCCCACAGCTGTTTCAGGGGCACAATGATGGATGAGAGGAGAGATCCCTTTTAGAAACACTATTTTTATAGCACAGTATCTTTTTACAGTATCTTTCCAGTTGATGTATCTTACAAAAAGAAACAAAATGATTTTTTTTAAAAAAAAACCCTCAGAATTGCCATTACATGTAGGTAACAGAGGCTTCCTCCATCTGTTTGGCTATTTTTTGTAACTTCCCTATCAAATGTGCTGCTTCTTCCAGGATGTATATTCTGCAGATGCTAAAATATATACTAATCTGGGGCTAAAACATCAATCAATGATTGTATTTCAGCCATAGGCATATTCAATTTATCAGTGTGCCATCAATTTTATTCAGCAATGGTATGCACATTTCATTTATATCTAATCAATATTTTCTTGGACTGTACATTTCATGTATTTATTGGTTTGATCAATTTATTAGGACAGTTATTGATTCTTGAAAATACACAAGGTAATAATGAATGTAGAATGTCCTTGGAATAGACATAGTTTGGGATGGAGTCAACATCCTTGTTTATATAAAGACAATTATGATTGTTAGGCACAACTATTAATTAGTGTAGACTTTTAGCTAGCGAATAAGTAGTGGCTGATAACTTGGATACAAGCTGATTCAATTGAATGAATCATTTTTTTTTTAAAGGAATCAATTGATTTAGAAAACAAACAGATGTTTTTGTTATCTCATGAAACATTTACACAGAGATAGGCAACATGTAGCACTCAAACTATTGATAAATCTGGGGGATACAGTTTGGTAATGTCAACTGCCAGTAGGCGGTGTCACAATCTCATTGGAAAAGATGCTGACACTGGGAAAAATTGAAGGCAAAAGAAGAAGGGGATGGCAGAGGATAAGATGGTTAGATAGTGTCATTGACTCAATTAACATGAATTTGGGCAAAATCCAGGAGACAGGGGAAGACAGGGGACCCTGGTGTGTTATGATTCATGCTCACAGATTCAGACATGATTTAGCAACTGAACAACAAAACCAAGTGTCACAATCTCTCGTGTAAACTGCTTCTTCAAGTTTAACTTTCTTCTTCTCCTCTCTTTTTTTTCTCATGGCTAACTCCCATTTTATCCATGAAACACATAGGATTTTGGACTGTTACTTGGCAAGCAGTTGATTTCCAGATTTCTCTACCAAAAACAATATTTACTCCATTATATAGTAACCATATTGGTTAACAGGAATTTTAGCCTTGAGAAGACTGAAGGGGAATATGATACTGAAAGGGATGTTACACAGAGATTCAAGACCTATTTTCTATTATCCTGGAACGCAGGATACAGAATAATGATTTAAAGTTAAGGGGAGGCAAATTTCAACTAAGTGTTAAGAAAAAGTCTCAACAGTAAGAGGAGTTTGACACTGGAACCAATTACTGATAGAGGTCTCCCCTTCAGTGGTGATGTTCAAGCATAAGCTAGACAGTCATCTTCTAAAGATGCTTTAATTTGGATTCCTATTCTGAACTTGGAATTGGAATAAGGGGCCTAAATGACCTCTTCTACCACTATGATTCTGCAGCCCTAAATCCAAATCATGAACTGAATATGTTTCTAGGGAATTATTGTGTAAGGTTATCTTGTTGCTTGAAATGGAACTTGAAAAAGTAATATGTAAAACTCAAAGAGCTGCTAGTCACAGAAAACATCCATTGTCACAAAACTAACTGGTGTTTAGACTGTGGATAGAATAAGAATAAGAATTTGGAATGTGACAAATCAGCTTGGTGGCTTTTCTGAAGTCATCAGCTTTCGACCAGTCTGCAGTTATTGGTTAATTTATTTTCATTATTTTGTGATGGTGTAGTCAAAGAGTGCCTTGTCTTTCATGTTATGGTTGTGATGACAGAGTGAAGTGAATTTAACTTCAGGCACAGCTTTGCAGTAGAATCTACACAGATTCATTGACTCCATAACATTGGGACAGGTGATGAATTGATCACACTACGTTGTAATAAGATGGGGTAAACAGTGTTTATCAAACAATACATTGACATTTCTTATACCAAAATGGTATGGAAAATGAGTTCTTGAAACCACTGCAAATATCTTACAGCCTATGTTCCTAAAATAAACTGTTGAAGACTATTTATAGTCCATAACATTAAAAAAAAACTACGTTCTCCTTCCTATCACTTCAGAGAGAAGAAAAAACACCCCCTTCCCCCAACTTTGACAGTCTCCTAGGGTTCAGTTCCACCATTTGAGATCATCTTCCATAATTGCTCCCTTAGAAACTACTGTATATCAAATGGTTTGTATATTGTCTGATAACACCATCATACTATGCTGTGATTCCATGCCAAATATTTTCATAAAAAGAAAAGTATTATTATATATTAAAATAGCTGTATTTGTAGGGTCATTCCCCACTCCCATCCCAAATTGTAGTTGCCTAATCATTGAGTTAAAAGAGAACAGCCAAAATGTGTTGAGGATTTCACACCTAGTACAAAGTAATGTAACATCAGCTTCTCTTAAGCTTCAGTGAGGAAAATTGTTGGGAAATAAAGAAGCATAATCCTTATAGGGAGTTTATGTAGCAAAGGAACAAAAGCATTAAACTTTGTAAACATATTCAAAAAGCATATATTCCAAGTCATTCCAAGTTATTGTCCAAAAAAGGAAAATATTTTTAATTGATTCTTGTTGCTTTTTAAATTAATAACAAAAAAGAACAATACAAACAATAAGTGGTAAATATATATTCAAAGAGAAAAAAAAATACATAAAAAGTGCTACAAAAAAATGAAAAAATAGATAAAAACATGTCTGTATTTTATAACAATAAACAAAGTTCTGTGTATACTTGTCTAATGTAAATATTATTTAAGATGTACATATTTCTGATTCATCTATACAATTATTTTTAAACTACTATATTTTGTATAAATAAGTCCCATATTTCATTATATTTGTCTATACAAAGTCTATGTCTACAGGCAACCCACTCGTACATGGCAAGTGCAATCAAGTCTTAAATCTACTAAGTGAAAGAGCCATGCATTTATGTTTCCAAAGCTGCAACATCAATTTTTGGCAATGTAAGGACCTGGAAAATCCATTCATGTTGTCTGTTCATCAAATTCCCATGAACTAGATTTGTAGTTCAAGAGAATAGTATTATCTTAGAATTTCAGCTTTTGTCACATAAACAAATTTATACGATCCACTATTTTCTTCCAAGTATAGAATATTGTAAAAATATGTGTTTTAAAGAAATAATAAAAATTATCCTTATTACATCCCCAATAAAATGCTGTTTTTGACGGTCCTTTTCTATACAAATGTAATGTAGTCCAATAAATTCTAAATATCATTTTTTTTGTTCTGTGTTGTAATTTTAGATTTATTGACACTCTTGCTATAGAAGTTAAGACACTATCCCATTGTCTAGCCAATTAAGGACCCTCTAATACTTTAATCATCCATTTAAAGTATATCAATTCTGTATTTGTACCAAATCCATTAGTTCATAATGGATATACCAAAATATATAACTTAATAAATAAATATATAATATAAAAAATAAGGGAGTTTCTCCAGATATTGATAGATGGGAGTCATTAAATCTTACACCTTGGGAAAAGGTAACACTTTCAAAATGAATATTATTCTCAGATTGATTTATATTCTGAGCGGAAGCAACAATTAGTGTTAAAAATGAAAACAGCTTTAACAATTCCCAAAATTGACCACACCTCACCAATTCTGCCCAAACATCTTTCACAACCTTTAAAAACTATTTGTTAACACAAATTTTGCAAATCAGAAAAGTAAGGTTCTACATTTAGGCAAGAAAAACCAAATGCAAAAACCAAATAGGTGATACTTGGCTCAAAAGTACCGTATATGCCGGCGTATAAGACGACTTCCGGAAGCGCTAAACTTGGCGCCAAAGATGGGGGTCGTCTTATACGCTGAGTCATCTTATACGCCGGAAATACTGGTAGTTTCCGGCGTCTAAGATGACGTTCTAGGAATGCAGCTCGGCGATAAAGACGGTGGTCGCTGTACAGTAGTTGCCAAAAAAGCCAACACAATCTAGGCTACATTTACAAAGGGATAGAATCAAGATCATGTGAAGTGTTAGTATCACTTTATAATGCCTTGGTAAAATCACACTTTGGAATACTGCATCCAGTTTTAGTTGACATGAAATAAAGATGTTGAGACTCTAGAAAAAGTACAGAGAAGAGCAACAAATATGATTGGGGGCTGGAGGCTAAAATGTATGAAGAATGGTTATAGGAATTGGATTTTTCTACTTTAGTGAAAAGAAGGATTAGGGGGTGACATGATAGCAGTGTTTCAATATCTCAAGGGTTGCCACAAAGAAGAGGGAGTCAAGCTATTCTCCAAAGTACCTGAGGGTAGGACAAGAAGCAACCGATGGAAACTAATCAAGGAGAGAAGCAACTCAAAACTAAGGAGAAATTTCCTAATGGTTAGAAGTTTTTAAGAAGAGATTGGACAACCATTTGTCTGAAATGGTATAGGGTTTCCTACTTGACAAGGGGGTTGAACTAGAGAACCTCCAAGATTCCTTCTAACTCTTTTATTCTATTAGATTGTGTCCTTTGGCTTTATTTATTTAATTCATTATACTACTCTTCCATCGCTCATACCTATTTTTCAGCCCCAAACAGCAACATAACAATTGTAGTTTGTCATGGTTCCAATAGATGAAACCCATCAAAATAACCTCCAGGCAAAATTCTTCCTTAAAGAACATTTTATTCAGGAAACAAAGTATCGGCACTACATAGCTGAACCCAAAAACTAAATTCCCTTCTCCCAGATACAAAGTAACAAAATACAATTCCCACCCCCAATAAACTGTCATAAATCACATTCCCCAATTAGTTAAAAGTGTGTGCTTTCTCCTCAGCTCCTCATCCCGCCAAAACGTTATCAGCTTGTCCTTGGGTTCCCACAGCAGTGTCATTGGTATGGTTAGTTGAGCTTTCATTCCAACCCCCCCCCCCCCAGCTGCACCTGATTTCTAAAAGCAAGAAAAAGCATAGTAAAGGAGAAGAGAAAATGGCTGCATTTTCATCAGTTGTCAAGGCGGAAACATCCAATGTTAGCAGCATTGACATAGTTATTGTAATTATCTTTGTAAACAAGTGCCCAGTTGATTTATAATAATATAATAATACATATATAAATCGGAAAAACAGATATATATATATATATATATATATATATATATATATATATATATATATGTGTGTGTGTGTGTGTGTGTGTGTGTCTTTGGTTGTTCGGGTTTTCTCCCGCGTAAAATTGGAAGTGTCTTGGCGACGTTTCGACGAAGTCCCATTCGTCATCTTCAGGCTGGTGTTTTCAGCTTCGTGCTTTGAGCTGCTCAAAGCACGAAGCTGAAAACACCAGCCTGAAGATGACGAATGGGACTTCGTCGAAACGTCGCCAAGACACTTCCAATTTTACGCGGGAGAAAACCCGAACAACCAAAGACCTACATACAAATACCCGCGAAAACCTCAGAAAACATATATATATATATATATATATATATATATATATATATATATATATATATATATATATAAAACACCAAGGTTTTAATAAATAAAATCAAGCTTTTGATGGCTAACATCTGCCATCATCGTCAGGATACAAGCCAGTTAGTGAGGAAACCTGCTTATAAGCATAGCCACACCTAAACTCTACGCATGGACCTTGTAATTCTGAAAAAGAACAATATTTCATAAACATGTACTTTGGGATCTATATATATAAAGAAAAGACATTCGGGACTATACCAAAACTAGGACTCCATTCTGACCACCCCAAAATCTGCCTTGTAAAGACATTATAGTGACTAGTAGAAAGTGATAGCCTTAGCCTGCATGGATGTGTCTAACTCTTTCTTAAAATCACCCAAATTGACACCCATCATTGACAATTTGTATGAAGAAGCATTTCCTTTTATTTGATCTCAGTTGGACCCATGTTGCTTGCCTTTATAGTAGTTGTGGTGTTTCTTCAAACATCTATTATAAATGGGAGAAGCCGTACATATGACAAAGAGGAGAAGCAAGAAGCACAATACTTTCCTCCCTGTACTTGTTAGTCTCTACTGTATACAATTGTATGCAGCAAAAACTTTCATCAGTTTGTACAGGTCACCCCCTGTGATTTGGAATCTTGAATTTCCAGTGTTTAAAATCAATAAAGGAGAATATTTGTAGCTCAGAGTTAAAATGAGGGGTCCTTGGTGCTCTCTGAGTTTGGATGTTTTCTTGCAGACATTTTATTACTCAAACTAGGTAACATCATCAGTTCTAGTAAGGAGTGGGGTTTGTGTTCAGCTTATATTCTGGCATTTAGTGTTTAGTTTATATTCTGTCAGGGTTGGTCAGAGTGGTCATAGAGATTCTTTAGTGGGACAGCTTACTGTCGGCTTGTTTGGTAGTTCCTTGATTAGGGTATTGTTTACTTCAGGGGTTCCCAACCGGGGGTGCGAGACGATATTCCAAGGGGTGCAAAAAGCTGGGTTTTCAAAATTATAGTGTGTATGCATAATTCATTGCCATTATTTTGAACTTTTGCAAACGGTGCGAGAATATATCAGAAGCGTTCTAGGGCTGCAGGATATAGAAAAAATTGGGAACCACTGGTTTACTTGATTGTTGGTCTGATGTTAATCCTGGAGTTAATCTATGCTCGTCTCTGTGCTGTTTGTTGGTGAGGAGGTGTTTTGGCCTTTTTGTTCCCTTTTTGGCTTGTTGGTTGTCTCATCTGCATAGTATGTAGATATTATTTATGTCTATGCATCTATTGACATAAATCTAATTTTTCAGAATGCCAGGCTTCTAGAAATTTCCTGGGGTTTTTGGACTTGGCTTGGTTTAGGACAGTCAGTTGAAACTATGGCTAAGTCTGTTCCACATGTTGTGAAATTAAAGAGTTTTCGTCATGTCGTCTGACTGCTAGCTGGTGATCATGGAAGCCAGTCTTCTGCCTGTTTGTCCTATACAGAGGAGTTTTTCTGTTTCTGACTTGAGTTAGTAAGATGTAACAGCAATTGTGTCTACTTACGTCATTACAGATATTTTTATACCATCCTTCAATCAACTCCCCAAGGCAGTTTACAAGAAGCATTAAAATTAAAACATAAGTACAAATAGCAAAACATAATAAACTAAAAGGTCATGAGATAGGAAAAACAGCACAAAATAGTTAGCAGTTTAAAATTATCTCTAAAGACCTTTGGAGCATAAAAGGTCTGTGCCAGGAGGAAAAGAAGTCAATAAGCTGGTAACTTATTCCTAAGACTTTTCAAACAACTGAATAGGTTACCAATCTATTTCCATAGCTAAATAATTGAAGAAGACTTGAAATTCTATTTCATGAGACCTATCCAAATGTTTATTACTCTATCCTGTGTGTGTGTGTTTGCACCTATTACACTTTTTAAATTTCATTATTGAAGTATGACCAAGGAGAGGTATTTTTTTTTTCAGACATGATTTATGTAATGCCCTCCACAAGGAGGTTTAGTACCAATGGTGAATCACTGCAAAGTCTCAAGCAATAGCCATAGATGATGTGTGGTCAAAAAAGACAAAATGATGATTGCTACCAACATCTTGACTTTTTTATTCCACCTCCCACAAATTTCCCTGAAAGAGTCTTTTATTTCAGAGCTTTTCAACCTTTTCACCCATTGTACCTCTTTTAGGATATGGCAATATCCGAATACCACAAGTCTCCTAGCAAGGTGTCAAAAACCTGATGACCAAAAAAAAAAAAAAAAGAAAAAAGTGATAAAGTACAGGTAGTCCTTGTCTTGCAACAGTTCGCTTAGTGACTGTTCAAAGTTACAAGCCACAGCTGAGCAAGATGCCTGCCCACCCAGCGGTGCAATTTCTCCTGTCCGAGTTTTTCACTGTTGTGAGCATTTCTGTTGGCAGCGGGGTGGGGTGGGGGGTATTTGGTTTTTATTCCCCCTGTCTGCTGGGTGGTTACAGCAGGTTTTGGTCACTTCACATGACCCTGGGACACTGTGATCGTCATAAATATGAATCAGTTGCCAAGCATCTGAATATAAACCACAAGACCCTGGAGATGCTGCAACATTCCAGCTGATCCTGGTGCTTCTTCTGGGCTCAGCAGAAGCGCCAAGATCAGCACCGAGCTCCAGCTGGAATCTGGCGCTGATCCTGGGGCTTCCGCTGAGCCCTGACAGCCCCAAAGAAGCACTGATCCTGGGGCTTCCACTGAGCCCTGACAGCCCTGCAGCTCCAGCCATCTCTCGCTCAGGCTTGTGTGGTGCTGCCACCGGTTCAGATCATTCCCCTCCCCCGCTACCACTTTTCTAGGTTGGTCGCGTACCACCTGCCAGGTGCCAATGTACCACAGGTACATTCAACCCGTACTACTAGTTGAAAAGCCCTGTTTTATTTGATCTCATACCCTAGCAGCTTGGTATCAACAGGTTCAAGAGTGGTTTTTATCACTTTTCTGCACCTCTCTGCTGTCACAATTTTAAGATACCTGTCTTTTAATTACATCTGGCAGAAAAATAGCAGTTCAATAAAAAGAAATGGCTCTATATTTTAAAGAGAAATGGTTTGTGAAATAGCTGTTCCACCCAAAATTTGAGTCATTGATTAATTCCTTTGACCCTTCAGAATGAGATCTTTTGAACTCACCTGGACTTTTGTTTATGCTATTCAACCCCAATTCTCCCTTTCCCATCCCATTTCCAAGATCAAGTCACATCCTTCAAAACCTCTTTGTTCTTCTTTTTTTCTCTTTTATTGAAAAATGATGGATTAAAACAGTTCATTTCAATGAATGAAATGATTTGCAACAATCACTATAATTCTGATCCAATCCTCATTTTATATGATCATTATAAGTTGCAATTTTATCATTTTGTACTATGTCATCTTAATAATTTTTATTACTAAAGAACAGCCTAGAAACTCTTTAAATAAATGTTAATGGACATTTCTAGAAATGTTTTTCCAACATAATTTAAGAACTTGTTGAACATGATACCACTGAAAATTTCAGGGCAAATCTAATCATCACTATTTCATTGTAGTTACCAGGTATGACTTGTCCAGTCTTTCTTCTCTCCCCCCTCCCTCACAGCAACACTTATTCAAATCCTGCTTTGACAATGGTATATCTTAGTTCACATGATATTACCAGAGATAATGGGAGTTAAGGATTTTTAAATGTTTCTCCTAATAGCTATATCTTCTATATGTATATTCTATATGTTATATATTTCACAGAGACGTAATATTAGTTTTCTTTCTATGTTATTCAGGATTGGTTTAATGATATATGTTATGGTTTTTAAAATGGTGAATTTAGCAGGACATATGTGAAAGTGGCACAAGTTACTTCTGGAGGCAGAAATGCCTTTTGTTTTTGTTTTTTTAGAAAAATTTTATTGGTTTTTTTTTCATCAACATATGTTAATTTTTCCAATCAACAAGTTGTCTGGAATTTGCTATGCTAATACATGTTCAATTCCTAATCCTTCATTCTTTTCTCTAACCAAGAATAAAATAAGTTCCAAATTTGATAGTAGTCTGTATCTTCTTTATCTTTCAACCTCATAGTTAATGTGTCCATCTCTGCACATTCCAATATTTTCCTGATTATTTCTTCCTCTGATGGCAGTCTTTCATTCTTCCAGTCTTGTGCAAAAATTATTCTCGCTGCTGTAGTGATGTGTAAGATTAAATATAATTTCTGCTTATTAGTCTTTTCAGGCATAATACCTAGTAAAAAAAGTTCAGGTTTAAAATCCACTTGTTCACCCAATATTTTTTCTAACCACATATGTATCTTTCTCCAATAGGCCTTTGCCTTACCACATGTCCACCAAATGTGATAATACGTGCCTATGTTATGTTTACATTTCCAACATCTATCTGACATATTTTTAAACATTTTTGCTAATCTTGCTAGCAGCAGGTGCCATCTATAAAACATTTTATACAGATTTTCTTTGTATGAAGTTGACATTGTTAATTTATAGTTTCTCTCCCATAAAATTTGCCATTTTTTTCTAATTCTATATTGTAGCCAAAATTTTTTGCCCATCTTGTCATTAATTCTTTCATTTGTTCACTTTCCATATCTAAAATTAACAAAAAGTTATACATTTTCTTGATTAATTTCTCATCTGAGGTTAACAAAATCTTATCAAACACAGTTTGATCCTTGTAGAACCCATACATTTTTACATCTTTTTCATATCTAGTTTGTATCCGTAAATGTGCCCACCAGGACAGGTTAATTCCCTGATTTTCCAATTCTTGTTTAGATTTTAATTTCCCATCAATATCTAAAATATCTTTATATGTCCATATTTTTTCAAAGTCTACCAAGTTCGGATGTATAAATGCCTCCATCATTGATAACCACCCTGGAAGAAATGCCTTTTCTAAAATCTTCCCCTAGAAGTTTTGTCAACAACAATGCAAATGGTGCCTATGGAGATTTTCAGTCATCCGGGTCATGGTTGTCCCAAAGGTGCTTTTTCAAGAGGCAACTGGACTTTCTTTGTTTTTCCTTGAAGATGTTCGTGTCTGGGTGTTTGTGATATACACTGTACAATGCAGTGAGACATGTGCAGATCTGTACATTGGAGAAACAAAACAACCACTTCACAAATGCATGGCACAACATAGGAGAACAAACCCACCAGGACAAGAGTCAGCAGTCCATCTGCATTTGAAAGACAAAAGTCACTCTGTTGAAGATAGCAAAGTCCATATTCTGGACAGAGAGGACTGCTGGTTTGAAGAGGGGATCAAAGATTAAATAGCCCTCTCTCAACAAAGGAGGAGGGATACGACACCACCTATTCCTTTTTTACAACACAGTCCTTTCAGCAATTCCAAAATGTTCCACACCCATTTGTACTATTCAGGCAACCCTGAGGGCACAGATAAACCTTCAAGTGGACTCAATAACTCTCAGAAAGAGTGCTAATAACTCTGCAAGGCGTATAAATCCTTCCATTTCCCACCATTCAGTCTGAACTGAAGAAGCCTGTTGTATGAGAAGTGAAACGTCTTCAAGGAAAAACAAAGAAAGTCCAGGCACCTCTTGAAAAAGCACCTTTGGGACAACACTGTAAACAATCTTGGGCAAGATGTAAGAGCAGAGGAATGAAAAGGGCTTAACAAAGAAAGAATGGAGATACTATACGCAAAGCCTCTAAACAATAGCTGGTTTCAGGATGGATCTTGGAAGGCAGGATCGAGCAGCTTGACAGATTCATTTTGTTAGAAGATTAATGCTGCTATTTCTAGCTCCATGAATAACCATTGCTCCTCTATTTAAATTTAGAAGAAAGATTTATTTGCTGGTTAGCAGGTAACAGAGCATACAGAAAGTATTTTCCCTGAGATTCTTTGATGAGAATGACTTAGTACAAAACTATTTAAAAGTGTCAAAAACTTTTTTTGTATTTTACAAAAGTACATGCAACAGATTAAAGCACAAGTGAAGCTCTATTTATAAAATTATACTCTTTTAGTATGTAAGCTACATGTGGTGCAAAGAAAATGCATGAAATGCATGAAAATAGAAGAATAATATAAAGCAAAATTTAAACAATGTAGGAGACTAAAAGTTAGATATAACATTTTAGACATTCAACCATACTCTTGCTTCTGAATTCATGATAAGAGAAGCCTGGAGACTCGGTCTCAAAATGTTGAGTTTAACCTTTTAAATAATATTTAATATTAGTTAACTGATTTATGGTTGTTCAGGAAGTACATGCTATTTTTCTGTTGAAAATGTGTATGCAACTATATTATTTTAAAAAATGGATAAAATTGACAGGTAAGTACAAAGAATTATTATTCCAGTACAAAAAACATCTGCTATTGTTGTTAAGTTGTAAAAACTCATTGCAAAGGAAAGGGGGGGAAAGGCAATACATAGTTATTGGCAGAGAATTATTTTACCTTCTTGCCCAGTCTAAAATAAAATTATTTTCCTTTTAATTTCTCACAAAACTTAATGAAAAAGACAAATGAAGATATGTTTAGAATTCTCTTTCGGAGCTCATTTTCACTGAGGAAGTGGGGCATTTGGATGAAATTGCTTCTGCTGTCAAAATGTAGGAGGTAATACCTGTAGCAAGTGGCTATACGCCTTTGCTATTTTTAGTTCATTGTTAATAGATGCCATGTGAGCATCAATAATAGCATAGCATTGCACCTGAAATTACTCAGGTGTCAAAGATGACTACCAGTTATACCAAAGTCCAATTGCTTATGCTTTGATTCCTCGGCATTTCTTATTACTGTCTACAGTTCTACAGGGAGTTTTGAATACCATATCTTCTTTGTTTAGAAAGCCACCTAATGCTTTTTTTCTTTCAGTTATTTTCCTCTTTTCATGTTAGAAAAACAGTCATTGGAAATGATTTTTGCCCATTTTTTTCCCAACACCATTACTATTTTTGTTCACATCATGAGATCTGAAATATAGCCCATTCAGACAAACAATCAAAAGTTAGCTTGTGCCGGATGATTTGAAATTGAGAACCAAGCCAGATTCTGAAAGGGGAAAACTGTAGCCTAATTTGAAAGTTTTGTTCAATCAATATAAAATTCCCATTGATGTAAGAAGTTATTTTGTTTCCAGTTAGTGGCTTCCATGTCATTTTTGAAAGCCTGAAAAACCTTCTAAAATTGGTCTTTGAAAGCAGGAATCTTTTTTTTCCAATTGACTGAAACACATTATTTCTCTAGAAGAGCCTCATAAACATGTAAAAGTACAATTTCACAACTCCAAATATTCACTTAACCCATGCACTTAACTCAATCTCAAAGATCATACTTTAGTAGGTATGATCTAGTAGTTGCTAGCATCCATTTTTTTCAGGGTGAAAAATTTTTATGTTTACATTTAGGATACTAACATATTAACAAAATGCCTAAATAATTAAAATACACACTCAGTGGTACCTCGGTACTCGACGTTAATTGGTTCTGGGAGGCATGATAAGTATTAAAAACCACAAGTGCCAAACAAACCAGGTGACTTACCACATGACCCTTTGCTTTGGCTGGGAAGAACATTCTGTTTACCTTTTATTCTATGTCAGCAATCTTCCCATCATGGTCAACTTCCCATCTGCCCTCTATGGAGGTCATCTTCTCTGCAACACACCAATGAGTACTGAGGCAACATTTCTGCATCAAAATGCATCAAGTACCAAATTTGATGTTTGAAGCAGTTGAATACAAAGGCACCACTGAATACATATACTCAGTTAACTAAAACAATATTTAAACTTGAAGAAAACATAATTGAAAGTTTAAATAAAAGCAACAGGATAAACAAATAACCAAAAAGGTTATATTTTTTTTAAAAAATACCTTACACAGTGTATTAAATGTATTAGTGGTCACTGGTTTAGTAATAAGGTCATAGAGTACTATAGTATCACATCATATACCATTGTAAAACCAGCACAAAATATTATTATAAAATATCAAAAAATCTCTGCCAAAGTACAGTAGTACATATTGCGACAATGCTTTGATCAGTAGTAAATATAGCCTTTTCCAGATCCATTAAATCACACATTTCCAAAAGCCATCTCTTAAACATTTCTCAATTATTTTACCTCTCTCCCTCCCACCCCCACTCCAAATGTTCAATACAGTCATAATTCCTTGTAAACAGTCAAATCCCAAGCTCTAATATATAATTTAACATATTAAAGTAGAGAAGGGAACTAAGGGATTAGCCATTTTGGATCTAATTCTCACTAACAGAGATGAAATGATAGAAGGTGTTGAAGCCATAGGAACCCTGGGTGGAAGTGATCATGCAATATTGGAATTCAACATTGTGGAAGCACAGGCAATAGAACACAGTCAAACTAGAGTCTTGGACTTCAAGAGAGCTAAATTCAATAAACTTAGAGAGGGCTTGGGAAGTATTCCATGGATGGGAATCGTCAAGGGGAAAACAACTCAAGAAGCTTGGGAAATTTTGAAAAATGAGATAATAAAAGTCCAATCTAGCACAATACCAACAAAGAGGAAAAATAACAGCTCTCAAAAGAAACCAGCATGGCTGCATAAAGAACTCTCTGACAAATTGAAAGATAAAAAAGACAAGTATAGAAAGTGGAAAGAGGGGCACATAACTAAGTCAGAATATCAGCAAATAGCCCGAGCCTGCAAAGATGAAGTGAGGAAAGCCAAGGCTCAAAATGAACTAAGGCTTGCAACCAAAGTCAAAAATAACAAAAAAAAAACTTCTTTCAACATGTAAAAAACAAGAAAAAAGTGAAGGAAATGATTGGTCCATTAGTGGGTGAAAGTAGCAAGAAGGTGACAAGCAACAGGGAGAAAGCAGAACTATTTAACTCATTTTTTACATCTGTCTTTACACAAAAGGAAAAAACAGACCAACCTATCATAAAAAACAGAATAGAAACACAAGTTAAGATAGGCAAGAAAATGGTAAGTGAGCACCTGTCCAGCCTAGATGAGTTCAAATCACCAGGACCAGATGGATTACACCCCAAGGTTCTCAAGGAACTGGCAGATCTGATCTCAGAACCACTGAATTATATTTTTCAACGATCTTGGAGTACAGAGGAACTACCAGAGGACTGGAAAAGAGCTGATATAGTTCCCATCTACAAAAAAGGAAAAAAAATGGACCCAGGAAATTACAGACCTATCAGCCTGACCTCAATATCTGGGAAGATCCTGGAAAAGATAATCAAACAATGAATCAATGAACACCTAGAGGCAAACAAAATCATTACTAAAAGCCAACATGGGTTTGTCAAAAACAGATCATGCCAGACAAATCTTATTGCATTCTTTGACCAAATGACAAAATTAGTGGATCAGAGGAATGCTGTGGACATAATTTACTCGAACTTCAGTAAGGCATTTGATAAAGTAGATCACAACCTACTATTTGACAAAATAGAAAAATGTGGGGTAGAAAGCACCACCACCAGATTGATCCGTAGCTGGCTGACCGGCCGTACTCAGCATGTGGTCCTCAATGGAACCGCATCTATATGGAGGGAAGTGTGTAGTGGGGTGCCCCAGGGCTCTATTCTGGGCCCAGTGCTCTTCAACGTCTATATCAATGATTTGGACAAGGGGATAGATGGGGAACTCATCAAATTTGCAGATGACACAAAGCTGGCAGGAATAGCCAACACTCCAGAAGACAGGCTTAAGATACAGAAGGATCTGGACAGACTTGAACACTGGGCGCTATCTAACAAAATGAAATTCAATGGTGAAAAAAGCAAGGTTCTACATTTAGACAAGAAAAACCAAATGCACAGGTATAGTATAGCGGGTACCTTGCTCAATAGTAGTAACTGTGAGAGGGACCTCGGAGTCCTAGTAAACAATCACCTAAATATGAGCCAGCAGTGTGCTGCAGCTGCCAAGAAGGCCAACACAGTGCTAGGCTGCATTAACAGAGGGATAGAATCAAGATCACATGAAGTGTTATTACCACTTTACAATGCCTTGGTAAGGCCACACTTGGAATACTGCATGCAGTTTTGGACACCGCGATGTAAAAAAGATGTTGAGACTCTAGAAAGAGTACAGAGAAGAGCAACAAAGATGATTAGGGGACTGGAGCCTAAAGCATATAAGGAATGTTGCTGGAATTGGGTATGTCTAGTTTAATGAAGAGAAGGACGAGGGGGGACATGATAGCAGTGTTGCAATATCTCAGGGGCTGCCACAAAGAAGAGGGAGTGAAGCTATTTTCCAAGGTACCTGAAAGCAGGACAAGAAGCAACGGGTGGAAACTAAACAAGGAGAGAAGCAACCTAGAACTAAGGAGAAACTTCCTGACAGTTAGAACAATTAACCAGTGGAACAACCTGCCTCCAGAAGCAGTGAATGCTCCAACACTGGAAGTTTTTAAGAAGAGACTGGACAGCCATTTGTCCAAAATGATATAGGGTTTCCTGCCTGAGCAGGGGGTTGGACTAGATGACCTCCAAGGTCCCTTCCAACTTTACTATTATGGATCATCGCACAGTCAGCCAGATGTTCAGACTGGATTTGGCATTTTGTCTACCTATCGAGTCCTTACCCAGGACCTGGGATAGGCAGATGTGAATGTTTGATGGTATTACAGGTATCGTCGCAGGATGGAAGCAGTTCCTAGTAAGGCTGCCTTTTGCAATTGACTAATAGCAAATTTGTCAATGCCAATGGTGTTCAAGTGGTGCTCCAGTTGTTTTGGGATTGCACCCAAGACGCCTATGACTATTGGTACTACCCTTGCTTGCTTTTGCCACAGTCTTTCTATTTCTATTTGTAGGTCTTTGTATTTTATTATCTTCTCCAGTTCTTTCTCTTCTATTCTGCTGTCTCCAGGCACTGCCACGTCCACTATCCAGACTTTTTTGTCTTTCTTATCGACAACTGTTAAGTCTGGGGTGTTATGTTGCAGGTGCTTTCTCTTTGAATTCTGAAGTCCCAGAGCAGTTTAATTTTTTTCATTTTCTATGACTTTCTCTATTTTATGATCCCATCAGTTTTTGCTTACAGGCAATGATATTTTTTGCAGATCTTCCAATGCACCATTGTTGCTACTTTGTCATGCCGCTGCTTGTAGTCAGTCTGTGCAATCTGCTTGCAACAGCTTACCAGGTGGTCCACTGTTTCTTCAGCTTCTTTGCATAGGCGGCACTTACTGTCTGTTGCTGTCTTCTCAATTTTGACTTTATATGCATTTGTCCTTAAGGCTTGGTCTTGTGCAGCCAGAATTAGTCCCTCGGTCTTTTTCTTCAATTTTCCTGCTCTTAGCCATTGCCAGGTCTTGTTATTATCTGCTTTACCAGCTATTTTTTTAATGTATTGGCCATGTAGTGCTTTGTCTTCCCATACCTCTATTCTGTTCTTCATTTGGTCTTTCTTGTAGGCCAGTTTGGTCTCTCCAGTAGTCAGTAAGCCTTCCTGATATACTAATTTCAGTGCATCTTCATCATTGTTCTTAAGATATTCTTCCAAAGCCATTTTTTCTTCTTCAACCATCTGATGTACTTGTAGCATTCCACGCCCACCTATTTGCCTTGGTAGATAAAGTCTATCAATGTCACTGCGTGGATGAAGGGCATGATTCATTGTCATTATTTTTATGGTCTGCCTATCCATTGCTTTTAGTTCTGCTTGAGTCCAGTCCACTATTCCAGCTGTGTACCTAATGACTGGGATTGCCCAGGTGTTGATTGCCTTTATGGTATTTCCTCCATTGAGTTTGGACTTTCAGATCTTCTTCACTCTCTTGATGTATTCACTTCTAATCTTTTTCTTGACTTCAGTGTGCTTGATGTTGTCAGCTTGAAGGATACCCAAGTATTTGTAGTAATCTTCCTCATCCAGACTCTTAACATTATTTTCGTGGGGCATCTTGATTCCTTCAGTTTTCACTATTTTTCCTTGTTTGATAGTAAGTGTGGCACACTTGTCCAAGCCAAACTCCATTGCAATATCTTGGCTATATATACGGACAGTGTTGAGCAGCGATTCTATTTCAGATGATGTTTTTCCATACAGCTTCAGATCATCCATGTAAAGGAGGTGGGATAGTCTGGCAGATGTTTTTGATGTTTGATAGCCATGTCCTGAGTTATTCAGTATTGTTGACAGAGGAAACAGTGCAATAACAAATAGTAATGGTGATAATGAATCTCCTTGAACTATTCCTCTCTTGATATTAACCTCTCCCAGCTTTTCACCATTGATCTGCAACTGTGTCTTCCATTGTGCCATCGATTTTTGCACAAATTTTCTGATGTTTCTACTTACTCCTGTTATTTCTAGGCACTTGATTATCCAGTAATGTGGCAGAGAGTCAAATGCCTTTTTGTAGTCAATCCATGCCACATTCAGGTTGGTCTTCCTTCTCTTGCAGTTGTCCAAGATCATTTTGTCTATTAGGAGTTGATCTTTTGTTCCTCTGCTATTGGGGCAGTTTCCTTTCTGCTCAGGTGGAAAGAGATTGTTTTCAACTAGATGCTATTGTACTGCATCAGCTACCACACCAGTTAGTAATTTGAATGTTGTTGGTAAGCAGGTAATTGGCCTGTAGTTACCTGGTGTTGCCCTTTTGCTGGATTTTTCATTATTAGGTAGGTTTTCCCAGTTGTTAGCCACTTTTCAATTTCTCCTCCTTGTAGTATATAGTTGAACTGCTTGGCAATGAGTGGGTGTATAACAGTTAGATGTTTCAACCAAAACCCATGCAGTTCATCTTCACCTGGTGCTGACCAATTTTTGATTTTCCTTGCTCTTTTTTCTACCATTTTTGTTGTTATTAATAAACGAATAAATAAACTTCTGTTTTATTTGTAGCCACCTCTTTTAACCAAGCTGCATCCTTGTTGTATTTCTTTGGGTTATCCCATATCTGCTTCCAGAACTGCACTGTTTCTTCCTTGTCAGGTACTGACTGATTCCTTGCAGTTTCTCCATTGATGGATTGGTAGAAACATTTCTGATTGGATTGAAATTGGAGGTTCTGCCTATTGTTTGCAATTCGAGCTTCATATCTACTGATTTTCCTGGCTATAGTTGTTATTTGTTGCTTTATTATTTCCAGTGCTTCCTTGATCTTCCTTGTTTCTAAGTGGTATTTCTTGATTAGGTATTCTTTGGTCTTCTTGTTCTTCAGCTTCTTTTCTTTCATCTGTTCTAGCTTGCTTGCATGTGATCTTAACTTGCTGATCTTATTTTCTAGTCTAACCTTCCATTTTTCTGGTGCACTGTTTGTTTGTTTTTCTTCTTTGTTGGTTTTGCATTCCTGGTATTCAGTTATAACTGCAGCTGTGCTATACATTGGTTGGTTTGTTTCTTGCACTGAATTGGTGCTTATTCTTGATATTGGAGTATTTGCATCTTTTAATGCTTGTGCTAGCTGTTTCTTTGGAACAAGCTTCAATGCAGGCAGCTTTATTCTGTTGTTTTTGTGCTGTTCTAGAGCTCAGTTATTCTTTGTTTCAATTCTTTTATTTCTTTAGTTAGAAGGTTTTGTTTTTCCTGAGGAAGAGGTGCCTGGTTTCCAAATGAGAACAGTTGTATATCTCTGCTGGATTCCTTCACTGCCAACTCCCCCTGGTTTGCCTCTACGTTCTGAATACTTCTGGTAAGGCTTTGATTTCTTTGCCCTGAGTAAACCTTTGCAGTTCGTCCAATTCTGTCTCTGTGAATACTTTATTTCATATTATAAATCGACGTTGATCTGCTAGTCTCTGTTCTGTTATTTCTGATTCTGGATGTTGTTCTTTCCAGAACTGGTGCATTCGTTTTAGATATCCTCTTTTTGTTGGACTTGATCTGTAGTAACAGATCATTATTTCTTTGTTTTCAATCACTGTGTATCTGCGACAGATAGACACCTTTTCTTCCAGTAGTTCTGCAGCTGCTGGCCCTGGTTGTTCAGCCAACAGTCCTGAGTCCTGTAACCCATTTTTCACCAGATATCCAGGAACTTCAATATCTAGTGCGGACCTTGTTAACCCGGGTGACTTCTGAGCCGGTATGGCATTCTGTAATTTACGTCTCACCATATTTTTTATGGGAGAGACACTCTTTGTCTGACTCCTCTGATGAGACCTGTCCAGTATGGTTGAATCTCTGGAGAGTACACAAGCCCCACAACCACGTCAAGGTAGTGCCTCACTGGGGGATGATGATTATTATTATTATTACACTAATAACTTTAACATTTTAATTTTTTTTGCATTAATCCACCCATATATATTGAAATATCATTCCAAAAAGCAACCAGTGATTTGCATGGTCACCTCTTATAGGTCAGTGACCCCTATTTTTTTTCACATCATCAGTGAAGAAACCCTGATGTCAAATATATTCTTTGGAGAGTCCAATACATTCGAAATACAATTTTTGATTAATCAACTTTAATCTGAAATCTGTTGCTAGTGCTTTAAACATTTTAAAAGGATCTGACACCATTGATAGAGTACTCGGTAGAATCTTGGAAGTTGCCACAAATTTGAGAAAGGATGACATAGAACAGGAGTGTCAAATTCTCAAAATCACGTGATGTGTCGCAACGTATCGTGACTTTTTTGCCATTGCCGGCAATGGGGTGGGTGCGGTTTCGTTATGATGCATCCAGCCTGTGGGCCGGCAGTTTGACATCCCTGACATAGAAGCTGTAGAAGTTGCTTATTAACTATCTCTCCAAACACTTGAGCCCATCATAATGATGGTGAAAAGGTAAAGGGGCTTTTAATTCAAGTTTGGTTTGATTATCTGATGATTACGCAATCCGATAATGGCAACAATAGGGAAATAGCTTCCATAGCCCTGTTATATAATATATAATTGTAATATATAATAGGGCAATTGAAGCTATTTCAGCTTCAGAGGAAATCTGGCAAGATTAAGCGGCTCTGGGTTGTGAGGCCTACTAGTTCTAGGACTATGCCATCTTTAGTGTTAGATGTGGTTCACTGCCCCTAGGAACACATACCAAGCTGATCACTTTCAGTCATTGACCTACAGTATCACTGCATGCTTATGAATATGATGAAGATAAATGTGTTATACAATATAACTGCAGAGAACATTTAACCGCACAAAACAAAAACATCCTTCTGAGCAATTCTATTGGAAACTTCCAGTTGTCATAACAACCTCAGCTGCAGCTCCTCTCCTATCACTACAGGAGATTTCATTTACTTATGATACTTCCCAGGAAAACAAAGCCCTTTTGAAAAATTAAACATAAATCTGGTTCAAGGGAAAAAAGACAACCTTGACCCCACACTTATGGTGACAAGCACAAAGAGGATTCTTTTTATTCCATGATATACTGAGATACACATTCATTTCAAACCTTCAGTCTACAACAGACATGTCAAACACAAGGCCCGGGGGCCAGATGCGGCCCGCGAAGTGGTTTCATGTGGCCCACGAAGCCATCCTAGAAACAGTGAGGGAACAGTCCCCGCTGCCTTGGCCCTGGCCCAGGCCAGCCGGGAGCCAATGTACACTTTTGTGGTGGCCATCTATGCTGAAACACATTTAGTCTTAGGTCCACAAGGCCAACTAGAAACAGCGAGGAACCAGCCCCTGCTGTGTCGGCCCCGCCCCTTGGGTGCATGCTGGGGAGGTGTTACCCTTTGTGAGGACTGAAGAAATGGACCATGCCTTGGCGCTTGCCTCGGTCCCACCACCTTCTGCCAGAGACCCTCAGATCTGTCCCACTCCTGCCCAGGCCCACAGAGGCACCCTTGACATGAACAATGTAGAGCTGGCCATGCCCACCCAGCAGGCCACACCCACTCCATCCACACCCACCCAGTAGGCTGCACCCACCCTGACCACACCCACCTGCCCCCCCCAAGGGCAACCGCAATGCTGATGCGGCCTTCAATGAAATTGAGTTTGACACCCTTGGTCTACAAGATGGCCTTGAGAGTCATTTCATTCAGTCAATGAATGGGAAATAATATGCATTCTCTGTTGTCTTTATTAAGATTGTTAGGGGTTCAAAAACAACAGTAAAGACTTTCTAAAATGAAAGTTCAGACAAGGCAAGTGGTGAACATGTGAATTTGAAAAATATGGCACACCTCTTGGTAGCACAACATACAAATATAAACTATTGTTAACACTGATAATATATTGCTCCAAGAACACACAACATGTGGTATTCTATATCCATTAATCACTTATTTTATTTAATTTTGGGGGAAAATGAAAATAGTTGGCTTGTGTAATGTAGCATTATCTACACCAGAGATAAATAATCTGCAACTAAATTTAGGCAAATGCAATTGGAAGGGTTTTAATTGCTTACTGATGATAATATGCCATCAAGTTGATTCTTAATAACTACATACATTTTCTTCAGTAAGCTATATCCCCAGCTAGCTCTTTGTAGGAGATGACCAGCTGGAGATGACCTTCAGGAGCCTGAAGGAGGGGTCAAAAGCATCATAAGTCATGAGTTCCTTTGCGCCCGCAAGAGATCTAAGTACAGCCCACCTTGAATGCCTCTCTTATCTTTCCCGTATCTCCCTTAACGATCAGTTGGCCAGAATCTTGTGGACAGCTTAAACTTGCTCTTTATACTCATTTGAACTGCCCAACTCTCCTGTTTCTCCAGCACATGACACTTTATATCCTGTTTTGCCAACCCTATAAAGAGTTGAGGGTAAAAAACAGACACCATGTGGGTCTAAAACTACTTTTTTTTTCAATAACTATAGGATTTACAGAATACTATAAATTGCAGCCATACGACTATGGGATGCTTCAAATGACCATAAATGTGGTCGGGTTGTTGAGCATCCAAAATGCAATCACGTAACTGCAGTGGGAAGGAGGCCATCAGAATTTCAAATCTGGATCGTAAGTATCTTTTGGGGGGGGGGTCTGTTGTAAACTTGAATGGTTGCTAAGCAACCACTCATAAATCAACTACCTTTATGCAGTAAATCTATAGATATGATTCTGTCATTTAAAAAAACATATTTCCAAATTAAGTAAGTTTGCATCTACTTGATGGAAAGTTATCAAGAAATGCTAGAATTTTGGTCTAAGTAGATTGGGAAATTGAAAAACATGCCAGGAGATAGTAAAGGCAAACCAATTCCATAATTAAAGACCACTTTTTATAATTGTCAGACAGCAAGCAATTGTGAGACAGAATTGCAAACAATCAAAAACTAACGCTCAAACTTTTTCCCAGTCTCACACAATGCATCTTCTCTAATATTATCCTGTATCTGTTTATTTCATCCATACGACCTGGTCAGATAGAAATTTTCTGTATCTATTCACCAAAGCATTTTCTATTCATGTAGAAGATGCCAAACTTTGACACCTGTGTGAATACCATATTAAGGTCCTTCACAGTTGAAAAGACACAATATTTTTTCTTTTCTTTTCAATATTTTTTGAGGTAGACAATGTAGTAAATATTCTCATTAAAATCCTGTGGAATCATAACAATAAAAAAAAGAACCGAGTATGGAATTGACTCCGTGTAGTCTTGAAAATCTCTGCCCTTTTGAACTAAATGGAGGTTGGACAGGATATGAACTACTAGAACAGACAAAAGAGAGATGCAGATTTCGATGTATGCAGCTTCCTTTCTTCACATATCCAGCAATGAACATTTCAGACCACCAAGGGGGACAAATGTAGTATTCTGTCCAATGTATAAGGCTCAGTAAATAGTACACTGAGGCAGCAACATTATTCAAGAAGAAGTGGATATGATATTTTTCTTCTTTTTTCAAAAAATCTTTTATTTCTCCAGCACAGATATCCTTTTTATTCTTTCCAATTCAATATAATTTTAGAAAGCAGTTGTGTAAAGCTTAAGACTCTATCTAGTTGCATGTCCATAGGAGGATAATTTTCTGAAAAACTGAATAGAATGGGACCACATTTAGTGTGTGGGAGAGTGAAACTAACAAAAGAAAGATCAAGTTAAAAATGAGCTAGATCCAGCTTTGGGCTGCAGAGAAAAATGTTCTCCAAAAATTATCCAATGTAGTCCATGAAAGAAGCAGTTGTGTGGTGGTCCATACTCATGGCCCAGAGCAGAACTATTATTTAGCTTTGGGAAGAATCCTAGAAGCTGTGCTCTGCATGCTTTTCCTACTCTGTTGTTAATAAAAATGCTAACGATGCACTGACATTTAATAATATATAGGAATTAATGGCCCAGTCAAGTCTCACTGTGAGTGTAATATTGATCATGTAGAGATGTTTCAGAGGATTGATAGAACTTGATAAACCCCCAACACAACTAGATATTGGGAGGCAATAGGAAATCTATGCCTGCCCTTCCTTCTCCGCACAATGCAAGTTAAATTTGCCCTGGAGCACTTGAACATTGGGCAGATAAACAATGGCAGAAGCACACACATCTTCTTTTTTATATATAATGTTTTTATTCATTTTTCCAATACAAACAATAATAATTTTTCAACCAACATGCTATGAGTTTACATATGCTAATACATATTTAATAATAATAATAATAATAATAATAATAATAATAATAATAATAATAATGCAGCGGCATGACAAAGTAGCAACAATGGTGCATTGGAAGATCTGCAAAAAATATCATTTGCCTGTAAGCAAAAACTGGTGGATCATAAAATAGAGAAAGTCATAGAAAATGATAAAATTAAACTGCTCTGGGACTTCAGAATTCAAACAGACAAGCACCTGCAACATAACAACCCAGGCTTAACAATTGTCGATAAGAAAGACAAAAAAGTCTGGATAGTGGACGTGGCAGTGCCTGGAGACAGCAGAATAGACGAGAAAGAACTGGAGAAGATAACAAATACAAAGACCTACAAATAGAAATAGAAAGACTGTGGCAAAAGCAAGCAAGGGTAGTACCAATAGTAATAGGCTCCTTGGGTGCAATCCCAAAACAACTGGAGCACCACTTGAACACCATTGGCATTGACAAATTCGCTATTAGTCAATTGCAAAAGGCGGCCTTACTAGGAACTGCTTCCATCCTGCGACGATACCTGTAATACCATCCAACATCCACATCTGCCTATCCCAGGTCCTGGGTAAGGACTCGATAGGTAGACAAAATGCCAAATCCAGTCTGAACATCTGGCTGACTGTGCGATGATCGATAACAATAATAATAGTAAAGTTGGAAGGGACCTTGGAGGTCATCTAGTCCAACCCCATGTTCAGGCAGGAAACCCTATACCCTATACCATTTCAGTCTCTTCTTAAAAACGTCCAGTGTTGGAGCATTCACCGCTTCTGGAGGAAGGTTGTTCCACTGGTTAATTTTTCTGTCAGGAAGTTTCTCCTTAGTTCTAGGTTGCTTCTCTCCTTGATTAGTTTCCACCCGTTGCTTCTTGGCCTGCCTTCAGGTGCTTTGGAAAATAGCTTGACTCACTCTTCTTTGTGGCAACCCCTGAGATATTGGAACACTGCTATCATGTCGCCCCTCGTCCTTCTCTTCAATAAACTAGACATACCCAATTCCAGCAGCCGTTCCTTATATGCTTTAGTCTCCAGTCCCCTAATCATCTTTGTTGCTCTTGTCTGTACTCTTTCTAGAGTCTCAACATCTTTTTTACATCGTGGTGACCAAAACTGGATGCAGTATTCCAAGTGAGGCCTTACCAAGGCATTGTAAAGTGGTACTAACACTTCAAATGATCTTGATTTTATCCCTCTGTTAATGCAGCCTAGCACTGTGTTGGCCTTTTTGGCAGCTGCAGCACACTGCTGGCTCATATTTAAGGTGATTGTCCACTAGGACTCCAAGGTCCCTCTCACAGTTACTACTATTGAGCAAGGTACGCCCTATATTATACCTGTGGATTTTGTTTTTCTTGCCTAAATGTAGAACCTTGCTTTTTTCACCATTGAATTTCATTTTGTTAGATAGCGCCCAGTGTTCAAGTCTGTCCAGATCCTTCTGTATCTTAAGCCTGTCTTCTTAATTAATTAATTAATTAATTAAGCCTGTCTTCTTAATTAATTCCTAATCCTTTTTTCTTTCCTCTAGCCAATAGTAAAATAAATTCCAAGTTTGATAATAGTCCATTTCTTCCTTTTCTTTCAATCTCATTGTTAATCTGTCCATCTCTGTGCATTCCAGTATTTTTTTTAATTATTTCTTCATCTGATGGTATTCCTTCATTCTTCTAATATTGCGCAAATGTGATTTTTGCCGCTGTTATAACGTGCAAAGTCAAATATAAGCTTTGTTTATTAGTCTTTTCTGGCATTATGCCTAATAAACAAAGTTTAGGCTTAAAATCAACATGTTCTCCTAACTTCTTTTCTAATCAATAGTTCTTTGCTTTATCACTTACATCTTCTATTCTCCCAAATATTTCACTGAGTGGTCTTTCCATGGTGCCTGTGAAAGCACACCAATAAAGAATTCTCTGCTACAGTAATGGAACTGGATATGTGTTAAAAATAATTTTGTGTGATTTGATGAATCCTGTTAGATTTGTATGTTTCTTTCTAATAGAACAGATAGCATCAGTAAGAGATGTCAAAGCATCAAGTGACATTCTCTGTTATCTGATTTCTTTTTTTAAAGAAAAGAGCACAGCAAGGTAACTGCCCCATAAATTAGTGTGAATTGGTTCACATCGTTTTAGACAAGCTCACAGTCCAAGAGGTGGGAATATATCATATATTTGTCTGGATCAATGCAAACCCACATTTCTCTACACCCTGGGGGGGGGGAAATGTATGTATACAATGAAACCATTTAATTATATATCTAATTAATATGATGCAGATTCACAGTTGATCTAAACTGCTGGATACTGCAAACTATGGGTGGGATGGAGCAGCTACACTCGGAGTGTAAAAAGGAGAAGAATCAATACCCATTCTGCCATTCGGCACTAATAAGAAAAGAATGGGAATGTTGCTTTATTAGTGATAGGTTATATTCTAATGCATACAAATACATTGTGCTGTTGTCATATTAAGGCAAAGGATGGGGCACATGACAGAGTCCAAAAGAAAGAAGGATCTAAAAGGATAGATGAAGAATGATTCTGCAGTGCTGCTGCCCATCTGTGTGCTTCTGAAGCAGAAAGCAGGATTTTGGACATACTGACCTTAGACAGCTATTCAAAACACCGTAGTTCTAGTGCACTGGGGAGGCAACCTTGGCTCTTTTATGACCTATGGACTTCAATACCCAGAATTCCTGAACCATTCATGAATCAGCCATCTGACTCAGGAATTCTGGGAGTTGAAGTCCACAAGTCATAAAAGAGCCAAGGTTGCTTACCCCTGTTCTAGTGTAAAGAAGTTTGGAGCTGCAAAATAGTGCAGGCTCAACAATTATAAGCTTTTCTAAAGGCAAAGATAAAGATGTAGATTATCAAGCTCAAAATTTAAATCATAACCAGAAATGAAGTGAAAAGATTCATCATCTTTTGCCACATTTTTGGCTGACCATCCAACCAATCGTTGCTTGACCAAAACAGAGAATCTCAGCCAAAAGCTTCAATACAAAAGAAGATACAGAACCAAAGAAGCCAAGGATCCTCAAGTAGTAAAAGAAAAGATTGAAGCCAAACTCAAGTTCTCACACTGAGAATTGGAGTTTGGTTTCTTAATGAAATTACATTCCAAGTGTTTGACCCCATGAGCCTAAATGCTTTCCACATTGATAAGTCCAAAAGTACTCTTGGATGGTTTGTATAAAATCCAAAAAACAAATGGAAAGGTGGACCTGGAAAGCTTGGCAAGTGGTGATTTTGCCCCTAAAATATGTATTGCCTGGGGAAAAAAAATATTTTGCTTGTGGGTACAAGATTTGCATTTGGACATTATGAGCAACATAGAAATGAAATGCCATGTCAAGTAAGAGCTACTCTCCCTTGGAAAAGCTTTATTTAGCACAGCTGTGAAATGCCTACTAGAAAATCTGCCTCTTTGCTTCAAAGCGTTTGGATGGTGAGCCAGTTTAAAAGCATTTCATAATAAGCATGCTAATTTGATTTGGTATACTGTTGAATAAAATATAGCTTCTTCATTCTATTTATAGGTTGCAAAATTAGAGGAAATGTGTTTGAAGGTGATGAGAAAATCTCCAACAATTTATTTCCAAATGATTTTATCAACCAGGCCACTTTTTGATTCTCCATAATGCCCTCTGTGTGTATAAAAAAACATTAGCTACTCAAATAATTATGAATAACTTTAAATAACTAATATTAATTAGTTATCATGAAGTATCATGAAATATGCTTCAAAATTACTGTCTCTCAGGAAAGGAGGCAGTGAGATAAACAGAAAGTTATCAAACATGATCAGAATTTTTTTTTCTGTTGAACAATTTCAGCCCAATATAAATGAGCTTGTCATAACATGTGTTCAAGTCCTTAACTTTATCCATGCTGGTAGCCAGCAGAGGCCTAGATCCTGAGATGTAATATAGTAAATGAGAAGAACATTCACATGCACAATATAGAGGTCTGTACTGAACATTGTAAGTTGAAAAGACATAAAGGCATGTTGAAGGTTACCACAGATGGAATCAAGAGGTGATTTAAAGATTGCTCAGGATGTCTTCATATGTTCACCGGAGACTTCGTGTAAGCCAAACAAACAGTTTCTGCTATATTATGATCTATAGATATTGGCTACCAATTATGTTCAGAGCTTTTCCCCAATTCTTGTTTTTAAGCCTAAAACATTTTTTTTTCTTACTTGAACAATAAGTATGAGATTGTCAACATCTTCCCTATTTCCTTTAAGGACATTACCTCACAGGAAGTACATACAAGTTGGCCTTGAGAGTATATAAATTCAGATCATTCACAAACTTGATTTTAAGCTGAGCATTTACACTAAGAAACTTTTACGATTAAGAGAAAACATCTAGAGAAAAGCCTTCATACTGGTAGCTATAAATGGATAGAAAATACTTCTTGCTTCAATATATAGTTTGTCCATTCATCCACTAAATCTAGGCAGTATTATAAGTATCGGACATCTATTTTATAAAATGTCTTTAACTTTTTTGCTCTAGGCTGGAAAGGACCTCAGAAAAAAAATTCTTGCTAGAAGTCAATAACAATTCAGGAGTGATATGTTCTATTCCAAATTATAACCCTGACTTACAAATGAAAAATATTGCATAAAGAAAATAAAGGTAATGATCACAACACAAAAAAACTGCCATTAAATGTTTAACTGTTTTTCTGACTAGTACAGAATGTGCAGCAATCCAACTATGTAGTCAACAGGCAACTACTTACCATGCAATCAACACTGACTCCTGCTTGCTTCTGAACAAAGCTAATTCTATGCCCTACTAGTTTGTAAATTACTGACAGATCAGTGCACTCTTAGGATGCTATTGTGGTTCAGTCAGGCCTACATTCTCGCTCTGATCATTTCTCTTTCAGTCTGTTAGAGGTATTTCCAGGAAATGTAGCTAGTAGGAATACAGTATCTTCAACTCTGATGATTAGTGTTATGTCCTGAGCCTGTGCAAGCAGGCTCGGGGCATTGTGGACAGTCCCGGGCAGGTGCAAGCTGCCCGGGACCAGACAGGCTGTCGCCAGTACATGTGCGCATGCGCGGGTGCTGGCGCGCCAAAAGTAACAGATTGACCCGGGAAAGACCTATAAAAGGAGGCCGAGAGTTTTGGGCATTGCCGCCATATTCCAATGTAAGCTGAACTGAAGAATAAAGTTTTCCTGAGAACTACAACTGCTTCTCGTGTCTTACCATTTCGCGACGGACTCAACACTGGCGACGAGGGTGGGATTGCCTTACATCGGAAAAGAGAAGGTGTAAGCTTACCCGTGTGAGTCCGGAGCGGCAGGAACGGCGTTGACTCGGCAGCTACCCACCAATCCAGCGTGCATTCGGGGGTAGGCTGGCTGATAGACCCTTCCTGATACGAAATGGCGAAGATTGGAAGGCTTTCGGAATTCGACGTCTCACATCCAGAGCGGTGGGAGTCCTACGCAGCCAGGGTGGAAAACTACCTCAAAGTGAACCAGGTGAGGGAAGAGAGCTTGAAGGCTGCCACCCTGCTGTGCGTTTGTGGTCAAGACGCATTCAAAATCGCTGAGAACCTAGCAGCACCTGTTCCTTTAGAGTCTGTCAGCTACGCATATGTAAAGAAGTTACTGAAGGAGCACTTCCAACCTAAGATGTCCGTCATCGCGTGGCGCCACAACTTCGAGCAGAGGGATCAACAACCCGGAGAATCGGCCAAGGAGTACATCGCCGCACTGAGGAAAGCCGCCAAACATTGCGAGTTCAAGGACCTCGAAGAATGACTGAGGGACCGATTTGTGTGCGGGCTAAGGCATCGAGAGTTGCAACAGAGACTTTTCGCCAAGGAGGACTTGTCTTTCCAAGATGCCTTGAGAGAGGTCACCGCAGAAGAAGCAGCGGGCGGCGCCATCAAGAACATGCGGCCGATCAGAAACAGTCCAGATGCTGCATCTGTGCACCAGGAAGAAGTCCAAAGAAACTCCGAGGAGGATCCGGACGAGGAAGTGGACCGTCTCCACCCCACAAAGGAAGGAAAACCAAGAGGAAGCTCTTCAGCTCTCCCCAAGTGCATCGGTTGTGGAGGTCGCCACAAGAGAGCCCACTGCAAGTTCCACTCCGCTATCTGCCGGGCGTGTGGAAAACAAGGACACATTGCAGCTGTGTGCCTGGGCCATCAGAAGGTACAACCTCAGGAAGAATTGCGCCTGAAAGGTACCAGGGTCCCCAGCCAGAATAGGGTGAGGTTTTGCGCTTCGCGAAGAAACTTCTACAGGACAGGCACACACAAGCCCATTAAGAAAAAGCTGTCACTTAAAGTGAAGCTACAAGGGGTTCCATTAACTATGGAACTGGACATGGGGTCTGCACTTTCGATCATTTCTATCTTTTAGGAAGATCTGTTCTGGTAGTGGAACTCAGACCAAGCTGAGGCCTTCTGATATTGTGTTAACAGACTTTCAAAACTCCAGAGTGTGTGTTAAGGGGGAGGCCACCCTTAACGTACAGTATAAGGATTTTGAAGGTCCACTAGACATATTAGTAGTAGGGGGTGAACGAACGAGTCTCATAGGACTCGATTGGTTTGAGGCCTTGGGAATACACGTCACAGGGCTCAACAGCCTACAAACACTCGACCTACAGGAAGTCTACAAAGAATTTGCAGATGTTTTCAGCCCCCAGCTGGGCACGTTCAAAGGACCTCCTGTGTCCTTAAAGCTAGACCCCACTGTCACTCCCATTAGAATTAAAGCAAGAAGGGTCCCTTTTGCTTTAAAAAGAGTAAAATTGACACTGAATTGGATAAACTGATCCAACAAGGAATTCTAGAACCAGTTGACTCCAGTCCATGGGAGACCCCCATTGTTACGCCTCTTAAGGCAAATGGGGACATTCGCATCTGTGCTGATTACAAATGCACTCTAAATAAGGCATTGCAGCAACATGCCTATCCTGTTCCTGTGGTCAGTCATATCCTGGCCTCCCTCAAGGGGGGGGGCGCGTTTTTGCAAAGCTTGACCTAGCTCAAGCATATCAACAGCTGCCTGTTGATGATGACGCTGCTAAAGCTCAGACTATTGTGACCCACAGAGGGGCTTTCAAGGTAAAGAGACTTCAATTTGGAGTAAATGTCGCTCCTGGGATTTTCCAAAGCGTAATGGAAAACACACTACGGGGTATACCAGGGGTTTGCCCCTATTTTGATGATGTCTTAATTGCAGGAGACTCCACACACATTCTAGCTGAAAGGCTAAGGGCTGTCCTGTTAAGGTTCAGGAAAACGGGACTCAAACTCAAGAAGGACAAATGTAAAATTGGGGTGCCTTCCACAGAGTTTCTGGGGTTCAAAATTGATGCTGCTGGGATTCACCCTGCTGAATCCAAACTAAAAGCCATTATGCAAGCCCCTAGGCCAAAGTCTAAGGCCGAACTACAGGCTTTTCTGGGCCTTCTGAATTTCTACAATTCCTTTCTCCCACATAAGGCTAGTGTAGCTGAGCCTCTTCACAGGCTATTAGATAAACAGGCAGTGTGGCAGTGGTCACAAACACATGAGGCAAGTTTCAATGAGGTCAAGGCCTTGCTCACTTCTAACAGTGTACTTGCACACTTCAATGAGTCCCTTTCTGTGTGCATCGCTTGTGATGCTTCCCCTTATGGGGTAGGAGCTGTACTGAGCCACCTCAGGTCTGATGGAACTCAGGTTCCTGTTGCATATTACTCCAGGACATTGTCTTCAGCTGAACGCAGTTATGCTCAAATAGACAGGGAGGCCTTAGCTGTTGTTGCTGGAATTAAAAAATTCCATGATTTTTTATATGGTAGGCATTTCACGGTCTTCACTGACCATAAGCCTTTGCTGGGACTGTTTACCACACGTAAACAAACTCCCCAAATCATCTCCCCCAGGATGCTCAGGTGGTCTATCTTTTTGTCTGCATATGATTTTTCCCTACTTCACAAGCCTGGGAAGGAAATGGGCCATGCTGATGGCCTCAGTAGATTACCCCTGCCGGTAATAGAGGCTGACCCTGCACCAGCCATCAATATTCTCTCCATTCAAGCCTTGCCCGAGTCCCCCCTGAATGCCAGGGATGTAGCCGCTGAATCAGGCACAGATCACACACTTTCACGTGTCCTTTCTTGGGTTTTGTCTGGATGGCCTGAGCACTGTCCTAGTCCTGAGTTTCAGAGTTTCTGGTCTAAAAGGAACGAGTTGTCCACCTCTCAGGGTTGTCTGCTTTGGGGAAGCAGAGTTGTCATTCCCACCTCAATGAGGACTAGGGTCTTAGATTCCCTCCACGAGGGTCATCCTGGCATTGTACGAATGAAGGCTCTTGCACGCAGCCACTTGTGGTGGCCAGGTGTAGACAAAGACATAGAAGCTAAGGTGCATGTTTGCCACCTTTGTCAACGCTCACACCCTGAAATGCCCCAAGCTCCTGTGCATAGATGGGAGGAAACACAGTCTCCATGGTCTAGGGTGCACATTGACTACGCTGGGCCTCTTTCAGGGTCAATTCTTCTTGGTCCTCGTTGACAGCCATTCAAAATGGCTTGAGGTTGTACCTGTCTCTTCCACCACACTGCAAAGACTATTCAGGTACTGAGGGGGATTTTTGCTGCACACGGGCTCCCAGACGTCATTGTGTCTGACAACGGCCCTCAATTCACTTCCTCCGAATTCCAAGCTTTCTTGCAGGCTAACATGATTCGTCATGCCACTTCTGCACCTTTCCACCCGTCCACCAACGGTATGGCTGAACGCATGGTTCGCATCACCAAGGACGCCTTGAAGAGGCTCACCTACGGGGACTGGCATCACAGGTTGGCTGACTTCCTCCTTTCCTATCGCGCCACACCGTCCACTTCTACAGGGAGAAGCCCAGCTGAACTTCGTTGGGGGCGCAAACTGACTACCAAGCTTGACCGGTTGCATCCGGACAGACTGCCTCCTTCTGTCTCACACCCCAGGGCACCTAGGCAACTACTTGTGGGTGCCCCGGTTTGGACTCGTAACTACGGGCCTGGTCATACATGGGTCCCCGCATCTATATCCAGGGTCACAGGTCCTCTATCCTACGAGGTATCCCTGGACAATGGTCATGTCCTGCGTCGGCACATTGACCAACTTCGCCCTAGACGGGACCTTCCCGCTGAGACTCCTGGGTCTTTTCCAGGGGGGGAGGGGGAGCCCGTTGGGCAAAGGGAGGGGCATGGAATGATGCCCATTACCAATGAGGGAGCCACAAACGGCCCATCCCAAAATTCCGCAAGTGCTCCAAACAGGAATTCTAGGAGTTTAGCCAATTATCAGGCATTCACGCCTACTCCAGCCAGGGAGTCACCCCGGGGGCATGATCACTTTTCACCCGTATCACTCAGTACTCCAGTCAGGGAGAATACCCGGGAGCATCCCAACAATCCATTCCCTGCAAGAGAGCTGGCACACACTCCTCCTAGTTGGCCTGACTTCAACCCTATCCCTAGAAGGGGGCAAACACATAGGGAGGTGGTTGAGGAACCAAATCCCGACTACAACATCTCTGACTACACTCAGGGGACAACTGAGTTTTGGGACAGTACTGAAACCCACACAAGCCCGGACACAGAACGGGATTCAGGGGATAGACAGCCTCCTGACAGGTCTTGGACGGACCTAGGAGGTTCTACAGAAATGCCCAACAGTGACAGTCACTTAGAAGGGCCAGAGAGCCTACAGCTAGGCGGGACAACCAGGTCACACACTGGAAGAAGCCCTGGCCTGACGAGCCCGGTGGGCAAGCAAGCAGGCCAGGCATTGGAGCACAGCCCTTGGGAGTCACCAAGGCATAACGAGGGGGACAGGCACGCATCATCCCTCAGTCAAAGGGTACTTGGCAAGCACCCAGAGCTTAGGAGGTCACAGAGAGCGAGGAAATCTCCTAAGTACTTAGAAGATTACATAACACTATTGGCAAAAAAGAGCCAGTAACAATAGAGGCACAGAGGCCGATGGTATTGGGAGCATGGCACTACACTACAGAAATGAGTTATGTGTTATTATGATATAAGGAATAGTTTTAGCCCGGGGGGAAGGGGTGTTATGTCCTGAGCCTGTGCAAGCAGGCTCGGGGCATTGCGGACGGTCCCGGGCAGGTGCAAGCTGCGCGGGTGCTGGCGCGCCAAAAGTAACAGATTGACCCGGGAAAGGCCTATAAAAGGAGGCCAAGAGTTTTGGGCATTGCCGCCATATTCCAATGTAAGCTGAACTGAAGAATAAAGGTTTCCTGAGAACTACAACTGCTTCTCGTGTCTTACCATTTCGCGACGGACTCAACAATTAGATTACTCAGTTGAGATGAGTTGACTCTTTTCTCAAAAATTATATTTTCATCCAAGATGGTACTTTATGACTATATTAACATGGGTCTACTTTGGGATTCTCATCTCTCGATTTTTTTATTTATTCATATCATATATTCAAAAATATAGATCATTTTTCTTCATTACTTTTCTGCTTTATTCTCTGCCTGAAGTACACAATTCCTTTGAAAATGTTCAGAAGAAACCATCACCACCAAATATTTTGATAGTTATGTAGATAATTTTCTCTTTTCTTTAACTGCCATGGGAATAGCTAAAATATTTTTAAATTGATATCATGCTTTTCATTATAAATATGCACATTGCAGCTTCAAAAAATAATCACTATTTAAAAGTTCAAATGAATAAAAACAGTATATCATACATTAAAACCAAGAACAACCAAAAGCAATTCAATTGTTTTAGAAGAAATTATTTTTTAATGTCTCTAATAACAGATAGTCTGTAAAAAGTTCATATTTTACCTAATTGAAAAATCCTTCTATTTTTTCTAGAAGATTAAAATAAACAGCTTCAGTACATGATATATATAATTTATGTACCATCCCATAGCTCACTTTCAACAGTTGAGGCTATATTTAATTGATTCATAAATACAGTAAGCCATAAGCCATGGTTTATGAAATCTAGTGGCTAGGTTTATAAATCAAGCTGTACCAGATTGAAATCAGATTGGGTTTTACATGTGTTGTAAACAAAACCATTATATCTAAAGAGGAAGCAGTAGTTTAATGTTGGTTACTAATTGGGATATGAAGTCAGGATGTGTTAAATTTTGTGGGAATTTTTTTTCTGTCAGACTGTTATTTTTCATGCTATAAATCTGTACTAGAATTATTCTGACACAACTTTACAAATTTACATTTTGTAAATTCTTTGAGATGTTACTAAAGAGAATGTGGGAAGAATGTATAATTTGTAAATTCTTACATTTTGTAAGGTTTACTCCACATCCCACTTAGTAACATCTGAAAGCATCCATCCTCATGTATCTACCTCAGCCCAGTTCTTTTCAAATATTTTGCAGGGGGCAACCTTATGGCCATGTCAAAGAAATTAGCATTATTGATTGGTTTCAACCAGTATAATTCCACCTATATAAAGAAATTATGGCATTTATATTTATTTTAAAAAATCTCTTGCAAATGAAACAAAGCAGTAGATATGCATACATGAGTTTTTGTTTTTTATTTTTTTTTTTTGCATTAGCTTGTTCTCTTTGTTTGCTTCATATTTTTTCATGAAAAAATGTACATTTAATCTTTGTAAAAACAAACATAATACAAATACGCAAAATACGTGCAGAAGGAATATCCAATCTTCTTCTGAAACCTAACTCTTTACAGAGATGACCACTTATAAAATGTTGTATTTTTATGGAAAAAAATAAATTTAACATATATAATCTCTTGGGGAAGAAGTTAAATACAAATTAATATTGATAAAAATAAATGGTATTTTGATAAAATATGGTGTTCTGGAAGTTCACTGAGACTGGATGTCTTCCTTGTGAATGAGCAATAGATTTTTGTCATAAGGATGTTGAAGAGAATCATAACCATGATAGTTGGAAGGTAGGTTTTGAGGGTAATAACAGGTGGATTCTTGAATGAGTCTGTATTAACATGACTGAATGTGAAAGTTCATTCATCTATCAAGATTCCTTGTTATACATTGGAGCAGTATATAATAGAAGAAAATGTCTACTGTTTTGGTGGTAGCAGATTATTAATACCATGAATATCTTTCCCATTAGCAATGATGTTGCTAGTTAGGGTAATAAAACATCTGCAAGAAAACAAGCAAGCTCAGAGAGCACCAAGGACCCCTCGTATCTTTCTCATTCTGGATAAGAAATGGATCACTTTAAAGTCCACCTCCAATAAAACTACAAAACAAGGACATTTATTTTCCCATCTGAGCTGCAGTATAGACTGCAGAAAGATTTCTAATGAATTAATAACAATCAACATGGCTAGATATTCAATCCCCATTTTTGAAAATTCATTCAGAATGCACATAATTCATCTTTTTCATTTTCTATGCTCTAATATAAAATTGTTAGTAATAGGTTGGTTTCAAAAGTGTTTATATTAAAAAAAAAGATTTTGTTTAATGAAGCATAGGTAAAATCCTGTCATCTTCAAGAGCAGAATTTTGATGGAATAAATTATATTTGAGCATCATCATGACCACTACCTACTAAGTTACTCTTTTAGATATTTTGTATACAATGGGAGCTCATGTTTTCATATTTTAACATTTAAAAAAAACTAGAAAAGACTGATCTGAGGAAGCCATACATCCAACTGTTAAGCAGTTTTGTCATAGAAGAGACAGACATATTTTGCCTGGATTGTGCACTGTTGTACATTTTGCTGTAGTAAACCATGATTAGTTTCTGAGAAAAACATGGTTCCTGAAGGATTTGACTGAATCTAGTAATTCTCAGCTCAGAAATTAAAGAAGGGTTTTGAACCAGAACAGATAGAAGCAAATGATGTCAACAGGTTATTCCCATATGCTACTTGGCCTTTTCAAAATAGCTTTAAAAGCAAATGAAACTTTTGTTCAAAGCTTTATTGATTTTATTTCTATTAGAAATTGTCCAAGAATTTCTTATCTCAAAAGAGGTAAGAGGCTATCCAAACTTCTTTTGGATTTATCACCATTCCACAACAGGTCCATTGATAATTAGCTTTTAATTTTTGAGTCTAAAAGAAGCATGTTGACACAAATAATAAAGCAACTGTCACTCATAGTCATACAAATTAATTTTAAGATATATTCAATTTCACAACAGTTGATGTCAGTAAAATATGTGAACCAGCTCATGGTATTAAAGGGTATTTTTCAATTAGTTTAAAATGAGGGGAGTTTTAAATGTTTTAGAAGCTGAGTTAGTATTATGGACCTGGGAGAGGGGGTGATGCTGCCCAAATAATGAGTCATTTTTTAAACCAAGATTCTCAGAGGAGAAGGAATAGAAACAGCTTGTTAAACCTCCTAAAGCAGTGTTTCTCAACCTTGACAATTTTAAGGCATGTGGACTTCAACTCCCAGAATTCCACAGCCAGCAATGCTGGCTGTGGAATTCTGGGAGTTGAAGTCCACATGCCTTAAAATTGTCAATGTTGAGAAACACTGTCCTAAAGTATTTTAATTTGCCTACTTGGAGAATTGCAGACACTTCCACACAGATTTTTGAGGGTGGAGAGAATAAAGAGAAATTTTGGATTTTCTTGTCCAATACAATCTTAACAAATTTTGTGAATATCTTAAAAATACAAGGGCCTTGTTCTCTTAACATATTTGACTCAGCTACTGATGCAATCAAATATTTACCATTGCTTCCACAAGTTACCATTGCACTGACTAGGACAATAGGATCTTCTGGACTGGGCAGCCATGATAAATTTCAGCACCACTATCACCCCATCCCCATTTTAGGTATACAAAATTGCCATTCACTCTGTTTATGAAGAGGCTTTTATCCCACAAGCCTTCCCATCGCAGGGATGCTGGCAAAGCTTCAAGACATCATCCCTTCTTTTCCCATCAATCAGGCACCAAAGGTTGTGGGAAGGGAATGGCCTTCACAACAAATGGTGATAATTCTAAAACAAAGGCATATGTGTAGTGGTGTGCAAGTACATCATCACACAAATGCACATAAATTATGTACTTCCATCCTAATATCTGACACAAGCTTGTGAGTTGCAGCTTTTGTGTCATGATATCATTGTGTTTTCTTATTTGCCTCCATATAAACATTTATATCCAAGGTTCAATTTACACACAAAAAAATGCTGGTTTCTGCTGGCTGTTTATCTCTGCAGCAACTCCTTCCTCTCAAAGAGGCTGTTGTAAGTTCAATCACTTTCAATTATTTATGATCCAATGGACCTCATTTTGCCCAGATTCTCTGTTAGTAACTGTTTCTTTGAGCTCTCGTAAGTGTTGTACATGCCTGTGTCCTAACTCAGGGGTCCTCAATCTTGGCAACTTTAAGACTTGTGGACTTCAACTCCCAGAATTCCTCAGCCAAGAATTCTGGGAATTGAAGTCCACAAGTCTTAAAGTTACCAAGGTTGAGGACCCCTGTCCTAACTGATCACCTCACCATACGACATTTGAAAGACCTGATCCTTTGAAGATAAATGATGGTAAAGGAAATAAAAGGTCTGCACTATTCCCACTTTCCAGCATGGTGTCAATTTACCAGATGCTCCAGGGGGCACTGTTGAGCCATAACAAATTATAGGATTTGACACACAGGGCACATTTTAAATATGTTTGAACACCAAGCTTTCCATATTCCTTAAATATATGCAAAACAAAACAGGCATATGTTTTATATTGCTAAGAGCCAGTGATGGATTTTGTCTTTGGTGAGAGTTTATCATACTTAATACATTCTGTAAAACTAGAAGATAGAGCACCCACATATTACTAAACTTTGCAATTCTATTTTATGAAATTGATTTATCAGATTTGATAGTGTATGATCTGATGTGTAATAACCTTGCTTTGTTGAAAACTTCTTTCACAGTGATGGAATGCTTTTGTAATATTCTATCTGGCTATATAAAATGCTTCTCTTACTCAAGCTGTTTACATTTTCCTATAATGTATTGACCTGAGGTAGTCAATAGAATCCTTACAAAGTTTATCTGCGCTGGAATTTGCATCACAGTTCATTTTCCTGACATAAAATTAAAGGAACATGAATGCTCCTTCTTAACTAGGTCATAGGAAAGAACAAGTTGCTTAAACACCCTGATCAAAATTACAGACTCAGTCAACTAAACCTGAGAGTTACTTTTATTGTAAAATAGTCCCAGGGCTATTTGTTACCAATGTAACTTCTCAAGTCCTCTGTATATTTTCCTAGGAATTACCTTTCTCTTTTCTTTCTGAAATAAATAAACTAAAGAGGCTAATCTTGCCTCCAGAAGTTGTGAGTGCTCCAGTCACTGGAGCAACTGGATAGTTATTTATCTGGAATGGTAGAGGGTCTCCTGCTTGAGCAGGGGGCTGGATTAGAAGATTTCCAATAATAATAATAATAATAATAATAATAATAATAATAATAATAATAATAATAATATATTTCAAGGAGATTCATTATCACCATTACTATTTGTTATTGCACTATTTCCTCTGTCAACAATACTGAATAACTCAGGACATGGCTATCAAACATCAAAAACATCTACCAGACTATCCCATCCCCTTTACATGGATGATCTGAAGCTGTATGGAAAAACATCATCTGAAATAGAATTGCTGCTCAACACTGTCCGTATATATAGCCAAGATATTGTAATGGAGTTTGGCTTGGACAAATGTGCCACACTTACTATCAAACAAGGAAAAATAATGAAAACTGAAGGAATCAAGATGCCCCACGAAAATAACATTAAGAGTCTGGATGAGGAAGAGTACTACAAATACTTGGGTATCCTTCAAGCTGACAACATCAAGCACACTGAAGTCAAGAAAAAGATTAGAGGTGAATACATCAAGAGAGTGAAGAAGATCTTAAAGTCCAAACTCAATGGAGGAAATACCATAAAGGCAATCAACACCTGGGCAATCCCAGTCATTAGGTACACAGCTGGAATAGTGGACTGGACTCAAGCAGAACTAAAAGCAATGGATAGGCAGACCAGAAAAATAATGACAATGAATCCTGCCCTTCATCCACGCAGTGACATTGATAGACTTTATCTACCAAGGCAAATAGGTGGGCGTTGAATGCTACAAGTACATCAGATGGTTGAAGAAGAAAAAATGGCTTTGGAAGAATATCTGAAGAACAATGATGAAGATGCACTGAAATTAGTATATCAGGAAGGCTTACTAACTACTGGAGAGACCAAACTGGCCTACAAGAAAGACCAAATGAAGAACAGAATAGAGGCATGGGAAGACAAAGCACTACATGGCCAATACATGAAAAAAATAGCTGGGAAAGCAGATAATAATAAAACCTGGCAATGGCTAAGAGCAGGAAAATTGAAGAAAGAGACCGAGGGACTAATTCTGGCTGCACAAGACCAAGCCTTAAAGACAAATGCATACAAAGTCAAAATTGAGAAGACAGCAACAGACAGTAAGTGCCGCCTATGCAAAGAAGCTGAAGAAACAGTGGACCACTTGGTAAGCTGTTGCAAGAAGATTGCACAGACTGATTACAAGCAGCGGCATGACAAAGTAGCAACAATGGTGCATTGGAAGATCTGCAAAAAATATCATTTGCCTGTAAGCAAAAACTGGTGGGATCATAAAATAGAGAAAGTCATAGAAAATGATAAAATTAAACTGCTCTGGGACTTCAGAATTCAAACAGACAAGCACCTGCAACATAACACCCCAGACTTAACAATTGTCGATAAGAAAGACAAAAAAGTCTGGATAGTGGACGTGGCAGTGCCTGGAGACAGCAGAATAGAAGAGAAAGAACTGGAGAAGATAACAAAATACAAAGACCTACAAATAGAAATAGAAAGACTGTGGCAAAAGCAAGCAAGGGTAGTACCAATAGTAATAGGCTCCTTGGGCGCAATCCCAAAACAACTGGAGCACCACTTGAACACCATTGGCATTGACAAATTTGCTATTAGTCAATTGCAAAAGGCGGCCTTATTAGGAACTGCTTCCATCCTGCGACGATACCTGTAATACCATCAAACATCCACATCTGCCTATCCCAGGTCCTGGGTAAGGACTCGATAGGTAGACAAAATGCCAAATCCAGTCTGAACATCTGGCTGACTGTGCGATAATCCATAATAATAATAATAATAATGTTGGAAGGGACCTTGGAGGTCATCTACTCCAATCCCCTGCTCAGGCAGGTAAACCTATACCATTTCGGACAAATGGCTGTCCAGTTTCTTCTTCAAAACTTCCAGTGTTGGCGCATTCACCGCTTCTGGAGGTAGGTGGTTCCACTGGTTAATTGTTCTAACTGTCAGGAAGTTTCTCTTAGTTGTAGGTTGCTTCTCTCTTTGGTTAGTTTCCACCCGTTGCTTCTTGTCCTACCTTCAGGCGCTTTGGAAAATAGCTTGACTCCCTCTTCTTTTGTGGCAGCCCGTGACATATTGAAACACTGCTATCATGTCCCCCCTCGTCCTTCTCTTCGTTAAACTAGACATACCCAATTCCAGCAACCGTTCCTTATATGTTTTAGCCTCCAGTCCCCTAATCATCTTTGTCGCTCTTCTCTGTAGTCTTTCTAGAATCTCAACATCTTTTTTACATTGTGTTGACCAAAACTGGATGCAGTATTCCAAGTCTGGCCTTACCAAGGCATTGTAAAGTGGTATTAATACTTCACATGATCTCTGCCTAGCACTGTGTTGGCTTTTTTGGCAGCTGCAGCACACTGCTGGCTCATATTTAAATGATTGTCCACTAGGACTCCAAGATCCCTTGGAGTCTCTTCCAATTCTGTTATTCTGTTATTCTGTAAAATAGGATCTCTGTAGATATTTTGATCGTTTTTAAGGAGTCTTTTGGGAAGATGGAAGGCAGCAGAAATGTTTGGGATCAATAAGTAACTTATTCTGCCCATCATCCCTGACTTCCAAAAGTTCAGGGAGACTATATTCAGGTGGCCATTGATATCCTGTTTCACATTTCCATAGTTGGAAAATAAAGATCAGAAATAGAGATCAGCTAGAATAAAGTAGTTCACCCATTCTGGAGTGGTGGTGGTGGTGGTGGGCTCTGTGTGTGTGTGTGTGGTGTGTGTGTGTGTGTGTGTGTGTTACTCACTCCCCAACATGGTGGATGGGTTTTTACAATGTATAAATTATTTTTTCCATAATTTCATGAACTGTGTTCTTGTTCTCTGCATTTCTATTGTTTGGAACAGAAGCCCTACATTTCTATCTCCATTTTTATGCTGTTGCGGTTTGTCACTTTACTGGGCCTAACTCAAGTGTTCGAGATTGGCAATCTAGGGCTACACAAAGCTTTTTTTTGTATGAGTATATCAGGCCTTGTGACATAACTTTGAGTTATGTGAGAATGATCTGGCTTTTGTGAGAATGGTTTTGAATTAGGAATGCCTATTATTCTGCTACAACATTGACTAACTGTGAATCAAACTACATCCACTGCTCAGACAAGTTGTGTAAGTTTAAATATCCAATCAACTCATAAGTGGATCTTCAATCCAGTTGAAGATATTTTATCTGAACTGCAAACATCTAGATTAACCATGGTAATCTGAAGTTAGATTTTTTTGTACTTCCTTGTTGCCATCTAGTTGTTATTCAGATTCTTGCAACCTAGATACAGTTATGTTAATTCATGATTTAGTTAAACAAATTGTGTAAATCTAGTCTATTACTTTATTGTATTAGTTCCAATGGTGGGATTCAAATATGTGAATAACCTGTTCTCCGTGTGGATGCTGCTTCCAAAAGTCCATTCTGGGCCTGGGCAACAAAAAATTAGCTACTGGTTCTGCTGAAGTGGTGCAAACTGGCTGAATCCCACCACTGATTAGTTCCCCAAATAATCTAAGAGGTCTGGAAACCTGTCCAGTAAAATTTGGTAAAATGCACATTATCAAATGTTTTCTTATTCACATGATTATTGCAATTCTCACTGCAGAGGAGAAAAATGCAAAAGGCAACTCCTGTTCCAGCAAACTAGCATTTAGAATCACTGTCACAGAATGCAATGAAATTGAAGAAAACCTATAAAATATGCAATGAAGCAAAAATACCATGATTGGTAGTCAGGCCTGCACAGCATGAGAAGAATGGCCATAAACACTAATCAAAGTGAGGAATGAAAGGGGAGAAAACATTTACAAATAGAATTTTCCTCTGCCTGGGGAATAACATGAATCCAGTTAACATCCAATTCTCTCCTTTTTTGGTCAAGGGCTTCATGACCTTCTATACAAAATTATTACTTTCTTCCTTGCTTCAAGTCATGTAAAAAGAAATATAAAGTTACAGGGTTGATCCTCCAATTAGATAAAGTGAGAACATTGCTTAAAGGGATAAGTGCTACTGTAAAGTTTTTCATTTGAGTATCTACTATAGAGCCTGGCCTTCTTCCAAGTGATATTCCAACAGATGTGGGAGTGTCCTCTGCTATCTTGCTACTAATAGCAAAATATCTCACTTACACCATCCATAATGTCGTGCAATGTAATTCTGACTTTCTTACACATTAGTACAGTGATGGCGAACCTTTTAGAGACCGAGTGCCCAAAACCTGCCCCCCCGCCCTGTTCTGCCTCCCGCCCTGCCTACTCCACCCCCACTCACCCCCTGCGCCACCCACCCGTAGGGCCATGCACTGCCTCAATGGCCCACTGCAGATCACCCAGGCAGCCCTGCAGCACCATGGCAGCTACACCGTCCACCAACACCCCGCAGCATCATCTGTACGCTATAGGGCACGAGGGCAGAGTCTTGTCCCTGCTGCCCTGTGCTGCTCTGTGCAGGCCACACCCGGGGGCAACTGTCCTCCAGGGAGATGCTGGTGAGAAGGGGGCCACGGGGGGAGGCAGGGCTAGGGCAACAATGCATAAGCCCACAGAGAGGGCTCCGAGTGCCGCCTCTGGCACACGTGCCATAGGTTCGCCACCACTGCCTTAGTATGTAGTGCTTTAACTGTATTATTATAACTGTACTACTATGTCTGCCAAATTCTACTGTAGTTCTTTTTAGAAATGGTCAAACTTCCAGTAAAAATTAAAGGTGCTCTAGTCATCTTTGAAGAAGCAGCGACCTCACTACAGCAGAAATTGGCACCCAAAGGCCCAACACTAGATGCCAAAATCTCTCTGGACAAAGAAGACATCGTGATATAAGCCACATGTTCTCCAGGAAGTTGATCCCTGTAAATAAACTAAAGGAATGGAAATGTTTGTGGTTCGCTTGCAAGTTGAACAGCTGAGAGGTATGGAACTCCATCTATATTCACAGCTGTGATGTAGCCTAAGTGGACAATAAGACCAGCCAAGGAATTTTATAAATTGAGAAAGATTTCCTTTTACAAAAAAATAAGTGTTCCTTTTGGTGAGTTTCATTTTTTTTCTTTTAATTACAAAATTAAAAGAAGATTTAAAGACTTAAAGCATGAAGAATATTTGTCAGAAAGCTTAAAAAGCAATGATATAAGAAAGCTTAAAATGGATAAAGGATAATGTTATTTTTAGAAAGATTAAGTTTTCTATAAAACTGCATTGAGAAAAACTAACTGAATTAGGCAAGTGACTCAGATCTTGATGAGATGTATGGATATTATTTGCTTCTTACTAAAAACCATAGACAATTGGTGGAATTTACAAAGCAAAAAATAAAAGTAAATTGAATAAACTGAATACTGCAGTAACCACAGAAATGAAAATGTGATCTGTACCTGAAATTACAACATCAAAAGCACAGGAAGAAAGAAGAAGAAGAGGGGGGGAGTTTGTTTTTCTCTTTTCCCTTGTTAAACACTTTCACTATTAGATTGCAACATAATGATGTCACATAAGGCTGCACAATTAGAGGACAGAAGAGGATCCTTAGAACAGAGAAAGCAACTGCAGAAAATATTGGATCATCTTGACCATAAATTGGCTGACTCACCTGAGACTAAATTTACAGCTTCTTCTAGTCCAGCCTCTGCTCAAGGAGAAGAGCCTATACCATTACAGATAAATTGCTGTCCAATCTCTTCTTAAAAACCTCCAGTGATAGAACACCCACAACTTCTGGAGGCAAGCCGTTCGATTGATTAATTATTCTCACTGACAGGAAATTTCTTCTTAATTGACATTTTTGGATAGGGAAGACACAAAGGCAAAGACAGATAAAAATTTATTCTGTAATTTGCCTTTGTGTCTTCCCAATCCAAAATTCAAGATTTGGAGAACAAGAAATATTTCAAGGAATGTTTTGGTGCATTTTGTGAGGATTAATTTCTGTAACAGCATTTCAATACAAGACTGAAGATTAAGAATGCAGTTGTAATTATCCAAAAAGAAATCCCTGCCAGAATTCTACTACTAAGAGAAAAGAATACTCCTTTTTGATTAAAAGAATAAAGCAAAAAAAAGATTTCTTTTACTGTCTCAAATTAGGTTTGATTTTTACTTTAAACAACAGAGATTCTGATTGAATTCTGTTCAAATGGTGAGATAATTTTTGGAAAATTTTAAAGGAGAAGAGGTCCAAATACAGCCTACAGAGAGAACTGTACAAAAATTACAATAGATGCAAAAATACTCTAGCAGAGATGATACTGAGAGGATAAGTATTTCTCATAAAATTAAATTTTTGTAGCAACAGCTATCAATGTTAACTGTAAGAGAACTGAAAAAAAGAACGATGTAAAGCAAAAAAATTGAATTCACAAAGACCATAGGGAAACTGAGAAAAGAAATGGAAAATAAAATGATATTGAAACTTCAAGAGGGAAACACTGTATTAACATGGCTATACAAAGACCAAAAAAAGTGTCGGGCCAGGTGGATTGTTGGATTCTTATTACAAATATTTTGAGGATAAAATTTTACAATCTTTGAAAAATACAATGAATTCTATTATATAGGGTGTAAATATGCCAGAAACTTGGAAAGAGGCTAATATGGCACTAATATTTAAAGAGGGACAAGAACTGAATTTAACAAAAAATTATAGGCCTGTATCACTATTGAATAATGGTTATAAATTGTTCATGACAATCCTAGCTGATAAGCTGAAAATAATTTTACAAGAATTCATTCATGATAAACAATATGGATTTTTACCTCAAAGATAGTTGAAAGGCTATTTCAGAACATTGGACATTCTAGAATATTTGGAACAGCACAATAAAAAATAAGGTGCCTTAATTTTTTTAGCTGCAGTGAAAGCATTTGATAATTTGTATTGGACCTTTCGATTTAAAGTTCTAGACGATATGAACTTTGGAAAGAATTTCATAAAATGGGTAAAGTGGATCTAGCACAGTTGTTGTTAATGGAAATCTAACAAAACCACGTAAGATGCAAAAAGGAACTGGACAAGGTTGCCCACTGTCTCCCCTTTTGTTTATTTTGGTTCTTGAAATTTTGAGTAGACATATAAGATAAAATGAGACGATAGTGGGAGTAAAAATTTAAAGAGACAAGTTGAAAATGTCTGCAAATAATTTGGTGCTGATCTTGGAAGATCCTTTAAATGGACTTGAATTATTAATGGAAAAACTAAAAGAATTTGATACATTAGCTTGTTTCAAGATTAACAAACAGAAGATAAAGAAGTTAACAAAAAAGTGAAGCTGCAATATCAAATAGACTCAATGAATAAAATGGGTTTTAAGTTTGAGAAGAAAAAAGTACTTTGTATTTGACAAATATGAATAGTATGTGATTTCAAAATAATTATGTTAAGACATGGAATTAAATTTTAAAAGATATATTAAGTGGGACAAAATGCAAATGTCATTGTTAGGGAAAATTTCTGGAATTAAGATGAATGTTTTCCTAGAATCTTATTTTTGTTTCAGACAATAACTTTTTTTAACAATCGATGTGCCAGTTAAACAATGGCAGAAAGATATATCTAAAATTTAGTGGCCAAGAAAAAAAACATGAGTTAATACAAGTAATAAAAGAAAGGAGGATTGGGCTGATTTGAAAGTGTACTGTGCAGTTTGCTGTCTTCTCTGGATGAAAGAGTGGATGCTGCTGAGAAACAGAAGAGTATTGGAGTTAGAAGAACATGGTTTGAGTCTTGGGTGGCATGGACACTTATTATAAAGTTAAGGTTAATGTAGACTTCAAAAATCAATGTCAGATGTGCATATTGAAAATGTGAAATAGATATAAATTCAGGTTGTGTCCAAAATATCTTTGTGGCTTTCAACACAAGAAACTTTTCATAGATGTGAAATGATAAACATAAATGGTTAACCTATTGTGACATATTAGAATCATGTCAAGGGGAATGTAAAATAAAATGAAAAGATGATCTGATGACAGAGGGAGTTTAAAACATCATTGTGTATAAATGATGAACATGTTATTCCTAAAGTACATAAAATGCATTTACTGAAATTTGAAATAGAAGAACAAAGAATGTTTCATCAAACGGGCTACATTTTTTGGTTACTCATACAAATGGAACTGTAAAAGAATATGCGGATGAAATATTGAAATTTAGATTGTGTTATAATTTTGAAAAGAATCTTATAAAATGATGATTTCAAAGAATAATATACAATTGAAAACATATACAATTGAAAAAAGTCACGGAACTTTGCTTTTATACATGACAACTGCAGCAAGATTATTAAATGCACAAAGTTGAAAAGACTTGATGTTGTAAGAAGGTATGATAGTTTTAATATTACTAAATTTTTAATAGAATGTACTTAAAAGGATATAGTCAAAACAATTTAATCTATTTTTAGACACACATATTTGTATATGTGTAAAAATGTTATTCAGCTCTGTCTTATCTTTTCAGTAATCCATTCCTCTTTTGTAATTTTTTTTGTTGACATAGCTATCTCAGCAGAAAGTATCTTTAAAACAAAATAAATTCTTAAAACACATATTTGCCACTAATCTGTATTAGAAGAAAAATCATTAGATGCAAGGAGAATTCAAATTGAGCCCTAATTATATAACTATTTCATTGGGCTGTATATTGGGCCAGAAGAAAATTCATCTACATCTAGGAAGGTGAAAGGCATGTCTTCAAACATTAGCAGTTTGAGAAATATAAATTAGAGGGACAGATATGGTAAAAAAGAAAAAAAATGGAACATCTAGTTTCGTTAGCAGTAAAGTTGTGAGATTTAAAATAAGGCTAAGAGGTGTGTTTGATACAATTAGCTGTACGAGATAGACCAGATGAGGAAAGTGAATACAGATAGTCCTCAACATATGACCACAACTGACCCCCCAAATTTCTGTTGCTAAGTGAGACATTTGTTAAATACGTTTTGCGCCATTTTATGACATTTCTTGCCACAATTGTTAAGCAAATCACTTCAGTTGTTAAGATAGTAACACTCTTGTTAAGTGAGTCTGGCTTCCTCATTGACTTTGCTTGTCAGAAGGTCAGAAAAAGTGATCACATGATCCTGGGACCATCATAAATATGAGTCAGTTGCCAAGCATCTGAATTTTGATCACGTGGATGCTGCAACAGTTGTAAGTATGAAAAACAATCACTTTTTTCAGTGCCATCGTAAGTTTGGTCACTAAAATAACTGTTGTAAGTCAAGGATTATCTGTACACAGAAAGAATCAAACACTAACAATATCCTGCAAGTCTGACTGCATTTTCTCTTCCTTTCTGGTTATACCCAGAGATTCAACCAATCTGAGTCTTTTTTCTAATAGTTTCCCTCTTTCCTCATCTCATGCATGCTTCTGCACCTATTCTTGTCTTTACAGCTTTTGGATGGCTTTTCCAAGGTCATCTCCATGGCTCCCCACACTAAGTCTTTGTATTTCATCACCCCTCTTCCTTCTGTTAACATCTTCTGAAAGAAATCTTAAAAACCCATTGGAGCTCTAGATAGAAATCTTGCTATTCCAACCATGTTCCTCAGTGAAAGGATTATATATCACCTGAAGCAACCCTGCCCACTTCTCCTTGCTTAGCAGGTTGAAGTGGGAAGCCAATTCTCCTTGGCCTTCTGTTTCACCTTTTCAATGCAAGAGCAGTAGGCAAGATAATTATATTTCAGGGAAATGGAATGAAATTTTTTTGACACTTTGATTCCTTTTCAACCCCCTTCCTCATCACTGCTTTCTGTCATGCCTCAAAATGCTGCAGATTGGTGGGGGGAGAGTTGGAATGTTGTTCCAATAGATCTTTGCTGGACTATATTTAGAGAGAATTTTCTTACTGCTTTCTCATTTTCTCATGGGGAATCTATCATAAGCTATTACGTGGAGTGGGCATGAAACATGGAGCAAGTTTGAAGGAATAGAATAGAATAGAATAGAATAGAATAGAATAGAATAGAATAGAATAGAATAGAATAGAATAGACAGAGTTCCTGCTCTATACCATTTCAGACAAATGGTTGTCCAATCTGCTCTTAAAAACCTCTGGTGTTGGAGCATTCACAACTTCTGGAAGCAAGTTGTTCCATGTTGACATCACATTCTTTGATTTTTCCCTAAGTAGTTGATCTTATGATGAGGAAAATCAGGGCACATAGATGGCATTTATTCATTATAAATATTGAAGGACCAGATCTGAAGGACTGAAAAATCTTTAAGTTATCACAAATAGCTATATACAGGAAAACCCATACTCCCCGACGCTTCATGCTTCTGTGTAATGGAGGACACAGATTTGCATCTTGATCAACTGAACGTTTAAACACTTGATGAATTAGGAAATTAGGTACTGAGTGACAGACATTAAGAGATAAACATTCATGTATAAACTAATCGACATCAGACTTTTTTTATCAATGTAGAAAAATTGTGGGAAACTGAGGTTGTCTGTCTGGTGATGCAAATCCACCACTACACACTTGTACATTGATGTCTGATACAAATATGTAAATTGTGATTTTGCATAATTCAGTTATCTCCAAATGTGTGAACTACAACTCCCATCATCCTCAGATAACTTTCTCATTTCATCCTCTATAAACAATTTGCTACTAATAGGAGAAGAATGAGTTAGGCTGCCATAGGGTCTTTTACTTGTTGTTATTGCAAGAAAAGAAGATGGATGCTGAATCTTTTTACTATATAAAAATATAAAAAGTAATAGTACATGGATTTTCTAATAGCAATTCCCAATACAAGTCTCTAGGAAAATATTAGCTGTATGCTTACCTAATTTGTTCTGTAGAGTTCTCAACTACTCCAGTGTCTCAGTGAATAACTTATTTAACCCAGTTTTTTTTTATTCTAGCTATAACATTTTGAACATCCCCATCCTGAAAATTCCAAGTTATTATTTAGAATTAATTCAGCACTATTGGGTTTTAATTTTCGAAGAACTATTTTTTCTTTATTTTCTCCTGAAATCAGGACAACAGTAACTCTGATTTTGTTTGCCTTTACAGCAGTAATAGACAGCCCCAATCAGAAACCTTCTGAATGTATTGAAATGGAACTCTTTCAAAATGCTCAATGGTTATGCCCAATGATCAATGAATGGAATTTAGTTCACAGCTAGAGATTGTCAGAAGACTGAGTTATCTTTTTTCCCCAACCAACTTTCAAGGTAGCATACATAATTTCCTATCTGTTTCATCTTCATAATAATAGAGAAAATGCAACTAATTCAGAAGCATCCCATTGTCAAGGGTTGAGCTAACAATCAGCATTTAAATTGGAAGAATGATATGCTGGTAGAATTAGTTTTGTGAGAAATAAGAGAAAGCAGATGGAAAGCAATAGAGCAGAAGGTAAAAGTTTAGAGCAGACATGTCAAACTTGTGACGTCATGTGATGTCGTGCAATGTATTGGAGCTTTTTTGCCGTTGCCGGCAATGGGGTGGGCATGGCTCCAGTATGATGAAACCGGTCCATGGGCCGGCAGTTTGACACTCCTGGTTTAGAGGCACAAGAAGAGTACCTACTAGTTTATGTCAGTCCTTCTCAGTTTCATAAACAATTATTTGTGCAATAAAGGAAAGTACATAACTATTCTATTACTAAAAGATAGCATCTCACAGGAGAACAACTACACCTGGCTGTCAAACTAGAAGGACTACGATCTGTTTTAGAAAAACCCAGCTAAAATGGTGCTTCCATTTCTTTATATATTTATTCTAGTGGCAATTGCATCATGCATCCTGAATATTTATGAGACTCAGGCTTAAATTATCTTTCGCTAATATGGTATCCTCCAGAGATGTTAGACTCAAACTCTTTTTCAAGCTTATCTAGCAGGGTTTTTGGCCACATTCAATGGATGCTTGGAACTATAATCTAACAATTCTGTAGGAGATAGAAGCCAGGCTGGGACATTTCATGATTACAACTGCAAATACTTACCATTTTATCTCAATAGCCAATTGCATTGAAGATGCAACTCAGACATGACTTTATAAAACATAGGTCCCAGTGGTGCCTAGAAACAATTCTACAAGGAGTTGAGAATTTTCTACAATTAACTTCTAAACTCAGCAAATACTTCCTCATAACCAGAAGATAGCTGAAGATAGCTAATTTAGGAATACTTATATGTGGATTGCGTAAAACTGGATGGAACCAAGAAAATAGAGTTACATACTGTATATCTCTTTGATTCCCTCTAGTGGTTGTCTGAATTCTTGCCAACAAGTTGTAGCACCCCAAATCTAATGCAACATTTTACTTGATGAAAAAGGCCAATAAGAAATAGATAACAGCATATTTATTCTCTATGCTAACCTTTCTTGCTTGTATTGAGAAGATAAGGTAGCTCACTATTTTTCACTTTTTGATCTTATGGAAAATTGTGCTATCTATGCCATCATGTTATAAAGTATCATAAGAAATAAATGCTAGTATAAATCAATTGTAAATTAAAAGATACATTCTGACATGTTGGGTTGTTATTTTAAAATAACATCTGAAGAAAGAGAATAGTGATGGATTTATTTTTCGTTCTGACAGATGATAATCCATCATCAGAATTTTTGACAATGCTCCCGAATAATTAAGCAGCATGGATTCACCTTATAAGATCCACTCTCTGAAAGCTGTTACCAATCATTTAATACTTAAATACTAGCTGGAATCCAAGAAGCTCTGATTAAAACTAATGTCATTGTTTAATTCAAAAGCTGAAATTAAGGGCAACAACTTTCTCCATTTAGTGGTTATTTTAGAAATGCATAAATCTACCCAACTTTAAGATTACTCTGGCAATGTATAGCATAAATAATCATGCGATACAATTAAAAGTATAAAAAAAGTCCACCGAAACTGCACAAGAAAAGCAACCATTAAAAGACAATCCAACAAGTAGGATGAGCCATCCACCCCAACCCAAGGCCTGGGTTTTGATTGAAGCCAGGATGGAGGCCAGACATATCTTGGTGAGAATAGTTTTGCAGAGGGGGAGGTGCTGCAACAGAGAACATATTTTGAGACTTCCAGAATAATTAATTTTAATCTGCTTAATCTTTTCTGATGTTCTGGGTGATTTTCTAAGTTTCTTGGCCCTTTTAACATCTTTTCCACCAACTCATGCCACACTCACTTTTCATATTGTTGGCAATGGGATGAGCTATTGCAGTATCATATTCTTACTTTATATGTGTCTTTAAATGCATCTTTTCATCAAAAATAACAGAGAAATTCTCTTTGTTATACAACCAGAAGACAAGGTAATTTAGAGATAAGGGCAGAAGCTGCCACAAGGATGCTTTCGGTGATCCTATGTAATTCCACCAGAGAATGGTATTTTAGAGTGCTGATAGCAGGAGGTACAGGAAGATGGAAGTCAGATTTTAATCTTTGTTTCATGCACAGCATGAACGCTGTTTCAAGACCAAACAAGATGAGTTGATGGAGATCAGTAATGAGATACCTCATCATCTTACCTGGTGCTAAAAAACAGTGATGGAGGCAACAAACAATTCTCATGTGAACTGTACTTGGGGAAATAACATTTCATTTCTTTTCCCTCTGTGCCTTCCTCTTGATTTCCCTTATCTCCTAAAACGTTGTTATTTACTCCATTAAGATGAATAGCCATGTATGTTTACATAGCAAATAACACCAGAAGATCAACAATTATTATTTGGACAACATAAAAGAAAGCCCATCCTTAGCACCAGAATTCCAGCCTAAACTTTAATCTCCAACCTCTCTCCCAGTCCTTAAAAACAAGAATAAAACTAATGTAATTAGGTATGTCTGAAGCCACTTAAAAGCATGATCTCACAAAGTGAAAAGTTCTAATATGTCAGTATCGGGAGATTTAATTCAACCATGCTACTTAAATTTCAGATTATCATCTACTGCCATATGGCATCTGGAAAAATAACATCTTGCAGCCCTGGAATATAACATATTGGCAGTGGTTTAGATGTCACTGAAACAAAAAGCAACCTGAAAGTAGCTTTAATGTTTTATTCATAACATCTGAAACTCCCATCTGATTCTCATGCTAAAACTCTGGGTTAAATATTCAGGTGAAAGAGAAAAAGAGAATATAAAGTGTATCACCCACACCACCCAGGACTTCCTCCACTTTACTAGGCAGCCCAGGGTGAATGCAGCAGTAATGGTTTTCCCTGATATTCCTGTCAGTATCTTTTTTCCCCCTTTCCTTTACTCAGGGATATCAGAGAAAGGCTTTAAAAAAGGAAAATATCTTTCCTCTCCTACTAATGAAAGAAAAAAATACTTAAGGGCAATTTAAGTTCAACAGCCATTAGTCAAACTGCAGAGTCCTAGGCCACTAAGACATGTTATCAGACACACAAGCATATAGGTCTGTTTTTATACTATTTACTTTATGAGAAACAATGGGAAGCATTTGGGATTAATAGAACAAGAGCTGGATTCAAAGAATAAGTTTAAACAAAGGAACTATAGGTAGACTCCTTTCAGAATAAAGAGTGAGCTTCAGGAAAATAGCTATGTAATGAATCAGACAGGGTGTTGAGCACATCTAACACAGAAGAAAATTGCACATGCTGCTTACTTATTGCTTTTGGAAGACTGCATGTGATTTTTGAGTCTTGAAAAATTCTAATTTGTCAAGCATGTTCCGTTTTCTTTCTCATTAGCCAGTTTTCTTCCTCGGAAAACTCTAAGATAAAAGCCCTTAGTAAGCTCTCTCCTGGCTAGTTAACTTCATGGGGTGAGGTTAATGCTTCTTAAAGAGGAATTCAGCCAAATGCATCTCAAAAAGTTTCTTATCAGCTGGTTGTGGTCAACTGTATGTATGTGTTCTGATGCAGCAGGGACCTCCAATGCTAATGTGGCTAGAAGTCGTCACAGTTCAAAAACTCTTGGTGAGGGAACCCAGTTTCCCAGAAAAGTGAATGCTCAGTAGGAGTGCCTCCTGATTATAAGATTAAAAGTAGATGAAGGGCTCACAATTTGACTCAGGCTAACTGATTAATCTTTTTTCCTCTAAATAGAATCCAAAGAACTTAGAAAAAGTGTCTACTCCTACTCCATTCATCCACAGAACTCTTCCCTTCTAATTTCCATTCAACTTAACTTACTTCTTTCTCTCTTTGATGTTTAACAGTGGAGGCACAAGCAACATCCAAAAGGAACTTTTCTCTTCTCCATGAAGTCCTGATCAGCAGCTGCTCATCAACAGGACCATGTCATTTAACAATTCATGGGTTGTATGTATGTGTGTGCAGATTTTCAATCTGACAATGTGAGGAGATTTTCTTAATCTACAAAATAAATTGCCAGGTTGAACCCAATGGAAAAATAGAGGATGCAATTGCTTTTTAAATGTATGAAGTAGCTAAGTGGCCTCCTCCACCTTTAACTTTTGTCTTGCTGAAAGTATACCATATTCTTTGCAAACTAAAGGCTTCTCCTGCATCTCCTGAAATAGCAAAGTGGCCAAATGACATCCTATCTGCAAAGAACTTGTATTCAACAAAGTAGCACCTTTTGTAGTCATGCCATTAAAGAAAATTAAAACTTATCTTGTGCATTTTAGAAAGGTGGATCAACCGATGTCTGATCCCCTTGAGGTATTTCTCATTTTGATTATTCTATGGCCTAATGTTTACAATACTCTAAGCTATGAGGTAGTTGGTTTTATTTTGGCTTGGGTGATCAGTAAATCTAGTTGTATGGCTTCTATACAATAGTCTAGGACAATATGGTGTGCAAGCTCAGCCACATACTGCATGTTTTATTCAATAAGGTAAGCCATGAATAAAGAAACTATATAGAAGCAAAATTTTAGAACTTTTAAATTCCAGTGATGTTTTGAGGGAGGTTAGTTTGAGAAACATATGGAGTTCAAGAACTTTACTAACTTCTCTAGTAAGTTGCATGCAATTCTGCCATCTACTCCAGAATTGCTTGCAAACCATGCCCATAGGCTGGAGGAGTACAGATACCCTTAGATTTTTAAGATGCACCAGCCTTTACCAGGTGCTGCATATTAACACAAATTATAATGCTATTTAGATAAAAGCACCTATATAATCATGAAAATATTTTAAGGTTCAAATTTCAGACATTGAACATCTTATTCATAATCTTTTTAGCCATGAATCTCATTGCTTTATTTTATTTTCTTTTTAATGCCCAATTCTACTTAATGTGTATTTTAATGGCTATGAGGGAAAGATTCTTGGAGGATCTATGGTTGCTAGGAAACTGTTGCCTCAGTTGTGCAGATATTCTACACTGCACATATTATTCTACATCAGATTTTATTGTGGTTTGACAACCTTAGGAAATGGAGGTTGGTTTTACATTTTTTCCAAGGAGATGTTGGATGGATTTCACAATACAATAGAAATTGTATAGAAATACAATAGAAAATACAATAGAAATGCTTGAAATGTCATCATTATGCAAATCTAGTATCATCATTATGCAAATCTAGTGTCCCTGTTTTATAATCCCAAACTAATATTGTTCATCTGACTGAGCTAAATCTTCAAAACTTAAAGTGATATGATCCCAGGGGCAAAAATAGATGGGAAGGAAAGACTGGGCAAGTACAGGGGAGGTGATCGTGTAAAAGAAGTACATTGAAGTGGTCTGGTCTCAGGGAGTGAAGGAGTGAGAAAACTGCTGAATAACTATAGAAAGGAATATGAATGAATTGAGGGGAAGAATCTGATAGAAAGACTGAGGGTGGAGTTAATGAGATGTTCAAAAAGAGAGAGTGAGAAGAACAAAAGGAAATCAGTAAACTGGTATATTAACATGATACAAATAAGGATAATTTGTAAAGATAGAATGGGACAGATGTAGAGTGAATGATGTTTGTCATTTTCTTCTTTCCTCCTATTTGTAATTTCTTTTGTTTCTACTTTTTCCTCCTTTTTTCACTTTGCATAATATTACATACCTTGAACTATACATCTGTGGATATATATGTGTGTATACACATTTTCTCAGATATTCATTGGCCTGGCCAAGTGCTTATTTAGATGGATATTAAGTATATTCCAATGTACTTAATATCCATTTAATGTCCAAAAAATATAAAACAGTTCTTCAACTTTGCAATTAAACTTATTGAATCAAAGTATATTAGATTGCAACAATTACTCAAGAGCTATAGCAAAAGGGCAGGGGTACAGTCAGCAGATTTTTGCTCTTTGTGCTATGCATCAAGCAAATAAACCCCAATCCTCTGAATGTGTCATGGAGAATTATTCATGAGTCTACTTTGCCAACTCAATATGTTTTAGTTTAATTAATCTTTAAAGCAACATCTTAGTATTATCAGAAGCTGGCATCTTGTAAGTTGTGTTATCCACATTAACAAATTCAATATTGGTCAACTGTGTTCTTCAGGGACCCTCAATGATCTCTAAACAAACAAATGTTGCTTATTGCTAAAGCTTAAGTAAAAAGTTTGCAAAATCCCATTCAGAAGATGAAAACAAGAATCAGGAACCAAAACAACTCCATACGTTTGGCCTACAGTATGAGTATAAAAGATATCCTTTTCTTCATTAAAAAATATTCATATTTTTGTGCTATCAAAAATAGCTGAATGATCGGAACATTTTCTGTTTTTCTGCTTATGGTCTTTGTAGAGGCAAGTATAGTAGGGAGAGATGAAGCAAAAAATTTTATGCATTTTACAGAGTCATTGTGGATGTCATCCTTATTTGTCAGTTCTAACCTATTGTTAAAAGAGCCAGTTTGGCATAGTGATTAAGGCATCAGATTAAAAACCAGAAGACTGTGAGTTCTAGTTCCATCTTAAGCACATAGCCAGCTGGCTTACTCTGGGCCAGTCACTTTCTCTCAGCCCTAGGAAGGAGGCAATGACAAACCACTTCTAGTGTTGAGTTCAGGGTTTAGTGACCGTGATCTAGACAACAGATTTTCTGCTATTTCACTAGCATTTTCAGAGGCAATGTCTAATGCAGACCACAGGGAACTGGGTTTTTATTTTTATAGCCAGGTATCTAGACTGCTGTCTGTAAGTACCCTTTCAAAATCTTGCCAAGAAAACTGCAGGGATTTTTCCAGGCAATTGCCAGGAGTTAAAACTAGTAATAATCTACTGTTACTATTCCTTACTGGTAACCATGCTTTCATGAGCTATTAAGCGGTGGGGAAGAGGGATAATCACTTAATGCTTTCTTTTATTGACCTTTTATAAGTATAATTTATTTCATGAGTATATATTATGCTTGAAAGCTATTCATCAGTTTCAATGTTGATGTTCCAAGGTTGAAGTGTGCTTCTTTTTGAAATGTCTTAAATCCTAAGAGTGTGTTTTTGACTCAACTGCTTTGAGGGCTTTTTTTAAATAAGAAGAGAGATTAGATTAGATTAGATTAGATTAGATTTATTATGTATTGCATAATAAATTTGTTTAATATTCTTCAGGGAAACTGGACAATGGTAGAGCATGAGTTCCTTGACCTCATTTGCCAAAATAAGGGTGCCACTATAACATTATATTTTTAGAGTATTTTCACTCTACATTGGAATATAAGAGAGCCATATAGTGGAAGAATGGCCATGTGGTTCATTATTGACCAGTGATAGGGATTGTGGCAGATGCTAATGCTGATTGGTAGAAGAGTGGTGCAGAGGCTTTCAGAAAGCCTTATTCATGCTCAGCATGGGAATGTCTTCAAAATATGTTTCTATCAAAGAATGCTGGTTTTCCCTCATGTGGTCACTCGTATGGTTCAAATACATGCCCATATCACTTGATGCCTTACCAATAGATCAGCGGTTCTCAACCTATGGGTCACGACCCCATTTGGGGTCGAATGACCATTTCACGGGGGTTGCCAAACAAGGCTGTCCACCATTTTTTCTCCCTTTTCTTTAGCTGTGCTACTCCCTTTTATTCTATTGGCTTTCGAAAGCCAATAGAATAGACTCTCTTGAATAGAGTCTAATTCTATTGGCTTTCAAAAGCCAATAGGAATTGTCCAGGCTGTCTTTGCCCTGCTGAGCCCACCAAAAGCCCCAGTCTGCAAATGGTGCTGCAAGGCAAACTTTCTGGAAAGCTTCCTTCCCTGCTGAGCAACTACTAAAAGTAAGTAAAAGAGGGCCAGAGGTGGAGGTGGGAGGCCGGCGGGCGCAGGGAGGGTTGCTGGCGTGCATGGGGCCCGGCGGGTGCCTTATCTCCCTTGGGCTGGGCCAGTTGGTGGCCCAGCCGGTGGTCACCCTGCACCCTCGCTGCCATGTGCCATGGCCACCCAGGAGTGCCTGGGCCTGCCTGCCACCGCACCAAACGTGCAGTAGCCAAGGTAAGGCTAGTGGGGCAGCGGCGGGCGCAGGGAGGGTTGCTGGTTGCTGGTGCGGGTGGCTTACCTCCTTTGGGCTTGGCCAGCTGGTAGCCCAGCTGGTGGTCAGCCTGCGCCGTCGTTGCCGCTTGCCGGCTACGCCTCAGCCGGCGCAGGGGGCAGCACCATGCATGCGCGGCACTCCCGGGCTGAGGCAGTTGCTGGGCGATGGCTCACGTGCAGCCGCAGGAGAGGAGGCGGAGTGTGCGCGCCTTCTCCTGCCCCGCCAGCAGGGAAATACAGGTAGTTCTCGACTTACGACCACATAGTTGGGGTCGCGGCATTGGGAAGGTTGAGAACCACTGCAATAGATTGTACATTTGGCCCGAGTATTCTGGCTGGTGGGGTCAGAAGAAGGGTCTTCTCTGCTGTTGCACCTGCCCTCTGGAACATCTCCCCCTCCCCCCTGATGTGAGGTTGGTCCCAATCTCCTGATCTTCTGCAAGAGCCTCTGACAGTTCGCTTGGTGTTCCAATGGGGGAGCATCACAGTGGTTGATTAACAACAGATCCCATCACTCTCCATCCTGCTCCTACCCTCCCCATCTTTTCATTGGGCTGCTGTATTTGGCTGTATGTAGTATTTTATTTATGTTTTTATCTTTGTACAGTTTTTATTTTTTATGATTGTAAACTGCCCAGAGTTACCTCGAGCTAAGGTGGGCAGCCAATAAATTTTATAAATAAATAAATTTGGATCCCCCCCCATTTTTATGTTCAGGCTAACACGAAGTTAAAAAGGAACAAAAACAATGATTAAGTTCTAATTAGGTGGGAGGGTGTCACAGCATTCTTATATGGAATTACTTGGAATTGCCTCCATTGAGCTCAGTGGTGCCTACTTGTAAGTACAGGTATGTTCATTTAATGGGTAACATATATTGAATTTAGCCAATGATCTTTGGCCAATTGAAATGTTAACTTGTGCTTAGAAATGCAAATCTTGATGCAAAGTGTAACTGCTTGAAAGTAGCAGCATAAAGTACAAATTGCATTTTCTTTTTTAAAACGTCTCTGTAGCCTCAGTTTGATTTATTTTGCCTGTTCCCTCTCTTTCGCTGTGCTAATGTATGACAAACAGTAGTAAAACCCCAATTGTTATTGTCATTACTGCAGTCTTTTGACATTTATTCCAGGGCTCCTACCAATGATATCAGTGTCGCCCTTGCTCCAAAGTAAATTCTGTGCTCACTACATTCCCTCTTCTCCTTTTCCTGCTGCCAAAACTATAGTTCCACATATCCCACAGTGGTGGGATTCAGCCGGTTCGTACCACTTCAGCAGAACCGGTAGCTAATTTTTTGTTGCCCAGGCCCCGAATGGACTTCCAGAAGCGGCCTCCACACAAAGAACCGGTTGTTCACATATTTGAATCCCACCACTGCACATATGGTAATTTTTCAATGCCATTATGGCATTAAACTGAGATTTAAATCGCAGGTAAAAGTTTTATAATTCTGATTTAACTGAGGACCAATGCAAGGTTTCCTGGTGAGCATGTTTTTTTTTTTCACAGCTCATCTTTCTGGCCCTTACATCACATGGGTTTGTACGAAGGCACATACTCTTCAGAGATACAAGCAGCATTGGCAACAGCGGGTGCTGCTGAATCATTGACAACTTCAACCTTAACCACCTTCTCGTGCTTGCCTTGACAACTAGTCTGCTGAACTGCAATTGGATGAAACTCCTCTCTAAAAATAGCATCACATATTCACTGAGTGTTCCTTTGGCTTTGCTTCCCCCCCCCTTTATGGGAGTATGTGAAGAATGGAGGAAAGTAACGGGAAAGAGGAGAAGATATGACACCTGTGAGGAGCCAATAATCATTTTAATAAATATGGGTTGCTTTTGACAAGAAATATCTAGAGTCATATTTCAATATCTGCTTTGCAATCTTAACAGCTACACATTTTGTGTGGGAGTTAGAATTGATTCTTATGTTTATAGAGAGTGACCTGGAGAGAAAACTGCTAAGCCACAGAGCAGCCTGAATCAGGGTAGGAGATGAGGAGATTTCTTTTATAACCCTTTGATGACACAAATATAAGTCAGGCCCAAGGCAGCCTGTAACTTGAGCTGCATTCATTGTGATACTCTATTCAGCATAGCTTCACAGCTTTGAAAAAAATATATTAAAAAGTGAACATTTTAAAAAAGAAATGAAGGGAAGGGAAATAATAATAATTTAAAAATAATAAAAGGGATTTCTGGTGAAATTTTTCATGTATGTGAGCAATCCCCTCGATATGAATTCATTTCATCCAGCAATGACATAAATTTTGGGGATGGAAAGAACATAAAATGAGGTGGTGCTGTGCATCTAACAAATAGTTTCTTTATATTAATCCTTTATTGAGTGTTTTTAAAGGTTACTTTATAACAGTGGTTCTCAACCTTTTTAATGCCACGACCCCCAACCGGTCGTAAGTCGAGGACTACCTAACCGGTCGTAAGTTGAGGACTACCCAACCGGTCATAAGTCGAGGACTTTCCCTGCCCAGGAGCGCCACGCATGCATGGTGCCGCCCCCTGCGCCAGCCGAGGCATAGCTGGCAAGCGGCAGAGACGACGCAGGCCGACTACCGGCTGGGCCACCAGCTGGCCCAGCCCAAAGGAGGTAAGGCACCCGCTGGGCCCCACGTGTGCCAGCAACCCTCTCTGCACCCGCCGGCCTCCCATCTCCCACCCCTGGCCCTCTTTTACTTACATTTTTAGTAGTTGCTCAGCAGGGAGGGGTGGAAACTTCCAGACAGCTCGCCTTCGCTGCAGACAATTTTCAGCACCGTTTGCAGAATGGGACTTTTGGCGGGCTCAGCAGGGCAGAGACAGCCTGGACAATTCCTATTGGCTTTTGAAAGCCAATAGAATTAGACTCTATTCAAGAGAGTCTATTCTATTGGCTTTCAAAAGCCAATAGAATAAAAGGGAGTAGCACAGCTAAGGAAAAGGGGGAAAAAATGGCGGACTGCGTTGTTTGGCGACCCCCGTGAAATGGTTGTTCGACCCCAAATGGGGTTGCAACCCACAGGTTGAGAACCGCTGCTTTATAACAAGGTAGTCCTTGCTGATTCAAATTCTCATTTATTCTTAGACAAAAAGCAGTATATAGAGACTGTTTAAGAGATATTATCGGCTATATTCCTCATTTACAGTCTGTAGCACAAGCCTATCCATGTTATCACCTGGGGGGAATCAGCCTACAGTGTTCAATGAGTCTTACTCCCTAGAAATTGTTTAAGGAACTCAGCCATACATATCCCCAGATCTATCCCAACAAGTGTGAGGAATAGTTCTAATTATTCCACGTTGTGGCAAACAAGACATTTGTTCAAAATAAAAGCTTTCATCATGCGCTCATGATGGATGTAACTGAGCTTAGGTATCAACGCAAAGGTTAAACCACAAGTCAGTTTGGTTGAGTAGAGGAATCTGAACTTACAAAAGAAAATATTTCTGAAATATTTGAGAAAGCAGGACTAGAATTCACAGACTCCCTCTTGCCTTAATCATTAAATCAACTTGGCTCTCTACTTAATTTATGTTTTATGTATTTTTATCATTTATCAGATGTGTACACTGCCTAACGTCAAGATACGCTAGGAAGTTCACAAAGTAAAAATACAGAAAAAATAGCAATAAAACAGCATAACAATAAGCACAGAGGAGAAAAAAGGTGGCAAAACCAGACAGCAATTAAAACATAGACAATCCTACTCAGAAGGGACTGAACTGGGCAAGCAGCCTAGTGTTCAAGGCTCCCAAAACACCAGAAGGGTTGGAGCTACTCTGATCTTTGGAGGGAGGAGGGAATACCTCATTCCAAAGGGTAGCTGCTGCTATAAGTAGTAATATTTCATTCCTACCTTTATTTTCAAAGTAATCCTACTATGGTTAGGGCCCGGATATCAATTTCTGGGGTCTATTTCTTCAGCTTTTTTCACAAAATTAGTCTATTCTCTTTTCTTTTTTTTATAATGCAGACATTTTAATATAACTTCCTCTGTTTAGCCATTATTACTTACGCACAGCTATAACTGTAGCTCTTCAGCTCAGCATCCTTAGAAACAAACCTTCAGAGAGTCTCCCTATGCGAGGGACATGCCACATTTTTAGTTCTGCTTAATAGGCCAACTCTGTCCTCTTGTCAGTTTTGTAAAATCCTATTTGCACAGTGCTTGCCAATCTTCCCATTTCTTAAAACCTAGTGACACTTTGATAAATCAGGATGACAACAAAAGAGGAAAGGTCATATCTCAAGGTATAGGAAACTGTAAAAGAACAAATTCAAGATGTCCAGATTTGCTCTGCCTGAAAAAAGTGCACCAAATGTCTAAATATAAACTTTTGTGCCTAAATGGCACAATGCAATTAAAAATAGCCCATATAAATGTAATATCTCTACATTATGTTGCACACCAGACCTTGTTTACAGTTTAAGCTTAATACTAAGTAGAACTATGTGCTAGTTTTTTGATTATGTAATCTTCTGTCTTTCTGTTACTTCATCAGCCCATGTTATTCATAAATACTTTGGATCTCATAAGGTCAAACTCAGCTGAGTTTATCGCAAATGAATTATTTCAAAAAGTGTGACATTGTATTGTATTGCTCCCCATTATTTAACCCAATTAAATGTCTTAGCTTTTGTTCCATAAACAAAATTAATTGAATATCTACATAGATTAATATTTTAAATATATATGTGGAGGATTTATTTAACCCCTGGTGGTGCAGTGGTTAGAATGCAGTATTTTGCAGGCTAACTTTGCCTGCAGATGGGAGTTCAATCCTGACAAGACTCAAAGTTAATTCAATCTTCGATCCTTCCGAGCTCCGTAAAATGAAGACCCAGTTTGTTGGAGGCAGTATGCTGACATTGTAAACTGCTTAGAGAGTGTTGTAAGAGCACTAAGGATCAGTATATAAGTCTAAGTGCTATTGCTATTTATATGATTTTTATAGTTGCCTATTTCACCAAATTACCCTAAGTTCTGGTTTTTCTCTGATGATGAAATTGTATATTAATCTTTTGACATAGGTTAATCTCTTTGCCCTATCTCCCAAGGTCTTTCCCACAATACCATTACATTCCCACATACCTTTGTTTGTTTGTTTGCATCCTGCCATTATTATTTTTACAAGTAACCTAATTCGGCAAAGATATCCAATACACCTTTCTCCTCCTAAATGTCTGTGGAGATTCTCAGTCATCCAGGTCATAGTTGTCTCAAAGGTGCTTTTTAAAAAAAGGCAACTGGGCTGTTTTTTTTTTCCCCCTTCAGGAAGAAGATCTTTCTGTTCCCCATCCAAGACCAGGGCTTTTTTTCTCATAGAACGCCCAACACAGAGTTCCGGCACCTTTTTTGGATGGAACCTTGTAGGGTAGGCAAGGCAGGTTGTATGACGTGTGAGTTCCGGCACCTTTTTTTTTTAAAGAAAAAAAGCACTGTCCAAGACACTTCATTATTTGTGATGGTGGGGAAATGGAAGTAATGACAGTTGAGACTGGATGGGGGGGGGGCGCGGAATGGATGGAAGGTTCTGACAGGATGATGGGAGGGGGGATGGAATGATTGTATTTCTTTGCAGTCAGCTAGTTGTTATCCCACTTGGGGGGTTATCTATGCCCTCAGGATGACATGAATCAGAATGTAAATGGTTGTGGAATCTTCTAAGGTTTAAAGTGTACAAGTACATAGTGTTGTGAAGTTTCTTAGATAGGAAGTGAAATGTCTTCTTCAAGTAAAAAACAGTGCAGTTGCATTTTTGAAAAAGCATCTTTGAGACTTTCTCCTCCTTTAGATAGTCCTTGACTTACGACTATAATTGAACCCAGCATTTATGTTGCTAAGTGAGACAGTTAAGTGTGTTCTCCCCATTTTATGACTTTTCTTGCCACAGTTGTTAAATGAATCCTTGCAGTTATTAAATTAATAAGCGGGTTGCTTCCCCATTGACTTTGCTTGTCAGAAGGTCACAAAAGGTGTTCACATGATCTGGGGACACTGCAACCATCATAAATATGAACCAGTTGCCAAGCATGCAAATTTTGGTCATGTGACCATGAGGATATGCAAAGGTTGTAAGTGTGAAAAATGCTCATAGGTCACTATTTTCAGTGACATTGTAACTTTGAACAGTCACTAAATGAACTGTTGTAATTTGAGGACTACCTGTATTTTCCCTACAACAACAAGGTGAACTGGGCTGAGAGGGAGTGACTGGCTCAAGGTCACCCAGCTGGCTTTGATGGCTAACGTGAAACTTGCTCTCTTGCTTTCTAGCCTAGTGCCTTAACCACTAGACCAAACTGTCTTGACCATTACATCTTATATGTGCTTCTAGTTCTTTCAAAATATGCTGGGCCAACCTTGCTGCATTTGGTGGCTCTCTGATTTATTTGTTTAAATGAGACCCTTGACTGTTGCCCTAAAATATTGCCTTAATTGCATCTTTGCACTTATCTGCTTTTTTTGTCCCAGGCCAGCAGCAAAACTAGGATTATAGTGACCTTGTGGCCTAGGTTTGGTATAGTAAATCACATCATGTACAGAATTGCTATATGGCTCCAGGACTTGAAATATTAAAATATGGATTTCTTCATATTATGCAGACATGATATATACTATAGCTATGTTCTGCAAAACATGTGTTCTCAAATAATTCCCAAAGGATAGTCTGAAGACATACTTTGCTGAAACTAAGCAGATCAGTATCTACTCAGTGTCTAAATACAAAATTACCTAGGAATACTGTACGGCCAAGAATTTAGAAAAGCCAAATCAGTAAAAATCAGATTCTTATATATTAGATCTTATCTATTTCTGTGAAAAATCAAAGCTGATTTGCACATTCATGATAGACTTTCATCTGTAAATGAATCATCACAATATTTCTGTAACATGCTCTTTAATGAAGCCATCCATCTATCCATTCAACCTTCTGTTAAGTCTAAATGTTTAAGTAACCAAGGGATGTCAGTGCAAATGTGGACCTGGTTCTGTGGACAACATATATTTGAAGCATTGTGGAAAATTCATCTAGAAATGGCTCTTGGCTTCCAGGTACCTCTAGATGTGTCCAATCTTGATTTTTGCTTTCTGAAATCCAAAAATACAAATGGTATAGAAGATTATTTTTAATATAAATACAATATCTTCTTTTCCTAAACCAATTACAGTAACTGAATATATATGTTGCCTCAGTTTCAAATTTTCCTACTTCATGTACAAGCTGTTATGCCAAAACTTCTAATGAGATATAATAATGCTAAACTCAAAACTGGTCCATTCACTTCAGTGGAGTACTCAACTACTTATTGTGTAAATTGATGACATTGGGGGAAAAAGCATTTAAATGGATATAAAAATCTTATTTACCCCATGCAGACTCTAGTCTTTACTACTAGCATTGAATGATGAATAAACATCATGTATGAACCAGTTTGCAACTGAATTACTTAGACAATTCATTGTTCCAAGAACAATGGTTGGTCCATTACATGTACCCTTGTGAGCTATTACACAATAACAAAACTTGGTGTGCTCCACCATCAATAGGTTTGGCCACTCAAAGCTACTGTCTGAGTTACTTAAGATCTATACTGTAGATCTATACTAACCAGCATTGTCATGTTAAGATTTGCACCTGTAACTTTTCTTCATAAAAAACTTTATGTCTAACCTTCTATGCTATTACCCAAGCCCCTTATGGAATAATGTGTTGGAGCACAATAAAATCTGATACAGAATGTCTTTGAAAAAGCTAAAACCAATGGAAACATAAGAGCTTCTTGGAAGGTGAACATTCATTTCAAACCATTTTGGGACATGCACACGCACACACAGATACGGACACACACACAATAACCTGAAAAAATGACAGTGTGAATGGACATGGTCAAATGCTGCATAACACTTACCGACTGTGGATTTGACTAGTTCGTGGGATATTCCTTGTGTGTAATATAATCCCCATTTGGAAATTAGGCTTTCCTGAAGAACTATGGAGTCCTTGGGGTTCTTTGAGCTTGGTTGTATGCTTACAGACTTTTTGTTACCCAACCAGGTAACAATTTCAGTGCTAGAATGAAGTGGGGTTTGGTCTCTGTTTAGTACATTAGCTTGTTCTGTCAGTGTTGTTTTCTCCTTGGTAGTTCCTTAATTAGGCTATTGTTTATCGCTAGAGTGAGAATAGTCTATAAACAGAAAGCAAACCCCATTCTCTTTTAGCAGATGTTACTGAGTTGGGTAACAAAATGTCTGCAAGCAAACAATCAAGTTCAGACAGCCCCAGCTCAACCTACATATATTCCCATCTATTGTTTTTTTTTTCCCTGAAGAAAGCCATCACTGTGTTTCACCTTATGCAAAAACTAGTTATTCCAAGGATTGGTAGCACACAGCCCTATGTTGTTGCTTTGTGACCCCTCTGATTGCTAAAAAGTAGTGCATAGTTATTGGGAGCTGTAGCCAACACTTTTGGTGGTGCTAAGTTGGTGTAAATATCTATCGCTGCATAGTCATCTCTTCAGTGTTCAGCAGCCTCCCTGTCTAATTACACTTCCGTCTGAAGGGTAGATGTCATTCCTCTCAATGGACTTTTTTCAACAGTAGTGCTACTGCCACTATTAAGAAGGGGTGCATTTCTTAAAAGGTTATTTTCTTAAAGGCATTTAAGGCATGTTCTTCTTCTCTTTATAAGATTTGGACATTTTCTATCCACAAATTTGGTGAAGAGTTTTAAAAAGCCATTTGTGGCCACCTTTACTTGCATTCCTGCCTGCTCACTAGTTCAGTGGTCTAGAAGCAAATCCTAAGAGATGTTGGATAGGGCAGCAAGGTAGTATGCTAATTATTAGGAGAGTGCAAAGTTAGAAAGGATACTTTGTATCACTAATGCTTTTCACAAAGCAACCCTTTGAAGCTGCTTTGTAAAAGCATGGTAGAGCTGCTGAAGGAGTTAATTTGTGTTGCTTACACTTCCCTTCCAGTAGGTAGGAATTTGTGTAGGGTCAGCACATTTGCAGAGGTCTCTTTCAGCTACAAGAATCTGATAGGGCGAATCATGTCTTTACTGCACACTGAAGAAGCAAGCCTCTGCCAACTTGCACAAATCTATTAGTTATACATGTAGCTAGGTTAGGTTACTATGCTAGATTTCCTTTGAAGATTGCTCTACTCCCAGTAAGGCCCATTCATCAACAGTGGGTCCACCACAGTGTGCATTGTAGTAGTAACCTCTCATTCCCTTGATGTAACTGATAAAATAGTTGCCAAAAAAGGTTGACCACAACTGTAAAATAATGTTCCTATTTCCCTATACACCTCTGATCTTCTTTCTTGTTCTTTCCCTGCAGCTGTATGAAGGATGCATAGACATAGGAATGTGCACTGATGCAGATGGGAACCCGAATTTGATCTTCTATGTTTGTGTAAAACATAGGAGATGTGGGCTGATTCAGGAAATTGCACCAGCATATGTTAGTTGCTTGGGAAACACAAGGCCATGTTCATAGCCATAGGGATGGGGGTGGGGGGGAGATAGCATTCCAGTTGTAGAGCACATATGCCAACTGTTACTCTTGAGATTTAGAGTAATGAGGCACACCTATTGGTGTGACATTTTGATAGGATGTTTATTCTTGCACATCAAACAATATGAGAAAATAGGGGAGGTAAAACAATAGACTCTCCATGCGTTTCACTAGAACTGCCAAAGCAACAATGGTTTGGGGGGAATGATTTTACATAATATAGAAATTGTAAAGTGAATGGATCATGGGAAAACAGGAATGGTTTGGGGATCTGTTCTCGCTGAAAAAAACAAAATGCTGCCATATGGAAGTTCATTTCCTATTTTAATTCGTCTTAGCTCTCTCATCTAAGCACTTTCTGTTGCAGGCTACGGTATATAAAATCAGAGCACCTAAAGTAAAGGATCTTTTTACTTTCTGGAACGAAGCTTAAGGGGGCCAATATACTTTTGGAAAAATGTGTGTTGATAAGCTTGCTTTGTGACGTTATTCTCTAATTCACAAAATTGGGACGAAAGGTTCTGGATGTAATTGTACTAAGAATCCGGCGAAGGAAAAGATGCAGATGGATAGCGGCACATCCCCTAGCTGCAGACCAGAGCCCCGCTCTATGGCTTCATCGGGAAGCAACGGGTTAATCAGGAGACTTCCCGTTGTCCTGATCCGTACACCGCCACAACCCGGCGCCCTCCCGGCGTCCCGGACTACATCTCCCATCATTCCCGGCCGAGCGAGGCCTGCGCCGGTCGGGGTTGTGGGGAGTTCTGGTCCAGCACACCTGGAAGGCGGCAGGTTATGAGCAGGCTGCGGGAGGCAGAGAGTCGGGCTGCTGCGAGATGCGAAACATGAAGCGAAAGGGTTGCGTGTGCCTCGCTCTCTCTCTCCTCCCCGGCTCTGCGGGGAACGGGCGGAACCACTGGGTGAAGAGAGGCTTCCTCCTGGCCATGTCCGTGGGCTGCAAGCCGGAGAAGAGGAAGAAGGAGAGGGGGAGGCTCAGGCTAACGGCGCGCCCTGAAACTTTCCCCGAGGTGTGTGATCCAAGTCTGGGCAGGGAGGCGGCTGGTGCAGCGCGGTGCCGGCGCTGCAAAGAGGGAAGGAAAGCGGTAGAGAAGGAAAGGGGGGGGGGCAGAGAGAGAGAGAGAGAGAGATGCAGAGAGCTGTTAATTTCAAAGGCACTGAATTACGGGGGCGGGCGGCTGGGGGGGCGCGGGGGGGGGAGAACCGCTGATCATTGAAACTCTCCGCCCGAGTTTCAAGGCTTATGCGCACTCCATCTGCCGAGATCTTTGGAAACGTGACGATTAAAAGACACGCGCGCGCGCGCGCCCGCAAGAACCCATGCCAAACATCTCCGGTTTCCAGCGAAGCCAAACCGTTGGATGGTTCCAGCCGGCAGCCTCATTCGCTCTACCGCGTCCCTCCCTCCGTCCTTCCCTTCCTCCTCCTTCTCCTTCTCCTTCTCCTTCTCCTCCTCCAGCTGCTGCTGCTGTTCGGGTCTGCCCCTGCGATTTCAAGTTTCTCTCTCCTGGCATCCGAGCGGCACAGTAACCTGTTACTGGCAGCCGGTTCCCTCTCTTCCTGCCTCTCCTCGGCGCTCCACATTGAGTCATTCCATGCCTGCCCAGGCCTCCTGGGTGGCCGGCGTCTTTTCTGCAGCCTGCTGCGTTCTGCTGGAGTTTCAGTCTCTCAGCCCGCGCGTGTGTGTGTCTGTGTCTGTGTTCGTGTTAATGCTCACTCCAAGACGTAGCCTTCGTTCGCAGTGGGCTTGGGAGTCACTGACCGGCAGCAGCAGTCCTTGGGGTATATAGCCTGAACTATGCATTAATCTGCCCCCACCCCCGGAACTCTTCGCTCCCTTGCCATTCACTTGCTCCTTGTTTGATTTCTTATAGGCCTCTGCAGCAGAGATGGAGAAAATAAGGTAAGCCAACTATCTCCCCCCTCCACACATGCACACACACACATACACATTTCTTTCTTTGAAGGCAGTCTTTGGGTGTATGAGAGAGCCTTTCTCTGTCAGTAAGCATTGGTGCTCTCTGCCGTGCGCTGCATTTCCTGCTTTGATGTACCAGAGGAGCAAATGGCATGCAGGGAATGAGTGAGGAGCCACTTCATTTTTTTGGTTGCTGTTGAATGTATTTCTGCAAACATGATAATTGCAAAAGGAGCATCTCTGCCTCTCTGCAGGATGAAATGTTTCTGTTCCAAGATGTGAGGAACACTTGCTTAAACAAATGCAGTAGCCACCACCACCACCACTTCTCAGTTTGGCTACAAGAGCCTGCTTTCCCTGTTCAGTGAGAAAAGCCAGATCAATAATGTCCAGGAAAAGGATGGGCCGTGGGGGGTGTGGGGGGGTGTGGAGAGAGGGAGGGAGTAGGAGGTGGGGTAAAGCTACCATTAATATTCATTCATCTTTTTAAAAAAATCTTTGCATCAAATCATTTAATTGCTAATGTCTATTTCAGTGTAAATGTTGCAGCATTAATATTTGATTTTATGTTTTATGTTTTTTGAGTAATGGCAATCTCTTTTTTTTTAAAAAAAATGTTGTTTTCTCTGTGTTTGAATCGCTGTCTGCCTGTGGAAGTTTCTTCTGGATGTCACTCCCTCCTTTAAGTCAAGGAGGAGATGACAATTGGAAGAGGACAAGTGTTCCAGTTCATGTTTTGACTGCTAAGCCTGCTTTGGAAATTTCTTGTATGTCTTGCAGTAACTAATTCACCTTAGATAAAGGCTATAAGACCTTGTTAAATTGTTGTCAGCTCTAGCAAAGTATTTTAAATATATATAAGCAATCCTGAACACAGAACACTACAAGATTTATATTGGAGTAAACTAGTTTTGGGATGTGAACAACAAAGTGGAATTTATAATTTATTTTGTTTAAATAATTAACATTGAGGGTTATTTTCTAGGATTCTGGTTTATTAGCTTTATTTCTTCCAATTTTTAGCATTGTAGGCAGCATATCCAGTGGTTTTGGATTTCTCAATATTTAAAAGGTTTCCATTAAGCTGGCAAACCTTCTAAACAAAAGACAGCCAAAGTCAATTAAGAGCTGAGTTCTTGAAGAATGTGAATGATTCTGTTTCTGAGAATTTAGCTTGAAAAAAAATGGACTGGTTTATTTTTATGTGATTGTAGGAAAATGCCATAATGGAACATTCAAAGGATTTTAGAGTAGTTGTATGTGAAGTTCATTCATTATTCTTTTGAGTCATAGGAATTGAAGATTGGAATTTCTCAGGATGATGGAAAATGATTTAGTGAATATTCATTAGAGGACTTGAAGGGAATCAATAAATATATTGCAGTATGATTTGTCATGATATCCCTAAATGTTAATTATTTATACCAAGAACAACTTTGTCAATATTTTTGAGTAAGTTATTGTATGTAGTCCAACACTGAATTATGAAAAAGGAAAGGATTTGAAAGGAATGAACTAAATGATATCTTTCAAGGATGTCAGTACAAAGGATTTAAATCATAATTAGTAAGCTAGAAATGTTTTTGAAGTGAATAGATTCTTGTCTCCATAGTCATGATTTTTGTAGGTATTTTGTTAAAACAGTCTATAACAATATAAATCATAGGAAGGCCTAGATCTTCAGAAGTTGTATGTTTTCTCATATCCCAGTAATTGAGAACACAAATATGCCTTTTTTGACGATAGAAGGGACTGAAAAGAAAATAGGTTTTAACAGTATGCTAACAATATGATAGAGCTTTGCTTGATGCAAGCCAGATTTAAGAAGAGATGAAATGACATTCCCTAGAGTTTGCTGTCCTTAATTAAGCTTTAGGAACACTTTTTGAGAGGGTCAGATCTGTTATTCCACAAGGAAGATGGATCTTCACATAGATGCACATGACAAAGACACAGATCCCTTTTTTATATCCTGTGTTGATGCAATTTTGCTATAGTTATTATGAAATGTAAAAATCAAGGTACTATATGTCCTTAAAATCCTGCACTTGTTTTTGGGGTGTTATCTTGGTTGCATGTAAGTTCTACTGGGAATTGTTCCTCTCAAACACAAACTGGCAATCTGCTTCTGGATATACAAAGACATTCACCTCACTCTTGGCTTTCCAGCTAACTTTTCAAATCCCTGCTGAGAATACTTTGCCTTTGGCACTGTCTCACCAAACAGAGGGGGCATGGATACATCCTAGGCTTATGATGCTGTTTGGGTTACCATTTGTTTGTTTTAGCAATGAGCTTCCATTTACAATGCCTTAGCACTTTCTCATTTCCAGCTAGGTTATCAGTAAAAGTGTGCTAATGCTAAAAGTGAAGAGAAATGCTATTGTTTAAGTTCACACATGTGGCTTTTCTATCTGTTGGAGACCATCAAATAAAGATGAAAGAATCCTGAATGGGGCATTTAAAAGGAAATGAGACAGCTGTTCCAGTAAGAATCATGTAGGCATCCTTCGCCTTCTTGTTTTTCTCTCATTTTCCATCTACCTGCGCCCTTTGTTTGAAAAGCATCAGAAAAGTAAGTTTATAGCTATGCATGTTTTTCCCCAGAAATCTCTCATGCAAGACTGATTCCCCCCCTTGTAAGATAACAAGAAATCTATCTATCTATCCATCCATCCATCCATCCATCCATCTATCTATCTTAGAATTTTCTGCCAACAAAAAGGTTCTAGAAATCTGGTAGATGATTTCTCCTGAGGAAAGAGGAATTCTCCAGCCCTTTCCCAAAATCAGGGCTTCTCCCTAGCAGCGACTGCAACTCAATGCTCCTGAAAAGCTCAGTGCAAGGAGATCTATCTCGCCAGTATCTTCCCCTGGGAAATAATTAAAGTGGGAAGCCAGGCAGGTTGCAAGCCACTGGAGAGAGAATTCTACAGTGAAGACAGGATAGTTGCACACTTTCTTTGGCTACCTTGTAATTAAATTGGTGCAAGAGTAACACATAACCATTTACGAAAGCTTGTCTCAAATTTATCTTCTCAAAAGTCTAACAACTTCTTTTTCATCAAATTGAATGAGAATTGTAAAAAGAGGAATGATAAATTTCTTTGACTTGCACTAATATATATTTAAACATTCAATAATAGGTATCCAATCACAGCAGTGGTTTTTTCCCCCTGGTATGATGGTTGATAAGGTTAATTATCAGCAAAATCCCCAAAGGTTTTGGTAAAGATTTTTTTTCTCTTTGGTCTGGTGGGAGCACTTCCTTTTGAATCACTAAAGCAATCTCACCTTTTAACAGCTGGTGAGGCTGCTTCAGAAGCTGTTCCTTATTGTTTGCACTTGTACATGGATGCATGGACACTTGATTTTTTTCTCCTGAGATGAGCAGAGACTAACGGGAACTTTTTCTGAAGCAGTTGCACGAGCCTAGAAAATGATGCATCTATTTTAATGGTTAAGAAAACCAGTCTCAGATAAATGCTAGAGCAGTCTGAAGCTCCTCTTTTGAAGGATTTGTACAGCTCTGTCTTTAACCCTTACACTGAACTGCTTTTTTTTTTATTCTTATTCAGCATCACAAACTGTTACTACTTTTTTTTTAGTAAATTAGTTAAATGTCTATCCCTACCAGATCAGTAATCATCCATTGAGCATGAAGATTTCATGGTTTAGTGTTTAATAAGTCAAGGCAATTAAGAAAACAAGTGAGGGCAATATAAATGACATTTTTTCCAAGGAGTAATCACTTCAGAAGTAAACATGGTTTGCAATGGCATTCTCTCAGGCATATCAACTCAAAAGTAAATCATATTGAACTGAGTAAGATAGATAAATATTTGTGGGATTGCAAGCTGAGATAATCAGGCTCCATTCTACCAAAGGGTCTGAACATCTCCATAAAATGTCAGGGAAGGCCTTGATTCTCAGATTTCATGGGAACAGGAACAATGTTTGTGCCCAAATTCTGAGATCTTAGCATAATTCTGTATAGCAAGCATTCTTACCCAGAAGCAGTCCTTTGATTCTGTAATATACCCATGTGAAACAAACCTTTTTGGGGGGCGGGGGGAATCATGCAGAACATAGTTTTAGGCCAAAATAGATTAGTATTGGCAAAACAATGCCTGAATTAAGGTGCTTAGATTTCAGCTTTTTCATTCCGCCTATGTATTTATTTTGTACAGTCCTGGATACAGGTAGTCCTTGACTTACAACAGTTCATTTAGTGACCATTCAAAGTTACAACAGCACTGAGAAAAGTGACAGGACCATTTTTCACACTTATGACCGTTGCAGCATCCCCATGGTCACATGATCAAAATTCAGACACTCGACAACTGACTCAGATTATGATAGTTGCACTGTCCCAGGGTCATGTGACTTCTGACAAGCAAAGTGAATGGAGAAGTCAGATTCACTTAACAACCCTGTTATTAACAAGAACTGCAGTGATTCACTTAACGACTATGTCAAGATAGGCCACCTAAAATCTTTGTGACTAGAAGACCTCACTTTTTTCAGTGTCATTGTAACTTCAAATGGTCACTAAATGAATGATTGCAAATCAAGAACTAGCTGTACTTTGGCAAACAGACTGTATTAACCATTCTAACTTTAAGCTACATTTTTGCTTGCTGGAGATCCCAAGATACTTTAATAAAATAGTGGCCCGTAGGAGTAGATAACTTTCTCCTAACTGAAGAGCTGAGATGGCCACCATTTCCTCTGAAACCTGGGACCATTTTTATGCAAATGGAGTAGAAGTTGCTTTAAGACTTTCAGAGAAAGAAATTGGGTCTTCAGTCCCCTAGTTTATGCCTAGTGATATATGTAAAAGATAAGAGGGCTGCTGCTGTTTCCTTGCACTGCTCACCTTTCTCTTTTTCCCAGTAGTTATTTCCTCCTCTTCCACCAAACCAATATGAGAAGAAGACAATGCACTTTTTCCATTTGAAAAAAGAAAGAGAGGGAAGAGTAGCTTTTGAAATAGAACAAGAATGGAAACCAAAGATTGCGTTGCATAGTTAGTTGTCCCTCCCATCTACTCCTTGTTTTGCTTCTTTTGGGGTGATTCATTAAAAAGCCAATTATGTTACTAGAGATGACATGCACCATTTTTTAATAAAAGGCTAACAAAATTTTATACTAATGTTTTTCTAGGAGTAACAACTACCATATTACTGGTTTTTTTTTGTGGCAGCATTTCAGTTGGTAAACCTGGTTAATGTGGATAGGAGACAAACATGTCTTATTTAGCTGAAAGAAAGACATTTCTTAACTTTATCATCCTGGAATCCTAAGCAATGCCCTTTTAATAGAGAAGAATCTCAAAAGTTGAAGAATTGAGCCAGAATTTTGAACTTATAACAAAACTCAGCATGTTGGAAATATTCAGAAAAGTCGTTCAAAACCCAAGCATTCATGATCCGTGTCAAAGTCAAGGAATATTCTTGAAGTTACAAGATGTTAGAAGTTATGTTTGAATCAAAATTCTTTTCTCTATTTGAGATAAGATCATCTCTTTTTGATTGCATAAGCAAGTGCCTGTGTCTGCGTAGAAATAGATACAGAGCTGTACATCATTGAAGTGAGATCAAATAGACATTGCTGTGTGCTTTTTATGGAAAACAGGGTTGTTTAAAATTAAGTCAGGTGGTAACATATCTTCAAACGATTAAAAACAACTGTCTGTCATCTAAAATAAAATTGAAATGTTTGTGTAAAAATAAGGATAACAATACCTCATCAGAGATTGACTACCATTTGATAGGCAATACATGCCTAATGTTTTATGCATTTTCTTTGAGAAGATTGGAAATGCAAACTGCATAATGTACATATAAATACAAAATATATGCCAATTATGTTGGGTCTGATAGGTAAATGTGAACTAGTGACTCAGAATAACTACTACTTCATTATAAAATCATTGCTGTGTGGTCCACAGTCAGCATATCAGAAAGTTCATATATTCTACAAAACCAAAAAAGTATATTATATTTCATTTAGCTAAATTAATTTTGTATCTGTACCTGCACTGTAGAAAAGTGCAGAAGTGAAAGGTGTAGTTTAACTTTTAAATCTGTTGCATTTTTCTTCCTCCCCAAAATCTGCAATCTATCCTAAAGCTTTTTCTTAAAACAAATATAGTTAAGCCATACGGTGAAAGTCAAAAAGTAAATTAATTGAAGTGACTTTTGTACCTGATAAATCTTTGTACCAAATCTAAACCTGCAACTTAGCTGTTGTTTCCTTTTGTTTTTGAAATATTTATGTAATAGGGTCATCTGGCTAACCTGCTGAAGGCAAATCTACCATTTTGCATGTAGCTGAAAACTCTCTTTGTTGGCATGCAAATGTTGTCCATTTTAGAAATCAATGCATACAGAAAAAGAATTTATTGCCATAAAAAAGTAGGTGCAGGCAGTTGTTGCTTAATGACTAGTTGTTTAGTGACCATTCACTAAACAAAGTTCAAAGTTATGACTGACCTCTCCAGAGCTACTTACAACCCAAATTTCAATGATACAATGGTCACACACAAACATGTCCCATAATCGCATGATCACATTATTGGCATTTGGCAGTTTGGCGTCCATATACAGATGTTTGCTGTGTCCTGTAATCACATGACCACATTTGGTGTGTTTGCCAATTGTGGGAAACAGGTTTGCTAAATGACCGTGGCATTTTCATAACTGTGATGTTCGCTTAATAACCACTTCAAAATGGGTTATAAAATCAGTTACAGTCACATGATGATCCACTTAATGACTGTCACAATGTAGTTCTGGACTTGATTACTGTCATAAGTTGAAGACTACCTGTACATGTACCATATGGGGAAGAACCATATTCCAACATAGAACATTTTTATGAAGAAGCCTCTGCAATCTCAGTTACATAAACTATCACTTCTTTACTGTGTATCCTCTAGATCAGTGATTTTAACTTTGGCAACTATGATGTATGTATTTCAGCTCCCAGAGTTCCTCAGCCAGCATGCCTGGGCTGTAAAAATAGATAGATAGAGATGCTGCCTCTGTGTTTCTATTGGTTTTGAAAACCACGCTATTATCTGGAGAAAGATGGGTCTTTAGGGTAGCTTTTTCTTGTTTTATGGACTATTTTATCACCTGAAGTTTATTAAGCTCGTGCTTATGATTGGTTGTTGGTAGAGATATTGATTGTATATTTAATTCCATTTTTAATTATCTTGGGTTTTTTTATGTTGTATACTTTGTAATTAGAAAAGTAGTTAAAAATATTTTGAATGAATAAATAATCTCTAGCCATTAGAGTATATTTAAGCATTTTATACCACTTCTAACGACTTCTTAATTCTCATTCTCTGTAGTTTTTCAAATCCTAAATCCGAAAAACATTTCATAGTGAAAGTCAGATAAAAACAATCCATTAAAATAAATTGCGAGAATTGAAAGCCAGGGAATGTCCATTAAAAAATATACCTTTAGAGATGAGAATCATAGTCCAACATACACTGTCTGAAATGCATTAGGTTGGATAAGATATTTGCCCTAAATTTTAAAGAACAGTCATGATAGACAATGCTTCAACGATTCAAAAATGATCCGTTGGGTTCCCATCTATGGGTATGTACAAAGCACCTGCCTGCGACCCTTTAAACCAAGTATCTTTTCCAAGGAACACACTCAACAGCAGAGATAATGTGTGATCCTGAGAAAAGATGCACTTATTTTAAGCAGTTGCAAAGAGATACTACATATCAGTGTTCATGTGTGCTCCAAAACAGATTTTAGTTTTTCAGTCTGAAGCAACAGCATCCATAATAAATCACAATGGGATAAACATGATGGCACATATGCAGTGATATCATCATAGAGATGCTAAAGTTGTATTGTGACATCTGACACAGATATATAAATTATGGTGTTATGTGATGATGACATTCTGTTGCTTGCTTTTCTTTCCCTCTACTGCAGATGGCCATGATCCAAACATCGGCAGTATTATTTTGTTAAAGCTCTTATGTAAGCATCCCTTTTATACTTTGTTAAAGCAAAAAAGGACCGTTTTTTGAAGGTAATGACCAAGTTATTGACTACCTTCATAAGAAGTGCAGCTTACACCTAGGTTACAATCCCTTCAAGCTCTAGATAAAAGTTTACTTTTGCAAAATTTTCAGAAATGTCTAACTTCAGAAATTCTCTAGCTTTTTCATTGGGTTAATATTATGATATATTTTATTTTATTTTAAAAACATTAATCGCATATTGTTAATATTTTCTGTTACTTTCTTGGAGCTATTTGATGAATGGCAGATTAATGTTTCAAATAAATACGTAACACTGAAATTGTGGTAAGTTAGGACAAACTGCTAGCACACGTAATACATATCAAATGTATCTACTAGTCAAGACAGGTTTCATTTCGCAGAACTGAACCTCTACTAATCCTGTGATTCCCAAGACAGAGTAAAAGGACCAGTACTTTCTGCAGGTTGCATTGGCTCTGTTCAAACGCACTGTTTGTGAAGTGAATGTTTGTGAGGATGAATAGAATAGAATAGAAAAAACTTCTGTTTTCTATTTTTTACAACACCCATCAGAAGAAATGTTTGAAGGGAATTATGTTAAGGGGCCTCAGGCTTTTGTCTATCTGTACATTTTTTTGATCTGCCAGCCCATCAGAACAATAAATAAAAAAAGAAAGAGAAAATGGAAATTTGAAAAATTATCTCAATAAAAGAGGGAGTTGGATAGTGGCCAGAATATTACAGGTTGTTCCTTCCTGAGCCCTTTATCTTTTCCCTCCTGGTTATACAACTTACAGAGGAAAATGCACAATCTACCCTGTGTTTCACAGATGCAATGTGAAGGGAAAGAAGAAATGCATAAAAGAATATATGTACTGTATGCTTCCTATAATAAACTGGTTAAAAGAATGTAAGAACCCATGCTCTCCATGCTTTTCCCACTTGTTATTCTTGCCAATACAAAATGATTGAAAATTAGTAGCAATAAATAGTTTGTTTTTAGTTGCAAGTCAGAGAGTTACTAACCTGTCCAAGGACAGATTAAAACCCATATGGGATTATATTCTTGCTTGGAAACCCTTCTTACCTGTCCCTGTATTATTTGGTGCTATAAAATTTAGTTAGAGCAGCTTTTATACTATAACCTGTCTTTGACTTTGTAATAATCATGTGACAGATATATTGTAAGAGGCTAAATCCTGTAATTATATATTTAATTTCTAAGATAAGGGGTGGTTGGAGCTCTCTGAGCTTGTTTGTTTTCTTGCAGACATTTCATTATCCTAACTAGGTAACATCATCAGTGCTAGTAAGGAGTGTTGTTTGCTGTCAGTTAGTGCTAGTAAGGAGTGTTGTTTGCTGTCACTTTATATTCTGGTGCCTTGCCTGCCTGTGTGGTTGGGGGCAGTCTTAGGGATTCTTTGGCTGGGCTGTTTACTAATGGCCCTTTGTTGATTGGGGTATTGCTTTCTTGAATGTTGGTCTGAAGTTGACCTTGGACTTAATCTATGCTGATTTGAGTGCTGATTACTAGTGGAGAGGTGCTGGAGTTTTTTTCTCTTCCAGGGTAATGAAAAGTCTACAAGAAAACAAGCAAGCACAGAGAGCAGCATTTCAACCCTGAGCTACAAATACTCTCCTTCATTAATTTCTAACATAATTTGTTGTTGTTGTTAATTGCGAAGTCGTGTCCGACCCATCGTGACCCCATGGACAACGTTTCTCCAGGTCTTCCTGTCTGCTACCATCTTCTGAAGTCCATTTAAGTTCACACCTACTGCTTCAGTGACTCCATCCAGCCATCTCATTCTCTGTCGTCCCCTTCTTCTATTGCCCTCAATCTTTCCCAGCATTAGGCCCTTCTCCAGTGAGTCCTTCCTTCTCATTAGGTGGCCAAAGTATTTGAGTTTCAACTTCAGGATCTGGCCTTCTAAAGAGCAGTCGGGGTTGATTTCTTCTAGGACTGACCGGTTTGAATGCCTTGCAGTCCAAGGGACTCGCAGGAGTCTTCTCCAGCACCATAGTTCAAAGGCCTCAATTCTTTGGCGCTCAGCCTTTCTTATGGTCCAACTTTCACAGCCATACATTGCAACTGGGAAAACCATGGCCTGGACTATACGCACTTTTGTTGGCAGGGTGATGTCTCTGCTTTTTAGTATGCTGTCTAGATTTGCCATAGCTTTCCTCCCCAGGAGCAAGCGTCTTTTAATTTCTTGGCTGCAGTCCCCATCTGAGGTGATCTTGGAGCCCAGAAAAATAAAATCTGTCACTACCTCCATTTCTTCCCCATCTATTTGCCAGGAATTGAGAGGGCTGGATGCCATGATTTTGGTTTTCTTAATGTTGAGTTTCAAGCCAACTTTTGCACTCTCCTTCTTCACCCGCATCAAGAGGCTCTTTAGTTCCTCTTCACTTTCTGCCATTAGAGTGGTATCATCTGCATATCTTAGGTTGTTGATATTTCTCCCGGCAATCTTAATTCCAACTTTTGATTCATCTAGCCCTGCCTTTCTCATGATGTGCTCTGCATATAAGTTAAATAGGCAGGGCGACAGTATACAGCCTTGTCGGACTCCTTTTCCAATTTTGAACCAATCAGTGGTTCCGTGTCCAGTTCTCACTGTTGCTTCTTGACCCGCATATAGGTTTCTCAAGAGACAAATAAGATGGTCTGGTATTCCCATCTCTTTAAGAACTTGCCACAATTTGTTGTGATCCACACAATCAAAGGCTTTAGCATAGTCAATGAAGCAGAAGTAGATGTTTTTCTGGAACTCCCTAGCTTTCTCCATGATCCAGCGTATGTTGGCAATTTGATCTCTAGTTCCTCTGCCTCTTCGAAATCCTGCCTGTACTTCTGGTAGTTCTCGATCCACATACTGCTGGAGTCTAGCTTGTAGGATTTTAAGCATAACTTTACTAGCATGTGAAATGAGTGCAATGGTGCGATAGTTTGAACATTCTTTGGCATTGCCTTTCTTTGGAATTGGAATGTAAACTGACCTTTTCCAATCCTGTGGCCACTGTTGAGTTTTCCAAATTTGCTGGCAAATTGAGTGTAGCACTTTTACTGCATCGTCTTTTAAGATTTTGAATAGCTCAGCTGGAATACTGTCACCTCCACTAGCTTTGTTGTTGCTCAGATTTTCTAAGGCCCATTTCACTTCATATTCTAGGATGTCTGGTTCGAGGTCAGTGACCATCTCATTGTGGTTATCTGGGACGTTAAGCTCATTCTTGTATAGTTCTTCTGTGTAGTTTTGCCATCTCTTCTTAATCTCTTCTGCCTCTGTTAGGTGTGGGACTAATTGCACAAATGTCCATGGGCATTTATCCATGGGCATCTCCCACAAGGGCCTGAGATAACTGTTTCAGACACAGGATACATTCATCAGCCTTTTGGACAGACTCTGATAAGAACACCTGCAGTAGCCTTGTATCTGGAGAGTGTCTGTTATTTGATACATTGTAACCACCCCTATATACGTCTTTTGATTATGCTGTGTGATGTAAAAACCTTAGTAACAATAAAAGAGGGTGCTGGAGTCAGCTCTGGGCTCTCATCCCGAGATACCTGTCTGCGTGTCTCATTCTCCATGGGAGACCACCACATCTGGTGACCCCGACGTGATCCACTGAAGGATACGTCCCTGCCAACCCTTTACTTATCGCCTGGAATAGGCTTGGTGCACCCGACGAAGTTGCTGGCAACTGACTCCTCTTCGTAAGTATGGGGGGTGGAATGTCTCACGCTCAAAAGCAGCATGTGGAAGAGCTGAGGCTACTTGGCAGGAAAAAATATCTTACTGATCAGGAACAGAAATTAACCCGTCACCTTTCTAAATCTGAGGCTGTTAAATTGCTTGCTTACGTATGGGCTAACTGCTCATTTTATCCGGAGTCTGGATCTTTAAAAATAGATACATGGAGGAAAATTGGTACTGTTCTCCACCAGTCTCCAAGAGCCCCTGTAGAGATTTTATGCCTTTGGAAAATTGCCTATACTTTGATTCAAACCTATGCTGAATTGCCTCATCAGCCTTTATTAGATCCTCCACCTTATAAAAATCCGTCTGTTATGTTGGCCACTCCCTTACCCCCTGGAGCTGGTTTTAACCCTTCTGTCCCTGCAAATTTTATGGATTCTGATAAACAGCAAACAGCCTCTCCTGTTCCTGCCACGTTGCCTCCTCTCTCCTCTCTCTCTCTCTCTCTCTCTCCTGGAATCATCTGTGGTGCTTTTCAAAAGGCTTTAAACAATGGTGATTTAAGCGTTTCTGAACTATCCGAGACAGAGTTGTTCCCTGTTACTTACCAACAGACTGCTACAGGGTTAATAGTGGGTTGGGAGGCACTTCCCCTGGCTATGATCAGAGAATTGAAAAAGGCTACAAAAGATTATGGCATAACCAGTCCCTATACTAGAGGACTAATACATTCAATTGCTAGTGCATATAGAATGTTGCCTCAAGATTGGAAAGATCTGTTCCGCATGCTTCTTAACGGAACACAATACATAGTCTTTGAATCTGAATATAAAAGAGAGGCACAAAAGAGAGCTAATCACCCAGGTTCACAATACACAGCAGAACAACTCTTTGGAGAAGGCAATTTTACTACCCTCAATGCTCAAGCTCAAACTTTTACTCCCTTTGCATTTCCTATCATTAATGCTTGTGTTCTTTCTGCCATGGCTCGTGTTGATGAGTCTGGCACCCCGATTCAATCTTTTTCTGCCATTCGCCAAACTGCAACTGAATCCTATGCAGACTTTGTGAATTGCCTGCAAGTTGCCATTGAGCATCAAATTTCAAACAGAGATGCAGCAAATGAAATCCTCATAAAATTGGCTTATGAATATGCAAATGCAGACTGCCAGTCCATTCTTAAACCAATTGTTTCCAGTCCCACGGCCACTCTGGCAGACTTTCTTAAAGCCTGTCGCATTGTGGGAACCAATGCTTTTCAAATGGACACTCTTGCAGCTGCAATCCAAAAGGGGAATCAACCCCAAGGCACTTGCTTCAATTACACTCTTCAGATGTATGGCAACTTTCTTTTGCTGACTGGGCAGGATCTGTTTCCTGTCATATTCCCTCTGACCCTCGCTTCCAACTCCTTAATAATGTTTCAATTTCTCTGCATTCTCCCATTTCCTCCTCTCCCATTCCTAACGCTGTCACCCTGTATGTTGATGGCAGCAAGACTTATGGTTCATGTGTATGGAAGGAGGGTGAACAATGGCACACAAAAATTACTCCTCCTCAAACTTCTGCTCAGCGTGCTGAACTTGCTGCTACAATATTGGCCTTACAAACTTTTTTTTCTGAACCTTTTAATTTTATTTTAGATAGTCTTTATGTATATAAAGTTCTCACCTCTTTATCTGATTCATATGTGTCACCCTCATTGGATGACTCTCTCCTCAGTCTATTTCTCACACTCCAATCCCTTCTTCATTCCCGCTCTACTTGTTTTTTTTCCTGCTCATATTAGAAGTCACCAACCTTTCCCTGGTATTATCTCCGAAGGCAATGCCAAGGCGGATGCTGCCGCTTCGGCTGCCTCCACTCACCAGGACGTTTCTGTCCTTGTTTTATCTCCCATAACCCCATGGGACAGCCATTCATATTTTCATCAAAATAAGAAGGCTTTAATGAAACAATTTTCTTTAACAGCTACAGAGGCTGCGGCTATCATACAACAATGTCCCACCTGCAGCCTCCAAGCACACTCTGTTCCTCCAGGGGTCAACCCAAGAGGGACGCAGAGCTGTCAACTTTGGCAAATGGATGTTACGCAATATTTACCATTTGCCCCTTGGAAATATTTGCATGTTTCCATTGACACCTATTCAGGTTTTATTATGGCCACCCCTCAAAGGGGTGAGTCTGCTAAACATGTTATTAATCATTGTATTCGTATCTTTTCTATCCTGGGCAATCCAAAAGAAATTATGCATGCAAAAAAGAAAGGGGAAAATACCCCCGGCTTGCCTGGGATACAAAACACTCTTAATCTTGTACTTTTTACCTTAAACTTTTTGAATGTTTCTGGCACCCCTGGCTCAACTTCCGCAAGCAGGCATTTTTCTGCTTCTCCCACAGATTCTTCACGCCCCCAGGTATACTATCGACGTTTGCCTGATCCCACCTGGAAAGGGCCTGCCTCCCTCATTACTTGGGGTCGAGGCTATGCTGCAATAGACGACCATGGCGAGATCATTTGGACTCCAGCTCATTGTGTTCGTCCTTATATGGCTCAACGTACACCACCTCAGCCAGGCATATGAGGATCAGGGACTGTGGGCTTTTAATGCTTTTGTACGGGATGCCAGGCGCACTGCTCTTACACTTAACGTCACGAACTGTTGGATCTGCATGCAAATTCCTGGTGACAGTCGTGGTGGCCTTATTTTCCATGCCATTCCGTTCAATGAAACAGGATGGAAGCAGCTGTGGAGCATAACTACAGAGACATTGAATATGACATATGCTGTGGGCGCTCGTATAATGGAACCTGCCAGATTTTGTTTTTATAGCACAGGACTATTCCGTACTGCCATTTATTTGGGAACTTATAGTAATTGTCAACAAGTTATTATATGGAATTCAGCAAAGAGATGCAAATCCATCAACAGCAACCTTACTAGGATAAATGACACTTATCGAAGCAATCAATGGACAAACATCAGTACCTACATGGCTTGCCTTGATATGGAATCCATAATAACATTTGCTAATGAGTCTCACCAGGGTTATTATGAGTTACCCGATATGTGGCTACTATGTGGCCGTAGAGCCTATCGCCAGGTGCCTAAGGATTGGAAAGGCACCTTTACACTGGGCCTTTTGACTCCTGCTGTATATGCTTTGCCTCATCTCCCTGATGGACGCCTGCGGAACAAACGTGATACTGGTTCCTCGGATCCACCCCTAACATTGGGTGGTAGTTTAGAGACTCAAATCAGCAGAGGGATTCTACCCAATCTAGGAGTTGCCATGAACTATAGAGACCTTCATTTGCTTAACAATTGGACTGTTCATATGTTTAATGAAACAATTAACAGCATTAAAATGATTAATCAAGAAATGGGGGAAATAAGGGAAGTAGTTTTGCAAAATCGGTATGCTTTAGATATTATTTTAGCAGCAAAAGGCGGTGTATGTGCCTTAATTCATTCTCATTGTTGTATATATATACATGATTTTCAACCTAATATTTCTGCTACAGCTAGAAAAATGGAATCTTTGCTCCAAAATAATCCCTTACGCAGCGATGGATCAGGCACCATGGATATTTGGGGTGCCCTTTGGTCCTGGCTACCGGATGGATCCTGGCTACGATCTTTGATTTCTATTATAGTAACCATTTTGATATTATTTGTATTGCTATGTTGTTGCATTCAATGTATTCCCTCCCTCCTGCAAATGTGCAAAAATGTTACGCCCTCCACTAGGAAGGACGCCTTAATCAGTGAATCAAGATCCCTTCTGGAACTGGAAGTGAGTAACATTGAAAAAACAGAAAAGCAGGAGATGTGGGACTAATTGCACAAATGTCCATGGGCATTTATCCATGGGCATCTCCCACAAGGGCCTGAGATAACTGTTTCAGACACAGGATACATTCATCAGCCTTTTGGACAGACTCTGATAAGAACACCTGCAGTAGCCTTGATCTGGAGAGTGTCTGTTATTTGATACATTGTAACCACCCCTATATACGTCTTTTGATTATGCTGTGTGATGTAAAAACCTTAGTAACAATAAAAGAGGGTGCTGGAGTCAGCTCTGGGCTCTCATCCCGAGATACCTGTCTGCGTGTCTCATTCTCCATGGGAGACCACCACAGTTAGGTCCCTGCCATTTTGGTCCTTTATCATGCCCATCTTTGCATGAAACTTTCCCTTCATATCTCCAATTTTCTTGAAGAGATTTCTGGTCCTCCCTATTCTGTTGTTTTCTGCTATTTCTTTGCACTGTTCATTTAAGAAGGCATTCTTATCTCTTCTAGCTATTCTCTGGAATTGTGCATTCAATTGGGTGTATCTTTCTCTTTCTCCTTTGCCTTTCGCTTCCCTTCTTTCCTCAGCTATTTGCAAAGCTTCCTCAGACAGCCATTTTGCTTTCTTGCATTTCTTTTTCTTTGGGATGGTTTTAGTTGCTACCTCTTGTACAATGTTGCGAACTTCCATCCATAGTTCTTCAGGCACTTTGTCTATCAGATCTAATTCCTTAAATCTATTTGTCACCTCTACTGTATATTCATCAGGAATATGATTTAGTTCATACCTGAGTGGCCTAGTGCTTTTCCCTACTTTTTTCAATTTAAGCCTAAATTTTGCAACGAGAAGCTCATGATCTGAGCCACAGTCAGCTCCTGGTCTTGTTTTTACTGACTGTATAGAGCTTCTCCATCTTTGGCTGCAGAGTACATAGTCAATCTGATTTCTATGTTGACCGTCTGGTGATGTCCATGTGTAGAGCCGTCTCTTGGGTTGTTGGAAAAGAGTGTTTGTTATGACCATCGTATTCTCTTGACAAAATTCTATTAGCCTGTGCCCTGCTTCATTTTGTACTCCAAGGCCAAACTTGCCTGTTATTCCGGTTATCTTTTGACTTCCTACCTTAGCATTCCAATCCCCCATGATGATAAGGACATCATTTTTTGGTGTTAATTCTATAAGGTGCTGTAGGGCTTCATAGAACCGGTCAATTTCATCCTCTTCAGCACCAGTGGTTGGGGCATAGATTTGGACTACTGTGATATTGAATGGTTTGCCTTGGATTCGAATTGAGATCATTCTGTCCTTTTGGGGATTGTATCCCAGTATTGCTTTTCCTATTCTTTTATTGACTATGAAGGCTACTCCATTTCTTCTGAGGGATTCTTGCCCACAGTAGTATACCTGATGGTCATCTGAGTTAAATTCACCCATTCCTGTCCATTTTAGTTCGCTGATTCCTAAGATGTCGATGTTCAGTCTTGTCATCTCTTTTTTGACTACGTCTAGCTTGCCTTGATTCATGGATCTTACATTCCAGGTTCCTATGGAGAAAAAATCTTTACAGCATCGGACTTTCCTTTCACCACCAGATATATCCACAGCTGAGCGTCCTTTCGGCTTTGGCCCAGTCGCTTCATTCTTTCTGGCGCTACTAGTACTAGCCCTCTGCTCTTCCCCAGTAGCATATTGGACACCTTCCGACCTGAGGGGCTCATCTTCCAGCGTCATATCTTTTTTCCTTTTAGTACTGTCCATGGGGTTTTCATGGCAAAGATACTGGAGTGGTTTGCCATTTCCTTCTCCAGTGGATCACATTTTGTCAGAACTCTCTGCTATGACCTGTCCGTCTTGGGTGGCCCTGCACGGCATAGCTTATAGCTTCATTGAGTTACACAAGCCCCTTCGCCATGACAAGGCAGTAATCCATAAAGGGGTCTAACATAATAACACATCGAATTCCCAGGTGAGGTAGAATTCATCATTGCAGTAAAATATATTTAAAGTCCAATTATATTTGGGGAATGAGGTTGTACTTGGGAACCCTTTTTAGACAGTTGTCATTTGGAACTATTTCTAAACTCTTAAGTGCCATATCTGATCTGAAACATGTGAAGACTATTCTCCATCTATTATAGCTTCCAGTTAGTGGCTTTGTTGGAATTCTGACAAGCTTCAGAAACAGAGCAGACAGGAGATCTCCATGTGGATTAGCTCCATGAAATTTAGCATTGCTGACTGATTACAAGTCCATCAGCCCAATAGGAATTGGCCCAGTAATTTTTGACTGTAATCCTCATCAGTTCTAAGGCCAAGGCTAAGGGATTGCCTCTAGAATCTTCCCCTTTAAGGTTTCTGTTTTTCTTAAAGGGACATTTAAGGAATAAATCAGGTGGGACTGAACAACATCCATATACATGGTTTATGATCGGCAGTAACAGAATTCTCTCCTTTATTGAAAATAGAATAGAATAGAATAGAATAGAATAGAATAGAATAGAATAGAATAGAATAGAATAGAATAGAATAGAATAGAATAGCTTTATTTGGCCAAGTGTGATTAGACACACAAGGAATTTGTCTTCGGTGCAGAAGCTCTCAATGTACAGATAAAGCAACAGAGTATTAATAATCATATTAGTCATAATAATAATACCAATAACGGGGTAGTAAAGAAGATAAGGATAATAGTAATACTATTGTCATACAACATAAGTAAATATACACAGATATTAGACAATACTGTGAGAGTTAGGTCATCCCAAAGGTGCTTTTTCAAAAGGCAACTGGACTTCCTTGTTTTTCCTTGAAGACATGTCGCTTCTTATCCAAGAAGCTTCTTCAGTTCTGATGGAATGCTGGAGAATGAAAGGATTTATATTCCTTACAGTCATCTTCACTCCGTCAGAATTGAAGTACATCTTATATTTCTTTCTAATTTCCAGAGCTGGAACTGCTGGCTCTTCAAACTATTATCTTCCAGGAATGTTGAACATATTGATACTTGATACTTCCATTGGTTTCTCAAGCTTCAATATTTCTTCTCATACGTGCAATCGCAATTCTAGCCTGTGGCTATCACAACCGTAAAAATGCAAGTAATCACGTAGAACACAAAGAGATTGAGATCAGGTAGCTGAGTCCAAAGAAAACAAGTACCATAGTTTTAGCAGTATGTGTACTGAATATTGTTTTAATACCAGAGATTGTCACGGTTGGTTTTTGTCTATAGATGTTAGGAGGAGATGAAGCAAAGAGAAAAATAGAAAGTTGAAGAAAGTCAGAAACAGATTTTGCCTGCAGATAGAGGAAAAAAAGTATGCTATTTTTTCTTAGCTTACTATCTGTGCATAGTTATCTCCACAGACCATGTTTTACATGACCTGAAGACCACATCTGTTCCACCTGCGCAAATCCAGCTAGAATATAAAAGAAGCAGCAACTATGAAACATCTAAATATTTCAGACTAAGATCTGCAATAAAAAACCATTTTGGGATGCAGAATGCAGCTCCATTGATAATTCAGAGGCAGTGACAGTTTTCTTTCCAAGTCAAGTCAAGGCATTATAATAAAAACCAGTGCCAATTAAATTACCTGGTTTTGCTGCAAAACAAAGCAGTGCTTGAAAATAGAAGGAAATAGTCAGCCACTAAGATTTTGATGTTGACATGACATTATATGGTGACAGTGCAAAACTAGCATATTCTATTGGCCAGCCAAGGTTGCAGTTTGATTAAGATGTTAATTAACCAAGAAAAAAACATACTACATGGTAGGCTACCCAGCTTTTGTGTTTTTAACATCTGCTTGACCTCCAAAAATTAGCATGTGAAACTATCAACTGCTTATGTCCAAACTCTAGATCAAATATCAGTTTAAGACAGTTATAAAGTATAGTTGGAAAGTTGGCACCTTTTTCAGTGCAATACTGTTTTAAAGTCATGTTTAAGAGTGTAGAAGCTGTCTGCAAACAGCTAAAGAAGAAGAAAAAACCCTTTTTTGTAATTCTGGATGTCACTGTGCAAATGCTTGTACAAGTAATAGTCACAACTAGCTACGTTCAGCAAGGCTTGGTATGGAGAAAATGCTCAAAATGCCATTGAAAGGTGTGAAATGTGGCATTTCAAGTATTGGTAAGCAAAGGAGAGTCTCTGATTCATTGCCTACAATGTAAATGCATTTATTAAATAACCAATCCTAAACTAAACTCTCCATTATATACAAGACTGTGGTTGTTCATATTTTGTGGTATAGTCATCATCTGCCATGACAGAAACATACTGCTGGGAGTAATTAAAAAAAAGTTGCTCATGCAACTTCCTGTTGGAATAGAAGATGGTCTGCCTTAAGTCACTCCTATACAATATGTAAACTGTGCAACTTGCAAGCGAATTGCAGTAAGAATCCTTCTCTTGATACCTTTAATGTTCTATCCCTGCAGCTTGACTTTTGGGAAGTTTACATTCATGCTAATAAAGCAATAAAATTCTTTAAATGATGGACTAGGAATAGCAATAGCACTTAGACTTATATACTGCTTCACAGTGCTTTACAGCCCCCTCTAAGCAGTTTACAGAGTCAGCATATTGCCCCCAACAATCTGGGTACTCATTTTACTGACCTCAGAAGAATGGCTGAGTCAGTCTTGATCCGGTGAGAATTGAACTTCTGGCAGTCAGCAGAATTAGGCCGCAATACTGCATTCTAACCACTGCGCCACCATGGCTCCTACAACTTCTACACAGAATGCAGAAGTTGTGTCAAGACTTAATTCTAGCATTCCACTACCTTAATTCTGTGAATTTTCTCAGAAATTGTTTGCTTAGATCATGTTTCCTCTGTTGTTTTTCTCAAGTAGCCTCCCTACTTTACTTCCCTTTCCTTTGGATCCTTTTTTCTCAGTCTGCTGAGCTACATTACACCAATTCTATTTCACATGACAGCTTTCTCTTCCTTCACAGACACTGGAATACTGCTTTGTTCTTTAGGTGATCAAACATTCTCAGTCAATTATACTAGCACAATGAGTTGGTATAAGAGGCTTTACTTCACAACAGTTTCTTCTGCATATTAATATAAATACAGTACATTTGCAGTCATAAAATATAGATCAGCATTTTATAATATCATTAGACAGGATATGCAGGAATGCCAACTTTTTCAAGGGCCAAGAGAAATTGGATGGATAAAAGACCAATAGCAAATACCAGAGGTACAACGTAGACTGAGAAGTTGAAAACCACCCTGGCAGATAGGAATGCCAAATAAGTTCTATACCATTTCCAAAAACAAATGCATAGTTATGTCTCTGCAGTTATCAAGAATCAGGCTTGATTCAAGGCTGTCTTTATCTTTTATTGAACATTTTTGATCAAAGTACTAAAATAAGCAAAAGACCACCAATCTGAGTAGTAAGCACTCATTGCTCAGAAAACAGCATGTACTTCAGGAACGTTTGTGTAAAACCACACTCATCTTCTCTCAATCCCTTAATATATATTCAGCATACAGGATGAATGAATGAATACATAAGTAAATAAGTAAAAAGGCAGTATACAACATTATTTGACTCATTTGCCAACCTGAAGTCAGTCTGTTTTGCCATGTTCTGTCTGTATAATCCAAAACAATGCCTCTATAAATGGACATCAGCAAATGGAACAGAAATCAAATTGTCAAATCAACTGTTGTGACTTCCTGGCCTATATATAGTTTCTTATGAGGACAATTAGGTATTCTGGGGGTCCCATTTTTCTAAGTACATTTAATTGCTTGATGTGATCAACTATCCAAGGCCTTTAAATAATTAAGCACACGGTTATTTTTTATAATATTCTTTGGCTTTCTCAATTATCCACCATGCATCTGAAATAATGTCTCGTGTTCCTCAGCCTTTTTCCAAAACCAGCTTGAACATCTGGCATCTCTTCTTCCAAGATTAGACTCTAACCTAAGCATTATTTATTTAGCATGTGAAATTATAGTTCAATAATTTATACCTTCCGTTAAATCTCTTTCTTATATTGGAATATAGATTGATCTATTCCAATCTGCTGGCCACTGTGTTGTTCTCCAGATTTGCTGACATAGCTTAGTTAGAAACATTATTAATTCTTCTTGCCATATTTTGCCATATTTCTATGGGTTTTCTATTTGTTCGTATGGCCTTCCAACTTGATAATGACATCCTTCTTTTTAATAATACCTTCTCAGGTATCTTGGATGTTGACATCTTTATGTTACAGAATTTCAGTATACTCCTTTCATCTTAGTTTGATCTGCTTAGAACCAATTATTGTATCAGTCCATTGGCTTTCTTTAGCACACAAATTCAATGTTGGAACGTTGAAAGATCAGATATATTTTAAAAGACTTTCCTTGTTTTTCCACATCTGTTTGTATCTTCAGTGTCTTTACAGATGTTATTGTAGTATTGCTTCTTCTCTCTCCCAACAGTTGTATTTCATGGTTTGTTCTGACATCCTCTTTGCTTTCTTTTGTTTCTTAATTCTTGGCAGTTGATTTTTACATTCATCCCTAACAACCTCTTAAGATCATCCCATAATTTCTTCAGTTTTCTATCAATGAGGTCGATTGAAAGCAACTCTTCAAAGCAACACTTGATATTTTTCTCAAAAATGTTTGGTATATGCTCATGGTCATATTATAAACTGACTGGTTTTCTTCTTCTTTAGCTTAACTAGAACTTGCCCATAAGCAACACCTGACTCTGTTCTTGATGGTATAAGTTCTTCTACTACTTTTAGCAATAATATAGACCAGGCATGTCAAACTCGCAATGTCACGTGACGTCGCACGTCGTATTGGAGCTTTTTCGCCATTGCCGGCAATAGGGTAGGCGCGGCTCCGATATGATGAAACCGGCCCACAGGCCAGCAGTTTGACACCCCTGATATAGACAATTTGATTTCTGTATATTCCATTTGCTGATGTCCATTTATAGAGGCATTGTTTTGGATTATACAGGAGATAGGAAAGATGCATCAACAGTCATGAAGTTACTTAGCATTTACTTAGGCAGGAAAAAACCCAACTCTATATTGACAATAACATAGTCAGTCAGGCTCAGCCTTAACTCTCCTGCCTCTTTTTGGTTGTTAATCCTGATCTACGTTCCTTTCTATTTTAAGATAAAGTGAGGCTTTCCCATACTTTGCAAAATGCAAGTCTACACCTTATTATCTGCCTTCTGCCTCATTACTCAGGCCATTTGAAACTGAATTAAAGTATCAAAGGGCATCCTGAATCACAACAACTTTCTTAGTCCTATGCAATTTTCTACTGACATAAGAAACATGATTTATACATAAACATTAAAGTCAAAACTACAAAAACTTTTAAAGAATTTTAATTTTTAAACCCACACAAATATTTCATTATTCCTTTGATATAAGATTAATTTTGGCTGTATGGAAAATGAAAAAGGTGCAGTGGAATCATTTTAATGTCCCACCATATCCCAGAAGAGCAGTATTGTGACATTATAGAAAATTTAAATTGTGGAAAATCTATAAGACAGGGGTGTCAAACTCAGAACATTGTGTGATGTATTGCGACATATTGCGACTTTTTTTCCATTGCCGGCAATGGGGTGGGTGCAGTTTCGCCATGAAGCATCCTGTCCGTGGGCCAGCAGTTTGACACCCCTGCTATAAGAGATAGAATGCTGATGTCATATGCCTTTTGTTGCCATACGACAACAATAGTATGTATTAACACGATGCTTGTATTTGGCATCTTCACAAGAGTGTAATATGCAGACACCAAGCCCAAATAAAATCACACAACTTCACCAGTCAGTGTATCTGACTAGTTCAAGTATTGTTTAGTTAAAATAAGGAATACAGTCTGAATCCACTATAAGTTTTATGAGAACTTAACTTATGATCTTAGTCAAATCCAGACTTACAGACAGATCTTCCTCCATTTTCCGTTCAGGATTTTTGATAGCAACTTTATATTTAGTTAACAAGTATATTTTGAACAGAATTTTATTTTTTTCCCCAATCAATATCTCTTTCACTATAGTTTGTTTCTCCTATCTCTGTTAGCTTGTTAAACTTACTCTGTATTTGAGCTGGGGAGGCTCGAATCCATAAACCATTTAATGTGCACGAATCCCATTTATTTCAGCAAAGCATCTTTCATCAAAGCTCTGATAACTAGTAAGGAAAGCCAATTACTTCTTTGCAGACTTCAAAATCAGACTTCTCCATTTAAACTGCTAAAATACAATGTTTATATCAGATACATATCTCTTTGCTTTGATATTTTTTCTTTGGCTTTTTGTCTGAATGGATTATTTTAACCAACCCACAGCTAACATATAGTTACCATTTATTAAGATATTAGCAAGTAATTGCTTTTTGCATCTTCAGGTTCAGAATTTCATTTGCAAAAATAATACCAACTAGAATGTATATTTTATTCAACAGAAGGTCCTTTTTGCTTTTCATATAAAGAATACTAAATGTATAATTCCAGACCAAACGTTCTTAGGGTCATTTGGGAAAACACTAATTAAGCTACATAGTTCAGTAGGAACAAAGGCTCTGCATGTATAGTTTTAATCCTCAGTATCTAGGATATGTTTGTGTGTAATATGCTTTTCTGCTTACACTCCACTCGGAGCAGATAAAATTATTAGCTTAATCATAAAATGCAGTAATATTCCCAAAGACATAAAATAGATGGAATAAGAAAAGAGAGAAAGCAGATAAAATATGACAGACATAAAATTAAATGAGATTCCTAGTGGAAAGAACACCACAAGTGTTTTGATAAGTCTCCCAAAGCAGTTGAGTGTCAACAATGTATGTAAGAAGGAAGGAAGGAAGGAAGGAAGGAAGGAAGGAAGGAAGGAAGGAAGGAAGGAAGGAAGGAAGGAAGGGACTGCAGGTCAGGATTGTTTTTACGACTATTGATATTTGGCTGATGGGTATTAGGGACTTGAAAATAGCCACTTCATCAACATAGTAATTGGTTAGGAAAGACTAATTTAAGCAGGAGCACCCAGTCGTGTTTAATCAGTAAACTTAAATCTTAGGTTAAAATTGAAGTGCAAACTACTTCAGACCACACTTTCAGTTGCGATTCAAAGATTTCTCCTTGAGATAATGAGCAAGATCACCACTTAAAGATTTAAGAGAAGAATGGCCTTCAAACACAAAACACAAATGGCAAAGACAGTTAAACAAGCACAGTTAAATAGCTACCTTAGATGACAGATATTGGCAGATATATGGCAACAAAAATATGCTGTGGAGGAAACAGAACCATGAGTTCCAATCAGCTTGCTCTACCTTTCAAAGTTAGCTTGCTGTTTTCAGATCTGGTAAAGGTCATTGTCCCATCATGAGCACTGATATAAATTTCATCTGATAGTCCCGTGGTGGCGAACCTATGGCACGCGTGCCACGGGTGGCACGCAATGCCCTCATTGTGGGCATGCGCACCATCGCCCCAGTCCTAGGCCTTCAGCTGGGTTTTATAAAACATTTTCACTTTAGGCCTTCACTTTAATTTTGCTGTATGCAAAATTAAAAAAAGGTTCAATCAATCAATCAATTTCAACTTTTCGCGGGGAAAAAAAAGATCTCACAAAGTTGGAATTGATTGATTGAACTTTTTAGTCCCACCCAGTCTGTCGTTACCACCGAAGCCATGCCCACCCAACTGGCCACACCCACCCAATGGGCCATGCCCACCTGGCACCCAATGATACATAAGTGGATTTTGGGTTGCAGTTTGGGCATTTGGTCTCTAAAAGGTTCGCCATCACTGTAGTCCAATCGGTTTGTATGAATGCAATGAATGTAGAGGGTGCTATCTTTAGGCGCTCAAGCTGGTTGAGTTAAAACATCATGCTAAAGCATTATATGCTAAATAAAACAGAAAAAGGTGATGATTGGTGTTGCAGATTCACAAGATAACCATGAATTATTTGGCTAGTTCATCATATGTTTTCCCTTCTTTTTACGTGATTGCACATTGATCCTTTGCAGATTGCTTAAAAACAAACCAAAATAAACCATAAACAAATTATATGCACCTCCTGGTACATCACACAAACCACAATTTCACCTATGAATTACTGTTATAAAATAAACCATAGTTAATTCTTGGCCCCTTCTCCATTTGCAAATCTATCTAATCCTTAAAGAAACCATTGTATGTCTTATAATAATAAGCAGTATCTCAAGACAGTCTTGTCAGATTATGTGCTCCCTCTCTCTTAATCAATAATAAGCAGTTCTGCATAGCTGGCATATTTATTCTACTGTGCTTAGCAGACCCATAACACTAGTTGTCTGACTACTTTACTCGTAACTGCAACTGTAGATCTCAGGTTGTAAATAATAAAAACATCACAAAATATTAATGCTAAAACACAATTGAAAATGTTAGTTTTAAATTAAGAGGACTAGCATAAAAGATTTCAATTGGAAGTGACATTTAGCCATTAAAGAAGATCCTAGGGTTTAGGTAGCAATATATGAGAAAAGGAGCCCGTTCACATGGCTTGGTTAGTACCTTTAATAGAAAAAGACCAGTTAAATTGGGTGTGTAAATGGATTAGGAGACAGTACAGTTAACAAAGTACTATCAAAATGTCTAGACTCAAAGTTTAATCTTGTAGGTCAAATACTGGACAAAGTTCAGTTTCTACACTGTTTATTCTTTATTCTTATGAAAAAAATCAATCTTCTAAATGGAGGATTAGAACATGGAAAAACATAATCAGACTTTTTCAGTGCCAATAAATTTGCCAAAGTGGGCTTCAATCACAAAAGTTGTAGAGGTTTAAAGATAAAAGTACATCATTTAATGTCTCTAGGTGGCAAACTAGACATTTTAGGAGAATGTGACTTTAACCTATCTTACAGTGCTATCATTAACATTAGATTCACACATTGTGCTAAATTGCCATAAATATGACCTTTTCATATTTATTTATGGGAGAAGCAACATTCAGTCCCATTTTGGAAGTGGATCAAACATCAGCCAAAACTTCTCAGAAAATAGTTTTGGAGAAAATTTCTAACATGTTTTCTTTATATATATATAAGATATAGAGCTTTCTATATTAGTAAAAATGGCAAAAGGCAACATGGGTAATGTTTTCTATTTCCATTAGTCTGAATCCCCCTTGGCTGTCCATGCTTCCAACCCCACCCAACCCTCCAAATCCAGAAGATGTCTTCCATTGGGATTTAATTGAAGCTTGGTAAGCTAGAGACCCCATACTTTGGAGTAATTATAGCACAATGGAGAAAAAAAAAGACATGGACATATTTGCACTCTGTAGGAATCTCACCCATAAGAATTTTCCTAACATATTCTTTTCCTTTGAAAAAAAGTTTCTTTTCTAAACTGAAATGAAGAATTAAAAAGCTATTGTAAATGGTATGACACCTTACTAGCTCTTATATTCGTAAGCAACAGCACTTAACAGCACTCATGTCTGAATAGCCTGTGTACGCTTAGATTCCAAGTATATAATTTTGCTTTCTAAAATTACAAGCAAACATATTCTGAAAAAAAAAAAGATTCCACCACTGAATGTAGTAATACTGTTGTTGTTAATTGTGAAGTCGTATCCGACCCATCGCGACCCCATGGACAATGTTCCTCCAGGTCTTCCTATCCTCTATCATCTTCTGGAGTCCATTTAAGTTCACACCTACTGCTTCAGTGACTCCATCCAGCCATCTCCTTCTCTGTTGTCCCCTTCTTCTATTGCCTCAATCTTTCCCAGCATTAGGCCCTTCTCCAGTGAGTCCTTCCTTCTCATTAGGTGGCCAAAGTATTTGAGTTTCAACTTCAGGATCTGGCCTTCTAAAGAGCAGTCGGGGTTGATCTCTTCTAGGACTGACCGGTTTGAACGCCTTGCAGTCCAAGGGACTCGCAGGAGTCTTCTCCAGCACCATAGTTCAAAGGCCTCAATTCTTTGGCGCTCAGCATTTCTTATGGTCCAACTTTCACAGCCATACATTGCAACTGGGAAAACCATGGCCTGGACTATACGCACTTTTGTTGGCAGGGTGATGTCTCTGCTTTTTAGTATGCTGTCAAGATTTGCCATAGCTTTCCTCCCCAGGAGCAAGCGTCTTTTAATTTCTTGGCTGCAGTCCCCATCTGAGGTGATCTTGGAGCCCAGAAAAATAAAATCTGTCACTACCTCCATTTCTTCCCCATCTATTTGCCAGGAATTGAGAGGGCCGAATGCCATGATTGTGGTTTTCTTAATGTTGAGTTTCAAGCCAACTTTTGCACTCTCCTTCTTCACCCGCATCAAGAGGCTCTTTAGTTCCTCTTCACTTTCTGCCATTAGAGTGGTATCATCTGCATATCTTAGGTTGTTGATATTTCTCCCGGCAATCTTAATTCCAACTTTTGATTCATCTAGCCCTGCCTTTCTCATGATGTGCTCTGCATATAAGTTAAATAGGCAGGGTGACAGTATACAGCCTTGCCGGACTCCTTTTCCAATTTTGAACCAATCAGTGGTTCCGTGTTCGGTTCTCACTGTTGCTTCTTGACCCGCATATAGGTTTCTCAAGAGACAAATGAGATGGTCTGGTACTCCCATCTCTTTAAGAACTTGCCACAATTTGTTGTGATCCACACAATCCAAGGCTTTAGCATAGTCAATGAAGCAGAAGTAGATGTTTTTCTGGAACTCCCTAGCTTTCTCCATGATCCAGCGTATGTTGGCAATTTGATCTCTAGTTCCTCTGCCTCTTTGAAATCCTGCCTGTACGTCTGGTAGTTCTCGATCCACATACTGCTGGAGTCTAGCTTGTAGGATTTTAAGCATAACTTTACTAGCATGTGAAATGAGTGCAATGGTGCGATAGTTTGAACATTCTTTGGCATTGCCTTTCTTTGGAATTGGAATGTAAACTGACCTTTTCCATCCTGTGGCCACTGTTGAGTTTTCCAAATTTGCTGGCAAATTGAGTGTAGCACTTTTACTGCATCGTCTTTTAAGATTTTGAATAGCTCAGCTGGAATACTGTCACCTCCACTAGCTTTGTTGTTGCTCAGATTTTCTAAGGCCCTTTTCACTTCACATTCTAGGATGTCTGGTTCGAGGTCAGTGACCATCTCATTGTGGTTATCTGGGATGTTAAGCTCATTTTTGTATAGTTCTTCTGTGTAGTTTTGCCATCTCTTCTTAATCTCTTCTGCCTCTGTTAGGTCTCTGCCATTTTGGTCCTTTATCATGCCCATCTTTGCATGAAACGTTCCCTTCATATCTCCAATTTTCTTGAAGAGATCTCTGGTCCTCCCTGTTCTGTTGTTTTCTTCTATTTCTTTGCACTGTTCATTTAAGAAGGTCATTCTTATCTCTTCTAGCTACTCTCTGGAATTCTGCATTCAATTGGGTGTATCTTTCTCTTTCTCCTTTGCCTTTCGCTTCCCTTCTTTCCTCAGCTATTTGCAAAGCTTCCTCAGACAGCCATTTTGCTTTCTTGCATTTCTTTTTCTTTGGGATGGTTTTAGTTGCTACCTCTTGCACAATGTTGCGAACTTCCATCCATAGTTCTTCAGGCACTCTATCAGATCTAATTCCTTAAATCTATTTGTCACCTCTACTGTATATTGATCAGGAATATGATTTAGTTCATACCTGAGTGGCCTAGTGCTTTTCCCTACTTTTTTCAATTTAAGCCTAAATTTTGCAACGAGAAGCTCATGATCTGAGCCACAGTCAGCTCCTGGTCTTGTTTTTACTGTCTGTATAGACAGGCAGTAGTAATACTACAAACCCACATTCACATTATTTTCTTCCCTGCACCACCCTTTTTAAGCTTGCAGTGTGTAACTATTATTGAAGCTGAATATATCTCCTCTTAATATGCATTTGGTGCAAGTGGGCGGTATTTCTTTAAGCCATATTCATTCAGTCCTCCTCCCTCCTCCTTCTTTTCTTTTGAATCACCCATTTTTGGGAAAGATGAGTATTTCCATTCTTAGAACATTCTTATTCATAAACCAGAATTAGAACATATGAATATAAAAACAGTCTCTTGGGGAGAAAATAGCTCAGCAATTACTCGAAGCTAGCAAATTGTGCTGACAAGTCTCAATTAAAGGCCAATGCAAGTCCTAATAAAAAAAAAGTTATTCATTTAACTCCATAGATATGGTTGCAGTATTCTTTGAAGAACCATTTAATAAGTTTAGTCTATGGACTGTAATCTGCCTTGTAAAGCATTATCGCCATCGCAGTAGATACTGGCAGTTCTTCCACAAGAGATTTCAAAGCACAGCACAATGCTGGAGGACTGTCAGTGTTTCAGTTCATAATAACTAAAGCGGGAAAGGGGGTCCCTGATTCAATTCTTGGTGATTTGACAGGTTATCCCTGTATCATCTTTTTCCTCATGCTTTCATGCTGCATCCACAAGTATATTCTGGATGAGTCACCACACTATCCCTTGTCCCCAAATGACTTTGCCAACATTTTCTTCAAGTGACAGCATCTGTCCTTTTGGCTTATCTAAAATGAACAAGACCTATACTTAGGCAAACCCATGCAGAGGTATTCTCAAATTAGTATGCTCTAGGGATGATCCAGCCAAAGGCACATTTGCTCCCCGATTGTCATACTGTAGACTGATTTATACATCATCTAGTGTTGCTTTAGTGTTGCTCAAGGCCAGCAGCCCACATGCAGAAGAATATTGTTTTAACAATTTACACTTGACGGGTGCAATATATGCTGGATTTGCATTCCAGCCCTGTGTACTCAGCATGGATGGTACAATCTTTCTTGATTTTACAGTTTAGTCAAGATAGATTTACAGTGTTTTAAAAATCCAAATAATTATCAGCATCTGAACATGCTTTATACTAAATTTTCAGTACTTTTTAATAAACAGTGAAAGAATATCACTAAGGTTGACATAAATTATGTTGTAAGGAGTCTGGAATAAAATTTGGAATATTTCTTATTAACAGATCAAGAGAATTAAAGAATATTCTTAAATACATTGCTAATGACCTTAAGATGAAACCAGTTCAAGGCAAGAATATTGTTCATATTTACAATATGGACACAAGAATATTAAAAAAGGCTGACTATCAAGGAATTTAGATTAGTAGGTGCACAATGGGTTATTTGGTGTTCTGTAAAGACAAAGAGGATTATCAAGTATCCTGTGTTAATCCATAAGTGCAAACCTCTAGATGCCCAGGTTTAATACACAGGGGCTCTGCTCCCACAGCAGGTTTAACTGGGTCAATGACCGGGCTAGTCTATTGCGGGAATATGAAAAAGAAATCAATTAGCTAACCTGTAGGAGGTCAAACTTAATCCAAAATAGATTTAATCACACATAAGGTTCAACTCCACTTAGCCTTGTTGTTAAAAGCTCAGTCAATCAACCTATTTTAAAAGTTGGTCCTCCAAGAAAAACAGCTGAAAGAAGAGGAAAAAAAGAAAATTGCCAGGATTAGATACAAAGACACCAATCAATCAATCAATCAATCATCAGAATATCCTCCCAAGACTTGATTGGATGCAAACTGAATCTACTATTATCTTCCAGGCCAGTGGAGGTGAGGCCAATGATAAACCCTTGTACTTTTAGTGCAGGGCACCTACTGTATATTGCACATGGCAGATATTTTCTATTTTATAACGTTTAGCCTGAGGGGGAGGAAAGTGGTTTTCGTCTCTTTTCCTAATTGTGCTATATTGCAACTTACTCTGTAGTATGGATGTTTTCCTGCTTCAAAATGACTGGAAATTGCATATTACAATTTAAGTCTTTTTAGGAGAAAACGTAAAAGGAGCAGAACAAAAAAGTTTTCAGATTTAGATACTCGGAAAGGAATTTTTGAAGATGGAACGAAAAATGAGCTACAGGCTTCAAATTTTGGAATGGATAGACAATTCTTAGCCTTTGGGGAAATAAAATGGAGATGATAGATTTGCCAAGAATCTCCTGGGACTACTAAAATGAAAATAGAATGAAAATTGTAAAATAGAATGAAAATTGTAACCAGATTTTTTGAGAGGGGTTAGAAAAAAGTGAATCATCAAATTAATATACTTGTTAGGGGGGTATGGAATTTAATTATGCTGGTCTCTTAAATTATGCTTGGGCTTGTATTCATATTTATCAGTATTTATTAGTCTATCTTCAGATGATTTGCAATAGATTAACAAAGACTTTGAATAATAGCAATAATATTGGTACTCTTCTACCAAGGGGCAGTCCTTTAGGAACAACAAGAGAGAACTACATGAGATTTCACAAGCTTTCTTTCCAGGACTGAGACTTGTTTCTTCTTTTTCAGGTGTGATTAGCTTTAGTTTATACACACAAATTTAATTTGATGTTAGAATAAGGACTGTTGATTCCTGCTCCCTGGAAGTTCATGCAAATTGTAAAGGACCTAAAAATTTTTTGACTGTTTACAATATAGCTGAATGAATTATCTCAACATGAATTCTGTGGAAAAGACCAGATGAAAACCAAAATAGAAAGTCCAGGTTCAGATAGAGAAATATTTTAAGAGGATCCTTTTTTATAAAATATGGAAAAACGTATCAGATTTGCAAATTTGGTGGCGGATATTTTCCAGTTTTCCACCAAACCAAGTAGGATAGACAGTAATATAGAAGGCAGAAGTAAAATTCAAACTGCTCTTCATAGGTTGGTGAAATAGACTGAAAATAACAGAATAAATAAAATAAATAATTAAGAATAAAGAGAGAGAGAGGGAGGGAAGGAGGAAGGAAGGAAGGAAGGAAGGAAGGAAGGAAGGAAGGAAAGAAAGAAAGAAAGAAAGAAAGAAAGAAAGAAAGAAAGAAAGAAAGAAAGAAAGAAAGAAAGAAAGAAAGAAAGAAAGAAAGAAATGTGAAATGATATCAATTGCTTCTCAACCTTTTGGCTAAAACCAGGTGTCAGATGAATGAAACTAAACCTCAGGGATAGAATAAGGAGAGATCATTTGATTTTGACAATGTGAAAATGATCTTCGAATTATAACTGTTCCAACTGAATATGAATAGGCAGGTCAATGTGGCTCCCAAAAAGACAAATGCAATTTTAGGCAGCACAGAAATATCATTTTCAATATAATTGTTCGCTACCCAGAGTTGCTTTTCATGAAATGGCAGCTGTATAAATTTGATGAATAAATAAAAGTCATGAGGAAAAAAATGATTCCACTATATTCCACATTGATTATTTCCTATCCAGTGTAGGAACATATTTTAAGAAATGTTCCAAGAAAGAGTGGATGATCAGCAAATGTATATCTTAAATGAGAAAGAGATGAGGAAACTAGTGGGGTGTTTGAGGACTAAGGAAGGATATACAGCATGAACAGCTGAAGGAATATTGTGCAGAAGAAAGTTCAAACCTGTTCTTTATTGTTTTAAAGCATAGAATATAGAATTGAAATTTGGATTCCTACAAAGAGGTTGGATCTGGTAGCATAATGTCTCCTGAAGATCTTGAAATTGTCCCAGGCCCTGAATGTAGTACAATCTGCAGCCAGTGGCAATCTAGGAGTGCTGGATTATGAGGATTTGAAAAAGCTTCATTGCTTCCCAAACTCAGTTTGTGTTCCTGTATAAAAAACTGATGTAGCTTAGTCCCAAATTCTCTGCATTCTTCTTTGCAGTTACTTGCTCAACACTCCTGTCCTCATAAGGATAACATTTGAAAGTTATACCGTGGATATATTTGGTATCAAAAATAAATTCTATTTTTCCCCTCTGGAGATCCCCATTGCATGGAATAAAGTGCCACTGGATGAATAAAAAATGGTTTTCCTCTTCTTAATTAATTTACATGGGAGCCAAACACCTATTTTTGTTTTACCTAGGCCTTGTAAGGATTTTAGAGGTTTTATCGTTTACTATTAATGTTGTTTTATAATTTATAAGCTTTCTACATAGTCTCGTAAGCTTCCTACAGCACATATATTTTTTAAAAAAAATAGTTTTATTCAAATTCATTTAAAGACTACCATCTTTTTTTCATAAATACTATGCAGGCTCAGGTATAGATAACATGCAAAGCATGTTTGATTCAATCCTTAGTGTCTCTACTAAAAGAAAACTGCAGGCCATCTGAAGAGTTACTGTGTTGGATGGGCTAAATGTCTAACTCAGTTTCATCTAGTTCAGTGGTTCTCAACCTTTTTAATACCGCGACCCCCAACTGGTCGTAAGTCGAGGACTTTCCCTGCCCGGGAGCGCTGCGCATGCGTGGTGCCGCCCCCTGCGCTGGCCAAAGCGTAGCAGAATGGGACTTTTGGCGGGCTCAGCAGGGCAGAGACAGCCTGGACAATTCCTATTGGCTTTTGAAAGCCAATAGAATTAGACTCTATTCAAGAGAGTCTATTCTATTGGCTTTCAAAAGCCAATAGAATAAAAGGGGGTAGCACAGCTAAGGAAAAGGGAAAAAATGGCAGACTGCATTGTTTGGCAACCCCCGTGAAATGGTCATTCGACCCCAAATGGGGTCCCGACCCACAGGTTGAGAACCGCTGATCTAGTTGTATGTATAAATACTATGACTTAAAAATCTAATCTTGACACCAAACCATTCTTTGCTATACAAAGTTATTTTAATACATATATTATATAGTATAGTATATCCAAACTCTTGATTCTCCAGCAGGATGTCTGTAGAATCCACCGGATGGGTTATTAACAGCCTTCCTGCTCAGCAGACTAGGTCAGAACTTTGGCCACGCCCCTCCTTTGGGAGTGACCCCAGTTTTGACTTAGTCTTGAGCTCCGGATAGATTAGGTTTCTTTATCAGTGATTTCATTGACACAGTTTCAATTAGTTAGCATAAATTTGTTCTTTAATTGGCCTCATTTAAATTGAATACTCAAATTGATAAATTTGGAGGCTGTAGGCATTCAGGCCAGTTGGCTGCATGTCCGGTTTTTCTGGCCGATTGGTCGGCTCGTCTTTGGAGCCTCGATCGGCTCCTTGCAGACTCAGAGCTTCAATCAGCCAGTTTTCCTGTGGAGCATTAGATCGGCTCCTTGCAGATCAGAGCTTCAATTAGCCGGGTTTTTTCCTTGGAGCGTTGGATCAGCTCCATTACAGGCTCAGCTTTGGCTCGTCAGCTACCTTTCTTCAGGACACCTGATTCAGATTTGGATCTAAGGCGACCAGGAAACGCAAGTTGCTCAAGGTTTTTCCCTGTTTACTGAGAATCTCTCCCTTTACTTAGTGCTCTTTGTCTTTGTTCCTTTCCTGGTTTCTTATTATTGCTCCAACATTTGTTTACTAACAGAGAGTGCGGCCGCCATCTTGGCCGCATGTCTTCACTGGGGGCGGCCATTTTGAGGGTGTGTTTTGTCTCCTTCAGGACGCCATCTTGAGTGTGTCCTTAGGCCCTCACTATATTGGGTGGACAATTTGCACGGAGATTTTTTCCTGGTATTATTAAGAGTTGATTAGCCCTCAGAGGGGGCTTATACTAGTTTTTGGGAGTCTGATTTCAGCCCCATATTGTGGAGGGGGGGAAGAAAAAAAAAAGACAATCGCAGCTCCTAGAGGAGAAGCAATATCTGAGTACTGATACTCTACCTCACTAATACCTGGTGAAGGAGCGAGAAGAGTGAACTTTATTCCAACTGTTCTGTTAGTGTGGCATTGTCACAGGCTTATCAAGGGGTTTTAGCAAATCACTTGACTGTCCGGCCATTGCAGTTGTACAGAGCGAGGATTGATTCTTTCCATCTCTGGCAATTGATCTGCGTACCTGGGTGCTCCCCCCCCACAGGTATTTCCTACTCGGTATATCTGTGCGCAATGGCAGACAGTGTCTCGCCTTCAGGTTCACAGGGCTCCTCTATGCCTCCCCCACAACAACAAAAACGCAGATCCACTGAATCAGAATCGGGGGGGAAGAAAAAGGCCAAAACAAAACATTTAACACAGAAGGAGCCCTCAAAAACGGCTGAGCGAGAGGCCTCGAGGAGACATTTGGCATTAGAAAAACAATTTTCCAGAGCACAAAGACTTAGGGCCAATGAGGCTGACATGGTTTCCCCCGCCCCATTGGAATTACCCACACCTGAGTCTGCATTTGTTCCACATCAGGAAGTTCTCAGGACTTGGTCTCCTCGGGGGGAAACTGAGCAGATTGGTTGTCCTCGCTCCTCATCATCTGCATCATCAGATCATGGTCCAGTCACAGTGGGCCATAGTACCAGGTCTCAGGAAGATATTTGGTCTGCTCAGTTTCAGGCCTTTATGCAGAATGCATTTAACCAGTTTATGTCTTCCAAGGGTCAACTGCCTTGTCAATCTTCCTCCCATAGAGGGAGGGCTACGGTTTCCGCCACAGAGGTTTCAGAAACCTCCTCTCAGTTAGGTGAGGCTGAGTCGGTTGACCTTGACGTAGCTGATATTCCCTTGTCGGACGATGAGGAGACTGTCCCTGAACAGACTCAGGCTGCAGGTGTCTTTGACCCTTCTCTTCTTAAATCTCTATTAATCAAGGCAATTTCCACTGTTAATCTCACTTCTGTACAGGAGGAGAGACCTTCTACCAGTCAGGAGTCCAATCCTCTGTTCGCAAAGAAGGTAACAGGGGACAAATATATTCCTTGCCCAGAAGTCTTCCATACCTCTGTGGAGGAACAATGGTTCTCTTTGGCTGATCCACCTGCGCCTAACAGCGTAGAGAAGAAACTGTTTAATGTCTCCCCATCATTTTCCTCTCTGTTAGAGGTTCCTACTGTGGATAGTCCTCTGATTTCTCTATTCTCTACATCAGCTATTCCAGGGGACATGGCAGAGGCTCTGAGGGCCGAGGATAAGAAATTTGAGCACTCTCTCCGTCGGGCTCACCAGGCTTCGGCATGGGCGGCCAAGGCGGCAACCTCTTCCTCCTTCTTCGCCAGGGCCTGTATCATGTGGCTACGCGAACTACAGACCAGCGTACCACCAGATCAGGTTAGAACACATCAAACTTTGGCTAAGATTTTGGCTGCTTCACAATACGTAGCAGATGCCACATTGCACTCCACTAAATATTCCGCAAGATCAATAGCTGCCACAGTTGCCTCTCGTAGGCTCCTATGGCTGAAGCATTGGAGGACAGACTTGAAAGCCAAGTGGCATCTGTCCACGTCCAAATACACCGGGACACATTTGTTTGGTTCCATTTTGGATCCACACGTTAGTGAGGGCAAGGACAAGCGCAAGGTCCTAGTGCATCCCTCTAAGTAAGTAGACAGAAGGACATCTCAGAACTTCCGAAAACAAGCCTTTCGTACCAGCGGTCCCTGGGAGTGGAGGCAGCCCTTTAGATCAGGGCAATCCTGGGACTGGTCGAGAGGCTCGCGATCCTTCTATCCCAGACAGGATCGTTTCCAGGATCGCCAAAACACTGGAGCCAGAGGCCAGTTTCAGGCTAAGCGTCCATTCAGGGGAGCAGGAGGCCGCGCTTACAGGCGGTCTAAGTGACGCCAGGGAGGACTCTCCCATTGGGGGCAGACTACAAAGGTTCAGCGACGTCTGGGAAAGCACCACCTCAGACGCTTGGGTGGTAGAGACCATCAAGTACGGTCTCACCTTAGAATTTTACTCCCCCCCTCCAACCCGCTTCATAAGTTGCCCTCTCTCCCGAAACAGGGTCAAGACAGACCTGATGACTTCGGCCATATCTCATCTGCTCGAAATTCAGGCTATAGAACCAGTACCAAAGGAGCAGGAGGGAATGGGGTTTTACTCCATTCTGTTTCTGGTTCCCAAGTCCTCAGGGGGATGGAGGGCGATACTGGATTTAAAGGGATTAAATTATTTTGTGACCTATAGAAGGTTCAAGATGCAGTCCCTAAAATCCATATTAGCCAGCATCAGGAAGGGAGATTATCTCTCTTCAATAGACCTCACAGAGGCGTATCTGCATATTCCCATCCATCCTCAGTATCGCAAGTTCCTCAGGTTTTGCTATGCGCACCGGCATTACCAATACAGGGCCCTACCATTCGGCCTGTTCTCAGCCCCAAGAGTCTTCACGAAGGTTTTAGCGGTCATAGCAGCCTACCTCAGGCTGAAGCCGGTGCGCATGCAATGTTACCTGTACGATATCCTAGTCCAGTCCAGCTCTTTTCAGGCAGCAAAACGGGATGTTCAAACTACGATACTCATTCTGCAGAATCACGGGTTCTCCGTGAACTTCAAGAAGAGCCACATCACTCCAACAAGGAGATTACAACACCTGGGAGCGATAATAGACTCGTCCCATTGCAGGGTATATCTTTCTCAGGAGAGGCGGACCAGCATCAGGAAACTTGTTCATCTGGTTCGCAAGGACAAGAGAGTGCCTCTGGCACAGCTGTCAAAGCTCCTCGGAAAGATGATCTCTTGCATGGGCATTGTGCCGTGGGCCAGGCTCCACTCCAGACTCCTACAATGGTTTCTTCTTCCTTACCAAAAGCGAAATCTCAGTGCTTCCAACAGGAAGGTCACAGTCCCACACCACACATTGCGATCCCTTCTTTGGTGGACAACATCTGCGATGACCAAGGGAGTCATATTCAGGGAACCGAACCGGGTCATCCTCACAACAGACGCGACTCTGTTCGGTTGGGGAGCTCACCTGGGCACCCACCTGACCCAGGGACAGTGGTCCCACTCGGATCTCGCCCAAAACATCAACTGGCTCGAACTTCGGGCCATTCACCTGGCACTCCTTCAATTCTCTTCCCTAGTCAAGGGGAAGCATGTCCTCGTCAGGACAGACAACGTGGCGGCCAAAGCACACGTCAACAAAGAAGGAGGGACCAGGTCCTGGGACCTGATGCGAGAGGCATCGACCCTGGGCATCTGGGCAGAGTCAAACCTGGCCTCCATAAGGGCAGAACACATATCAGGGGAGGCAAATCAACAGGCAGACTCCCTGAGCAGAGTCAAGTTAGACCATGCGGAGTGGCAACTGGATCCGGCTCTGTTTCAGGAGATCACGTTGAGGTTTGGCCGACCCCACCTGGATCTATTTGCCACCCTGACAAATGCACAGATTCCCAGGTTCTTCTCCAGATTTCAAACACAAGGAGCAGATGGAACAGATGCCCTTCGCTGACGGTGGCCGGCACAACTATTGTACGCCTTCCCGCCTCTCCCCCTGATTCCGGCGTCCATACGCAAGTTGATCCTGGAAGGAGCAGAGGTAATTTTGATTGCTTCACATTGGCCACGGCGTCCGTGGTTTGCCGACCTGGTGGATCTTTCGGTATCTCCTCCGTGGAGGATTCCTCCGGACCGAGTGGTTCTCAGCCAGGGCAACCTTTTGCATCCAGATCCGCAGTGGCTCCAACTAGCCGCTTGGCATTTGAGCAGGAAAGTTTAGCCAGGCAGTCTTATTCATCTGAGGTGATCTCGTTGATACAGGCCTCTAGACGCCCTTCAACAAACAGGATCTATGATGCCACATGGAGGGGTTTCTGCAAGTGGTGCCTTGTGCATGCATTGGACCCACTCTTGGTTTCTATACCAAACATTCTGGACTACCTATTGGAGGGTCTGAACAAGGGTCTATCGCCCAATACTATCCGCAGGCAACTAGCAGCCCTTTCCTCTATTCTTTCCTGCGACAATTCCAGCCCTTTGTCGAAACATCCGGCAGTCAGCGCTTTCTTAAAAGGGGTGGTCAATACCAGACCTCCCGTTGTACATCGATATCCCTCTTGGGACATGGCCAAGGTGTTGAAGGCCCTGACTTCAACTCCATTTGAACCTCTCAGTTCATGTTCTTTACATTTTTTGTCCTTGAAGGTAGCCTTTCTGGTGGCTATTACCTCAGCCAGAAGGATATCGGAATTAGCGGCCCTTTCAGTGAGGGAGGAGTTATGCACCTTCTTCGATGACAGAGTGGTCCTTAGGCTGGATCCTACCTTCATCCCAAAGGTAAACACTATTTTTCACAGATCTCAGGAACTTATTCTTCCCAACTTCTGTCCTAATCCCAGGCACAGGTTGGACCGCGAGTGGCACAAGCTAGACGTATGCAGGGCTCTGCATTATTACGTGAAGCGTACTTCTTCCTTCCGTAAATCGGAGGCTCTATTTGTATCTTTTCAACCTTCAGCAATGGGGAAGAAAGTTTCTTCTTCTACCATAGGTAGGTGGATTAGGGCCTGTATAACTCAGGCCTATTCTTCCTTGTCTCTTCCTGTTCCTTCACATGTCATGGCTCATTCAACGCGCAGTGCCACTGCGTCAGCCGCGTGGTCCACGCAAGCCTCTGTGGAGGAGATTTGCAGAGCCGCAACGTGGTCTTCTCCTTCGGCATTTGTCAGACATTACCAGGTGGATGCCTTTGCGGCAGTTGACACCGCGTTTGGCAGGCGTGTACTTCAACAGGTTGTTTCTTCTCATGATTCTAGAGCCTAGACTTTTCCCTCCCGAGGGGACATGAGGGCTTTGGTATGTCCCATCCGGTGGATTCTACAGACATCCTGCTGGAAAAGGGGCGTTGTCTTACCTGAACGCCTTTTCTCAGCAGGATGATGTAGAATCCACACCCTCCCACACAAATAGTCTAGGCAGGTGTATCACAATTGGAGCTATTGAGTTGAGATTCGTCAGAGCTGCTTCGCCTCGTCAAAACTGGAGTCACTCCCAAAGGAGGGGCGTGGCCAAAGTTCTGACCTAGTCTGCTGAGCAGGAAGGCTGTTAATAACCCATCCAGTGGATTCTACATCATCCTACTGAGAAAAGGCGTTCAGGTAAGACAACGCCCCTTCCATCCAGCTTTTACATATACCACCCAAAGTAAGCTATGCTGAAGTTATCTTGGCTACTTTCTGATTCACATTACTCCATAGTTTTCTTGGACTTAGTTTATTAAATAAGGAACAGTTGACTGCCTTTATATAATATGCCTAGCCATAAATTAGAGTTTACAAGGCAGTGGCTGGATTCACACAATTTTCTAATCTAAAATCCAATAAATCTCATTAGGGTTCAATACCATTGACTGGCAGACTTATATTCTGCTGTAGTCTAGTCCTCATCTTGCATCCACATTATCATACTGGCACTTGATGTCATGCCAGGAATTGATCCTGGAACTTGCTGCATACTAACTAAACTATACCAGTAAATAGTGGCATCTCATGGGGTCCTTGGTACTTTCAGAGCTTGGCTGTATTCTTGCACACATTTCATTATCAAACTAAATAACATCATCATTGCAGTGATATCTCATCCTAACAAAGCTGATTTAATTACATTTTATAATGGTCCCGACAAAGGAATGAGAAATATACTAGTTTCTACTTGGATTATCTCTCTTTCAGATTCTAATTTAGCTAACTTTCAGGTCAATATAGAGTTGATATGTCATTTAAAAAAGATTAATAATCTAAAGCTCATTTCACTCTATAATTGTTTGTGCCACTTGGCAAGATGATGTTGAGGATGTTTGATATCCTCAAAATAGGCTCAAAAAAGCATACAATCCATTCTGGTTAGATCAAGGTTTATCTGGTACAGCATTGACTTCCCCTAGCATTCAGCTAGTACCATTGCAGCCTTTTACTTGTGTTTCCTTGCAAATAGTATTCAGGCAATAAGATCTAGTCTTATTCTGGTATTCAGATGAGCTGCAAAGGAAAAATAAAGACTTGAGTGTTGCTGGAAGCATATTCATTCATTCCTCTGCTCATCATAAATGCTTTACTGTGTTTTGTTTGGAATTTCATAAGGCTATGGTAAGGGTGTTTTTGTTTCTTGCCTCACATATAACTATGACTGAGAATCATCCAATAGACTTGTTTTTAGTTCTGCACAGTCTAGTAAATCCATACTGTCTTATTTCCCAAGCAGAGACATCTGTTCAATGACTTCTCTTCTTCTAAAATCAGTTAGATTAAAGCCCTTCAACTTGGTTTACAGATTTATCCTTGAAGGAGTGCTTCCTTTGGGCTATTTCAAACAAGTTTTATTGGCAAAACTGGAAGGGGTTCTGCATTTCTCAAATTAATCTCTTGTGTGTTAACCGATCTTGGCTACTTTAACCTGCTGGGAGATGATTATTTCACTCTTTAAAGCAAACAGGGCCTCACTAATTTAAAGTTGCTAGTGGATAGCTCCTGCTCAAATTTCTTTATTCCTCTGTTCCTTCTAATTACTGGACAAATTCTAATTTCCTACTTTTAGGGAAGTTAATTGAGAAAGAAGTGCTTGAGCAGATCTTGGAATCAACATCAAGCTGAGTTTATGCTTGAGTACAATATGGAGAATGCACTCACCACTGTTTGTGATTATCTCCTTTTGGTGATCAACAGTGGGCCTTTCCATCCATCCTGCTTCTATTGTTAGATCTACCAGTGAGTCCCACAGGTGCTTTTTCAAAAGGCAACTGAACTTTGTTTTTCCTTGAAGACATTTCACTTCTCATCCAAGAAGCTTCTTCAATCAGAAAAAGTCCAGTTGCTTTTTGAAAAAGCACCTTTGGGACAATCATGACCTGGATGACTGAGAATCTCCATAGATATCTATCAGTGGGATTCAATCTGTTGATCATTAATGTTGGTGCAGAGGCTCTGGTCCTTGGCATGATCCCAGTTCAGTTTGAAGCCCTAGACCACTTAATAACAATGGATAATGTTTCCATTGTTCTGAAATCCACAAGAGCTCATATCTCTAGTTTCATGTTCAAGATATACCTGAACCTAATAGGCGAACTGTTTAATTGTAATGGGGTGCAGTATCGTATACATGCAGTTAGTACCCAGGTGTATATCTTACTTGGTTCAGATTGGGTAGAGCTAGGTCTAGGTCTGGTTAATATTGAGTTGCCTAAAATTTGATTCTAATAAGGTTAAAATATTGTAAAATTAGACAGGGGAAAGGATCTAGAGACTAGACATAAGAGATAGTATGTGATTCTCAAGAATGGAACCAAAAATCATAGCAAAGGGCCAAGACCTGTGTGTCATTTTAGGCCTCTTATTCTGCCATCTCAAATAAGTGCTATAGATTGGAACTGCTTTTCACAGCTGATGGGGTTTAGTCAGATCTGCTTTTTTTGCCCCTCATATTCATCTTACTATGGCAGTGCATGCTGGTGGTTTCCATGTTGGACTACTGTGATCAGCTCTATGTGCGGCATCCTTGATGCAAATTCAGCAAATTCAGGCAATGGAAAACAAAGCAGTGCAGTGTCTTTAGGAAATATCAACTCTCTGTTCTCTCTACATTGTGTTTCAGGAGCATTATGGCTATCACTGGCCTGAAAGGTATACTTCAAAGCTTTACCAAAGCTTTGTCTAAGTAGCTTGGGACTAGCATATTTTATTGATTACCTAACCCCCCTTTTTTTTCTCTGTGCAGCCTTCATTACCATAGTCATATGTCTTAGGGTAACAAATACCATAACTCAATGATGTATTATGTGAAGTGTTCCAAAATGTCCCCATATATAATTAATTTGGAATATTCCAAAGTTCCTTAACTATTTTCCATATACATAATACAATATATTTCTACCCTGCCTTCAACAACTTGTCTTTTTTCAAAAAATTAAAATGGCACAAGTATTATAATGTATATTTTATTATTCTGCATAATTCCAGCCCCTAGATTAGAGCTTATCAGTCAACATCATCATTGAAGTCTCCAATACTGATTCATTCGTAATGCACATCATGAGATTTGTGTGCTTTTAGCTTTATCAGGTATGTGCATCTATCATAGTAATTTATAAACATTGGTTTATTGTTTATAAGTTGTATGTAACCAGTCATTATGTTTTTGTAGTAAACCATGTTTTAAAGAGCCATAACATGAGATTCCTGATAGAGCACGATTATTTGAAATCACCTTGTACCTTAGCATCACAATGCTGGATGCTGAACATCTGTTTATGAATAACTGTCATAAAACTGCATCAGTGACTTTGATTATCCAAGTTTGGGATACATGAATATATCTTCAATTTGGAAATGCATAATGTTACCTTTAGATCTTTTGCCTGATTGCCATATTCTATCATTGTGCTTTTCTATCCTTAAAGAAGGTCAAAGCTCAGACTGGAGACTTTATTACCAAGTCCCTATTTTGTTGTGGCTTACAGAATGGATCACACTGAGAAATAAATGACTTCTTTACTTAGAGGGATATGATTTGCAACTGGATTGGCATGCTTTCCTTTGGTATGAGAGAAACAAAGTACATAAATAATTCCAAACCCATGCCATAAGGAATGTATTACTTTCAGAGTGGGAGATAGTTAAAAAGAAATTTTATATGAAAATACCCGAGTGGCTTTCCACAATGGAAGCATTTGCATATCCGAATGTAATTAACTATGACAAACTTGTGGCCTATAAAGACATTTTAGATAAAGAAGGAAAACTTAAAGATAGGCAAGAACTTCAACAAACTGGCATTGATTTAACATGGTGGTCATACTTGCAAATTTAAACAAGATATGAAAAAGATGTAAAAGTAATGGTATTTTACAAAGAACAGACACCACTAGATAAAATACTTTTGAAAACAGATGAAAATCTGATTAAGAAACTTTATAAATTCCTGCTAAACTGGAAGATGGAAGAAGAACAAGTGAAAGAAAGAATGATAGTGTGGGCAAAGAATTTTGGTTATTCTATAGATTTAGAAGATTGGCAAAAACTATGGGACCAAAATATTAAATTTACTAAAGCAGCTGAATATAAGGAAAACTTATATAAAATGTTTTATAGATAGCACATGACACCAGTTAGATTAGAGAAAATGTTTAAAAATGTATCAAATATGTGTTGGAAATGTAAACAACAACCAGGCACTTATTACCATCTCTGGTGGATATGTCCTAATGCTAAAAAGTTTTGGTTTAAGATCCCTATGTGGCTAGAAGAGATGATTAAAATACAGATAGAATTTAAACCAGAACTCTGTTTGCTAGGAATATTAAGTTTGAATTATGGAAAAGAGAATGAGTATTTAATATTACATGTGCTGACAGTCGCAAGAATAATATTTGCCCAATTTTGGAAAAATGAAAATTTACCACCTGACAAGGCTATAATAACAAAAATACTCGAATGTGCAGAAATGGATATATTGACTTTAGAAATGAAAGAGAAAGAAGACACAATTTACTTTAAAACATGGGGAAAAATTTATTATTGGTTAGAAACACGCTAGAATGAGAAAAGGTTATGAAATTTAAAGAGATAATTGATAATTTGTATTTATATTCCATGATTATTTGTATGAACTTGTTCTTATTTCTTCATCTTCTTCTTCCTCTTTGTATATTTGTGATCTTAAATAATATGGTAAACTATAATTAATATGTAATATATTATTATTTTAAAGTGATTATAATTAATTAATACTAAGCATTGTTAAATAGTGAAATGAATGAGATTTATTGACTAATTTGTTATTTACATGATTATATGGAAAGTTGTTTAATAATAGAGTAATTATTAAGATTTAATTTGTAATCCCGGACTGGTAGACTTGCTGAAGCGATGTTATTTTGTGGGATTAATCCCACTTTTGTGTTACCCCTTTCCCCTGGTCTAACCTTTTTGTATGTTTCCCGTTGTCCTATTCTTTTTGACCCTCTCCCTTTATTACCTTTATAAAAGTCAATAAAAATATTTATTAAAAAAAGAAGCTCAAAGCAGACTTCACTTTTTAAAAAATAAAAATCATAAAAAGAATGAATGAATGAACAAATGAATGAATGCAATTTTCAAAAAATAAAAAGGAGCAATGATTTTTCTGCCAGTTCATCCAGTTCTTAGGCCTTTGATCTTACTGGTATAAAAGTGTAAAGGTATAAAGCAAATTACTTGCTTGTATTGTGGCAATTCTAAGCAGAATACAAAATTATACAGTCCTGAACGTCTTAGAACAATTAAATAGGAAGTCTTGAGCAAGGAAATAGTAACCTTAATATTAGTCAAGTGAAATACAATAGTGTTGAGGAGCAGCATTATATAGTCTGAATGCCTGTACCAGTCTGGGACTAAAAGATATGTCTTTTCTTCTGTTCATTAACTTCTAAATGATAAGAGACCAAAGCAGAATGGAAAGAGAGAACAGTTTAGATATTCAGTAGACTTTGTTTATGTATTAGCACAATGGAGAGAATAGTATTTGTCTAAAGATTGGAAAGACTAGACAACTAATTGCTCTGAGCTAGCTGAGTACCTTAAGACTGTGAAGAGGAAGTCATTGCATTGCAAACTCTGTATAGCATAATAAGGAGTGAGATAATGAGAAAGATAGTCATTGGAGAAGTGGCATGTATATTGCTAGATGCAGATAGTTGCCATGTCTAAAATATTCTTGAAGGTATCTCCCATTAAATTTGAAAATGGATATGGAGGAAATAGATCCTAATTACTATTGTCTCAGATCATCACTTTTATAAAGAATACAAACCAAACACTATTAATAAACAATCAGTGATTTCTTGAGACTGTCTAATTGATTTTATGAAGTTGAACATATTAAAATCTTCTTGTTCTAAAAGAGTGATTCATACAGTCCTTTCCAACCTGGGCCTTTCCAGGTGTGTTATTTAATTTCCAGCAACTGATCATACTGTTTTGAAATGCTGAGTTGTAATCTAAAATTATTTTGAGGGCATTGGACAGGTTAAGTGTTTCATTTTTCTCCTGATCAGAAGTTAGCTTTGATTCTGAGAACTATATATTAAAAATAAGAATGCAAGAGAACTTCATTCAGCCCATTTTATATACAGACAATATACAGATCACAAGTGAAGTATCTTTCAGATTGTGAAAATGTATGTTAGAAATCGAGCAAAACTTTTGGATGCATGCAATGCTGAGGTTTTAGCAAAAATTTGTCTCCCAAAACATTTCCATATTTTTTAAAAAAATTATATGCTGATACAGAATCATATATAGTTGGTAGGGACATGACTTAACATAGTTGATAGGGACATGACTTAACAAAGACTATCATTGTCTAGAAAAAGAATCTCAATGTATCTTTTTAAAAATAATTGAATCAATTGACTTTATTTCCTGGAAACATAATTAAATAAGTTTCTGTATTGCTGCTAGACACAATTGGATTAGATTAGATTAGATTTTCTGATATACTTACCATCTCAATCTTCACGGTCTCTAGGTAGTTTACGCATATTAAAATAGCAATAAAAATTTCATTATAAAACTTCAATAACAAAATTATAACAATTATTATCAAACATCATTTGTGTATGTATACGTGTGTCTGTCAGTGTGTATATAGAAGGGGAGCTGCTTCTGACAATTAGAGTGCCTCCTAACACATCTCCTTTATATAAATAAAGTCCCTTAGTAGGTGCTCTCTGGCCATCTGGACTGATGTGCAGAGACTGTTCGGAAAGACAGTTTCTTAGATACCCAGACCTCAAGCCATATAGGTTTTAAATGTAATGATCAGCACCTTACTTTGTACTCAGAAATAAACTGGCAGACAATACAGGTCCTGTACCAGAGGTATAACATGGTAGTACCAAAATTGGCCAGTGAACACCTACTAAGGGTCCACTGTATTCTGGATCAGCTGAGGTTTCTAGGTGGTCTTGAAGGACAGACCCATATAGAGCAAAATATAGTAATCAAGTTGATAAATAACAAGGGCATGAGTGTCTGTTATCAGAGTATCAACATATACCAGAAGAACAGTGTCATGAAAATCATAATAGAAATGTTTCCACAAGAAATGGAAGTATTCTGGGAAATTTCTTGTAGTCCATGATTCTGCCACATACACCATATGATTGCACCAACTCATCTAGCAGTTGAAGGGTCAGTCTCAGAGAAAAAAGGACCATTCCTTCACATATGATAGGATCTGAAAGGGCTTTCGTCACAATTAGAAATGTGCTCTAAGAACAAAGCATAGTTACTCATCATGATCCTCTTTACAAATCAGGTGGCTAGCTGGACAAAGAACAAATTGGACTTTATTATTAGAAAGAAATACGATAATAATATAAACTGAGGAGTTGGATAGGAGTGGCAGTCCTATGTCAAGAGTTTTGTGGGCTGAATGTTGAGTCTGAATTTACATGAAGACAGATGGAAGTTCTGCTTATAGTTCCACCACTTTAATGATTCATTTATAGTGACAAACAACTGTTTCAAGTATAAGGAGTATGGATTGTTCTTTTGGGTGAACAACAATATTTTCAAAACTGTGGTTAAAAGATTTTAATATTGTAGAAATGGAAAATTTCACTGTTTGGATTCCAGAAAAATGTTCAGGCTTTGAATTTATTCACATCTAGGCAGAAATTATTTCTGCAATTACAACTGCATACTTTCTAGCCTTTCCAATTATACAGATAGTTCCAGCTACCTCAAACATTTCTGAATATCATCAAAGGCATGAGCTTGCGTTAGATTTGCTGGCAAATAAAAATATAATTTATGTGAATTAGATCCAGAGAATATTCAGAGTGTTGGAAGAAAAGAGTTCTAAAACCATTCAGAAGATCTCCCGTTACATATTCATTAAATGTGCTAAATTGAAATAAGATCACTTTCATCATAGCTAGAAGTTTGGAGTATACAACACAGTTTTATAATCTTCATCCTCATCATCACATATATAAAGAACACTTTCTGAATGTAATTACTAGGAGGAAGGCATGCCTGCTTTTGTATATCTAGCAAGCATTGTAAATACATGAGCAGATTTTTTTAAAGACAAAACTTCTATAGAGGAATGCAGAGATAAAAGTTAATCAAGGAATGCAAGAATTGTTAGCAGAATAATTAAGAGAAAGTGGAAGAGAAAGTTAATGATACCATAATCCTGGAAAGAGTTTACCATGAGAAGTAAACTCAAAATAAGCCACCTTGATCCTGTATATTATAAGAAGAGAGAAACTGTCAGATTTTCAAGATTCTGTGATTGATTGATTGATTGATTGATTGATTGATTGTGTGTCACCCAGTCAGTGTCAACTCTTAGCAGTCACATTGCTATATTTTCTTCATGATGATATGCCCCTAACCTGATCCTTCAGGTCTTCCAACAGTGTACCCATCACTACTGTCACTACTGTAACTGAGTCTGTTCATCTTGTTGGTGAATCTCCTTTCTTCTACCTTTCCCAGCAACAAACTCTTCTCCAGAGAAATAGGTCTTTGCGTAATGTGTCCAAAGTAGGATAATTTGAGCCTGGTCATTTATGAGAATTGAGTTGATCCATTGGTTTGTTTGCTTGGCTGTCCATTGTATTCTCTGGACTTTTCTATATCACCAAAATTCAAAAGCATTGTTCTGTCCTGATTCTTCAAAGTCCTGCTTTCATTTCCATAGAGCAGTATTTCTCAACCTTGGCAACTTTAAGAGGTATAGACATCAGCTTCAATTCTGGGAGCTGAAGTCCTCATCTCTTAAAGTTTCCAAGATTGAGAAACACTGCCACAGTATATCACAGGGAATACCATGGCTTGCATAATTCAGAACATTGTAGGTATAGATAAATCACAGCATCTGAATATCTTATCCAAAGCCTTCATGCCTACTCTGCCAAGCACTGGTCTGCAGTTTATTTCTTGACTGCTTTTTCCTTGTCAATGATTTATCCTAAAAATGAAAAGCTATCTACCATTTTAGTATCTTCACAGTATCTTCACAGGGAGCAAGAATAGGGAATTGGCAAAGGTTGTTTGTTTGTTTGTTTATATCTCACCTTTATTATTTTTTACATATAACTAGGCAGAAAACACATTCAATACTTTCTTCCTCACAACAAATCCTGTAAGGTAAGTTGGGCTGAGAGAGAGTGACTGGCCCAAAGTCACTCAGCTGGCTTTCATGGCTAACTCATGGTCTCCTGCTTTCAATCATGGTGCTTTAACCACTAGAAAAAAAACTGTGTCTCTTATTTATTTATTTGCTTATAAAATAACACACACACATATACATACATGCATAAAACATACATACACAAATAAATACACATATACATACATACCATATAGCCACTCATCTCAAACTTGTGACTGGGTCTGTCCAGTTTTTAAAAAAAATTTTTATTAGTCTGTTGATCATCCACTTGGTTCACCTGATAAATCCAATGATTTTGGATTAGGTCATCTCACTTTTAGTCTCTCTCAAAGGGATACAGTCTTGCTATTACCACCAATTAGGGAAAGATAAGCAGCCATAGTTTCAGGTCTGCTGAGGTGCTATTATGGAGCAATAATGATAATCCCAGATTGCATTCAGTTCTGTTATTATTTATGAGGAAAGATGTCAGTATAACTTGTGATATATGGCTTTTTCATGCCACAAGAATATACCTTGAAGCCTGTGAACAACTTTTTACTACCCTTCATTGTCCTGGTGAACTTTCTGCTTAAGTAGGCAACCTTGCAAATCAGACACATCCAGAAATCAGGAAGTTTGCCAAATGACAATGTCAGCCCAACAAGTTTCCTCCTTCCTCAGAATTCAGAAGGAAGCAATTGCAGTATGTTTAGGCACTTCTTTAAAATGTCTGCCTTTATACAGGCCTACTTTTCACATTTTGCCTTTAAATATGTCAATATTTTACTTATGTAATTGTTTAATTTTGTTTCATATTTTAAAGTGTCATTTTAATCAGTTTGCCATAGTTTTTCCTGGAAGTCTTGTGGTTTTGATCTCAGACCCAGCTTACGATCCCCCCCCCTTTTTTTTTTTTTATTCACCAAGCATAGCAACATAAGTCTTAGTATCCATTCCATTCCAGGAAGCATTTCTGTACAGTTTGCCTCTTCCTCCTAAAACAGATAAGAGCAACTATAAAAAGCAATCAGTAGCAAGTTGAGTTATGGTAGAAGCAACTACTCGGACATTTTAAAGTGAACTCTTTCTCAAAGTAAAGCTTTCTGTAACTGGTAAACTCTACCTGTTATGTGTTAACTAAATTCAAATATTACTACTCTTATGTTCCATCCTTACTTCCTACATAGAGATAAGTAGGGAGTAATTACACCAGCTGGCATTCTCTCTCTGGTGCTTTTCTCTGGTTAGCAGGTTGTAATTTCTCCTCTGTCTTCAGTTTTCCATGAAAGCTCTTTGCATGGATTAGATTTGTCTTCCTTCAGAGGGTCTTCAGACCTCTCCCAATCCAATTCTTTGAAATCTTGTCCTGGGGTCTTTGGAAACAACAATTCTTTCATAGCCAATTCTTTCTAGACCCTCTTGGTGTGCTCATCCACTTCCATCTCCTTTTCCTTCTTGTTCCAGGACTTAAATCTTCACCTTCTTACTTCTTCTTGCCAGCTCAGTGGTAGCACCTTTTGCCTATGGGAAAGTTATAAGAATCTGTTAAATTGATCTCTCCTCAGCTTCTACTTATCAATTAAAGAAATGTCTATCAAATTTGAAATGGGGAAAACTAGTTAGATAGACAGATCACTGGGTGGCAGGAACAGCATGCTGATCTAACATAAGCCAAATCTGAGTCAAAGACTTCTTGATTTGAAGATATAATAGAAGCTGATTGCCTGAAATGTTGTTTTGTTGCTTAACTGTGCAGACTTTTCTATCAACAATAGTAATAGCTAGATGTTGGTATTTTTTTTTATTTAATTCCAGTTACCAGGCATTTTAGTTCCAGTTACCAAGCATTTTCCAATAGAGGTTCATGACCCTCATATTCTTCCATCCTCTACCTTGCCCATAAATTCATTTCAGTAAGAGAAACCTTGATCGATGCAATATTTTCAAACCATATGGAAACTTTCTTGTTTTACCTTTAAATATTGTATGAACTTAGCCATTGTAGTTTACAAAACCTGGTTTATGATTCAAATGCTATTTAATGCCAGCGACTTATATGCAATAAGCCTTAGCTATGCAATCAATGATGTGCCATGTTGTCTGAACATAGTTACACTATGTTTGTATCTACACCTACCAAACTGTATTAGAAATAATAGGAAAAAACCACCATCAGCCTGATGCTCTGGGGCTTATACCTAGGTTCTCCTAATATGTCACAAACAATCTTAGCAAACGTGCAGAGAGGCAGCAGGCATTGCCCTTGTCCATGCATTGCTCTGCTCATGTAATTTGTTGCTGCATTGCAGCAGTTGTTTGGACAGTGAACAGCATGATGATCTGGGGACTATATGATTAGCCCATTCTTACTGTTTATCCTTATTGGTTTGTCATTAGTGCAACTTTGCAAAGCAGCACTGTGAACAAAGGCATTACTGTAATCCTATTGATTCCAATATGCGAGAACTAAATGCACGATTAACTGGTCACTTTAAAAACAGCAGATGTAGTTGTTCGTTATTATCATTTGGCTGAAGCATGCATATAATACCAGAAGCAGTCTGAAGTAATAATCTTGGCAGTAGTTATGGATTAAGTGTTTATTTTGTAAGGAATCCAGCTTTGCAGCACAGAAATATAAAACTCAGTGTGAATGTAGTGTGGCTTGTAATAAAGGTGAACGTATTCTCCATTTGTACATCCCAAACACCAAGAGGGAGATAGTAACAGGTATGATAAACCTCATAGTATACAGAAGTAGAAATATTCTGAGAAGGCGTCAGTGGGTTGGAACCATTTTGTCAGCAAACATGGCTGCAGCCATCTTGCTCATTCTAGGTTGCCACACAAAAGGGAGGGGAAACGGAGTATCTTTGTTAGTCTAAACAATATTGTGTCCTGTGGGAACCAAGGCTACTCTCTCACGTGGGAGGAGAGGGTTAGGTGTTCTGGTAGGAAGCCCACCAAACTGCTCTATTGGATCATGTAGTTATTGCATAGCACTGGAGTGGGAAATTTTACTTTGTAATGGTGTAACTCTTTGGAGGGACTTTCAGACTTGGTTTCACTTTTGACTGTGCTGATATTTTGTATCCAATAACATATTCTTTGAGGAAGATTCAAATCTCGGAGTTCTGATTTATTTGGTTCTATCTATTGGAACCATGACACATTTGTTAAGAACTCTGTGAAGTTCAGTGAACATGCTACAATGGTTGGAACTGAATAAATTGAAACCTGGTATGTGATAAGGAATGAAATGGTGACATTTTGACAAGCTGACCAAGTTGGAATCTTAGACAGGAGCACTTCTCAGTATTTTCATCCACCTTATTTGTTTAAAATGTTCCAGCATTATGGCATTATAGGAACAACCCCAAGGAACTTAAAATCTAAATGTGCATCTTGGAAGCTTTTTCTTTAATTCCCCTGCCTCTGTCCAATTCCTCTAGCTGTTCAGATTATGTTAAAGTGATTGGGTTTAGGAAGATAGAGAAGGATAATGTGAGCATCAGTAGAAATAATGAATTGGATTTAAGGAAAATGGTTCTCACTCTGACTGTATCTAACATTTTCCTTATCCTGTATTCCTTATGTATGATTAATACATAATATTCAGGGCAAGGCGAGATGGGCAAACAAGGCCAATCAATCAATATGGACTTTGCTCCTACCCATAAAGATTGTAGTCCGGATTGAAGTGTGAAGATGATACATATGTTGTATATAGTATGTTTTAAATGTGTGTTATCTATGTGTACACTTTGAGAGGAAGCAACTAAATTTCATTTTTAATGTGTGCCATTGTACCCTCAGGAAAAAATGACAATAAAGGTTATCTAATCTAAACATAACAGCCATGAACCAAGGGTCCCTTTTGTTGAATATCATGTTTCTAACATGGGGTGGCTGGTTATTTTTAAGACATATATAATCAGAAGATGATGAACTTTGAAGGAGAACTAGCAAGAGGAGGGAGAAAGAGACAGGAATACGATAGTCTTCCATTGAGAGATAAGACAGAAATTCTGATTAAGCCCTGAAAAGTGTCATTTCTTCCTCATTCTTCAAATTATAACCATTTTTGCAACTTCAGTTAGTTTAGCTTTGTGTTCTCTTCAATATCTCTATATCAGCGGTTCTCAACCTGTGGGTCGGGACCCCATTTGGGGTCGAACAACCATTTCATGGGGGTCGCCAAACAACGCAGTCCACCATTTTCCCCCCTTTTCCTTAGCTGTGCTACTTCCTTTTATTCTATTGGCTTTTGAAAGCCAATAGAATAGACTCTCTTGAATAGAGTCTAATTCTATTGGCTTTCAAAAGCCAATAGGAATTGTCCAGGCTGTCTCTGCCCTGCTGAGCCCGCCAAAAGTCCCATTCTGCAAACGGTGCTGCAAGTTGTCTGCAGCGAAGGCGAGCTGTCTGGAAGTTTCCACCCCTTCCTGCTGAGCAACTACTAAAAATGTAAGTAAAAGAGGGCCAGGGGTGGGAGGTGGGAGGCTGGCGGGCGCAGGGAGGGTTGCTGGCGTGTGTGGGCCCCAGCGGGTGCCTTACCTCCCTTGGGCTGGGCCAGCTGGTGGCCCAGCCGGTGGTCAGCCTGCGCCATCTCTGCCGCTTGCCAACTATGCCTCGGCCGGCTCAGGGGGCGGCACCACGCATGCACGGCACTCCCGGGCAGGGAAAGTCCTCGACTTATGACCGGTTGGGTAGTCCTCGACTTATGACTGGTTGGGTAGTCCTCGACTTACGACCGGTTGGGGGTCGCAGCATTAAAAAGTTGAGAATCACTGCTCTATATGAAATTGATACTGTTCTAGACTTTTCTTTTTTGTAAATCTTATAACACTATCTAAGCTTGTCCCTGCTGGTTTCCTTAGTGAAACTCCATCTATCTTTAATACACTTTAAGAAAGCTCCATGTTTAGAGGCAAGAACATAAATAAATACCAGGTAATGAGCATCTAGAGTTAAATGACTTTGCTAATTATTCCAGTGTGAGAAGCTGACAGTGTTGTCTTAAAACTACGTACAGCTTTGCAAATCATGTTCCATGCAACCATTGGAAGGGTTCAGAAGTCAGCCACATATTTCTTTTCAGAATTTTGGAATTGATTGCATTTCATGGAATTTTATCCAGTTAATCTACCTCTGTTTCCCAAAAACTTTTATAAGTTCATGTTTTTCTGCATAGTTCTTGTGGGGAGGATGTTGTAGATACACGCTTTGTATCAATTTATTGTTTTATAAAGTAATTGATTTCTTTCCTTGGATCTAGATCAACTTTGTGATTATTTATAATGTTACAGTGAGTCATTACTTTTAGCTTTTTTATTGTAACCATGCATTTTCATTCACAACACAATATATCTACATCTATATCTCTTCTTTTTGATTCTAATAAACTTAAAGCCCCTGTTGTCAGATTAAATTGCTTTTCATTGATTTGGACCATTGATCTGTCCGGTCAAGTATTTTCTATGGTAACTGACAAGTGACCATTGCCAGAGAGAGTAAGATATCTTAGGCTAAAACTTGTCCTGAGCTGCTGGAGGAAACGCAGGATATAAATGGCTGAGTGATGAGATTTTGAAAGGTTCTGAGCAACAAAAAAATTGAGCTGGAGGGTTAATGTAATTCATAGTCCATAGATTGCTTACCTATATTTTAAAGTTATTTGATGGTAATCTCCTATGCCACTGGATTATAGGATAAATAATCCATTTCATGAATTCAGCAATCCAGGTACACTCAGAAATTCTAAATATAAAGTTCTTTTAGTAGTAGTAGTAGTAGTAGTAGTAGTAGTAGTAGTAGTAAAGTTGGAAAGGACCTTGGAGGTCATCTAGTCCAACCCCCTGCTCAGGCAGGAAACCCTGCACCATTTCGGACAAATGGCTGTCCAGTCTCTTCTTAAAAACTTCCAGTGTTGGAGCATTCACCACTTCTGGGGGCAGGTTGTTCCACTGGTTAATTGTTCTAACTGTCAGGAAGTTTCTCCTTAGTTCTAGGTTGCTTCTCTCCTTGATTAGTTTCCATCCGTTGCTTCTTGTCTTGCCTTCAGGCGCCTTGGAAAATAGCTTGACTCCTCTTCTTTGTGGCAGCCCCTGAGATATTGGAACACTGCTATCATGTCCCCCCTCATCCTTCTCTTCATTAGACTAGACATACCCAATTCCAGCAACCGTTCCTTATATGTTTTAGCCTCCAGTCCCCTAATCATCTTTGTTGCTCTTCTTTGTATTTCTAGTATCTCAGCATCTTTTTTACATCGTGGTGACCAAAACGTGATGCAGTATTCCAAATGTGGCCTTACCAAGGCATTGTAAAGTGGTATTAATACTTCATGTGATCTTGATTCTATCCCTCTATTAATGCAGCCCAGCACTGTGTTGGCTTTTCCTGTATCTTAAGCCTGTCTTCTGGAGTGTTGGCTATTCCTGCCAGCTTGGTGTCATCTGCAAATTTGATGAGTTCCACATCTATCCCCTCGTCCAAATCGTTGATGAAGATGTTGAAGAGCACTGGGCCCAGAACAGAGCCCTGGGGCACCCCACTATACACTTCCCTCCATGTAGATGCAGTTCCATTGAGGACCACATGCTAAGTACGGCCGGTCAGCCAGCTACGAATTCATCTGGTGGTGATGCTATCTAATCCACATTATTCTATCTTATTGAATAGTAGCTTGTGATCTACTTTATCAAATGCGTTACTGAAGTCCAAGTAAATTATATCCACAGCATTCCTCTGATCCACTAATTTTGTCACTTGGTCAAAGAATGCAATAAGATTTGTCTGGCATGATCTGTTTTTGACAAACCCATGTTGGCTGTAGTATGGATGAATTGTTCTATGAATGTTGAGTTTGAATTGAAAACTGCACAACTGCACAAACTACAGAAAATGTGCCACTCCATGTTTGTGTAAAGAGAGATTGTAGTCAAATTCAGTTTCTAGAGGAATGTATCTGTACTGAAATACATTACATTAATTACATTAATTTTCAACACTTACAGATATAATTAATTGTACACCTGAGGTATTGTATATAAAGCTTCGTAAAGTATATTGAACAATTGTTTGTCACTTATTCACAGCAACACTCAAAAAAAGCAGGTTAGAAGAAGGAAATTCCTTGTATAAGTGTTGTTAAATTAAACTTGTCCTGTTAAGCAGCAGCTATCATTCTACAGAAGGAGCCCTAGTCAATTCTTTGAAAAGGAATTTCTGAAAAGCACTGTCAAGGCAAGTAATGATTTGCACAGAAAACCACTTGAGCATGGAATGGAGAACAAATTTAGAAAGGATGTTTCTTATCTTTGTTTGGTTTTTTTAAACAGAAGAAAAGTTCTAGGGGAGAAAAAAAGAAGAATACATTTAAAAGTACTCATGCCTATAAATGATGAAAATGGGACCTTAAGTAATATGCGTGAAGTAGCAAATATGACATTCTAATTCTTGTAGAAATTGCCTATGCACTATTGAAAAAAATTCCTAAATATTTCTTCTTAAGTTTTGGCAGCCCGATAAAGAATATTATCGTAATATAATAAAATACTATGTTTCTATTGTTCAGTTGATTGGCAGCAATGAAACATTAACACGGTAAGGACAGAACCATAAAAAAATCAAATTCCAGTATTCATCAAATAATGCAATCAGATATTTCATTCAAATATATAACAAATGTAAAATTCAATGCTTAAAGGCCTTATAGAACATTGTTTACGTTCTCAGTTTATCAAAGAAAATTTACTTGAGCAACATAAAATATTTTGCATCCATCATCTTGAAGGACAAAATGGAGAGAGATTCTCATTGTCTAAGGATTTTACTGCCAGTGTTTGTTTTAAAATTGTTGTGAGCTATGTGCAACGTCAAGAATATTTTTCCCATGCTACTGAAAGTCCAAGATCAATCTACTCAGTGAGTCTAAGAGACAATTAACTGAACTGTAGATGACAAATAAGAACCTGATTCAATAGTAATGAGAGAAAAGAAACAAACTCTGCAGGCTTAAATGCCACAAAAACACCACTCTCATTTAAGAATCAGAAGTGGGAGCCATGGTATAAACATTCTCTAGGTGGTGCTGAAAAATATTATGAATTGGAATGACTGTGTTTAACTCTGCTCATGTGGAAATTGCCAAGTTTATTTCAGGTCCAGGAGAAGATTCTTTCCTAAATATTGGTGCAGAGAAGAAGATATATAGTTGCATAAAACAGCTTCTGACCTGATTTAAAAGCCATTCTTCTTTGAAGTTGATCACTAAAGAAGTTAATTTCCTAGTACCTGAATTAGAAGAGGGACAGGAGATGAGAAAGCTTTTGGTGGAAGAGGATATATTTGTCATGCACCATAATCAAGGTTTCATCTCCAACATCTCCCTGTAGAGCTGGAGAGATCCTTCTCTGAAGTCCAGAAGGGCTGCATCCAATCACCATATATGGACCTTTCTCAACGGGGCAATTCCAGTTGTATTCAACTGGGAATTCTGAGAGTTTGCAGTCTTAAGACATCTGGCGAACACCAGGTTGGAGAAGGCTGAAGTCAATACCAATTTAGAAGGTCCAATATTGTGCTAGATGTGAGACAACATTTTTACATTTCCTCAGGCACTATTTTAGAAAGGTACAAGAAGATGGGTGGAAACTAATCAAGGAGAGAAGCAATCTAGAACTACAGAGAAACTTCCTTACAGTGAGAACAATTAATCAGTGGAACAACCTGCCTCCAGAAGCAGTAAATGCTCCAACACTGGAAGTTTTTAAGAAGAGACTGGACAGCCATTTGTCCGAAATAGTGTAGGGTTTCCTGCCTGAGCAGGGGGTTGGACTAGATGACTTCCAAGGTCCCTTCCAACTTTACTACTACTACTACTACTACTACTGTTGTTGTTGTTGTTGTTGTTGTTGTTGTTGTTATTATTATTATTATTATTATTATTATTATTATAACTTTATTAGAAAAACAGATACTGATCCCCTATTTCTATGCAGGTAAAGAATGTGAATTTCATTCCTTTTATCATTGTAGAGAACTATAGGGATAGAAGGTATGTGGAAATCATTAGCAAAACACAAATTAAGCCTGGGAAGAGAAGAATGCATTAGAAAGAAATTTAAAATGATCCCACTTTGACTTCCTTTGGTATAAAAGAGAGGGAAGGGGAAAAGTTGTCAGGCTTTCAAGATTCTGTAATAATAGATTATATCAATAAAGTAGAGTATTACTTGTGGAACTGACAATAATGATTTTATTACTGTGATCTTCTTATTCACTTTAAAAAAAGCTTGAAGGATGCTAGATATTTTTTTACCCGGACCCATAGTATACTACACGTAGTCCTTGACTTACGACCACAATTGACCCCAAAATTTCTGTTGCTAAATGAGACATTTGTTAAGTAAATTTTGCCCCATTTTATGACCTTTCTTGCCATAGTTGTTAAGTGAATTGAATCACTGTAGTTGTTAAGTTAGTAATACAGTTGTTAAGTGAGTCTGGCTTGCCCATTGACTTTGCTTTTCAGAAGGTTGCCAAAGGGGATTACAAGACTTTGGGACACAGCAATGGTCGTAAGTATGAACCAGTTGCCAAGCATCTAAGTTTTGATCACTTGATCATGGGGATGCTCCAAAGGTTGTAACTGTGAAAAATGGTCACAACTCACTTTTTCAGTGCTGTTGTAACTTTGAACAGTCACTAAATGAACTATTGTAAGTTGAAGACTACCTGTATACATGGTAAAACACACACACACACACAAACACACACACATACCGGTCCTCCAAAATTACCCAGAGCTATGTCATTGAATTTCAGGAAACTACTAGATTTTAACAGCATGATTTTCAGCTTTTTTAAAAAAGGAGATACCTCATTCTTAAAAGAGGGGCAGAAGATCATGACTACAATTATTTTGGCTTCTGGCAAATGAAAAAATAGCAAGAGAAAAAAAGGTTTTCTGGCCATGAAAAGGGCTAACTACCCCTGGTCTTTAGGTATGATTGTGATGTAGAATTTAAGAGGGCCTGAATTTAAATCCTGCATTAGCCATACCTAATGGAAAAATGATGTTTGGACTGTAACCCCAACATACTTTGCTGCAGTCAGTGAGGCAGCAAGAAAGTGTGCCAGTTGAGATGTGCAGTCTGTATTTCTGACCTTTTTTCTCTCTGCAAAGCAGAATGTGAGTTCTGTTGGCAAGAGGAGGGAGAGGAAAGAGGCAGGATGGGAAAAACCTTTTTTGATGACAGTTTCCAGCAGGTGGTCTCAGATGCCATTGAGCAAACCCTTGAAGAGATGCGTAGAAGGATAACCCACATGGGTATACAGTCCAAGAGATTTAGAACTTTTAAGTTTAGAATTAAAATCTAAAAATGGGAGAAATGACTTTTAAATATCTGCATGATAGTATAGACCTGAGCATCTTAATATTCATAGGTCCATGGGCAACATTTTAAAAATGGGAGAGTGCCGAAGGTCACATCTCTGATTTCACCAGAGAGGGGATCCATTTTGAATTCAACTTTGGGAGGTTGTGATGGCAACGTAAGGGAAAATGGGATGCCTTAGACTTTGCAACATGTGAAATATTAAGGGGTTCAACGTTTTAAAAAATGTTTGCTCTAGTGGTTAAAGCATGAGGGTAGAAACTAGGAGACTGAGTTCTAGTCCCACCTTAGGCATGAAAGCCAACTAGATGACTTTGAGCCAGTCACTCTCTCTCAGCCCAATATACCTTGCAGGGTTGTTGTGAGGAAAATAGGAGGAGGAAGGAGTTTTAGGTATGTTCACCATCTTGAGTTATGCTTCCTTCAAGACATTATATACTTTTTGAACTGTGGCAACCACAATACATGCAGAATTTCAACTGTGCCTACACTGTATTAGAGCTGAACTAGTAATCTGGCATTAACTAAAATATGTAGAATTGGAACATTAGAAATTCTGCTAGTGCACTTTGTCCCTAAAAAATTATGCTTACACTTGCCCAACATGATTAATCTGATGACCAAATAAAAATATTTTCACACAATACTTTGAAATTAATTAAAGGAGGAGAGGTTTTTTTAAATGATAAGCTAAGCATCAGAAGACATCAGTACATTAATACTAACCAAATTTTAGTATCTTATGCAAATATAATTGCATAGTCTTTAGCTGATAGGGTCATACTTGTATGAATACAAACTATGCATCATGAGGAGCCACAAAAAAATCTCTTCTAATTCCCTAATATCAAGGAGAAACAACCTAGTACATTTTAAATGGCTTGGATTTCAAGTTTCATCTACTCTAGCCAGTATGGTCCAATTGAGAGCAGTGATTTTCAGATTACCTGGAAGTTACCAAGATGTCTAAACCTGAATTATCTTATAAATATATGTTAACAGAAACCAAACTTGCAATTTTGTAACTGCAGCATTGTGTTGCATCAGCCTGATCCTATGGCAAATGATATAGTATCTGTTATTCATCTGCCTTCATAACCTATTCTCTGGAATAAGTATTTCAGCTTGGATCATTTAGTTTTTTTAGCTTTCACATATTTCTAATACATTTAAGGGGTGTGTTAGATGAGCATAGATATTATATCTGTCTTTTCAGGAGCAGAGCTACTGTACATATGTCTGCCAGCTATTAGGAAGCAATGAAAAAGCTAAGAGCTATCAGCTGAACACCACACATCCTTAGATTAGTATCTGATAAATCAGTGGTTTTATCATTGTCTGCTTACAATAGTTTACTGATGATGTTTCACAATGATCTTACATAGGTGTGGATGCTGTTGGAACTGCATTTAATAAATGCCCACACATTTGTTCCTTTCTCTTTTTCCTCCTCCCTGATAAACATTTTAGTTTACTTCTTACTCATTGAAGAGGCACTAACTTTTCCACAATATATTCATACCATCTGGATAAATTTGGCAAGGGGTAGATGGATGAATTTTGTGCCATCAAGTGAGTGTCTATCTTAGAAGCCATACAGATAAATCTTCCCCAGAATGCTGTATCTGCAGCTTGGCCCTTCAGGCTTTCCAACATTACTATTGTAATTAAATCTATCCACCTTGATGGTGATTCTTCTGTTCTTCTCTTTTCTTCCACCTTCCCAGCATTATAGCCAGAATACATCAAAAAATATGATAATTTGAGCCTGGTGAAATTTCAGCACTTCTGATAAAGTCTATGCAGTGGAGACACTGGACAAAGAGAACCACCTTTGGCCTTTTGTTCATTGAGTTGCTTTTCATTCAGAAAAATCAGGAACTGCTGGTTAATTCACTGAAGTACAGAGGAAAATATCTCCTCTGCTATCCTATGTTTTATTGATGTTTTAATTTTATTTGATTGATGCACTCTTCTTAATGATGCTTCCCATTTAAAAGGTAGAAAGAATTATAACTGCTTACATTTATTCCATGCTTCTTCCCCCATATAACAAGGTCTTTTCTCTTTCCATTCTATTTCAGAAATGATAGATAGATAGATAGATAGATAGATAGATAGATAGATAGATAGATAGATAGATAGATTCCTCAACTTACAACAGTTTACTTAGTGACCATTTGAAGTTACAACGATACTGAAAAATGATTTATGACCATTTTTCACACTTATGACCATTGTAGCATCCCCTAGTCACATGATCAGAGTTCAGATGCTTGGCAACTGATTCATGTTTATGACTGTTGCAGTGTCCCAGAGTAATGTGATCACCTTTTGCAACCTTCTCACAAGCAAAGTCAATGGGGAAGCCAAAATCACGTAACAACCTTAACAAGTTGTTATTCACAATTACATTGATTCACTTAACAACTGTGGCAAGAAAGATCATCAAATGGGACAAAACTCACAAATGTCTCACTTAGCAAAAGAAATTTGGGGCTTAATTGTAGTAGCAAGTTGAGGACTACTTGTGTTTATGTAATTTGTGTTTGTGTGTGTGTGTTTGTGTGAATCCACTGATCCATCTAGTTGAGTATTGGCTGGAAGTAGTTCTCCAAGATTCCTATTGGAGCTTTCCCAGCCCTATTTATAGACAGCAGGGATAAATTTTCTGCATGTCCAGCAGGTGCCTATTTAGGGAATCAAAAATGACTGAGGAGACAGCTGTGTGCAGGTACATGAAGGGAGGCTACAGGGAAGATTGTCAATATTTTCCCTGACTACAGTAACAATGAACAGAAGTATAAATTGCTGCTGCGTAGATTTCACTTAAATATAAGGAAAAACTTAGTTAAGATATGTGTAACAGTAAAACAGTCTTCCTATAGAAATTGTGGGTTTTCCATTTCTGAAGGCTATTAAAAAGAGGCTGGATGGCCACATCTTGTGAATAGTTTAATTATTGGTTTTCCTGCACATTGTACAGGGTTAGGTTAAAATATTCTTATAATATGGAGAATGGAGGTGCAGTGATTAGAATGCAGTATTGTACACTAATTCTGCCCAAAGCCTGGAGTTCAATCCTGACTGACTCAAGGTTAACTTTCTATCCTTCTGAGATCGGTAAAATGAGGACCCAGATTGTTGGGGGCAGTATGCTGACTCTGTAAACTGTTTAGAGAGGGCTGTAAAAGCACTATGAAGTGATATATGAGTCTAAGTGCTATTGCTATTACACAACCTTTCTGCAATCTTACAACCATTAATTCTTCAGCCTTCTGATACTGCATTTCTTAGGTTCCTATTTCCTGTGCATTTTGGCAATTATTTCTTGAAATGCACATTATCATTATTATTTTTCACATTTTAATTCATCAAGGGCTTTCTTGTGACATTTGGCCTTGACTCCCAACAAGAAAGGAAATACAAGCGTTATCAAAATCTTAAAAAGCAAAGCTAACTCTGTGGTATCTAATGGAATGGAATGGAACAATGAGAATTCCACACTGAAACCTTTTGTTTCAAGTCAGTCTTGTTCCACCTCTATTAGCATCACTCTGCAATGCTTTGAATATTTAGGAATTGAATGTTCATTCTTTTAATTTGTCAGGTCTGAATGAACAGGGGATAGGCAATTTCACTGCATACTTTTCCATCAAAGAAGTAAAATAATCTGCTCATTGTTTACACAATTAGAACAATACATCAGTCTGTTCTGAATCCTATGAGTTTGCATCTTTCATTTCCATCAAGCTCTCTGAGAGGAAAACATATGCTAAACTACAGAAGGCAATCTGATATCAGCTGAGGAAGAATTTTGCAGCACATTTGCTGCCTTTTAAAAAATACATATAAGAAAGAACCATGAACCAATATTAAGAGATGAAGGGAAAAAATAAATACTTTTTGTAACCATTTTTATTTTATTGTCCATTTTGTTTGTCAAGATGATTTGGGCAGTAATTGAAGATGATCAAATCAAAAGGATGCTCTGTGATTCCTACATTAGAAGATAGCCTTCTCTTTGAAGGTATTTGATGTCTGGAAGTTTGCTATACAAAATTGTAAGAATGGAGAAGAGACACCTTAGGTTTGCTAGGTGACAGCAGTCATAAAACAGCAACCATGTGACCACCCAGTCCCAATCTTCCTCACTCTAATGAGTTGCATAGAATTTCTATTATGGTAATTATTTCCAAACTGGAATTCTTCCATAATGTGCAAATATTAAGCAGATTGATGATTTCTTTTGTCTTTTTTTGTGTGTGGGTATAATGTAAGTGACCACTCTAATAGAAATAAAAATTAGGCAAAGATCCTTTTCCTCCATTTCCTCCTCTTCCCCCAACCCCACTCCAAAATCTTTACACTATACTGAAGTCCACTCTAAAGTGTCAGAGGAATATTCTGAAGAAGGTATCTTGTATTGGTGGTATTAGGGTATTAGGTGTGGAAGTCATCTGAAAATAAATTTGCAAGAGCAAATTTTCATGCAAGGAATAGCCTAATTTTGACTATATTTCTTTCCCCTTAGCAATTGCCTATAATAAAGCTCTAATTATTCATGATATGAATGAATGAATGTGCATGAGAAAGCAGATTTACTCCCCACCTTCCACTTACAATGTTACCTTGATATTCAACTGCTTTGAAACTCATCAAATTTGGCAATCAACTCATTTTGACACAAAAATTTTGGCCCAGTTCTCATTGTTTGGTACACAACACACAAACTAGAACTTGTCAGTATTGGCTGCCTTGTGACTCACTTGAAAAATGTGTTTGATACTGATAAATTTAGGTACTCATTGCAACTCCTGGAACCAATTAACAATGAGTACAAAAAAAAAAATTCTGTGTAATTTTGTCCAATTCTCAGAGACTGTCTGAACAAGTCCCTACAGGTTTTTTGGCAAGATTTTTCAAAAGTGGTTTGCCATTCCTTCTTGCTTAGGGCTGAGAGAAACTGATTGGCCCAATGTCATCCAGCTGATTTCTAGGTGGGACCAGAAGTCTCCTGGTTTCTAGCTTGATGCCTTAACATCACACTGGCTCTCTTAATTTAAATAGTGGAAAACTATCTTAGAGTGAATCTGCATGCTGGAATATGTAGGACAAAGAAAAAGAAATATTACAAAGGCGACAGCAAGATGTTGCTAAAAGTGGTTTGAAAAGAGCATTACAAATACTATATATTATTTAGTGACTATATATGGCTTTCAGTATTGGAGGCAGTATGCCTCTGAATGTCAGTCTTGAGGAACATGTTCATCACCAGATTTTTCAGAAGTATTCTGCTGTCTTGTGCAGTAACAGAAAGTTGTACCAGCAAATGGGGCTTTCTACATTTTTAAGATCCTTCACCCCTCCAGAATCTTGATTGCATACCTGATTTTTTAGAAAATTAAAATGAGTCTGGGAACATCTTTTTCAACTAAAAAAAATTGTTTAAACATGTATTTTATTTTTAGTTTTTATTTACTTTTTTGCCATTGTTTATTTTTTATTTTTATACAGAAAATTAAAATACAAACTTTAAAGAATTTTTTTTACAAGAGTAAAACAAAACTAGACAAAAACACAGAACAGTTTTATCCCCCTAGTTGAGCACTGACATGTGTTACAACAATAATAGCTTACTCCTCTTAAGAATAGGTTTAAGATTTATAAACTTCTGCATCTATTGGTAAACAGTTGACCTGTGATATATCAGATATATATGAGAGGGGGGGGGAGTTCAATCCTAGGCAGTGGCAGATGTTTCTCTATCAGGGTGCAAAGAGAAAATATCTGCTGCAAGTTCCACATAGGCGTCAGGAAGGCCAGCTGGCCAGTAAAAGCTCAGCTCCATTCAGCCAGCACGATTCCACCCTGAATAAAGGGTTAAAGGGTCACAAAAAGATTGTGTGTGTGTGTGTGTGTGTGTAGTTAACAGGTTAATCAACAACAAAGTTAAACTACAGAGTTTTGTATGTGTGTGTGTATACTACAGCTCATTTCATCAGATTCCTCAAAAAAAAGTGCTACCATACTCCTTCTGATATAGACTAACAGGGCGACAATGTTTGCTGCTTCTAAGAAGTATAAAGTATAAACTCATTCAGAACAAGGAAATCTATCATTACTCTCTGGAATTGTAACCTGGACATGAGACGTATCTATCTCACCTCAATTCAGTTTTAATTTATTCATTACCAATTGCAGGCAGGCATACCATTACTTGCAGGTATTGTAGATTTGGAAGTCATCAGTCTACTGATAGCATATAGCTTTAAATTTCCCAGCAATATCCCCTAGCATTTCATTTAGTTATTGAAAACTAGGAGATAGAATGAAGCCTAAGGGATGCTATATAACCCTATGTAATAGCTCCCAATTCCAGGAGCAGTTGTCTCCAGCTGGCACCTTCAGATATCAGTCTGGCATAACAGCATCATTCACACAGTCCAGAAGGAGAGCAGACTCGATGATACAGAGAGTTGCTGAAAGGCCAAAAAGAAACTGTCACATTCCTTGTATTGAACCCTATGCAAAGATAATCCACCATACCAACTAAAGTGATCTCAGCTCCATACAGCCCATTCAGAAGCAAGTTTGAAGTATCTTGCCTTCAGTAAATGGATAAGCCATTGTTACCTTCTCATGCAATCCTGACTTCAGAACTGTCAACTTTTCTCCAGATTGCAGTAAACGAACTCTTACTTGTTCCCATCTTTCAAAGAGGCTTCCTAGCACATGAAAAAAGATGGCCCATCTTTGTGTGACAGTTACATACCTTTAGATGTGAATTTCCCATTAAGGCAGTCATTTTAAATGCATTGAGACTTTCCCTCTTAAACCACAGAGCTTTCTATAAGCTTGAAAAGAAAGAATCAATGAACACATGATGAGAGCCACCCAGGTGGCATTAAGTCTCATCTGGGTATACAGATTTTTTTTTAAAAAAAAATGTGAAACTGAGAAATGTTTGACAATAATTTAAAGAATGAGAACAAAGGTAATTCAGGCATCTCAGAATGGAGTAATTATACAGTGATTGCTCACACCTGGTACATTTTTTTTAAGATCTTGTATATTTTTAGTAATTAAAACAATAGATTGAACATTGGTTAGTAATATTTACATTCTAAAGTCTTCACCAGATTTGGTGGTATCTGCAAATTATGTTTTGAGGACTGCTGATATATTCCATTTAATTTCCTCACAAGCCATTATTGCTATCAAGAATGAGATGATGCTATGTTCTGACCAAATAATCTTTCCATTTGAGATCGTTGTATTAATTTATTTGCTTGGGTGTTCAGTTGTTGGACACAATCAGTCAGAAAGTCCTTGACATAACCAGTTCAATTTTTTTTCTCTTGCAATATATTATCTAGAGCAGGGGATCCTAACCCCTGGTCCGTGGACCAGTACCTGGCCATGGCATGCCAGCAACTGGTCCGCACAAACAAGCAAAGCCCCATCGATGAGATGCAGGCAGCACACAAAGCCATGCACCTCCAATCTATGGAAAAACCTCTCTCCACAGAACCGGTCCCTAGTGCCTAAAAGGTTGGGGAACTCTGATCTAGAGGAGAGTGGGCAGTACATGCCCATACTATAGTTATTTCCCAGGAATGATTTGGCAGCCCCTAAATATTGGATCTGAACCATCAGCTTTGAATTGTTATCTACCTGCATTCCAGAAAATGTTACACATACAGTAATTGCAAAAGGAGTAATTAGTAATCACTGCACATAATTTCAACTCAAGTGTGTTTGGGGGAGCATATTGAAGAACGTGTTACTTATTAACATTTAAAATTAAGCATCTGACATAGAAAAGAGTGGGTTGGATGCCTTTAAAGCATTGCTGATGTCTGTTGAAATGTGATGATGTATGACAGTGTTGGCGAACCTATGGCACGGGTGCCAGAGGCGGCATTCAGAGCCCTCTCTGTGGGCACGTGTGCCATCGCCCCAGTCCTAGGCCTTCAGCTGGGTTTTATAAAACCTTTTCACTTTAGGCCTCCACCACCGTGTGCAAAAAAAGGTTCAATCAATCAGTCAAATTCAACTTCTTGCTGGGAAAAAAAGATCTTGCAAAGTTGGAATTGATTGATTGAACTTTTTAGTCCCACCCAGTCTGCCATTACCACTGCAGCCATGCCCACCCAATGGGCCACACCCACCAATGGGCCACACCCACCTGGCACTCGATGATGCATAAATGGGTTTTGGATTGTAGTTTGGGCACTCGGTCTCTAAAAGATTTGCTATCACTGATATATGATATATGATATTATATCATATAATGCACCCTGTCAGCCCAAATATGGGAGAAAGAAATCTTTTGCCGACAGGGTGCATTAAAAAAAAACACTCAAGGTAATTCTCCTCCCCTGTCTCTTCTCTCCCTGACACAGCTGACAAAGTGAGAAAGAGCCTGTGGCCTAGAAGTTAACACAGCTGCCTAAAGTGCAAGCAGCCCACGTTCAAATCTCAGAAGGGTATGTTTGGCTGATGAGAGCTAATTAGCTTGAAATAGCTATTCCATTCTCCCTTAATTCTGAGCTACAATAATACTTAAGCACTGCCCTTGCTTTATTATAAAAACAGTTAAGACAACTCACAGCTGATCTGCCTAGAGCCAGACTTTTTGCTAGTTGGGGTACTTAAAGAGACATTGGTGTGGGAAGCAGGTGAAGTATCTTATGTTACGACAATGGGATCAGGGAGGGAATGTTTTCTATAAATTTAGCCTGTCTTAGGAAAACAAAGGGACCTCATGTTAGCTATTTTATTAGGCTAGTCAATTTGAGCAACAAAATTTGAAATGTCTACTGTATATTATTTTTATATCTCTGTGCTGACACCTGTACTTCGTCTGCATTTTTGCAGTCCATATCTGGTAGCCCTAATATTGTGAAGTCCTTGGTGATCTGTGAAAATGTCTGTTTTCTTGCAGACATTTCATTACCAAACTAACATCATCAACCCTGAGATACTAATATTTTCTTCTATTGGATCCCTAATATTATTTTAGAGATTTTTTTACAACCTGTATATTTCAGAAACTCTTAACAGCAGAGTTGTTAATTGTTTGAAAATTGTGTAACCTTGACTCTCTAACAGGCAAATGCTGATTTTTCTGTGCTTGGTACGTAGGGTCAAATTAGCTAAGTAGTTTGTAACATAGACTAATGATAAATAGACCTCCATGGTGGGAGAAGTAAAGAAAAGGAGATTATGATGTTGAGAGAAAAAAGATACTAAAAGCACAGTCATAAAGAATTCCAGTGAGTAAAGTAAAGAAAACTAGAAGAAGCCAATGTGATTGCCCAAATTGCACACTGAAAGTAATAAAGGCTGCAAATAGAAAACAAAAAGATCAAGGAAGAGTACATAAAAGTAGCCCATTATTGCAAAGAAGATGTCAGAAAACATAAAGTTGGGATTAGTGAAAGAAAAGATATTTTTCAGATATGTTCAAAATACATGGCAGTAAAGAAATAGATAATGCCAGTTTCTCAAAGAATATGACAAAATGCTAAAAGGTAACAAAGTAACATCGTATCTACTCAACACCTAACTGACTCAGTCTTCATTAAAACTTCTGAGCCATTGTGAAGACCAAGAGGGAGTAAGACACTATCTTGAGCTATTGCTATTTCAAGGTTGGAAGCAGTGAGGTTAACAAAATTCAAAATATCTATTGTATATTATTTTCATATCTCTGTGTGCTGCAACATGTGGTTCATCTGCATTTTTGCAGTCCATATCTGAGGTGCTTCCATGGTGAAAGGATTAGCCGGTGACATCATCATTGCTCAGGGTACACCTAGGTGGGGGCTCATTTCATGTCCCTGTTAATAAGCAAAAAGGTACCTATTTATCTATTCATGTTTGCATGCTTTTGAACTGCTAGATGGGTAGGAGCTGAAGCAAATGACAAGAGCTCATACTGAAATACCATGGCACCAGTCTTTGAATGCAGGTTTACAAATTTTCAACCCAGAATCCTAACCATTGTCACTGCCCTCCTTATCAGGACCTTAATAATCAATATATGGTTAATACCTATTGAAAATAAATAAGTTTAATTATTCATGACCAGATAGTGCTTCCTACGGTACTGAAAGATGTTATTGATGGATTTACCAAATATTGATCCTTTATCTTCTAGAAATCCTGGAGAATGAATGAAAGTGAGGTGACTGGAGATGAGACATTTTTAGTTTTGGAGATGAGATATTTGCCCTATGTCTCATCTCCAAAAATAGAACAAAAAAAAAGAAGTATTCACGGAACTACAAATCTGATTAATGTCTCATTCATACCCAGGAATATCTAGAATAGGTTGAAAAACAATCTGTTTATAAGCACCATGAAAACAGTATATTCATCTATCAGGCATCAGGATGGATTTGTAAAAACCAAACTTGCCACATAAACTTACCTCATTTTTAATTGAATTAGCTACCTTATTAAATTATGGGGAAATTATAGATCTAATATATCTTAATTTTAACAACCATTTTGACAAAATATTCCATGCACTCTCATTAGCAAATTGCTATGTCTCAGTGTCTGTCCCACCACCTTTTGCCAGCTTCATTATGGAATAAAAAATTACTGATTTTCTTAGAAGATTATATATATGAAAAGCTTTTGAACAGTGAAAGCAACATTCAAATATTAATTAATTGTTGATGTGCTCACTGTTATAATTCTTATTAGTATAAGCGATAAAACTTGGTTGTCATAATTAGAAACTTTTTTCTGCTGATGAATATTTTCATCTCTATTTGGATTTGTGAAAATAATATTTTAAACTAATAAAACATTAGATGAATTAGCATTTTGAGTGAGATTAAAACATGTTTAATGATGCTTTAGATTGCTTCAATTTCTTCTCATCTTCCAGAATTGCAGGAAGATTGTGGTTAATTTGTTTTTATTATTTTATGTGTGTGTCTTCAAGTCAGTGCTTACTTCTGGTGATTGCCCAGACAAGACCCTGTCATTTTCTTGGCAAGATTTCAGAAGTGGTTTGTCATTGCCTACTTGTTATGGCTGAGACAAAGTGACTGACTCAAGGTCATCCATCTTAGAGTCTCCTTGTTTCTAGTTTGATGCCTTAACTACTACACCTTGTTGTTGTTGAAGTAATTTAGGCCACTGAGGCAACTTTCCTTTCCTTTGCTGAAGTGAACATGTCATCCCATTCCCATTTACAAAGCAATCAAGATGAACCAGAAGCATTGTGGGATTGAGGTGTGGGGAATGCTCCTCTCTCCCCAGTCTGGAAGACATTCGGTGCAAGACAGAAGCACTAGAGTGGGAGGTTTTGTAATGCACATGCTCCAGTGCTAACCAACCTGGAACCCACTAGATCACAGGTCAGCAACCCGTGGCTCCAGAGCCACATGTGGCTCTTTGAGCCTTCTCCTGCGGCTCCCAGCCTCCTCCTCCATCATTTCCAGAGAGAGAGACAGAGACAGAGAGAGCACTTGCGCTTCCCTTCTCTCTCTCTCTCTCTCTCTCTCTCTCTCTCTCTCTCTCTCTCTGTGTGTGTGTGTGTGTGTGTCTCCCTCCCTCTCTGTGTGTGTGTGTAAAAAAGAGAGTGGCCTCACACTGTTCTCGGACAATCTCTCTCTCTCTCTCTCTCTCTCTCTCTCTCTCTCTCTCTCTCTCTCTCTGGCTGGCACACCAAGGGCAGGAGAGAGCCAGCCCAATAAGAATGTGTGTCATCTTATCAGAGAAGAGTATGAAGCCCAGCTTGCCAGGTGAGCAGAAGATCAGAGAGAGGGAGAGAGCGAGAGCGGGAGGCAGACAGAGAGAGAGAGAGAAAGAGAGAGGGGGGGGAAATTCATGCACAGCAGCCTCTATTTCTTTTTAATTAAACTCTTCAAGCTCCCCACCCTCATGTGTGCACACACGCATGTTTTGGGGCTCCCAGTGTTTTCTTTTCTCTGGGAAATGGGTCTAAGTGGCTCTTTGAGTGTTTAAGGTTGCCGACCCCTGCACTAGACATATATTAAAGATTTTCCTGGTTGGTTTGCTTCAATGAGCACTGCAGGATTGTTGGTAACAATCCAGCTGCCCAGAGTTAACTTATGTTAAGATGGGTAGCCAATAAATTTGAAATGATTATTATAGTCCTCTAGCAAGAAAGATTTGTTCCTCCTTTGATAGTCCCATGGGCAAGGAGGAAGAGAAAGAGAGTAAAGAATGCAGAAAAAGAGTGGGAATTGGGAGTGGATACCTTTAATGTTTATCTCTGTATGTGCTCAGTTTTGATCCCAGCTATATCATCACCATAGTTGATCCCAGTAGACCCCAACTTCTATTGCAAGATAGGCTGATAAACCTCAATGAGCTTCAATTTTAGTACTTTCATTCTGCTACCTCTGCTAAAATTCAGTGATGGTATTTAAGTGTGCTCTCAGTTTTCTTCATGCTTTTCAATATTATAACTCATTTAAGTAAACGTAAAATGATTTAGCTTTTATGAGACATATTTGATTATATTTGGATACCATCCAACTCCAGAACTCCAACTTAGGAGAATATACCTTTCTGCAGCAGGTCTCAGCAGAATTGTCAACCTCCCTATATAATATATGGGCCTTGATTTCAGAAGATTTGAGCACCATTACCCTTGAGAGAAAACAGGTTCTCCTACATCACCATTGTGATAGCTCACCAAACCTCATTTCTATTCTGTTCTTTGAAAGAAAGAATTAAGTACTTCTTTTCAACCAGTCCTTTTAAGTACTAGTAATCATGTATACTGTTTCGGTTTGTTTTATTTTCAAACCCTGGCTGCCTTGGATGTCTGATCTAAAAGGCGACAATGTAAAATCAGAATGGATGATGATGATGATGATAATGATGAAGATGATGATGATGACGACTATTATGGCCTAAAGCCAGGTGTTCATCTCCAGTACAATTGAGGGACTGCCAAGAGTTCATGCAGTTCTCAAAGCTCTTTAGTTTTACCAAGCATTGGGAAAATTCTAATCCTGCAACCCAATATATATTAAACAATTATACTGAAGTCAGTAATGAAATATGAAAATAAAAAGTAAAATCAATTACATTATCAAACACAACATAATAAAAAGCTTCCTTATTTTTTCTTTAATATAGTATATTCAGCGTTTGGCAGAGCTATCTATAGAAATAAACAATTTTTTGTTGTTCTTGGCAGGAAAGCATACTAGACAAAGTAATAAAAATAATCTTTTTTAAAGGAATAGATGCATATATTAAATCAATGTCTATATTTACAAAGACAAAAAAATGGACTAATCGAAGTATAGCTACATTTCCTGTTGGTTTTTCAATGAAAATACTTTCATCAGATAAGAATTAATACTGGAATATATCAGAATCTTTCCTCCTTTTATCAAAGATAAAAAGACTTCCACTGCAACTTTGGAATGTCACTAGCTTCATTTTCATATTTCTAATATATGAGGCAAATAAATAAGTCATATAATTGCTCATTATCTCTCAACCTTACATTTTTGAATTGGATTAATGTAGTCACAGTGAACACTGATTATCTCTGACAGGAAGTTATTAAATCCCTTTGGGGAGATTTTTTAAACATTTTTTTTCTAAGCTGAGTTTTGCCACATTTATTACATCTCTATGCATTTCTCCACATTTCTTCAGTTAGGAGAAATTATGTGAGTCTTGCTAGTAATGTATGTCATAAAGCATATGAAGAAGGAACACAGGAAAAATAGTAGTTATCAATCAAAAGCAGGGCTTAAAATTATGCTATATATTTAATTGGGGATTTTGAAGACTTTAACAAACTTCATTGAGTCTTGATATACTCTTGATATAATAAATTAATATGATTCATATTATTAATTTATTATATCAAGAGTAAGCGATTTGTATGTCACAAGAAAATCCCCAACAATAGTATCACATGTGGGTATATACCAAAATTGACAAGTTGGTAATCAGCATGTTGTGAAGCAAACCCTAACCAAGGGGTCCACAATCCCTGGGCTACGGCCCACTACCAGGTTGTGGCTCATTCAGAACTGGGCTGTGCAAGTGGGGGTTGCACGCATAGCTCTACTTGCACAAGCAATGGGTGCTTGCGCTTGCCCATGAAGCTCCATTTGTGTGAGCAGGGGGGATGCTGCTTGTGCAAATGGAGCTGGGTGTGCAAACAGAATCATCCATTCCCTCCCCCTGCCAAGCCAGAAAGGTTGGGGACTGCTACCCTAACCTTTTTGTTCATATGTTGATGTCACACCCAAGGTTTAATCATAATGGTCCCATCAGCTATCTTTCTGATTCTGATTCTCCTCACCTTTATGACATGGCTGGCATTCTTTCAATGATTTGTATAACTTTTGTTTCTGTATTAGGAGATGTGGGTTAGTCATAAGGGCGAATTTAGGTGTTTTGAGCCTGCAGAAGTTATAGACTTCTATTGCAAAATTAAAAATTCCCATGCCCTCAAAGAATCAAGTCAATTTTTCTCATTGAAATCAGTGGGCAAAACTTGGGTATCTTAATTCTCTGCAAGACTTTAGGCAATCACTTTGAAACCTTTCAATACACCCAGATGCAAAAAAGTGCAAAATGTGAATGCAGGATGTGCAGTTAGGAAGCAGGGATTGCTTATGGACCAACAGATTTTTATTCTATTCTATACTGATAGTGCGGCATAGAAATAAGAGAATCAACTTATAAAAGAATCAAGTTATATGTCAAGAACTGTATTATTTCCTTATGTCTTGTGCTGGTTGGTCTATTAGCATAACAAAGACTATTTGATATATTACAAGTGGCAGAGAAATAATAAGGTTGGTTATGAAATAAAAATTAGAGCCTACTCTTCAAACCTGCTTTCTCTCTATCTGGGTCTCCATGTTCAGAGATAGAAAGCCTCAACATAGCAGTTGTTGGAAAGCCAGTTCATGAGGAAATGTTCTACTTTACAGAAAGAATATCTGGCTTGACAGAATATTGGTTGACATGGGTCTTTGATCCAGTGGAACAATCCTCTGTTTAATGACTATTAGATGTTCTCTGATGATGTCCACACAAGAAAGAATGACATGTGCTTACAGAATAGTTCTTTATAATGTTCATCATGGACAGCACCTGTGTAACCTGTCTAACAAGGCATTCAGGTCACTGTAAGGAAATATATTGTCATTCCATTTAAAACATTTTTTTAATTACTGCTTACCTGTATATTAATTAAAGCATGCACATTCTTATTCACATTGTGATCTATTACCTCTCCCTGTAAGGAATATCCTTCTTTGGTTTGAAAGTAGAATCCTTTACCTGCCAGTAGAGTCTGAAGTAAGGTTGATTGACTCCAAAGGCAGGAACCAGTGCCAGTGCTACCATTTCACAACATGAACTAATCATCTTGGGCAACAGATGTTACAAGATGGGAGGTTTAAGAACCTATCAAGAACCTGTTTCTTCCATTGTCAGAGCTAAATTCACATTCTTACGGAGGATTCAACTTTCAGATTAATTAGTTTTTGTAAATGGAATTAAGGGAAGACACCATCCTGATTTTCCCTTCCAGCAACAAAATGTCTTAGGCCAGGGGTATCAAACTGCCAGCCCGCTGGCTGGATGCTTCACAACGAAACCATGCCCACCCCATTGCCGGTAATGGGGGAAAAGTTCCGATATGTTGCGCGACGTCACATGACGTCGCAAGTTTGATTATAGGCCATCATAGCAAGGCTTTACTTAGAGGTTGCCACAAAGAAGAGGGAGTCAAGCTAGTCTCCAAAGCACCTGAAGGCAGGACAAGAAGCAATGGATGGAATCTAATCAAAGAGAGAAGCAACCTAGAACTAGGGAGAAATTTCCTGACAGTTAGAATAATGAATCAGTGGAACAACCTGCCTCCAGAAGTTATGAATGCTCCAAGAGACTGGACAGCCATTTGTCTGAAATGGTATAAGGTTTCCTGCCTGAGCAGGGGGTTGGACTAGAAGACCTCCAAGGTCCCGTCCAACGGTTTATTATTATTATTATTGTTGTTGTTGTTGTTGTTGTTGTTGTTGCTGCTGCTGCTACTACTACTACTACTACTACTACTACTACTACTACTACTACTAACCAGAAATATCACTTTATTTCAGTAAACATCTGGTAGTGGTGGTTTGTAATTATGCAGACCCTATTGTGCTCTGACTTGGAAATATTCCAGTGGTTTTACCTCTGTTGTATGACAGTGCCGGCAGGTTTATTCTGGCAAGCTGTAACAGAAGAGTATTTGCTTTATGCATCATGCATAATATTAGGGATGGGGGAAGGGCTGCAGAGCCATGAAGAAGGATATAAAAGTCAAACATAAAGAAAGAAATAGGATACATTATAATTGTTAAAAAAAAATGGGCTCTATTTTGCTGTTGCTATGCAGATATTCTTTTGAGGGATCCTTGGTGTTCTCAGAGCTTGATTGTTTTCTTGCAGATGTTTCTTTCCCCAAACCAAGGAACATCATGAGCGCTAGCTATTCTTTTTTTTAAAGCCACCTGCTTATTTTAGCAGAAATAGAAGAAATTGCACAAAATAGGTTGTTAAAATTAAAAGTACTGCAGCTATGCCTTTTTCTGTGCACAGCTATGCCTTTTTCTGTGGCAATTCCTGTTGCTTAGCCTGCTTACCTGTTGTTCTTTTGTCAGGCACTCAATTTGCTTTAGTTGTGTGTTAATCATAGTCTGTATATTTGCTTCTTCAAGTTTAGCTCCAATTGTGTTCACCCCAATAAATTTTTAATGCTTCACATGTCTTTCTGCTTCTGCTGCCAGATGTGCCCAATTTATGAGATGCAGAATCTAAGTCCAGATCCTGTTAAAACTAGAATGCCCTCAAGAGCAGTGATCTTGATCCACTCATGTCTCTGTCTTGAAGCTCTCCTTACAAATTGTTACAATTAGGAAGGGAGGAAAAAGGAACTCAGACATCATTTCCTTTCCCATATTTACCTGTTGATGCACAGAATCCAATTAAGTTACTTAATCTCCTAGGGAAAAAAAACATAAACACCTGATGTAAAAATGATAATAGTTTTAGGATTTCCAAGTTGCAGTTTTAAGATCATCCTCTCCTTCTTAAGACCTCCCTGTATACTCTCTTTTCAGGAAGCATACAAATTGATATATTCTAATTTCACATGCAGCATGACTTAAGAGTGGATTCAAACAATTATGTTTCTTACCTGCTTAGTCATCATCTCTGCACTAATATTTAAAGACCAATATTGGATATTGTGTACTATATGACATACACCATTCTTCCACAATCTGATACTTTCCAGATGCAGTGGAAAAGATTATAGATTCTGGGCATTTTAATCAAACGCTTTCTGAAAGTGCAAACCTCGGGAAGGCTGATGTAGAAAAATGGAGTGGACTGTCACATAGAAGAGGACAAATGCTTGGTTAGCCTAGTGGCCACACCTAGAGGTGCAGTGCAATTAATATTAGCCATGAGCATCTGCAGAAGGCCAAATGATACACAACTATAAAAGAAATAAAGCTTGCATCATGACATCAAAGCACATATTTAATTTCATTTTAATTCATTCAATTCGCAAGGCCACTCAAATCAGAATGACTCTGAGCAGTATTAAAAGTTGATAAAATAGCAACAATTATCAAATAAGCAACACAGAAAATTTGGCACCCTCTATGCAGCAAGGGGATTTATTTGATTAACTCTTGGCTTGTAGCAAATGCTCCTAGTTTCAGATGAACAATAAGAAAAAACGTCTGAGGTATTGTTTGACAATAAAATTAGTTAACTAGACTGATGGTAGATAACACTTCATGGGAGGATCTTCAGTTAGAGCAGTGGTTCTCAACCTTTTTAATGCCACAACCCGCAACCGGTCATAAATCGAGGACTACTCAACCGGTTGTAAGTCGAGGACTACTCAACTGGTGCAGCACCGTTTGCAGAATGGGACTTTTGGCGGGCTCAGCAGGGCAGAGACAGCCTGGACAATTCCTATTGGCTTTTGAATTAGACTCTAATTCAAGACAGTCTATTCTATTGGCTTTCAAAAGCCAATAGAATAAAAGGGAGTAGCACAGCTAAGGAAAAGTGGGAAAAAATGGCGGACGCATTGTTTGGCGACCCCCGTGAAATAGTCGTTCGACCCCAAATGGGGTCCTGATCCACAAGTTGAGAACCACTGAGTTAGAGGGTGATAATACATTAGTTCTCAGTTTCTTGCTTAGTTTAATTTCTTTACAGTTGTCTGCGTGTTGATCTATGAAGTGGTAGTTGTTTGAAGAGATTTGTTAAAGTGTCCATCATACACTGAATATTTTTCAGGGACCTAATTTTAACTACCCCCCTCAATACATATGTTCATATACATTACCTGCTTGTTTGCAGGATTTTTTTTGGGTTATCACAGAGCTGTCTGTTTTGACGAATTCCTAGCCATGGTTTATCCTTTATTCATGCTGCAGGGTACGAAATTCCTGGGTGCCTACCTGCCTATGGCAGCCTAGAATACTCCAGGGCAGGCTCGCAAAATCTTCACCTAGCCTCTGGGACAGGTAATTAAAGAGTGATATTTTATCAAGTTAATGTTTATTTTATAACTTTCTGCTATTGCTTTTTTTTCTTTCCCTATCTGTCTTGCCAGGCATTTTCTTGATGCTTTGATAAAAGAGACAATATTTTGAAAATAAGCCCAATTTGTTTACCTGCGTAATCAATTTCATGGCATATAGTCTAACTAGTCGTACCACTAAATGGCAATAAAAATAGGTTTTTTTAAAGGTTCTGTAATGATATTTGAATTGGGTTGCCAACTTTTTGCTGGCCTCAACTCCTATGTCTGAACCTGCAGATATGGTTCACTTCATAAAAGATTTTTGAGTGCATAGAAGGAAGTTGGATAGAACATATGTAACATTGAACAAGAATCTCTTAATATAATTGTTACTGGAATTTGGCATTATACTGTGAAGCTAGTTGGTAGCTTTTTAAAAACTTAAATTATACTAACTGTGAAGCTCTGATTTCAATAGTTATGTTTCTGTTAAAAGAAATAAGAATTATGGTTGATTCTAAAATGACCGATTCTAGAATGCCTTTCCCTTTTATGAACTGAACCTCTTTCAGATGACTTCTCCATTTATCTTCATAATAGTCATTAGTCTTGAAAGCTGTAAATTTACCTCTTATTTTTATTGTGAGGCTTCTACAGCTCTTTGGAGGCATACTTTAGAATACAGGAAGGCAATTTGGGCTTAGCATGGAGTAATTCTGTAATGTTCAGCCAGGAACACCAAAACTGGCTCAGCCAACAGACTGCATAGAGAAGGAGCCATATCTCCAAGCCCTAAAAATTATCAGGGACTGAATCTAAGGGAGTATATTGTTCAATAAGGCAGATGCCATTGCAGAGGAAGCATGCTTCTTGGGTCTCATTAGATGGCATTATGTAATACAGAGGCCAATTATACCTCTAGTGGGAGGAGCAGAAATATTTGGAGAAAGATAATCCCATAAATAAACCAGCCCTCTGCCATGCAGGGCTTTATAGACAATAACCAGCATCTTGAATTGAACCCAGAGGGAAACTGAGAGTCAGTGCAGCTATTGAAGTAGAGGTTCTACATAGATAAACATAATAACACCCATAACTATCTCATTACTATGGTATGTTCTGGACCAGCTATGCTATAACTTTCCAAAGCAATCTTTTTAAAAATTGTTTTATTGCAGAGAATTATAAAATGCAGAGAATACATTGTAGAATTCCGATGATAACTAGATACAGTGGTATTCATACAACTAGAAATTTTTAACACTGTGATAATTTAGATAAATTAAACCTTTAAAGATGAGGGGGGAAAGTTTATATCAACGTTAAATGTGATTTCTAAAATGTAATGAATATAGGGGTGCTTAAATTGTACAGTGAATACTAAATATGGCAGTGATAAATTAGAAAAAGCATTGAGTTATTTTATGAGAAAGGTTCCAGTCTTTGAGACTAATATTTAATTCTTCACTTCGTTATTATTTATAAGTATTAAAAGAGAAAAAAGCTGGAAAGAAAAAAAGGAGCTGCTTAGAAAATGTAGATAGATATTTAATTTTTAACTTCACCCATTTTTATATTCTGATCAATTTACAGTGTTTATAAATATTTAGACTCCCTTAAAATTATTTAGACTCCCATGCTACATGATATACTGTGTATATGGAAAACATCCTTTCTTGAATTTGGTTAAACGTCTGTTGTGGGCATATGTTATTAGTTTTGTCATTGCTTCAGATTCTCCAAGTTTAAATTCCCAATCTGATATAGTCTTTCTTCTAACATAGGGCACTGGAATTCCCAATGCCATGAGCATATATCTCAGTAAATTATGATGTTTTCCAAGTAGTTTTTAAGGCAGTCCCATGTAAAGTCCATTGCAGTAATGACAATAGGTGACCAAAGCATGAGTGACAATGAATATGGCCTTCTAATCTAAAAAGAGATACACAAGGGGATGTCTTTGTTACAAGTGCTCTTCAAGCAGGACTCAAGAATATAGAGTCTATAATTGCCCATCAGCTCTGTCTGGGAAATGCCATCCCATTCAGAAGCAAGCTTATTAAATCCAACAGATCTAGGAAGTCCTCCAAACATCAGCCACTCAAGTTTTTTTAGGGTTGAAATTGTCTCTGATCTTCCCCATCTAAGCCCCTACAGCTTTCAGACATTGCAAGAGCATCTTGACAACATCATTTGGTCAGCACAGAGATATCTAATTGAGTACCATCAGTAAACCAGAGTCAGCTTGCTTCCCAGAGTCAAGGTAGAAGACTTCTCTTTCTAAGGTTTGTCCTTTAAACCTGTTGAAAGAAAAAATTTCAGGTCTAGTCCAAGCTGAGGGTAAACAGTGGATGATAAGATGCTGGAAATAAAATGGAGGCTGCTTGGGAAAGAATATTCTTGTTTATTTAGTTGCCAGAAACTTCAAGGACACAGCATGTTTCTGGGGTGGCTGACAAAATGAAGTTGGGAATGGATGGATTTTTATACCTTCTTTGGGCTTTGTATTTGAGATTCTTCTTGTTCCTGTGCAGTGTATATTGACCTGAACTTGAGTGTTTCCTTTTGGTGTTCTAATGATGGTGGGTTAATCCTATTATGTCCTAAAGGTCATCTTTCTGTCCTTTGTTTATCTAATCTCCCCCCAGCTCCAGCCTTCTGTGGGGGCTGTAGCTGAAGGCGTTTTTGGTTATGAGTAGGTGGCCTAGTCTTTCTGAATAGGATTATCAAATCTGCATTTCTAAAAGCTGGCCTGCTCAGTTTGTGCCTGGGGAAACTTGGGTTGGTTTCTGCTTCCCCTAAGATTTTTTTTCTCCATTATTCCTTTGGGGAAATATAATATTCTACCTTTTTAATATTCTCCAAAATATTTCCTTCTCTAGGAGGGTGGGTGGATGCTGACTTCCAACAACCAGTTATCCAAGCTCCCCTCCCTAACATCCAAGATTTTGTAGCCTATCAAACATAATTTGAATTGAAATACATGCTACAGAAGCTCAAGAGGTTAAAATATGACAATTCAAGTCTTCCTTAAGTGTCCAATCTACTTTAGATTCCCTTAGTCATCATTAAATTTGGCAGCTATCCTCCTGCATTTTCTAGTCAGAACAATCATTTATCTTCCTCAGGCCTACACTTTTACCTTTCTTAAATATATAACCCGAAGAAAGTCTCTTCAGCAAAATCAGGTATCTTGTTAATAAAAATTAGCATAATGTTTGAAAGATTCCAGATCAACATAACAATGAAATTTTCTTTGATTAAAGGAATGTCTTGGTATTTCAAGCTCTTCATTCTTTTGCCTTGGGATTCATTTATAAGTGACACATATGTACCCCACTAAAGTGTTATTGGAAATCTCAAACCAGGTGAGCAATGTCAACCTTGTAGATCATCTCTCAGCACAATCTCAGGAGAGTAGCTAAAGCAGAATGGCAGAACATACACGTCACATGCAGAATTGCAATCTCCAGTATCTGCAGGTACAGATGAAAAAAGTCTTCCTGAGATCCTGGAGAAATTACACCAGTCAGCATCAGTGTTTCCTGTGACTTAAGGTTGAAAAGGGGCATGTAGACCGATGAACCCAACTCTCATCCCAAAGCAGGAATTCAAATTAAAGCAGCCCCAATAGATAGCTATCCGACCTTTGAATGCATTCAGTAAAGTGAAGTTCACCATCTGCCTTGGAATTAATTTCACCATCAAATTATTCTTATTCCTTGGTATTTTTTTCTAGTATTAGACTGAAATCATCCTTCTCAATGAAAACCCTAATTTTGTGCCCTTTATTCTGGTACAATAAAGAACAGGCCTGAACTTCTTTTGGGGACATCCCTTCACTTACTTTAAATGTTTATTATCTTCTCATTTTGTCATATTTTCTGAAGGCTAATCATGCCAGTTTTCTCAGTAAAACATGATTTCTAATCCCCTGTTTATTATGTTTGATTTTCTTAGCCTATGTTCTAATTTCTGTGAATCTTTCTTAATATTAAGAACCCAATACTAGAGGCAGTACTCAAGTACATACTGAACAATAAAGAATGAAGTGAAACTCATCTCCCCTGATATGGAAACTCTTCTTTATTTCATTTTTCTACCATAACTAAGCTGTAAAAATCTAGATGACCATTAATTGACAGCAAAGAAATATAGAGCTCTTTATTAGTTTGCTAGCGCACAGGTCATCTGGCTTTTTGCAGCCCAAGTTAGATAATTTATGCAATCTAAAATTACATTTGCCTTTTCAGCAACAATGTCTTGCTAGTGATACATATTCACTTCAATTACAATATATTTTTCTCATACTTAGTCTGGAATCCCCTGCTGTATCTTTCAGATTGATTTGAATTTGAATTTGTCTCCATTAATTTTATTGTGCTATTTTTCAAACCATGTCCCTAAACTGTCAAGATTAGTTTAAACTTTTTTTTTGCCTTTTAGAATATTAACACTTCACCCAGTTCTGCATCATCTGTAAATTTGATAAGCATTTCTTCCACTTCTTCATCAAAGTCATTAATTATGAAAATGTTGAAGAATACTTGGCCAAGTATGAAACTATAGATGAGATGAGATAAGATATGATACTAAAATAAGATAACCTTTATTGTCATTTTTTACTGTGAGCACACTGGCCCACATTAAAAATGAAATTCTGTTGCCTGCTCTCAAAAGAAAGTATATATCTACCCATACACATACATAACAGACATATGCACATGCTATATACATACATACATACATACATACATACATACATACATACATATATATATATATATATACCTACACCCATACACATATATAGATATATGTATTAATCACTGTCCATTTTGAATACATAGCGGAAAGAGGAAACTTGAGACTTTACAAGGTTGAACTCTTCTATATGGAACAAAACAGTGACTGAATCTAGATGTTCTGCTTCGGATACCACGAAGCCTCCTCCCAGAAGGTAACGAAAACAGGTTGTGAAGAGGAGGTGTAGCATCCCAGACAATACTGCATCTCACTTGATATAACATCTCACTTGATAGTTCAATCCTATTTGATGAGCTCTCACCAAATGGTGTCCAAGTCAGCTGTGGATCCACATAATAGGCATACCATTCATCCTATAAATAACTGACTTCCTGAACAGGGTGTCATGAGAAGCTACTGTCAAATACTTCTAGTAATCACCTGCATTGTTTTCAAGCTTCTTAAAATAGTATCATTCTTGAATCTTTCCAGGTATTGCTGTCAGACTGGCTAGTTTGTAATTCTCATTTCTATTGCAGAGCTTCACTGCTTTCTGATTATCTGAAGATCTAATATATGCTTTTACCAATTTCTGAACTGCCACCTTGTAATTTTTTACCCCTCTTAAATGTCAAAATTGAAAGCTTACTGATTTGTTTAAGTTTACCCCAAAGGATGAATTGCAACTTGGACTGTAACCTTCAATCCATTTTATTCTTTTAGCTATTTTTCAATATATCCCCAGTTCAGACAAGAAGAAATGGCTGTCAAACTTAGAAGTGCAGATCCATGGATAGCTTATTGTGGCACACACAAACAGAATATTTGCCATATTCAATACCAAGCAAATATGGCAGACATTTATTGTTATACATAATTAGGGGGCATGGGAGGGAGGTATCCAGTGCTCTCAAATTTGATGAGAAAAATAGATTGGGTGTGAAGTAGAAATGACTAGTGAAAAGCATAGAACCTTTTGAAGATTAGTCATTTATATACAGGACCTGCTTTGGTGGCTGAATTTTAACTCTTTTTTGCAAAGCCTAATCAGGACTTATCTTTCTTCATTCCTTTGCTGCTAAATTACACCCTTTCTGCATCTACATCCAGTTTCTCTTCTTTCTCTTTGCACCTTTTTCTTTCCCTCACTCCCATCCTATATATTTTTCTCCTTTTCGGTAGTTTCTGCTGGACTACAGGTTGTGTGCACACTTACATATTTATGTGAAACTGATTTGTATGGAAGAGAGACATTTGTTGATTTATGTAAAAAGAGATACTTAAATGGGGTCACTTATTTTACAAGCAATTAATTTTAATCAATACTTATTCCACCTATATTAATTATTTTTTTTATCCTGCCCTTGCCCTTTTTTTGGAGCTGGGCTTCAAAGAGACAGACATAAACACATACACATATACTAGATGTCACATATACACATTTAGTATCAGGGAAATCTCCAAGATTGATTCCTCTGGAATTGCTAAACCTAATTTGACAAAGGGAGGAAGCTAGGCCTCATGAAAGATTTTTATCTATGTATTCATATTTATATTCCAGTGTATATGCACTGAAATAGAAATATACACAGGAATATAGGAATGCAGAAATTTTCATTCCTGTTTACTTTTCCTATTACTGGAAGATTTCAGGGTCATATTCCGAGTCTTTGGTGAATTCTGACCACTGGTATTGCTCCTGCACAACCTTTTCCACCTCTCAATCAGAAATTTAAGCCTAAGATCAAAAGAGGAAAATGTCACGTCAATTAATTAAAACACAAAAAGTCAAAGGCAGTTTAAGCCCAGCAGCTAATAAACAATTTATGTTGGCTGTCTATAGCAAGCTGCAAGATTACAACAAACCCAAATACTACTAAGAAGAGAAATATCTGTTTAAAATTTATTAGGAAACATACCACAGCAAAATAAAAAATAGAGGAATGTAAATTTTTGAGAAAAGTAGTGGGATTCAGTGTGCTATCAGAGTATGACCAGAGGAACAATCGGTAAACTCATCTAAGCTGGAGATTCAGCCTTATAGAAAACTCCTATTTAGTTATCTAGAATACTGCAGATCACATGATCTGCATCCTTTCTTAAATCCTGGAACATTCTCATGCCATATATTCTGAAACACGTCTCTCTCTTTTTTTCTTGAAGAAGACTCTTAAGACAATAATCTCTTGCTTATTTATGCTTCATAAGGGGAGAAGAGTTGTGTATCATTGAGAATTGACCAAAATGTCTTCCATGGGTTTCATTAGTAGAAGTAAAGCTATTAGTTTAGGATTCCTTATATGTGTTTTCTTATTCATTGGAGATTTCAAAGTCTTTTCTGCCTAAAGTTGCCTGTGAACTGGTCTGTGCAATGTTGTTCAGACTAAAATATGAAAATACCTTAGTTACCTTCATAATAATTTCCATGCATACTTCTCTTTTCTCTCCCTTCTTCCATCTCACCAATCAAGGGTCTGTGTATTCCGTTGCCACTGGAAGCAATGGAAATTGACACATTCTGCCTAGAAACAGAAGGTGACCTAATTATTATTTTTTACTAGTATAAACTCCAAGGATATCTGATGGTGAACTATTGCAAGAATGGAGAACATGACCAAGATATAAACACTCTTCATTTCCTTCCATTCAAGAGGGTTGTAAATCAGATTAATGTAATTTGAACAGGAGGCTGACAAATACCACTATTTTCCATTTTTTGCAGGTAAGATAAAGAACAAGGTGAGGCAATTAAGTAGAATGAAACAGGAGCTGTTAATGGGAGGGATATGTCAGCCTTCTCAGAAAGACCAGACAGGAAACATGACCACATGAGGTAATTCTATTTTATTGTAAGGCTATATTAATAGAATCTTACAAGTCTGAACATATACATTTCTGGCTGTCTCATTTACAGCCTGAGAAACTAGGAAAAGTCCCTTCTGAGCTTCTTTGTCTGCTCACTAACCTGCTGCAGACTATCTCTCTCTTATCTGACCATTCCCTAGGCACCATCTCTTAGCCCCAAGTTCTTTCCCACATAACATTTCAGATCAGAGCTGTGTATATCCTATCAACTACATTTCAGATCAGAGCTGTGTATATCCTATCAACTACATGGGACAATCTCCTTTAGCTGGTGTCAGGCCCAAAACCAAGAATGACATATAGCAATTCTTCCAAGCTGAGTTCTTTATTGCTTTACACCTATAGACAAAATCTTGTCAGACTGAGAATTCTATTATCTGCATTTGCAATATAGAAGTAATCCTTGAGTTACAACAGTTCACTTAGCAACCATTCAAAGTTACAACATACCCCACAAGTACTTAAGATACAATCCCAAAGTTATGAATGCTGCAGCATCACAGCAGTCATTCACCCTTACGAATGACTGCAGAAGCACTGCAACATTCACCCTGCACTGGGCCTGTGGATACTCACCTTGCAAAGATCTAGCATGCCTTCAGTTTCTTAGCCTGCTCCAGTGTGTTTGCAAAGAATAGAGGCCTAAAGTACTGCAAGATCACACAAGATCAGCAGCATGAGATCTCACGCTACTGACCTCGCATGATCTCATGGTACTTTAGGCCTCTGTTCTCTGCCAATGTAGGCCTAGATGAGATCTGTGGCAAAAGGCTTTGCAAATGGAGGGAAGGCCTGAAGCACGAAGCATGAAGCCTTCCTTCTAAGCCTTTGCCGCTGTAAAATGGAGGCCAGAGAGACACGCGCACCTATCCCAGCTTCCATTCTCAGTGACAAAGTCCTTTCTGGAGGAACACACGAACCCATCCCAACCTCCATTCTCAATGGCAAAGGCTTTTTGCAAAGATGACCGGAGCCTATAGGGACGTAATCTCTCATCCCTGCAGGCCTTGGCAAGCCTTTGCTCAAGGCGAAACTGTGGCAGAGAGGCTGGAGAGAAGACAGATTCCTTGATCATTGAGATCTACATAAGGTAAGTGACCCAGATGGGCAGGAAGGGAGGGGCAAGCATGAGATATCTCAGTGGGTCAGGGGAGACCTTGGGTGATTGGAAGCACTAGGGCCCCCATGACCTTCCCCACCCTGAGATACCTCATGAACTTAACGACCCACACATTCGATTCATGAATGTGTGGATGAAAGCAGGGAGTGATCACTTTCAAGTTAGGTGAGTCACTCCTATGAATCCTGGGTTACAGGCTCCATTACATTAGTAACTTGAGGATTGCCTGTACTCTGTGAACTATTAGGGAGGGGCTGTCTTTATCCTCTTTTACTCAAAACCTGAGCTAAATTGCCCCTTTCTCCTCTGGAATGCACACCCTTCCCTTCTGGGAATCCACCACGTTCCATCCCAGTTGGCTTGCCATGTTTATTTGAACTGCCACAGGCTGATCCATATTGTGATTCCTCTATGTAGGAAGATGGCCAAGGCATTCAGGCAACAGATGTCTTGGGACAGTTCTATTTATTGCTGATTTCCTCTGGGCAGCAAGAGATATTATTTCTGAATTGCTTTTTTCTGCATTTCCTATCTATGTACTGATAATCAACTAGTAAAGATCAAGAATAGCAGATATCATGATGAATATCTAATGCTCATTGATACATATAGCATTTTTCCTAAATGATCATCTTTTGTTTTTTGCATCCACTACGAAAGCAATTATTTTCAGGTATTTCCCCAAATTGAAAATGTCTTCTGGCAAGTGGCTCACTTAGTCTTTAACACATCACTGGAAATTCCTTTAGCTGTCCCTGGCCTTTTAACAAAGATTTTATGCTTTAAATACTTTAAATATTTAGGCTACTGCTGCTGCTATTGCTATAGATTAATCATAGTTCCTGCATTATAAAGTACAGTTCTCTTCCTGAAGAAGTCTTTGAAGATTTCAAGGCTGGTCTGGTCTAAATATGGTTTAGAGACAAAAAAAACATACAAGAAAGGAGAGTAGGGACATTGTTCATTATCAGCAGGAATTTCATAGAATTTTGGACAGAAACAGTGAATATCTGATCATTTTCTCACTGGGGTACAATGCAACACACAGTGGAAGGGCAGGGTCAGCTACACAACTTCAAGCAATCCTTATCCTTTGGCCGATGTGTTATATCTTTTCCATCAGTTCAGAATTACTTTGATCTCTTATTGTGTTAGGATCATTTTTATCTACTGTTCCTTTTATAAAAACCAAAGATTGTGGAATAATGCTTATTCTAAGCATAAACAGAAGATGGCAGTTTCAAGACAACATTCAAGTCCCAAGTTTGGCCAAAGGTTTTCATTGCTTATTTTAATACCTTTAAAAAATTAACATTCCCACCCCACCGAAGTTTACTTTTTATATGTAGCACAGCAGAATTACAACTTATCTAGTAGTGATAAAAATACTACACCTTAAATTTTAAATATTAATTTAATATTTAATAATATAGAAATAAATTGTGGTCATGCAAAAATTTTGAGGGTACATCCAGGCAAGAAGTTGCTTCACTGTTACTGGAAACAATTAGGAGATATCTATTAGTACATCTAGATCTATCAGTCTATTGTCTTCCCAAGTGGTCAGTGGAAATCAGAAAATTAGAATTTCTTGGAAACAATTATACTTTCTCATTTAGGGCTGAGGAGATGACAGGCAGAGTAGAAACTATTGTTTCATTGCATTTCTACCTGGCCCTAAGAGAAGACACAGAAGGCAATATGAAATGTGGTTTGTCATCAATAACCTCATTTTCTTGGCTTACCTTTCAGAGTTTTGACATCTGTGCTCTGCCACAACACTAGTATTGCATGAAATTCAGGGGATAGTAAATAGCCAATGCAATGCTTTGTTGCTTCTGTATGCCAGATAGTAATAATAATAATAATAGTAAGCAAGCAAGGGTAATACCAATAGTAAGCAAGCAAGGTAGTACCAATAGTCATAGGCGCCTTGGATGCAATCCCAAAACAACTGGAACACCACTTGAACACCATTGGCATTGACAAATTCGCTGTCAGTCAATTGCAAAAGGCAGCCTTACTAGGAACTGCTTCCATCCTGCGACGATACCTGTAATGTCATCAAACATCCACATCTGCCTATCCCAGGTCCTGGGTAAGGACTCGATAGGTAGACAAAATGCCAAATCCAGTCTGAACAGCTGGCTGACTGTGCGATGATCCCTAATAATAATAATAATAATAATACCCCCAGTGAGGCACTACCTTGACGTGGTTGTGGGGCTTGTGTACTCTGAGGAAGATGAGAGCTATGCCAGAGGTTCAACCATACTGGACAGGTCTCATCAGAGGAGTCAGACAAAGAGTGTCTCTCCCATAAAAAAATATGGTGAGACGTAAATTTCAGAATGCCATACCGGCTCGGACGTCGCCCGGGTTAACAAGGTCCGCGCTAGATATTGGAGTTCCTGGATATCTGGTGAAAAATGGGTTACAGGACTCAGGACTGTTGGCTGAGCAACCAGGGCCAGCAGCTGCAGAACTACTGGAAGAAAAGGTGTTTACCCGTCGCAGATACACAGTGATGGAAAACAAAGAAATAATGATCTGTTACTACAGATCAATCCAACAAGATGAGATATCTAAAACGAATGCACCAGTTCTGGAAAGAACAACATCCAGAATCAGAAATAACAGAACAGAGACTAGCAGATCAACGCCGATTTATAACACGAAATAAAGTATTCACAGAAACAGAATTGGACGAACTGCAAAGGTTTACCCAGGGCAAAGAAATCAAAGCCTTACAAGAAGTAATTCAGAATGTAGAGGCAAACCAGGGGAGTTGGCAGTGAAAGAATCCAGTAGAGATATACAACTGTTCTCATTTGGAAACCAGGCACCTCTTCCTCAGGAAGAACAAAACCCTCTAACTAAAGAAATAAAAGAATTGAAACAAAGAATAACTGAGCATCTAGAACAGCACAAAAACAACAGAATAAGGCTGCCTGCATTGAAGCTTGTTCCAAAGAAACAGCTAGCACAAGCATTAAAAGATGCAAATACTGCAATAGCAAGTATAAGCACCAATTCACTGCAAGAAACAAACCAACTAATGTACAGCACAGCTGCAGTTATAACAGAATACCTGGGATGTAAAATCAACAAAAAAGAAAAACAAACAAACAGTGCACCACAAAAATGGAAGGTTAGACTAGAAAATAAGATCAGCAAGTTAAGATCACATGCAAGCAAACTAGAACAGATGAAAGAAAAGAAGCTGAAGAACAAGAAGACCAAAGAATACCTAATCAAGAAATACCACTTAGAAACAAGGAAGATCAAGGAAGCACTGGAAATAATAAAGCAACAAATAACAGCTATAGCCAGGAAAATCAGTAGATATGAAGCTCGAATTGCAAACTATAGGCAGAACCTCCAATTTCAATCCAATCAGAAACGTTTCTACCAATCCATCAATGGAGAAACTGCAAGGAATCAGTCAGTACCTGACAAGGAAGAAACAGTGCAGTTCTGGAAGCAGATATGGGATAACCCAAAGAAATACAACAAGGATGCGGCTTGGTTAAAAGATGTGGATGCAAATAAAACAGAAGTTGAAATGAAAGAACTAGTAATAACAACAAAAATGGTAGAAAAAAGAGCAAAGAAAATCAAAAATTGGTCAGCACCAGGTGAAGATGAACTGCATGGGTTTTGGTTGAAACATCTAACTGTTATACACCCACTCATTGCCAAGCAATTCAACAATATACTACAGGAGGAGAAATTGAAAAGTGGCTAACAACTGGGAAAACCTACCTAATAATGAAAAATCCAGCAAAAGGGGCAACACCAGGTAACTACAGGCCAATTACCTGCTTACCAACAACTTTCAAATTACTAACTGGTGTGGTAGCTGATGCAGTACAACAGCATCTAGTTGAAAACAATCTCTTTCCACCTGAGCAGAAAGGAAACCGCCCCAATAGCAGAGGAACAAAAGATCAACTCCTAATAGACAAAATGATCTTGGAAAACTGCAAGAGAAGGAAGACCAACCTGAATGTGGCATGGATTGACTACAAAAAGGCATTTGACTCTCTGCCACATGATTGGATAATCAAGTGCCTAGAAATAACAGGAGTAAGTAGAAACATCAGAAAATTTGTGCAAAAATCGATGGCACAATGGAAGACACAGTTGCAGATCAATGGTGAAAGCTGGGAGAGGTTAATATCAAGAGAGGAATATTTCAAGGAGATTCATTATCACCATTACTATTTGTTATTGCACTGTTTCCTCTGTCAACAATACTGAATAACTCAGGACATGGTTATCAAACATCAAAAACATCTGCTAGACTATCCCACCTCCTTTACATGGATGATCTGAAGTTGTATGGAAAAACATCATCTGAAATAGAATCGCTGCTCAACACTGTCCGTATATATAGCCAAGATATTGTAATGGAGTTTGGCTTGGACAAATGTGCCACACTTACTATCAAACAAGGAAAAATAATGAAAACTGAAGGAATCAAGATGCCCCACGAAAATAACATTAAGAGTCTGGATGAGGAAGAGTACTACAAATACTTGGGTATCCTTCAAGCTGACAACATCAAGCACACTGAAGTCAAGAAAAAGATTAGAGGTGAATACATCAAGAGAGTGAAGAAGATCTTAAAGTCCAAACTCAATGGAGGAAATACCATAAAGGCAATCAACACCTGGGCAATCCCAGTCATTAGGTACACAGCTGGAATAGTGGACTGGACTCAAGCAGAACTAAAAGCAATGGATAGGCAGACCAGAAAAATAATGACAATGAATCATGCCCTTCATCCACGCAGTGACGCAGTGACCTTGATAGACTTTATCTACCAAGGCAAATAGGTGGGCGTGGAATGCTACAAGTACATCAGATGGTTGAAGAAGAAAAAATGGCTTTGGAAGAATATTTGAAGAACAATGATGAAGATGCACTGAAATTAGTATATCAGGAAGGCTTACTAACTACTGGAGAGACCAAACTGGCCTACAAGAAAGACCAAATGAAGAACAGAATAGAGGCATGGGAAGACAAAGCACTACATGGCCAATACATAAAAAAATAGCTGGGAAAGCAGATAATAATAAAACCTGGCAATGGCTAAGAGCAGGAAAATTGAAGAAAGAGACCGAGGGACTAATTCTGGCTGCACAAGACCAAGCCTTAAGGACAAATGCATACAAAGTCAAAATTGAGAAGACAGAAACAGACAGTAAGTGCCGCCTATGCAAAGAAGCTGAAGAAACAGTGGACCACTTGGTAAGCTGTTGCAAGAAGATTGCACAAACTGATTACAATCAGCGGCATGACAAAGTAGCAACAATGGTGCATTGGAAGATCTGCAAAAAATATCATTTGCCTGTAAGCAAAAACTGGTGGGATCATAAAATCGAGAAAGTCATAGAAAATGATAAAATTAAACTGCTCTGGGACTTCAGAATTCAAACAGACAAGTACCTGCAACATAACACCCCAGACTTAACAATTGTCGATAAGAAAGACAAAAAAGTCTGGATAGTGGACGTGGCAGTGCCTGGAGACAGCAGAATAGAAGAGAAACAACTGGAGAAGATAACAAAATACAAAGACCTACAAATAGAAATAGAAAGACTGTGGCAAAAGCAAGCAAGGGTAGTACCAATAGTCATAGCTCCTTGGGTGCAATCCCAAAACAACTGGAGCACCACTTGAACACCATTGGCATTGACAAATTCGCTATTAGTCAATTGCAAAAGGCGGCCTTATTAGGAACTGCTTTCATCCTGCGACGATACCTGTAATACCATCAAACATCCACATCTGCCTATCCCAGGTCCTGGGTAAGGACTCGATAGGTAGACAAAATGCCAAATCCATTCTGAACATCGGGCTGACTTTGCATGATCGATAAGAATAATAATAGATAATAATAAGAATAATATAATATAACCCCAGTAGGCCACTACCTTGACGTGGTTGTGGGGCTGTGTCCTCCTGAGTAAGATGAGAGCTATGCCAGGTTCAACCATACTGACAGGTCTCATCAGAGGATTTTCAGGTGAGCAAAGAGTGGCCTCCCCATAAAAAATATGGTGAGTACGTAAATTTCAGAATGCATATCCGGCTCAGAGTCGCCGGGTTAACAAGGTCCGCATTAGATATTGGAGTTCCTGGATATCTGGTGAAAAATGGGTTACGGACTCAGGACTGTTGGCTGAGCAACCAGGGCCAGCAGCTGCAGAACAACTGGAAGAAAAGGTGTTTACCCGTCGCAGATACACAGTGATGGAAAACAAAGAAATAATGATCTTTTACTACAGATCAAGTCCAACAAGGCGAGGATATCTAAAACGAATGCACCAATTCTGGAAAGAACAACATCCAGAATCAGAAATAACAGAACAGAGACTAGCAGATCAACGCCGATTTATAACACGAAATAAATTATTTACAGAAACAGAATTGGACGAACTGCAAAGGTTTACCCAGGGCAAAGAAATCAAAGCCTTACAAGAAGTAATTCAGAATGTAGAGGCAAACCAGGGGGAGTTGGCAGTGAGAGAATCCAGTAGAGATATACAACTGTTCTCATTTGGAAACCAGGCACCTCTTCCTCAGGAAGAACAAAACCCTCTAACTAAAGAAATAAAAGAATTGAACAAAGAATAATGAGGCCGTCTAGAACAGACACAAAAACAACCAATAATGGCTGCCGTGGCATTGAAGCTGTTCCAAAGAAACAGCTAGCACAAGCATTAAAAGATGCAAATACTGCAATAGCAGTATAAGCACCAATTCATGCAAAAACAAACCACTAATGTACAGCACAGCTGCAGTTATAACAGAATACCTGGGATGTAAAATCAACAAAAAAGAAAAACAAACAGTGCACCACACAAATGGAAGGTTAGACTAGAAAATAAGATCAGCAAGTTAAGATCACATGCAAGCAAGCTAGAACAGATGAAAGAAAAGAAGCTGAAGAACAAGAAGACCAAAGAATACCTAATCAAGAAATACCACTTAGAAACAAGGAAGATCAAGGAAGCACTGGAAATAATAAAGCAACAAATAACAGCTATAGCCAGGAAAATCAGTATATATGAAGCTCGAATTGCAAACTATAGGCAGAACCTCCAATTTCAATCCAATCAGAAACGTTTCTACCAATCCATCAATGGAGAAACTGCAAGGAATCAGTCAGTACCTGACAAGGAAGAAACAGTGCAGTTCTGGAAGCAGATATGGGATAACCCAAAGAAATACAACAAGGATGCGGCTTGGTTAAAAGATGTGGATGCAAATAAAACAGAAGTTGAAATGAAAGAACTAGTAATAACAACAAAAATGGTAGAAAAAGAGCAAAGAAAATCAAAAATTGGTCAGCACCAGGTGAAGATGAACTGCATGGGTTTTGGTTGAAACATCTAACTGTTATACACCCACTCATTGCCAAACAGTTCAACATATACTACAAGGAGGAGAAATTGAAAAGTGGCTAACAACTGGGAAAACCTACCTAATAATGAAAAATCCAGCAAAAGGGGCAACACCAGGTAACTACAGGCCAATTACCTGCTTACCAACACCATTCAAATTACTAACTGGTGTGGTAGCTGATGCAGTACAACAGCATCTAGTTGAAAACAATCTCTTTCCCCCTGAGCAGAAAGGAAACCGCCCCAATAGCAGAGGAACAAAAGATCAACTCCTAATAGACAAAATGATCTTGGAAAACTGCAAGAGAAGGAAGACCAACCTGAATGTTGCATGGATTGACTACAAAAAGTCATTTGACTCTCTGCCACATGATTGGATAATAAAGTGCCTAGAAATAACAGGAGTCAGTAGAAACATCAGAAAATTTGTGCAAAGATCGATGGCACAATGGAAGACACAGTTGCAGATCAATGGTGAGAAGATGGGAGAGGTTAATATCAAGAGAGGGATATTTCAAGGAGATTCATTATCACCATTACTATTTGTTATTGCACTGTTTCCTCTGCCAACAATACTGAATAACTCAGGACATGGTTATCAAACATCAAAAACATCTGCTAGACTATCCAACCTCCTTTACATGGATGATCTGAAGCTGTATGGAAAAACATCATCTGAAATAGAATCGCTGCTCAACACTGTCCGTATATATAGCCAAGATATTGTTATAGAGTTTGGCTTGGACAAATGTGCCACACTTAACTATCAAACAAGGAAAAGTAGTGAAAACTGAAGGAATCAAGATGCCCCATGAAAATAACATTAAGAGTCTGGATGAGGAAGAGTACTACAAATACTTGGGTATCCTTCAAGCTGACAACATCAATCACACTGAAGTCAAGAAAAAGATTAGAGGTGAATACATCAAGAGAGTGAAGAAGATCTTAAAATCCAAACTCAATGGAGGAAATACCATAAAGGCAATCAACCCCTGGGCAATCCCAGTCATTAGGTACACAGCTGGAATAGTGGACTGGACTCAAGCAGAACTAAAAGCAATGGATAGGCAGACCAGAAAAATAATGACAATGAATCATGCCCTTCATCCACGCAGTGACATTGATAGACTTATCTACCAAGGCAAATAGGTGGGCGTGGAATGCTACAAGTACATCAGATGGTTGAAGAAGAAAAAAATGGCTTTGGAAGAATATCTGAAGAACAATGATGAAGATGCCCTGAAATTAGTATATCAGGAAGGCTTACTAACTACTGGAGAGACCAAAGTGGCCTACAAGAAAGACCAAATGAAGAACAGAATAGAGGCATGGGAAGACAAAGCACTACATGGCCAATACATGGAAAAAATAGCTGGGAAAGCAGATCATAATAAAACCTGGCAATGGCTAAGAGCAGGAAAATTGAAGAAAGAGACCGAGGGACTAATTCTGGCTGCAGAAGACCAAGCCTTAAGGACAAATGCATACAAAGTCAAAATTGAGAAGACAGAAACAGACAGTAAGTGCCGCCTATGCAAAGAAGCTGAAGAAACAGTGGACCACTTGGTAAGCTGTTGCAAGGAGATTGCACAAACTGATTACAAGCAGCGGCATGACAAAGTAGCAACAAAGGTGCATTGGAAGATCTGCAAAAAATATCATTTGCCTGTAAGCAAAAACTGGTGGGATCATAAAATAGAGAAAGTCATAGAAAATGATAAATTTAAACTGCTCTGGGACTTCAGAATTCAAACAGACAAGCACCTGCAACATAACACCCCAGACTTAACAATTGTCGATAAGAAAGACATAAAAGTCTGGATAGTGGACGTGGCAGTGCCTGGAGATAGCAGAACAGACGAGAAAGAACTGGAGAAGATAACAAAATAGAAAAACCTACAAATAGAAATAGAAAGACTGTGGCAAAAGCAAGCAGGGTAGTACCAATAGTAATAGGCTCCTTGGGTGCAATCCCAAAACAACTGGAGCACCACTTGAACACCATTGGAATTGACAAATTCGATATTAGTCAATTGCAAAAGGCAGCCTTATTAGGAACTGCTTCCATCCTGCGACGATATCTGTAATACCATCAAACATCCACATCTGCCTATCCCAGGTCCTGGGTAAGGACTCGATAGGTAGACAAAATGCCAAATCCAGTCTGAACATCTGGCTGACTGTAGTGCTGATGATCCATAATAATAATAATAATAATATAATAATTAAGAATAAGTAATAATAATAATCAAAGAAATAATGATCTGTTACTACAGATCAAGTTCAAACCAAGACTGAGGATATCTAAAACGAAAGCACCAGTTCTGGAAAGAACACACATCCAGAATCAGAAATAACAGAACAGAGACTAGCAGATCAACGCCGATTATACACAAATAAAGTATTTACAGAAACCGAATTGGACGAACTGCAAAGGTTTACCCAGGGCAAAGAAATCAAAGCCTTACAAGAAGTAATTCAGAATGTAGAGGCAAACCAGGGGGAGTTGGCAGTGAAAGAATCCAGTAGAGATATACAACTGTTCTCATTTGGAAACCAGGCTCCTATTCCTCAGGAAGAACAAAACCTTCTAACTAAAGAAATAAAAGAATTGAAACAAAGAATAACTGAGCATCTAGAACAGCACAAAAACAACAGAATAAGGCTGCCTGCATTGAAGCTTGTTCCAAAGAAACAGCTAGCACAAGCATTAAAAGATGCAAATACTGCAATAGCAAGTATAAGCACAATTCACTGCAAGAAACAAACCAACTAATGTACAGCACAGCTGCAGTTATAACAGAATACCTGGGATGTAAAATCAACAAAAAAGAAAAACAAACAAACAGTGCACCACAAAATTGGAAGGTTAGACTAGAAAATAAGATCAGCAAGTTAAGATCACCATGCAAGAGCAAGCTAGAAACAGATGAAAGAAAAGAAACTGAAGAACAAGAAGACCAAAGAATCCCTAATCAAGAAATACCACTTAGAAACAAGGAAGATCAAGGAAGCACTGGAACATAATAAAGCAACAAATAACAGCTATAGCCAGGACCCAAATCAGTAGATATGAAGTCAATTGCAACACTATAGGCAGAACCTCCAATTTCAATCCAATCAGAAACGTTTATACCAATCCATCAATGGGAGAAACTGCAAGGAATCAGTCAGTACCTGGACAAGGAAGAAACAGTGCAGTTCTGGAAGCAGATATGGGATAACCCAAGAAATTACAACAAGGATGCTGGTTGGTAAAAGAGGTGGATACAAAAAAACAGAAGTTGAAATGAAAGAAAACTAGTAATAACAACAAAAATGTAGAAAAAAGAGCAAAGAAAATCAAAAATTGGTCAGCACCAGGTGAAGAGGGAACTGCATGGGTTTTGGTTGAAACATCTAACTGTTATACACCACTCATTGCCAAGCAGTTCAACAATACACTACACGGAGGAGAAATTGAAAAGTGGCTAACAACTGGGAAAACCTACCTAATAATGAAAAATCCAGCAAAAGGGGCAACACCAGGTAACTACAGGCCAATTACCTGCTTACCAACAACATTCAAATTACTAACTGGTGTGGTAGCTGATGCCGTACAACAGCATCTAGTTGAAAACAATCTCTTTCCACCTGAGCAGAAAGGAAACCGCCCCAATAGCAGAGGAACAAAAGATCAACTCCTAATAGACAAAATGATCTTGGAAAACTGCAAGAAAAGGAAGTCCAAACTGAATGTGGCATGGATTGACTACAAAAAGACATTTGACTCTCTGCCACATGACTGGATAATCAAGTGCCTAGAAATAACAGGAGTCAGTAGAAACATCAGAAAATTGGTGCAAAGATCGATGGCACAATGGAAGACACAGTTGCAGATCAATGGTGAGAAGCTGGGAGAGGTTAATATCAAGAGAGGGATATTTCAAGGAGATTCATTATCACCATTACTATTTGTTATTGCACTGTTTCCTCTGTCAACAATACTGAATAACTCAGGACATGGCTATGAAACATCAAAAACATCTGCTAGACTATCCCACCTCCTCTACATGGATGATCTGAAGCCGTATGGAAAAACATCATCTGAAATAGAATCGCTGCTCAACACTGTCCGTATATATAGCCAAGATATTGTAATGGAGTTTGGCTTGGACAAATGTGCCACACTTTCTATCAAACAAGGAAAAATAGTGAAAACTGAAGGAATCAAGATGCCCCACAAAAATAACATTAAGAGTCTGGATGAGGAAGAATACTACAAATACTTGGGTATCCTTCAAGCTGACAACATCAAGCACACTGAAGTCAAGAAAAAGATTAGAGGTGAATACCTCAAGAGAGTGAAGAAGATCTTAAAATCCAAACTCAATGGAGGAAATACCATAAAGGCAATCAACACCTGGGCAATTCCAGTCATTAGGTACACAGCTGGAATAGTGGACTGGACTCAAGCAGAACTAAAAGCAATGGATAGGAAGACCAGAAAAAATAATGACAATGAATCATGCCCTTCATCCACGCAGTGACATTGATAGACTTTATCTACCAAGGCAAATAGGTGGGCGTGGAATGCTACAAGTACATCAGATGGTTGAAGAAGAAAAAAATGGCTTTGGACGAATATCTGAAGAACAATGATGAAGATGCACTGAAATTAGTATATCAGGAAGGCTTACTAACTACTGGAGAGACCAAACTGGCCTTCAAGAAAGACCAAATAAAGAACAGAATAGAGGAATGGGAAGACAAAGCACTACATGGCCAATACATGAAAAAAATAGCTGGGAAAGCAGATAATAATAAAACATGGCAATGGCTAAGAGCAGGAAAATTGAAGAAAGAGACCGAGGGACTAATTCTGGCTGCACAAGACCAAGCCTTAAAGACAAATGCATACAAAGTCAAAATTGAGAAGACAGCAACAGACAGTAAGTGCCGCCTATGCAAAGAAGCTGAAGAAACAGTGGACCACTTGGTAAGCTGTTGAAAGAAGATTGCACAAACTGATTACAAGCAGCGGCATGACAAAGTTAGAAACAATGGTTGCATTGGAAGATCTGCAATAAAATATCATTGCCTGTAAGCAAAAACTCGGCTGTGATTCATAAAATAGAGAAAGTCATAGAAAATGATTAAACATTAAACTTGCTCTGGGACTTCAGAATTTCAAACAGAACAAGCACCTGCAACATAACACCCCCCGACTTAACAATTGTCGAGAAGAAGACAAAAAAGTCTCTGGATAGTGGACGTGGCAGGTGCCTGGAGACAGGCAGAATTAGTCCCATCACACCTTTCTCAACCAGATGAGATACTGACTACTCCAATTACGAGAACCACACGCTATTTGGTCTCGTTCTTACGAGAAAGAACTGGAGAAGATAACAAAATACAAAGACCTACAAATAGAAATAGAAAGACTGTGGCAAAAGCAAGCAAGGGTAGTACCAATAGTAATAGGCTCCTGGGTGCAATCCCAAAACAACTGGAGCACCACTTGAACACCATTGGCATTGACAAATTCGCTATTAGTCAATTGCAAAAGGCGGCCTTATTAGGAACTGATTCCATCCTGCGACGATACCTGTAATACCATCAAACATCCACATCTGCCTATCCCAGGTCCTGGGTAAGGACTCGATAGGTAGACAAAATGCCAAATCCAGTCTGAACATCTGGCTGACTGTGCGATGATCCACCATAATAATAATAATAATAATAATAATAATAGTAAAGTTGGAAGGGACCTTGGAGGTCATCTAGTCCAACTCCCTGCTCAGGCAGGAAACCCTATACTATTTCAGACAAATGGCGGTCCAGTCTCTTCTTTAAAACTTCCAGTGTTGGAGCATTCACCGCTTCTGGAGACAGGTTGATCCACTGGTTAATTGTATAAACGGGAGCATAGAATCAAAATCACGTGAAGTGTTAGTGCCGCTTTGTAAAGCCTTAGTAAGGCCACACCTGGAATGCCGCATCCAGGTTTGGTCCCCACATTGCAAAAAAGATGTTGAGACTTTGGAAAAAGTACAGAGAAGAAGAACTAAGGTGATCTGAAGGCCTAGAGACTAAAATATACAAAGAACAGTTGCAGGATTTGGGTGTGTCTAGTCTCGAGAAAAGAAGAAATAGGGGTGACAGGATGGCAGTGTTCCAGTATTTGAGGGGCTGCCACAAAGAAGAGGAGGGGGTCCACTTATTTTCCAAAACAGCAGAACGTGGGACAAGAAACGATGGAAACTAATCAAAAAGAAAAGCAACCTGTAATTAAACCTCCTAATAGTGAGAACAATTAACCAGTGGAACGTCTTGTCTCTAGATGTTGCGGATGCTCCATGACTGGAGGTTTTTAAGAAGAGATTGGATAGCCATCTGTCTGAAATAGTCTAGGGCAGGGGTAGACAACCTTAGCTCTTTTATGACTTGTGGACTTCAATACCCAGAATTCCTGAACCAGCCATGCTGACTCAGAATTCTGGGAGTTGAAGTCCACAAGTCATAAAAGAGCCAAGGTTCCCTACCCCTGGTCTAGGGTCACCTGCTTGAGCAGGGGGTTGGATTAGAAGATCTCCAAGGTCCCTTCCAGCTCTATTCTTGAATTGAAATTGTCAAAGTTTAGTACATAGGATGTGCCTACTGAAAGATCGGAAAAAGGGACAATTGCTTTCTATTAATGCCCGTTCCCTTCCTCTCTACATCACTATTCAATATGTCCTTGCTTACCAATCTCCAGCAATTGGTTGAAGAGATGTCAGTGCTGAAGAAATAACTTTATAACCAATTTACAACCATTCACAACAAGTGCACGATTCCTCAGTCACATGATCACCATTCCAATTAGTTTGCTTTTATGTTCTGTGTCTCACACATTTTCCCTTCCATTCCCCTCCCCCCATCCCCTGAGTGGAGAGATTGAAGATGAAGAAATTAGAAAAGAGTAAGCAGACACCCAGTAAGCAGCCAGCCATGTTTGCCATGGTCAGCACGAGCACATTGCTTTCAGTGTATCCAGTATTCCCATTGTGGGCCTGCTTACTCTCTTCTAATCCCTTTCTCTGCAATGAATGTATCTACAAACATTAATTCCCTTCTTGTTAATGATCCAGAACTGTAGCGAGCATTTCAAAAGGCCAGAGAGCGATTAGGAGGTGAACGTAAGCCAAAGATGTGAAACGGATCGTTACTCTTTTCAGTTTCAAGCCAAAAGGCACAATCATGGTCACGTGGTTTCCTACTTAACAACCACTTTGATAAGTGATTGAATTGCTGGCGTCAGTTGTGAACACTAAATGAGGACTATGTTACCAATGAAGGAGCACTATGTTCTCTCATTCTTGACCTCAATCTCTTTCACAGAGAAAGAAAGAGAGAGAGAGAGAGAGAGGGAGGGAGGGAGGGAGAGAGGGAGGGAGGGAGGGAGGGAGAGAGAGAGAGAGAGAGAGACAGAGAGAGAGAGAGAGAGAGAGAGAGAGAGAGAGAGAGAGAGAGAGAGAGAGAGAGAGCGCATTCTATAGAGATGATTTCAAAAAGTCCAGTTTGTTCCTGCTGGATGTACAAATATCGATTCCTCCTCACGGCTTTTTTTGGCAGAGGAATATGAGCAGCTTATTGTTAATTTTGGGCATTTTGTCAAACGTGGCATTCCCACCCTGTGAAGCTGCTCCTTCTCTCCTTTTTTGGCAGAAGTTCGTCTCTTTGCAGTTCAATGAGTCTGCCTGGATTGGTCTAAGTGATGAAAATGATGAGGGCATCTGGCAGTGGTCCGATGGGTCCAGATTAACAATACAGTGAGTCTGCAACCACACACTCCACCCCTGGGGCTTCCTGCAGCGGATCACTAAACCTGTGTCAGGCGTGAACAATCAGGGCCACACGGGAAGGGTTCAAACGAGCTACTTTATTGGAAGAGTGCGGTGGCTTATGAAGTTAGGACGCTGGGCTGGCGAGTGGCAGGCTCGCGTTTGAAACTCTGTTGCTGCCGCGATCCGGGATGAGCTTCTGCTCCTGCCAACCCAGCCGTTCAAAAGTGGGCGGCCGCGAGTAGATAGATGGGTACCACCTTAGTGGCGATTTAATGGGGACATGAAAGGAGCCCCCAACTGGGCGTCCCTTGAGCAACAGTGATGTCCACCTGGAAGTGCTTCGGTGTTCTCAACACGACTGTAGTAGTAGTAATTCTTCTCTTGCGTACTTCTCAGGCATCTTCTCAGACCGCTTAAGACTAGATAAGGTTCAATGGTATTCAAGGAGGGTTGGACCTTGCCCTTTGTGTCTATGTAGGGATTCCAGACAGGTCCTGCACTTGACTCCTCCTCCTGACTGGCAACACAGCCTCTCTCCAACAATTTGAGGCAGACTAGATGGAGAGGAAACACAGTTTTGTGGGCTCTTTTGGCGGCACTCTTCAAGTAAGGCTGCTTGCCGTGTAAGTCAGAGCTGCAGTTTCCTACCATACGGAAAAGATTAAAATCGCAGTACAGGTAGTCCTTGACTTAACAACAGTTCATTTAGTGACCGTTTGAAGTTACAACAGGTCCGAAAAATGGGACTCATGACCATTTTTCACACTTATGACCGTTGCAGCATCCCCGCGGTCACGTGATCAAAATACAGACGCTTGGCAACTGATTTGTATTTATGATGGTTGCAACGTCCCATGGTCACATGATCCTCTTTGATGATGTTCTGACAAGCAATGGGGAAGCCAGATTCACTTAACAACCCCATGACTAAGTTAACAACTGGAGTGATTCACTTAACAACTGGGAAAGAAAAAAAATGGGGTAAAATTTACTTAACAACTGTCTTACTTACCCATGGAAATTTTGGGATGAATTGTGCTTGATACTATGTCCTCACGGGAGGGGAATTCAGATTTTGGCGTAATGTCAAGGTTCCGACAAATGAAACTCTTCAAAGAACTTCGAGGCATTGTTTATGTAAAAGAATATTTATTGAGTAGCATAGCATCGGCACTAACAATAATCGAAGGCAAAGTCTGAATTCCCCTCCCCTGAGCACATAATAACAAAGCACAATCCCCTCCTCCAATTAACAGTCATAAATCACATTCCCCAATTAGCTTGAAATGCAGGCTTTCCCTCCTATTCGCCAACCCTCCATTTCTTATCATCTCTTATTTCAAAAAACCTTGGTTCTCACACTGTTATAATATTGTTATGTCTAACTAACAATACACATTCCTTTCCCTCCCCCCCCCAGGATCATCTAATTCTAACTCTAATTCTAAGAGTAACACATACGAAGGAAAATGGCTGCATCTCCAAATGTTGTCAAACCAAGAACATCCAATGTTAGCAGCGTTGACATCTCCATTTGTGCAAGTGGCGGGCTTTCCACGGGCATGCGAGTGCCTGCCGCTCACGTAAATGGAGCTGCGCATGCACGTTTGCCCATCACTTCTGTGGCCCGATTCTAAACGGGTCGTGGCTCCGGGGTATTGAGGACTCCTGTTCTACCCTCTGCATTAGACTTCTCATTTGGGTGAAGCTAGGTCTTACATTCTCCTTTCTTTCTCCCAGGTTCTGGGATGTTGGGAGTCCTACCATCCTGAAGAAGAATGGAGAAATGGAGCGAGACTGCGCTTACATAAGCCCTTCCTCTGGCGTATTTAACTGGAAGGATGACAATTGCCACACACTTAAGCAATGGGTTTGTAAGGAGATCATAGTGATGGAAGATTTAGAATATTTAAGCCAACCCTAATACTTGAAGCCACCCTAGATGTGAACACAGTTTTTGTTTTTCTCCATCTGAAACAGTAAAATAATGAAAGCTCTCTTCTTGTCCTTGCCTCCTGGAAGAAAAGAATAGCCACAAGGCTGACGTCATATATAAGCTCTGCAACCAAGGCCGGACCTCGTTCAACCACCTCCGAAGCATCACCCATGTTTTCAAGACACGCTGCCCAAAGCAACCTGAACTGGTCCTGATTCATAGCACAAACGGGCTGTGTGCAGGGTTCCTCCAGACAGACTGAAATGCGATTGACTAACTTATGGGTCATAGGTGGACCTAACCCAGTGATTCTCAACCTTTCTAATGCTGCGACCCCATAATATAGTTCCCCATGTTGTGGTGACCCCCAACCACTTATACATCACTGGGTGCCAGGGGCGTGGCCAAAGGGGAAAAAATGGCGGACAGCCTTGTTTGGTGACCCCCATGAAATGGTCGTTCGACCCCAAATGGGGTCCCGACCCACAGGTTGAGAACCACTGACCTAACCCAATGTATTCATTTAATGCTGAGCATCATCTTGATGTGAGCCCAAGCTTTCCTGTCCCAGTCATTAGACGAAAGGATGCACCTTGTGTGCATTGTGGTAGGCATCTAGGCATCTGGGTGTCATGTTTTGAGCATCACTTGGACCTTCTCATCTCCAATCATCTGCAGAAGGAAGGTCTTCTCCTTCAAGAGATCGTGTTTGAGACATCCCAGTACATAAACTGGAACACTTTCCATTCTGCAAAGCATGCCAGGGTCTACACCAGGGGTGCCCAACCCCCAGTCCATGGACCAGTACCGGGCCGTGGCATACCAGCAACTGGGCCACACAAACAAGCAAAGCCCCTTCCGTGGGATGCAGGTAGCACACAAAACCATGCCCTCTTTGGTCTGTGGAAAAACCTCTCTCCACAGAACTGGTCCTTGGTGCCCAAAAGGTTGGGGATCTCTCTCTACACCAGACACGTGACGTCGCGCAATGTATCGGGACTATTTTGCCATTGCTGGCAATGGGGTGGGCGCGGCTTCTGCGTGATGTGTCTGGCCCGTGGGCCGGCAGTTTGACACCCCTGCTCTACACAATCCTTTGATGTTATCTTCTCAGCAAAAAAGGGGGAGGGGAGCCAAAGGTATCCCACCATGGTCTATGCTGTTGGTGTTTAGGCTCTGGACTGCTGGTTCTGTTGGAACCTGATGTTAGGTGATGAAAAGGCAGGTAGGAGAGAATGGCAGAGAGAATGGGAGATGGCCTAGGTCAGGGGTAGGCAACCTTGGCTCTTTTATGACTCGTGGACTTCAACTCCCAGAATTCCTGAGCCAGCCACGCTGAGGGAAAAGGGAGAGGTTTCCAAACTGAGCCGTGCTGGCTCAGGAATTCTGGGAGTTGAAGTCTACGAGTCATAAACGAGCCAAGGTTGCCTACCCCTGGCCTAGGTGGAAGGTGAACAACTGGCTAGAGAGAACGTGCAACCTGGCTGGCACGGGGTGGAGAACATGCCATCTGCTGGCTTCCCTTCCTTTTAGGTTCCAGGGTACCCAAGGCGCTAAACCTGCTCATCAATTAATGCCAATTAAGTTCTCAGTGCTCCAGGGAGAAGATACAGTAGACAGTCAAGCTCCTGAGAAGTCTCCTTCCTTTCATTGAGTCAGCCAACCTCTTGGTTCACTGGAGAGCTGAGGACAATAAGGGACATCCGGTGGGACACACCTGGAGGGCCTCTGGAAGAGTCAAGCCCAGCATGGAATGGAGGCCCTCTTGAAAGCCTGCGTGGGATCCTGTTTGGTGGCTGTGGAGCTTTTCCATGCAAGCTAGTGGAGGAGAACCTGGAAGCACCTTCGGTTGTCTTGAGCCAAATGCATCTTGACTTGAACTTTGCCCCTAGCTGAAAGTGGCAATCTGTTTCCTCCCCCTTTTCATCCCAACGTCCCATCCCTATGAGGTGGGCTGGGTTGAGAGAGAAAGGGAGGGGGGACCGGCCCAAATTCACCCAGCTGGTTTCTGTGCGAGAGTGGACGGGACCTCACATTTCCCCAGTTCTTGTTCGGAGCCTAAACAAAGTGGTCTCCAACTTTTCCAGCTTTGCGGATCAGCAGGGGGAGGAGAGGACATGGTTTGTGCAAGTGGCAGGTGTGTGCGTTTGTGCATGCAGCTCTATGTGTGCAAGCGGCGTGCACTCCCGTGTGCATGAAACTCTGCTTCACTCCTGCTGCCCATCGCTCGCACACGTGGAATGTGCGTGCTCGCCTGCCGCTTCTGCGGCCTGGTTCCGAACCCGCCACAGCCCAGTATCAAGCCATGGTCCAAGGGTTGGGGACCCCTGTCTAAACCACTGCCACAACTGGCTCCATTCTTTACTTTTGTGGAACTAGAGAAGGTGAATGGGTTTAGGAAGGGGTGAGGGATATTCCCCCCTTGTTCTTCCTGGCCAGTTATATTGGTCATGATGGTTAAGGCAGGTGACCAATCATTTATCATTGGTGAGAAGTCAATTTCACTACTTAAAGGAAGCAATGGATTTTATAACTATAGAAAAAAGAGCATTTTCTAACTGTTTTAATTCTTCCTGGGTGGTGCGGAGTTGGGAAGGGACATGTTGGCTGTATTCCCATTTCTGGAGCATCCTCAAAGCTCATTTGACATTGCCTTTCTCTCCCACTCACCTGAGGTTTAAGTTCTGGTATTTAACCTTTCCTTCCCTTCCCTTCCCTGCTTCCTTCCTTCCTTCCCTCCTTCCTTCCCACCCTCCTTCCTTCCTTCCTTCCTTCCTTCCTTCCTTCCTTCCTTCCTTCCTTCCTTCCTTCCTTCCTTCCTTCCTTCCTTCCTTCCTTCCAAAATTTTTGCCCCCTGTGTCACATCCAATGAAAAAAAACTTAAAATCACCCATTATAAAAACACAGCAAATAAAAACATTAACAAACAAAATCAGGAGACAAGATGGGAAAGAAAGGAGCCGGACGCAAAGGGAAGGGGGGGGAAGGTGGCGTTGAATTTTAATTAGTTAACTACCTCCACTGTGAAGCTCCCCCATTGGGTCTGCTTCTTAAGAGCATCAGCAGCGACCTAACCAGTGTTTGTATAAACCATTAGTGGCGCCTGTCCAGCACAAATGGCTTATTTGGTGAATCTGATAAGGCAAGAATGCGCTTTGCGGATTGGACTCCGTACGGCAGGGGTGTCAAACTGCCGGCCCAGGGACCGGATGCATCATGCCGAAACCACACCCACCCCAGCTCCGGCAATGGAAAAAAAGTCATGTCACGACACATCACGTGATGTGACGAGTTTGACACCCCTGCTGTACGAGGATGGAGGTTCATCCTCCGAGCTTGTGGGTGGTTCCTGAACGTTTTGTTATCAGGCTAGGAAACATCTTCAGGGGGTGGGTCTTGTGATGGGGAGGTCACGCCAGGTGAGCGTCATTGGGAGGTGAGGTGCTGGTTGGGGGCTGGGGCCGTTGCTGGTTGGCTGTGTGGCAGATTTGAATTCTGAGGGGTTTGTAGGCTGGTTGAACATCAAGCGTCTGTTGATGGAATCTGTCCCTGTTTTGCGCACAGGCCTCCTGGGGGAGGGGGGCTCAGCCCACTAGCCTCAACATGCATGTTGGAGAATGCTGTAAAATGCACGCATCCACACAGCACCAGATTTGGGACGGTGACCCTGGCCGTTGGCCTGAGAAAGGCCCCCCTCCCTGCCAGAGCTAATTTAGTTGCCCACCAGCACAGACAGCTTCTTGGGGCAAAGGAGACCACCACACCAAAGAGGGGCTCTGTTGACTTTCTGTTGAGAAACGCCCAGCCAGGCAAAGAAAGGGGGGGTTAAGTGAGGAGCTAGCTTAGAGTCCTCACGCAGTCACAAGAGACTTCAGACTGATCATCCCGAGGTTCCATGGAAACTTGTCTGTTTGTTCCCAAGGGAAGGCAGATACTCTGGAGAGATTCCTGTACTATAGGTGGAACACAATGAAGCGGTCAATTGGATCCTGCCACGTGTGGATCTGGTTACTTGTGCCTGACCAGTTCTCTTTTGATGGGACGCCTTCACCCGTGCCAGCGGAGCCACGAGCAAAGCGGTGGCCTCTTCTCAGAAGAGGTCCAGGGGCCGTTTCTCAGGGCAAGGCCCCCGTGATGTCACAATGCCCCTTCCCCTTCCGGCTGCAGGTGTGCTGGTGGCTGTGGATCTGGCGAGGGGCCCCAGCAGCCAACTAGCAGGCGGTTTGAGCCGTGGAGGATGAGGAAAAGGAGAGCGGCGCTAAAAGTGGCATCAAAGGGCAAGGAGAAAACAGGAGGAGGAACCTTGTAGGAGTTGAAAACAGGCTCAGAAGATGAGCAAGGGAACACCTTGAGTGGGATCCAGAGTCTCCTAAAGGGGATCCCAAACAAAAGGTTTGTTATGGACAGCCCTCTGTCAGGGATATGGAGGAGTGGACTCCTGGGCTGGGCAGGGGGTTGGACTACATGATCTCCGTGGCCCCTCTCCCCACCGCCTTGCCATTCTGAGTCAACCCAGATTCATCTCTGATGTTGACCCCTGGGTGTTGAGGGATCCCCCTTTTCAGAAAAGTCTGAAGGCGTTTCTTAAACATTCCCAAAGCGTTATCCAGACCCTGAAGATCTCCTTCTTGCAAAGGTTGTGTGTGTGTTTTCTTGGAGGTGTTGCCGCACCAAAATTCACCCCCATCACCCCCCCAAGTCCTCCTGCCTGCAGAGGACCAAATGCAGGAGGAGCCTGACTATCCATCCATTCCTTCATTTATTTATTAAACAAATGTATATGGCCGGCCAACTCACACACGGGTGATTCCGGGCGAAATGTTCCTCGGACTGGCGGCTGCTTTAGCTCCGGGCGATGATGGCCGCCGGGTCTCTTCACCGCCTTCCTCTCCTCTCTGCTTCCTGCCCTGAAGCCATGGGACCCCGGCCGGCCAAAAGCCAAGTTTCGATCATTGCTCCTGGAGGCGAGAAGAAAACCCAGATGAATCCCTTCGGCAATATTTCTTCCACCGTCCTGTGGATTCTGCTCGCCTCCTTGGCCACTGTCTGCCTTGTGGTCCTGACGGTGGTCAGCTACCTGTGTAAGTCCTGCTTGATCCGCTGACCTGTCCTTCCGCCTTTCGTTGGCCACAAGCTGGTGGAAGGGGGAAGGGGGCCTCACCCGCCCCCGTCTCGTGAACAATTCATGGGACGTGTGGCCAGAAAATTGGGGGAGGGTGAACGAAGGGCTTTGTTCAATAGGGGGTGGCTTCTCTCAGCCCCATCAGCCCAAGTCTTCAGAGATGTGGAAGATGAGCGTTGACCTGTGACTGACCATGAGACACCAGCCTCCTTCCAGGTTTGGTCGCTGGGTGAGACCACCTTGGCCTAAATCCCACCCACCCCCAAGACAGAGAGGAAAAGGGGGAAAAATGGCCCGGAGTTCACTCTTCACCCACCGGACGTGCAAAAAGGATCCGATTTAAGCTCCGATCTTGTAGTCGGCTTGATTTCAGGTCCCCTTGTAGCCAGATCTGTCCGCGTCTTCCCACGGACTCTGCTGGCCTCCCAGGAAAGGCCCAGAGAGAGTCCCAGATCTCAGGAAAAAGGTATGCAAGAAGCCGCTGAAGGCAAGACGCTGTTGGGCATGAGCCAAATCTTTCTTTGGTGGAAGAGAAATGGACAGAGCCGGAATGTCCCCCGAAAGAAAGAAAACAGCGGGTGTGTTCTTGTCATTGCACTGACCGAACAGTGTTGATGTACTTGGTGATTCTCCAGGCTTGCCCTGAATAACCTTCCCTTTGTATCCCATTCGACATTTCAACTTCCTTGGACACATTTGGGGGCCTGTACGGCTCTCCACAGAGCTATGGGACCCCCCCCCCCAGAAGTGCATTTTTGCTCATACCCCCCTTTTCAGAGAGATTTGTTTTCTCCTGGATGACGGGTGTCCCAGAGGTAGAATAACGCCTGCCTTGGCGCGGCCATCAGCTGCTCCCCCATTTCTCTCCTAAACCCTTCCTTTTTCCACCCAAAGCTCTCACCAAAGTCCAAAACTTGGGTCTCTGCACAACCTTCCCTCTAAAACTCCCCCGGCTCTTTCTCGGGGGGGGGGGGGGAGAGGATTTCAGGTGTGCCACAGATGGGGCTGTCATGTCGGTGTTTAAACATAGGGTTACTAGCTAAGAGGTTGAACTGGGGTAGCTGGAACCCTCCTGTCCCTGCTTTGCCCACCCCACAGATGCGGCATTGGTCAGCAAACCCCCCCATCCGCTCGAGGAGTCGATGAAGAGGCTGGGGACCACCATGGCGGTGGGCCTGAGGAGTCCAAAGCTCAAGCACGAAAACCGTAAGTGGTTTATTTCCGATTGGTTGAGCATCAACTCCCCCCTTGAAAACATCAGAGGAGGCTCTTGGAGACCCAAGGAATGACATTTCCACTGTTCTCTCTCTCTCTCTTTCTCACTCATTCACTCTTTCTTTCTCTCTCTTCCATGTTCTCTGCCTGTCATCTTTCTTTCTTTCTTTCTTTCTTTCTTTCTTTCTTTCTTTCTTTCTTTCTTTCTTTCTTTCTTTCTCCTCTCTTTCTTTCTTTCTCTTTATCATCTAGCTACCTCTACTATCTATCTATTCATCCATCTATCATCTCTCTCTCTCTCTCTCTTTCATATTCTCTGCCTGGCATCTTTCTTTCTTTCTTTCTTTCTTTCTTTCTTTCTTTCTTTCTTTCTTTCTTTCTTTCTTTCTTCCTTCCTTCCTTCCTTCCTTCCTTCCTTCCTTCCTTCCTTCTTTCTTTCTTTCTTTCTTTCCTTTCCTTTCCTTTCTCCAAATTCCCAGTCTGAGTGGGGAGTGGGATACCCTCTAGGCAATGGGCATCCACTTCTGAGCATTGCCATGTGTCCATTCAGGCCAAAGGAGGGAGGGGAAGGCCTGGGATGCAAACCTGGGGGCTGCAGATCCGGAGGGCCCAATTCCTGGGCTCTGTAAGAGGCGGAGGGGCTGTAGAAGCTCCCCTCACCCTGCTTTCCTGAAGTCTGACAGCCCAGGGAAGTTTAGGTTTTCTCTGTAAATGTGCTGGGACATTTTTGTCAGGGTCTCCATGTTGTGCACCGTTGTCCTCCAAGAAAAACGTTTCACTGCTGCCCTGTTGGTTTTGTCAAAAATGACCTGTTTTTAGAATAGAATAGAGCTGGAAGGGACCTTGGAGGTCTTCTAGTCCAGCCCCCTGCTCGAGCAGGAGAACCTATAACATTTCAGACAAGTGACTATATAGTCTCTTCTTAAAAAACTGATGAAGTGTCCACAATTTCTGGTGGCAAGCTGTTCCACTGGCTGATTGTCCTCCCTGTTAGGGAGTTTTTCCTTGATTCCAGGTTGCTTCTCTCTTCGATGAGTTTCCATCCGTTGCTTCTTCTCCTGCCCTCTGGTGCTTTGGAGAATAGGTGGACCCCCTCCTCTTTGTAGCAGCCCCCCAAATACTGGAACACTGCTATCATGTCTCCCCTTTTTCTTCTTTTCTTTAGACTCGCCAAACCCAAGTCCTGCAGTCGGTTCAAAACAAAAACAATCTCTTAGCTCTACAGGGGTGGTTTGTGACAATTGGGCAGGAGGTTACCGATATTATTCTCGTAAAAAGCCTTCCCTACTTTGGAGATTGCACTTTGGGGCCGGAAAGGCGGGATGGAAAGAGCCACGGAAGGCTGTGTGGACAAGGAACAAACTTCTCTTATGGTCCTTTAGCCCAGAAGGTCGCAGAGGAAGCAGTGAAGCTGCCAGACCACATAAAAGACTGCGGGAAGAACTTCAACGAGCAGAAAAGGAAGTACAGTGAGTAGCAATATTTCCCACTTCATAGTGCTTTACATCCTGAGTGGCCCCTCGTGGTGCGCCTTGCCCAGAGAAGCGGTTCCCAGCCAGGCACCCAGCGCAACTCCTAAACGGAGACTCTACATATTCTATGTGACCGTTTGCCCTCCTTTCCTTGCTCCGGTGCCTTAGAATCGGAACCGCTTGCTCCTTATCGTCCCCTTTGTCCTCACAAGGACCCTTTCAGAGAGGCTAGCGGTGAAACCATCTGATATACCCGGGTGGTGGGCTTTTGTTCCTCCCCCCCAGTTACTCATTGCCTTGTATTTTTTCTCTCTCCCCCCCCATTTTATGCAGATTCCCTCTTCAGGAAGAGTCGAAAGTCTGCGATGGAGTGGCAGCCTTTTGGGAGTGGCCTTTACTACGTATCCAGGGGGAAAAAGTCCTGGTACGATGCGGAGAACTTCTGCCTGTCCAGAGAGGCCCATCTGACCTCCATCCTAAGCTCTGAAGAGCAGGTGTTACGTTTCTCTTCTGCTGCTTCCGTTCCCTTCGGGGTCCTTCGCTCTTCTGCTCTCCTTCCGCTCAGATATTGCACGGCACGAAGGTTGCTGTGGGTGCTTCCCTGTTACAGGTGGCAAAGTCATTCCCGATTTTCAGAGAGGTTTTAGTGAGAAGATCGGTCAGGGCAAAAAATCCTGTCCTTTACTGTTTTCTGTGGAGATTCCCCATCCTCCAGGTCCTGGTTGCCCCAAAGGTGCTTTCCCCCCCAAAAAAAGGCAACTGGACTTTCTTGGTTTTTCCTCTGGGGGGAAAAAATCTCCAAGGAAGTCCAGACAAAGCACCTTCTCCATTGTTGTTCTCCCCCCAACAGCAGACTTGGGGGTGCCCCAAAGGCTGCTTCCGGGGGGGCCTCTCCAGTCAGGGAGGGCCAAAGATCACCAGGCATCTTCCAGGTTCCCCTGCAATTCTTGTCGCTTCCGTGGGGCATAGTCGAGGGGAACCCTCCTTGGGAAAGTGGGGTAGAGAAGCGCGAAGGAAGGGGGCACTTTTGGGGAGATTCCCTGAAGGAGGAAAGCAAGTTCCCCAAGGCGCTCTTTCACGAGACAACTGGACTTTCTTGTTTTTCTTTCAAGACGTTTCATTTCTCACCAAAGAAGCTTCTTCAGCTCCGAAACGTCTTCAGAGAGAAACATGAGGACCCCTCCCCAAATTTTTCAGACCTTTTTAAAGGTCCCCCAGAACCGTCCTCTTAAAAGGGAGGACCTGGACACTGCATTGCTCCCACAGCTGAGGGCTTCCTTGGACTGGTGGGTTCCCCACATGCATTTTGTGCCTAGACCAAGACTGCTTCTCCATCTCTTCCTTTTGCCTTGCAGAACCATGTGACCTCGCAGCTCACCCAGCCTGCCTGGATTGGCCTGACCGACGGGGGTCGAGGAAAGTGGGAATGGACCGACGGCTCCAGATTAATAGCCCAGTGAGTCTGCCAAGGTTGGGCCCAGAGGGGCTGTGGTCACCTGCCATCAGGAGCCGCAGGACCCTCATTCTTTGCTCGTAACACCAACGCAGCAGGGATCTTTCCTGCCCTGTGATGGGGCAAGCTAGAAACCCCTCTTTCTGAGCCTCACATAGGCTTCGTGCATAGGTTTCCCTGGCCACAGCAACGTCCACGCTTGCTGGCCTTGCTCTATGCTGCTCAGGTAAGGTTTTGACACACGAACAAGGATGTGTAAATATATGAAAGTAAATATGCGTGTCCCAGGATAATGTTGCAGCATCCAATATGAGTCAGTCACATTGCAATAAACAAGGACATGCATTCAATTTCACAACTATTACTATTGTTGGCTGAGCAGAGACAAAAAGTCAGGGAAATGATTGAAACCTGCGAACTGGGCCCCTTATCAGTCAATAGGAGTGCTGATTTACCATCAGATTATCAGGTACTTAGGTGCTGAGGGTGCAGTGGCACAAGGAGACATCAATTAACGACTTAATAGCCAGCCATCAATACCCCGATTAACAATTACAAGCTACACACAACCAGGAACTATATCAATGCAACGTGTCGAGCGGCCCAGTGCACATATTCTGGAGAGAGAGAAGTTCCCTGAGGATGGGCTTCAGCATGATCCCAAAGCTTGGAAGAATAAACCTTTGGTCCCAGTGACTGACTCATATTGGATCCTCCAAGGATTGTTCTTCTTCCCTTTTCATAATTCCATGTGAAAGTCCTGCAGAACATTCTAGAACGTTTTGCCCTGCCCCTCCTCTAACAAAACCGTCTTGTCCACACAGGAAGTTGTGGAGAATTTCAAGGACTTGGGAAACCTACCCATTTTGCATTAAAAAAAAAAATCAAGGATGATGAAAACCTGAGAGGGAGTCAGCGTGAGGCCACTGTGTCTCCAGAAATGGGATTGCAGAGTGACGCTGTCTCTTTCCCAGAGAGGCTATGCTGGGACATACAAGATCCATTCTGTCCAATGGCCGTTTCTGGGGACACCTGCAAAGGGGTGTATGTCAAAGAAATCATGTCCACGAGATAGAGCTTTGCTCTTTTGGGCATGCGTCCATGTGGACATCCCAGAACTGAATTCCCTGAGTTGGGAAAGGGGGAAAAGAGAGAGAAACGTATTGGGAAAGACTGGGGTTTCAGCAGCAGGAGAAAGGGGAGATGTTTCTGAGTGATGGGCACTGCCTGCCCGTCATTTACAGTGGCATGGCCACCAGGGATGGCTGTCTCTCCATGTCCTCCTCAGTCTTCCTTGGGTGTAAAATGGGCCTTTTCCCTCCTCTCTCTCTCCAAGGTTCTGGTCTCAGGGCCATCCCGGCCACTCGGAGCGCCCTGGAGACGGAGAGCAAGGCTGCACAATTATTGTCCCATTGTCTAAAGGGCTGAACTGGAATGAGGTTGACTGCAATCAGCTGAATAGATGGGTCTGCAAAGGAACTCTGGGTGCGGAAGAGCCCCAAATTCACCAAACACATTGACCGGAGCCGATGAGATGGACTCAGAAAATCTTCACTGGGGAGTCAAACCCCACCACTTATGCCCGATCAGGAAGAGGCTGTGGATGGACTCTTTCGTCCGAGCGTAGTTCCTCCAGCTGAGAGACAGGAGAGAGGCTGGTTTTATGTGGCCTTTCCGTGTCCAGGTGTGGCCTTTTTTCAGAGCAGAGCCAGCCAGACGGCGTTCAGAGGGACGTCATAATTCTGGCCTTGAGGCTAATTCAGGCCCCGAAAAAGCCACAGAGGGAGTGGACGGGGACTCTCCTGGCTCAGCAGTCAGCTGTTATCTCTACCGAGAAGATTTTCCTGAAGGAACGAGCGGTGATCTGACTCATCTGTCACCCCATTGGTCGCCAGGGTGGATTCCACTGATCGGACTGGCTGGCTGGCTGGACCTTTCCTCCCTCACTGCCCCATGTGTGCCTCTTCCAAAGCCCTGCATTTGGGGGAAAAAAGGATGACCACCCCAGATTGAAGGGGTGCACGGATCTTTGGTTGGGGGGAGACGATAGCTGCGCTCCCCTTCTTGCTGGGAGCTCCAAGGAAGCAGAAAGCCCAGGGCATCCTGGCAATTTGAGGTGCACCAGTGGCACACTTCGAAAGGTAGAGCCTGCCAAGGTGTTAACATAGACTTCTTACTAGAAGCTGCTAGGAGAGTCCAAAGATTTTGTGTTGCAGAAATTTAACAACAACCGCAATAAAAATAAAATAGAAGACAGTGCCAGGAAATACCCAGCCGCAGGTCCTGGAACGAGAAGTTGGAAAAGCAGGCTGGGGGAAGGAAGGGTCCAACCACATCCGTCTCTTTCCCAAGAAAACTTCCTGGACGTGTCCATAAGTCCTCCAGACGTCAAACTCAGCTCTAAGAAAATGACCTCAGTTTTCCCAGCTCTCAGCCCACCCAGAGACCCCATAATGCAGAACAAAGACTGTGCACCTCTAGAGAAGACTGCAAGAGGAATGGTTTCCTTCCTTCCTTCCTTCCTTCCTTCCTTCCTTCCTTCCTTCCTTCCTTCCTTCCTTCCTTCCTTCCTTCCTTCCTTCCTCCTCCCTCCCTTCCTCACTGTAACTCAGCATGAGTTCATGCCCTCCCTCCTTCCCCTCTCTCCCTCTCTCCTTCCTTCCTTTCCCTCTCTTCCTTTCCCTCCCTCCCTCCCTCCCTTTCTTCCTTTCTGGCCACCTTTCTCATCAAAGCAATTCTGGGTGGCAAATAAAGTTCAAAACTAAGAATCACTGTATAAAGAAAATATTAAAATGTATCACAAAGAATTTTTAAAAATGGTGTCTGAGAATTTCAAAAACCGCACAAAATAACGTCAGGTCTCCTGGCCTTTCCCAACTCCCTGACCCCAATCCGTGGGGCAACTGCCAGATCTCGGCATTTCCCTGAAGGCTGGCAAGGTGGAGCCTATCCTGATCTTGGTGGCAAGCTGGTCCAGAGGGCAGGTGCCCTGGCTGAAAAGGCGTGTTTCCTGGGTCCCACAGAGACCTTCTTTAAATGCCCCTCCTACGGGGTCCAGCCGAGCGGGCAGAGACCACCAGAGGGAGACAAGGCTGTGGGTGTTTGGGCCCCGTACCATAGAGAGCTCTGCAGGTGACACCCAGCACTTTGAATTCTCAGTTGGGCACAGGAAGTCCCGCCCTCGCCCCCTGCTGGGTGGGGTCTGGTACTTTCTCCTCTTCGGTTGAACCTCCACGTGAAGCCGGATGGGATCATCTCTCATCAAAGGCTGAGATATCGTCAGTGTGCCGATGACACCCAGCTGCCTGTCTCGATCCCTGGTGGCTTAAGCAAACGGACCCTTGGCCAGGCGGAATGGATCTACAGCTGGAGTCTTCAGATGGTGGAGAATTGCCGGGTTTGCTTCGGGGTTCAGTTCCAGCCTGTCCCTTTCAAGCCCCTTCATGGCTTGGGGCCAGATTATGGGTAGGACCGTCTTTCCCCAGTTACCTCTCCTTGACCCAGCAGAGGTTGTCGTGGGTCGGCTCCGTCGAGAGGTCCACTCCGTAGCACAAGGAAGGAGAAGGGCCTTCTCCGTGGTGGCTCCCTCCCTATCCTCCCAATGGAGATTAGACTAGCCCCCTCCTCGATAGGCTTCCAAATGGCCTTTGGTTTTGCCAGAGGGTCTGGAGGTCACGGGGTGACATGGAGCCCATCAGGTGGCTTGTCTGAATGTTGTCACCAGGAAGTAGAGGCTGATTGGCTCATTGTATTTGGGAGTTTCATGCCTGGAAGTGCCTGGAGTCCCTGTGAGTGAGTAGAGCGGCCATCTACATTCCTTTAGTAAATAAATAAATACATAAATAAATAAATACATAAATAAATAAATCACATTCCCCCAAGATTTTGGGGGGTCTCAGCTGGAGGACGGAGGGGCAGGAGAGGGTCCTGGAGAGGGTCCGTGGGGACCAGGCCGTGTAGGGCTTTCAGGGTCAAGCCCAGTTTTATAAATTGATCCCGGAAGCCAATGGGAAGGCAGTGCACTGGACAATTGTGTTTTGTGTTCACAATTTGTGCCATTGTGCATTGTGCTGAAGTAGTGCAAGGTCGGAAGAGGTGGCCCGGAGAATCACCAAAAGTCGGACACGACTGAATGGATAACATCACCACCACCACCACCATCATCACCATCATCATCATTATCATCATCATCACCACCACCACCACCACCACCATCATCCTGTTGAATTCTGGACCGAATGGAGCACCTGAATGGTCTTCAAGGACAGCCCCACATATAGTGATGACTGCAGAAGTCCAGTGGATAGAAACAAACTCTCTCTCTCTCTCTCTCTCTCTCTCTCTCTCTCTCTCTCTCTCTCTGTGTGTGTGTGTGTGTGTGTGTGTGTGTGTGTGTGTTTGTGTGTGTGTGCATGCACCTTTGAGTCAGTCTTGACTCCTGGCAACCATGGGGAAGTCCACATGCTTTTCTTGGCCTTTGCCTTGCCTCCTTCTTCCTGGGGTTGAGAGACAGAGACTGGCCCAAAGTCACCAGCTGCCCTCGTGTCTAAGGCAGAACTAGAACTCTCTGTCTCCCGGTTTCTGGCCTGGTGCCTTGAACCCCTACAGCAAACAGGCTCTCCAGAGTGGCCACTTTGCGCTACGTAGCAACTCAGGAGGAAGGTGGGGTAGAGCTGAGCCTCCAGAGCTACTGAGAATCGACTCGGCCTTCCCTTTGAAGAGAGGCTCTACTCTCACACAATCCAGGGCCAGGCCAGGTATGTGTGAACTATGGGAAGGACGCCAATGGCTGTTTCTCCAGGGCTGCCCCCTCTGCACTGCCATCACAATCCATCCACAGCTGTGCTTTGCTAAGGACCCGCAGCAGCCAATCAGCAGGCTGCTTGAGTCACAGGGCAGGGGAGGCCTTCAGCTGGGAAGAGAAAGCAAGCAAGCCAGGCCAGAGGAAAGAGGGACCACTCCATCCAGATGACAACGTGTGCAGAAGTCAAGTGATACAAGAGACAAGAACAATAACTACCTAAGGAGATTATCAACAAGGAGGTACAGATTACCCAAAAAGTTCCTTGTTAATTGGCCAGGACAATCAACATCTTGAATTGCACCCAAAGATCCTGGAGTAATCAGAGCAGCTCATGAAGTGAAGATGCTACAAATAGCGAGAAGTGCCCATAATTGCCTGGGTCACTATTCTGCATCAACCCTAGCAGGATAAGATACATTGCAGAAGCCCTGAGAGGGAGGAATGAGTGACACACAGGAACGGCCTCCTGAACCGCGAAAAGTCACCCCCTGGTGCACGAGGGATTTGTGCAAAGACCTCCCACCCTCCTGGTTGCCATGGTAACCCCAACATTCTGCAGACCTCTAGCAACCTGCATAGTTGGGGATAAATGGCCACCAGGATGGGGGGGATCACTAAGCAATGTGGGTCATGTCATTCGCGTTTTATAACCAGCTCTTTCAGCGATGGAAAATCCAGTCCCAATTGCCACTGTAACCCAAAAGCTACCTGGAGATTTAATTAGAAGCGTGGTAGGGCCAGTTGCCAAGAATCCAAATTTTGATTACGTGACCATGGGGATCGTGCTACAGCAGTCGTAAGCATGAAAAGGGATCATAAGTCCCTTTTTTTTCAATGCTGTTGTAACTTTGGACACTAAATGAACTCTTGTTAAATTGAGCACTGCCTGTAGGGCAGCGGTGACGCATGCAAGGGCACAGAAATGGGGCAAAGGATTGTGGGTGCGGCTTTGGTCTCTTGAAGTCTTAATGTCCCTGACGTTTTTTTCCTCTTTCCCTCCAAGCCATGGCTCCTAAGAAACCCGCCGCTCCACCACCTCCGCCGCCACCGGATGAAGAGGAGATTGACTTGTTTCAGAACCCGATTAAAAAGGTCCCGGTCAAGTACCTGTGGATGGGCATCTTTCTTCTTACAGTTATCTGCCTGATCATCTTATTCCTAACAATTAAAGCATGTAAGTTTAGTTCTTTTTTGTGACGGGACATTGTCGGTGGGAGCCGAATAAGCTGGGTGGCCTTTCTTTCGTGGTTGAGGCGGAGGAAGTAGTGTCAAAAAAGGATTCTGGCTAAACTTAGCAGGAAGCAGAGCCCAGTCTCTCTCTCTCTCTCTCTCTCTCTCTCTCTCTCTCTCTCTCTCTCTCTCTCTCTCTCTCTCTCTCTCTCTCTCTCTCCCTCCCTCCCTCCCTCCCTCCCTCCCTCTCTTACACGTTTGTTCCGCCATGGTCTGGAAGAACCCCAAATGCATTTTGAAGCAAGCGTCTATAGGTTTCTTAGTCTTGCTGAGTTACCTAACAGGGATACTACTTATAAGAGATCACTCAATCAGAATAGAGCTGAGGGACCTTAGAGGTCTAACCCCCTGCTCAAGCAGGAGACCCTACAACTTCAGACAGGTCCCTTCTTAAAAACCTCCAGTGTTGGAACACCCACAACTTCTGAAGACAAGCTTCTCCACTGATCTCACTATCAGGAAAATTCTCCTGAATTCCAAATTGATTAGTTCCCATCTGTTGCTTCTTCTCCTGCCTTCTGGTGCTTTGGAGAATAGCTTGTCTCCCTCTTCTCTGGGGCAACCCCTCAAATATTGGAAGACTGCCATCGTGTCACTCCTGGTCCTTCTTTTCTCTAGACTACCATGCCCCCTTTCTGCAACCGTTCTTCATAGGTTTTAGACTCCAGGCCTTGAATTATCTTAGTTGCTCTTCTCTGCACATTTTCCAAAGTCTCAACATCTTTTGGGGTGATGTAGGGACCAAAGCTGGATGCGGTATTCCAGGTGTTCTTCAAAAGCTCTTCAAAAAGATGTTGTTTTCAATAAGGCGTTCTTCAAAAGCTCTTCAGAAGAGGTTGGATTGGTGAAAGCTGATGGTCCAAGCATCAAGAGGGCATCTTCAAACCTTAACCTCTAGATGTCTCTATCACTCTAGACAATGCACTGCTTGCTGAAGACTGGAGTCCTTACGATGTGCCTATGAAAAAACTGAGGACTACTTTGTCAATTGGACTTAGGAATCGTAACGTCATGTATTACCAAAATCGTAAGTAAAAAGATGATCCTGACTTCTGACTAGTTTGGGGCCACAATCCTATTTGGAGACCAGGGAAGAAGAAATGAAAGGCCCAGACTGCCAAGTAACATCATGGTTGGAAGAGGTTGGAAGAATGGTGTGGAGTCTGTCTGGCACACAAGGCTACGGGTGCTCCTTCGTTCAAGGGGGTCTTGCCCAACACCAGTTCCAGGCTTAGTTTGTCCTCCATAGTGAGGGTTGTGAACGACCTCCTGGCAGTTTCTCCTTGTGGAGTGTTTGCCTCTGCTTCACGGATCCCAGGCCCTGAAGAGTTTGCTGTTCCAACTATTGACCGTGGAAGTGACTCTCCCCTTTCCCCCAAAGTCTCCCTCCGTAAGGCAGGTGGGTTTTTTGACCCCAGCAAGGAGGTCAAGGGATACCCAGTCAGCAACCTGGAATTAGGATGAGTCCAAGGACCTGTCTAAGGTGGCTTGTGGTTAATGAGGGTTTGTGCTGATTGCCAGAGACAAGAGCAAAGCCAGGTAAGGCTAACAGTTCGAAAGGAAGCAGAATATGATGCTGAGGACAAGGGATGGGCAAGGGGACAACAAGCCCATTCATCGGGACGGTGTGGACTCTGAGGGCTTCGGCAACCTTGGTTGAGCTCTGCAGCCTTGAGCAGCCCCTGTGTGGGGATCCATCTGAGGATTAGGGGCTGTGGAGTCCTCGGTGTTCTCTGAGCCTGGTTGGGTTTTGGGGAGAAATTTCATCACCCAACTAGCTAACATCTCTAGCACTGGAGACGATAGCGAGTTGGGGAATGGAATATCTCCCAAAAACAATAACCAAGCTCAGAGGCCACCCAGGACGCCACTGTTCAGCCTTGAGCTCCAAATATTCTCTTCTCTAGATAATTCTAGGTCTGTTTGGCCAGACCGGGAAGTTTTTTTTAAAAAAAAATCTAGAAAGGCTGGAAAATAATCCCACCCTCCTGATCATCACTGCCCTTTCCTAGACCTTCAAGGGGGGGGGAGGCATTTCCAAAGCCTTTAAATCCGCCAGGGTTTCTCCACGCAGGTGTCTGTTCTGTGTGTGGGACAGGAAATCAGCTTCTAATTACATCTGGCTTTAGCCCTAAAGGTGTCAGCCATAGTAGAGGACATTCCGCAACATTTAAAAGACTCCGAAGAAGCCTATCGAGCAGAGAAAAAGAAGTATCGTAAGTCTTTTTGTCTGATCCTATCTCTTATTTGTTCTCATTTTATCCCAGCCGAGTAAAGAAGAATCTTTGTCCTATCTCTTATTTGTTCTCATTTTATCCCAGCCGAGTAAAGAAGAATGCCATTTGTGCATCCTGTACTCAAGATTTATAACTTTATTTTTTGCTTAATATAATTTTTCTGGAAAAAAGAAAATCTTCCTTTTTTTTCCTTTTCTTCCCCTTCTCCCTCCTTCCTTCCCTCCCTCTTTTTATCCTGGAGTGAAAAATGAAATCCCTCTTTCTCCTTCACCTCCTTCTTTTTTCTTTCTTTTTTCTCCTCCTTTCTCCTTGTCCTTGATCTCCCTTTTACCTCTTTCTCTTCCTCCTCCTCCTCCTCCTCCTTACAACCACAGTTGAGTCCCAAATTTCTCTAGCTAAGCAAAAAACGTTAAGTGAGTTTTTGCCCCGTTTTACGACTTTTCTCGCCACATGTGTTAAGCGAATCACTGCAGTTCTTAAATTAGCAACACGGTCATTAAGTGAATCGGGCTTCCCCCCCCAGAGACTTTGCTTGTCAGAAGGTCACAAAAGGGGATCATGTGACCCCAGGACAGTGCAACCATCATAAATGTGAGTCAGTTGCCAAGTATCTGAATTTTGATCATGTGACCGGGGGGTGCTGCAACGGTCGTAAGTTGGAAAATGGTCATAAGTCCCTTTTTTCAGTGATGTTGTTAACTTAATTCGTCATTATCACTTCTGGTCAGAGTTACGGGCTGAAACGCAAACGTTTGATGCCCAGGCGTGTTGTACTGCAGAACCACCACCTTCAAGCAGGATTCAAAAACTAGACAAGGACGTAAAAGTATCCACCAGTGGTCACTCAGCTATCTTCAGGAAGGTTACCAATACAGACCAGAGGTCAGCGGCCTTCTTCTGCTGTGGCTCCCCAGGAGCTGGCAGGGAACAGCAGGGAGGCTCCAGCCCTCAAGAGTAGCAGCTGCTGGATGAGGCTCCAGCGTGTGGCTCAGAGCAAAGCAGAGCCTCCCGGCTCTGGTGGCGCAGTGGTGAGAATGCAGCATTGCAGGCTGACTCTGCCCACTGCCGGGAGTTCGATCCTAACCGGCTCAAGGTCGGCTCAGCCTTCCGTCCTTGCGAGGTTGGTAAAATGAGGACCCAGATTGTTGGGGGCCACAGGCTGACTCTGTAAACCGCTCAGAGAGGGCTGTAAGGCGCTGGGAAGAGGTATGTAAGTGCTGGTGCTATCACTCTTTCCTACAGTCAGAAAAGGGATGTGGATAAAGGCCATGTGAATGGGTTGAGCCTCTAGCTCAGGGGTGTCAAACTGCCAGTCCGCGGGCTGGATGCATCATATGGAAGCCGCGCCCACCCCATTGCCAGCAATAGCAAAACTGGCCCGACACGTTGTGCGATGTCACGTGACGTCACGAGTTTGACATGCCTGCTCTAGCTCTTCGATCATGTGTTTAGGAGGCCGTCCATCAAAATGAGGAGTGCGGGAACTGACCCAGAGAGACCCTTATTAGTGAGCAACATGACGGAAGACGCAGTGCTCTGCGTTGTAAGGTGCACCCCAGGGACGCGTGAAATGTCTTGGGCTTCTGCTAAGCCGGAAATAAGAGCGTTTGGAGTTTGGAAGGGATTGAGTCCCAACTGAATTCTGTTTTTAATGCGCTGAGGATAGACAGACGCAGTTAGACGCAAAAACCGAACTCACTCAAGGCAGATTCTGCTAACATACATTTTTTCTCTTTGCGTTAATTCCTCTCAGAAGCTCTGTACAAAAAAGGGGTGAAGTTCGGTAACGACTGGAAGCTTTTTGGCTGGAATTTCTATTATGTTTCAAAAGCAAATGAAAGGAAAACCTGGCATGATGCTGAGTATTTCTGCAAGTCCAGAGACTCCCACTTGACCTCCGTCCTGAATGAGGAAGAACAGGTTGGGTGTATTTTTTTCTTCTTCTTTTCCTCCTCGTATTTGGGGGCTTTCGACACAGAACTCCATCTTGGCTAACTCTTGCATCTTTCTGTCCTCCTCTGTCTGTTGTTCTTTTCAATTTTCATGCACAAACGTTTGACAATTTTTTTGCAAATGTGGTTGCATCTGCTCCTTTCTCATGTAATCTGAAGCAGTGGTCTGCAAACTGATCAAGGAGAGACCCAACCTAGAACTAAGGAGAAATTTCCTGACAGTGAGAACAATTAACCAGTGCAACAGCTCGCCACCAGAAGTTGTGAATGCTCCAACACTGGAAATTTTTAAGAAGAAATTGGACAAACATTTGCCTGACATTGTATAGGGGCTCCTGCCTGGGCAGGGGGTTGGACTAGAAGACCTCCAAGGTCCCTTCCTAGTCTGTTATTTGTATCTTAACCAATCAGAACAATCATCAATAACATTTCATCTGTATAAATCCAAATCCTATTTTTAAGCTTTACTATTTACAATTAGTGGAACAACCTGCCTTCAGAAGCGGTGAATGCGCCAACACTGGAAGTTTTTAAGAAGAAACTGAACAGCCATTTGTCTGAAATGGTATAGGGTTTCCTGCCTAAGCAGGGGGTTGAACTAGATGACCTCCAAAGTTCCTTCCAACTTTATTATTATTATTATTATTATTATTATTATTATTATTATTATTATTATTATTATTTATTAATACCATTTCTTCTTTTATCAGAAATCCCACTTATTCTCCTTCCATTACAAAATAGCTATCCTTCCTAAAAATAAGAATATTACTCCAAAAAATATATTTCTACTCTATTTTAAATCTGTAAGCTATCAATCAATCGATATCTATGAAAAATTCTTTTAACCCACTCAATAAAGTTTAAATCTGATCCAAATAATTGTTATATCCACAACAAGCATATTAATACAGAAAAACATCTTCTTACTAAGTTCACATATTTGATTAATCTTTATTCAATCAAGATCTCTAAAGCCTTATTTACCTGTCAAGTAAAGTTTTAAATCACATTTTTAAATCTAACTCTGGCTTTCTTTCTGTGCCAGTCCGGTTTCCATAATAGAGCTTCTATAAAGCTTCTTTTCTCATTGCCTCCTCATAGATCCTGTTTACAGAATTCTTATTTAAATTTGTTTTCCCCACAATATTCAAAGCATTCTTACTAATTAAGATTTTCTCGAAATTAGTTACACTTAATTATTTAAGTCTTTTTTCTCATACAAGCCATGCCAACACTTTTACATTTCTCGTATCTTAAAAAAGGAAAAAAAAAAACAGAAAACATTTCTTTTATATAAACCATCCCAATAATTATATCTTTCTCATGTCAAAAAACAAAACACAAAGGAAAAAAGAAAGAAAAAAATACTACGTTACTTGAGGGGTTCATCCATCTTAAACTAATCTTCATTTATATCCAAAATCTTTTTATTTCTTTAACCATATTCAAACAGATGTTTAATTTTTAAATATTCCCTCTGATAAATCCCATCATCTAATTTTTTAATTCTCACTTTAGCCTTTTTTTTCCCCCAAACATTTTTCCTGATCAATATGCTTCGCTGAATCAAAGAATCTTTCCATAGTCTTAAAAATGTTGTTGCGGGTATAAAAGGCAAAACAGGTAAGATGTTTTTATAGGAAGATTTCGCCCCTTCATATTCATTGAGAATCTTTTCCTTTCTTTTTTTCTTGATTTTATTTATCATTTTTTTGTCTCTCAAGTTCTTGTAGTTCTCCTGGCAGAATCCATTTTGTCAAATCTTTTTTCTCGTCCTCAAACTTATTTTGTAATCTTAGGGTATAGGTTATCTTTTCCATGTCCAGTATTTCCTGTAGGTTTTTTTCCATCTGAGTTAAGTCATACTTTCTTTTATTGTTAAGTTCCATTTTAAAATCTTTTTCCTTGGTCTCATATTCAGTTGTCTGTTTTTTCTGCTCACTCTCTGTTTTTATTTTCTGAGAATTTTTTGTTGTAAAGTTAAATTGGAGATGTGTTCATTTATATTTTCAAAGTTATTTTTAATTTCCTCATGGGTTGAGATCATTGTTGTTTGGATTAGTTGCAACATAGCATAGATCTCCTTCTGGAAAGTATTTGTTTTTTCTTGGTATATTCTTACTGCAGATCTCTGGTTTTCCATGGTCGCTAAAAATCAGGGTTTTCCTTTCTCTCCAGACAGCTTTAGAGTCACAGTTGAGTTGTATTTGTAATCCAGAAAGGTCAATTCTTTTTTTTTCTTTTTTTTAGAGTTTATAATTCTCACTTTGTAGATAGCCCAAAATGTTTTTTTTTTTTGTCACTGCTGTTCTCTGTTATTAAGACATTAAAGGTCACCAAAACCAAGTTATCTTTTCCTAGGCTTTGCCAGTCCCTGCAATAAAGCAATTGCTATTGTATATTTTCATCCACCACTAGATGTCAGCACCAGTCAGTAATAGACAATTGTTTACTTCTATTTTCATGATTTAAAAGAAAAATCTTAACATATTCCACCGATTTCAAACTTATCCAAATTAAGTCTTATATTCATTTCATTTCAATATATTTCTGTTCCCCCTGAAAAGTTTAATTCACTGTTTCCATCTGTTTCCCCCCAGGAAATCAATTTTCAAGTAGAAGAGAGAAAACCACTGTTCTTACCCAGTTCCAGTCAACTTAAAGTAGTGCTTTTGGGCTTCAGCTGCTTGTAGCTTGGGCTAAACTCTGAAGTTAAGCTAGCCTTTCTCCTGCTGGTTTCTGGAGGGCTTTTCTCAAAGCTGTCTCTCCACAATTGGTGGGACTTCTTTCCTTCTTTGTTGCCTCTATGGGACAACTTCAGGCAGAAATTGGCTGTAGGGTGCGGACCACCACGATCCCTCGGCTGCTGCACCACTGCGCAAAACCGGAAGCCTGCTACCCATGTTCTTGGTGTGCTTTTATTGAACAAGGGTGGGGCATAAAGGTGGAAGCCCCCATGTCCCGTCTTCAAAATTGCGATGTGACTTACCTCACCACAGCATGGAGCTGATTTTTCTTCGGGCAGAGCGGAGTCCTTTGGCAAACAACAGTGACCTGTTCATGGTTAATTTTAAGCACTGGGGCTACACAAACCCAGCCCTGAATCTCTGATTATATTTCTTCTGAATATAATCAATCCATCTTCTCCAAACTGAAATATATTTTTCTTGTAAATAATCCTTCAGATATGCAGAGATTTTTGCCATTTCTGCTAAATTAGACACCTTAAGTATCCATTCTTCCATAGTAGGCAAAGAATTTTTCTTCCAATATTGCCCTACCAATAATCTTGCAGCTGTTATCAGATTCAGCATCAAATTAATTTCTTTAACATCAAGATCTACAATAACACCTAACAAAAATAATTGCGGCGTAAACTTTATCTTTCTCTTAAAAATCTTTTGAATATTCCACCAAATCTTAATCCAAAAAGCTTTTATATCTTTACAAGTCCACCAAATATGATAATAAGTTACATCTAAGTTTCCACATCTCCAACATTTGGGCTGTAAATTAGGATACACACAGGACAGCTTTTGGGGATCCAAATGCCACCTATAAAGCATTTTATAAAGATTTTCTCTTAAATTTTGAGCTTGAGTAAATTTTACATTTCTAACCCAAATTGTCTCCCATGTGTCCAATAGAATCGGCTCTTGAATATTTTGAGCCCATTTTACCATACAACCTTTAACTAACTCCGTTTCAGAATCCAATTCTATTAAAACATTATAAATTATCTTTATATGGGCTCGAGTTTGATCTTTAATCTGTTTTACCAAATTCACATCCTCTAAAGTAATACCAACCTTTTGATCTAAACTCCACCTCACTAACAATTGGTTGTACTAAAACCAAGAACGTACAATATTTTCTTGCTTCAATTCAGCTAAAGCTTTTACCAGCACTGAATCTCTTGAGTGTGGAATCCCGTCTTGTGAAGTTGCTCCATCTTCCTTTTCATTTTTGTGTCTTTGCAGAAGTACCTCTCTTCCAAGCTCAACGAATCTGCCTGGATTGGCCTAACGGACGAAAATGTGGAAGGCTACTGGGAGTGGTCGGATAACTCCAGATTAATAGTAAAGTGAGTCTCCAGGTTATGTTCATTTGAAAAGTCGTACTTAGAAGCAGTAACTTTTCAGAAACCATGGTCAAATTTAGGCTCCAGGCAGCTCGGATTGGCCTGGGTGCTACAAAGCATGCTTAATGCTTGCAGGTTTTATGCTAAACATGGAGTTTATGCATGCTTCCTGTCGTCCTACGATACACTGGACCCAGACAAGACAACAATATTACGGCTTTGTACAATGACCTGCTTTCACATAACCTGCTGAGAAAATGGGCTGCGTTTCCAGACCGAACCGAGAATGACCCAACCTTGCCTAATGTCGTGTGAACGCAGTTCATTTGTGCCAATTCTTGGTCCAAGGCTGGCTATGCTTTGGAATGGAGCAAAGATTTTGGCTTCTGCCTTATGGATATCTCATGCAATCGGTCCTCTTCTCTTCTGCATGCGAGCCCTGCAAATTCTGGCTGAAGAAGCCCACACTGGCCTGATCTTCCATCTCCAGGGATTCTGCCAATCTTTGTGGACCATTTTGCCTGGGAAAGTGAATGACAGGGGCAGCAGTGGGGAGAAGAGGGGCAAGTCCCCCAGACATCCTCCACGCCTCCTTATCCTTACTTCCACTCAACGTGGTCTTTCCTTTAAACAACTTTGTACTCCTTTGGCTGCATGGAGAAGACCTCCAAGTCCCTTCCAGCTATTCTATTCTATTCTATTCTATTCTATTCTATTCTATTCTATTCTATTCTATTCTATTCTATTCTATTCTATTCTCTGTCAGTCCTGCCCCAACTTGGTCCCTTGAGTAAGAAAGACCCTCGACTCCATTCGGTGTGAAAGGTTTACTTTACTAAAGGCGAAGTGGATTACAGTACAGCAAAGTCAGAGCTGAAGTTTGCATGCCAAACTTTCCTGGTTGACTTCCCCCATCCAGATCCTCCATCCTTGCTGGTCTCTTATTGTCCAATTATATTTGAATAAATTGTCTTGGGAACTGTCTCTGCAACAGTGGGTGGGTTGGTGAGCCATTATATTCCATTCTCAGCGCTTTGACCTTGAGATGGTGTCTCTGGAAGGGACAAGTCATGAGTACCCCCCCCCCCAGACTGGCTCCCTCCCCCCCATACTTCATGGCAGGCTTGAGCATATGAGGGTGGTTCTGACACCAACCTTCCCTGTCTCTCTTTTTAGATACTGGGCCGAGGGCAATCCCAATGGATCTGTCAGAGATGGAGAAGCAGATGAAGACTGTGCTGCCATAAATCCCTCAGGAAGTGATTTGAACTGGATTGATGCCAATTGTCAAGAACTTAAAAGATGGGTTTGTAAGGAGACTATAGAGTTTGAAAACACATAAAGTTCCTCAACCATGTTAACTGGAACAGGATTAAATGTGGAAAAAGATGACTTTTTAGAATCAAACCTCATTGGAATTCTATAGCAATCACAAAATAAACAGGCGCCTCCAAGTATTAGAGTCTCCTGTATGATACCTATAGAGGCAAGCTACAGGCGGACACTCACACATACTATAACTTTTGAGATAGTGTATATGGAAATGATCTTTAGGCTGCATCTGAGCACAACAATCCACTTCTCTCTCTATTTTTCTTTCAACTACTGAAACACACAGAGTTGCTAGTTCATCATTTCATCAAAGTCAAGAAATAGCAAAAGAATGGAAACTGGAATAGAGTCTCTGAGAGATGCTTGCCTGAATGGTTTGCTACTTCACAGCAGTGCACAGAAGAATAGTCCAAATTAAGTCCAAAGTTGCGAGACCTAGGTCAAAGTTGTCAACTGGTCCAGAGGTCAGAATTACGCAAGCAGCATTCATGCTAACATCACGCAGGAGAAAGAGCTTAGACTGTCATTTCCAGCAAAGAAATGTGGGTCAAAGCTGCCTCTTCAGTCAGGTTGCAGCCAACGATCCTCAATCAAGAGATTCCCTTGCTTGGCAAGAAGTCTCATGGAACGTCCCTGCTCTGCTTTTCATTCTGCTCACGGCATGGTTGTGAGAGTTGGAAAGAAAGTTTCCAATTCCATCTCCTTGAGCACAGGTTCTCCACAGGGCTGTGTCCTGCTGTTCACCTTGATGACCCACGACTGCTATGCCAAATCTGCTACGAATCATATTGTGAAGTATGCAGACAACAAGGCAGTGGTGGCTCTTATCTGGGATGACAGTAAAGATGCTTATAGGGAAGAGGTGAAGGCTCTGGTGGACTGGTGCAATAAAAATAACCTGGTTCTGAATGTTGATAAAACAAAGGAAATCACTGTAGATTTTAGAAAGAGCTGGCATAGTCATACTCCACTCAGTATCAAGGATGCAGCTGTAGAGGTGGTCAATAGTATTAAGTATCTGGGGGCGGGGTGCAGATAACTAACAATCTGAATTGGTGTCTCCACACGTCATCCTTAGTGAAGCATGCAAACCAGCGTCTGCATTTCTTGCATTGGATGAAGAGAGCACATCTTTCTCCTTCTGTCCTGGACACTTTTTACAGAGGCACGATTGAAAGCATTTTACAAACCGCATCACGATGTGGTTTGGTGGCAGCAGTGCTTCAGACAGAAAGTCCATACAGAGAGTGGTGAGGACAGCCGAGAAGATCATAGGAAGCTCGTTCCCTGGTGTTCAGGACGCTGCTTATAAACGTGATGTGCTTAGAACTTATTGTTAGAGACCCACACACTTACTTTACAGTCTGTTTCTGTTGCTCCCCTCTGGGAGGAGGATTCGAAGTATTTATAGCAGGACTACCCGATTCTGTAATAGCTGTGCTCCCTATGCCATCCGCCTGGTAAACTCACAAGGTTCATTTTTCTCGCCATGCACATGGATACATAATCCGAACTAGACTGTTGTTTCTCTGTGTCATATAATATGTAGGTATGTGCATAATTCTATATTTATTTATTTATGTCATACTTATGTAGTGTATATCGGAGGTGGTGACCCTTTGAGAGCTGTACGCAACAAAATTTAATTTTAATGTATGCCGATTAGTGTCCACTCCAAGTGACAATAAAAGTTATTACTCTATTCTATTCTATTGCACGTGGGAAGAGTGGTTAGGATGCTGGGCTGACAATTTGCAAACCCCTGTTCGAAGCCCGAATGCTGCTCAGCATTGGGGTAAACTCCCATCATTTATGCCCGCTCCTGCCCATCTAGCAGTTTGAAAGCGCGGAAACACCAGTAGATAAACAGATGCCGGTTTGGTGGGCACAAGCCAAAAAACCCAATGCAATCCTACGTTTCAATCACAGAAGGACAGAATCCAGATCACATGAACTGCTCATACCCCCTTATAACGCCCTGGTAAGGCCACACTTAGAATATGGCATCCAGTTTTGGTCACCATGATGTAAAAAAGATGTTGAGACTTTGGAAAGAGGGCACAGAGGAGCAATAAAGATGATCAGGGGACTGGAGGCTAAAACATATAAGGAACGGTTGCTGGAATTGGGTATGTCCAGTTTAATGAAGAGAAGGATGAGGGGTGACATGATAATAGTCTTCCAATATCGGGGGGGGGGGCTGCCAGAAAGAAGAGGGAGAGATTTAATCTCATTTCCAAAGCAGCAGAAGGCAGGACAAGAAGCAATGGATGGAAACAAATCAAGGAGAGAAGCAACCTGGAGCTAAATTAATTAATGAGTGGAACAACCTGCCTCCAGGAGCTGTGACTGCTCCAACACTGGAAACTTTAAAGAAAAGACTGGACAGCCATTTGTCCAAAATGGTGTTCCTGCCTGAGCAGGGGGTTGGACTAGACGATCTCTAAGGTCTCTTCCAACTATTATTATTATTATAACACAAAAGGTACCCCTAAGTGGGCATCGCCTGGACAGGGGTGATGTTCCTCCGCATGGCATGGCCAAAGTAAGTGAGACTTACAATCTTTACCATTTGTAAATCAAGGTGATGGCATTAGGCGGCGGGCTTGGAGTGAGTGCGAGGGTTTTTCGTATCTTGAAGGGATTTTCCTTAGCTTTAATTAAGTTGCTGGTATTTGCTGTACAGGAGGCTACCCTTGGAAAGTATCTGGAAGCGTCAGTTGGGGCAAAGTGCAGCCAGGCAGGCAATTTTAAGTGCCCAAAGAAAGGCACGTGTAACACCTCTCCTCTGCAAGCTGCACTGGGTGCCGGTTTGTTCCCAGGTATCTGCGGAGATTCTCCACCATCCAGGTCATGGTTGTCCCAAAGGTGCTTTTCCTTGGCTTTGTCCTTGAAAATGTTTCGCCTCCCCTCCAAGAAGCTTCTTCTGTTCTGACCGAATGGCGAAGAATGGAAGGATTTTTTTTGCTTCCGGGCCCAATTCAAGACGTTGGTTTTGACCCATAAAGCCCTACACGGCATGTGGCCAGGCTACCTACAGCAGGGCTTTTTAACCGGTGGTATGCATGGCACCTGTGGTACTTTGCCATTTGGCAGGTGGTACGCGACCGTCCTAGAAAAGTGTATGGGGCATATCATAACAGCAGCAAGGTTGGTGTATGCCCAGAACTGGAAAAATGGAAATTCCCCGGTGGAGAGTGAACTAATTAAATTTGTTTTGATATGTGCAAAGATGGATAGAAATTATCCTTAGAAATTAAAGACAAGGATGAAACGGAGTATTATGAAGTTTGGGATAAGATGTACTATTGGTTAGCCTCGAGGAGAAAAAGTCAGAACAGAGAAAGCTTGTCCAGAAGAGAGAAAGTGTAGATTTCCAACCTGAAAGTGAGCGTAAGATAGAAAGAATATGAAATAAGAAGGGAAATGGAAGTTATGTTATAAATAGACGTATGTAAATATATAAATATGTAAATAGTATAAAATGCAATATGTAAATGGTATAAAAGATCAATGACTAGAAAGATATATGGTATAGTATGTAAGGCAAAATAACAGCCAGAAAAGTCACACTGTGTTCAATCTGTTTTAAAATGTTTACTTAATAAAAATTAAAAAAACAAAACAAAAAGAAAAGTGTACAGGGGAGGGGAATGGGCCGAATGAAAGTAACTGTCAGAATCCAATTATATTTCATCTCTAGTTATCAATTATAGAAAACCCCATTTCTGCCTTCTCTGGATTCTGTCATAGGATGAAGGGAAGGGGGTGAACAAAGGGGCTTTATGGCCCTCACTTCCTTCGGTACACTTCAAGGGAACTGGGTGTGTGTATCATCAAAAGGACTAACCATAACAATGGGACTATTACTTTTCATGTAGTTTTCTCTGAAGAAAGGAACTGGATGTGTGTATCACCAAAAGGACTAACCATAACAAAAGGGGCTATTACCTTTCATGTAGTTTTCTCTGAAGTCTCCATCCAGCTGGCAGTAAGGAAAAGGGGGTGGGAGTGTAATGCCTGAGAATGTTGCTGGAAGTTGGGGGTGATTGGGTGGGGCTACTGGGGAACCCCTTAAAACCTTGAATGGGAGAGCTTGGACCCCAAGTCCTGTCTAGCACGCCTGCAACCATTTTCTCTGAATAAAGGATGCCTGTTGGAAGAATTATTCCAAGAGTTCTGTCTTCTTAAGATGCAAAGTGGGGTGGGTCCTTACATTAACCTGGTTCTAAATGTTGATAAAACAAAGGAGATCATTGTAGGTTTTAGAAAGAGCCGGCATAGTCATACTGTGGGAGAGGCAGCTGCTCTCTAATCTCACAAGGCGACTGTCCGTCAGAGAGGCGAGTGTTACTCCAAGTATCGTATTTTCTCCCAGAATACAAAATTACGGCAATTACAAAAAAAACAAAAAAACATGTTTTAAAGGAGCACAGCTACAGCCTCCACAGGTTCATTTGCAAGCAAGCTTCAATCCTAACTTAAAAAAAAAATATTCTGTATATATTTCCTAACTGCATCTGGTTTTTTATATTGGACTGATTTCCCCCCCCCCCCCTAACCAATCTGGTCATTTCTTGCAATTCTCCGTTCCCAATACGGGCTTTGCAATGGCGTCTGGCCGCTTCTGCCAAGGAAATCCCAGGCAGACCATTTTAAACCAGTAGAAGAAAATTCAGCCTGAAGTGTAGTATCTGCAGAGGACCATCTGAAATCCACAAATTAAAATGCAGGTTTCTGAGGGGGGGGGTGTCAAAGGAGGAAACTGAAGGCTAAGTGCTGGATGCTGATTGGGCCCAGCAGCCAGCCAATGGGAGAGCGGCAGAAGTTGAATATTCTACATCATAAGGGAACAAACTGTCAAAAACTGTCAGAAGGAAGATCCAGCTGAAGACACAAAGAGTTAAGTCCAGCGCAACTCCAAGTCACAGTGCAATCCTGGTAGTAGACTAAGAGTCCAGAATTTGGGTAGGTATCTATCCTGTTTCTATGCTCACCACCCTCTATCAGTGGGGAGAGGAATCAGGGAGAGTAGAGTAAGAGTAGAGTAAGAGAAGAATAGAGTAGAGTAGGGTAGGGTAGGGTAGGGTAGGATAGCGTAGCATAGAGTAGGGTAGGGTAGAACAGAACAGAACAGAATAAGAGAGTTGGAAGGGACCTTGGAGATCTTCTAGTCAAACCCCCTGTTCAAGTAGGAAGTCCTATACCAGGAGTAGGCAACCTTGGCTCTTTTATGACTCGTGGACTTAACTCCCAGAATTCTTGAGCCAAGTATTCCTGAGCCAGCAAATGGTTATTTAATCTCATCTTAAAAACTCCAGTGTTGAAGCATCCACAACTTCTGGAGGCAGGTTGTTCCACTGATTGATTGTTCTCCCTGACAGGAAATTTCTTCTCAGTTCTAGGTTGCTTCTCTCCTTGATAGCTTTCCATTCTTTACTTCTTGTCCAGCCTTCAGGTGCTTTGGAGAATAGCTTGACCCCCTCCTCTTCTTTGGGGGAGCCCTTTAGATATTGGAACCCTGCTAGGGTGTTCCCCCCTAGTCCTTCTTTCCATCAAACTAGACCTTCCCAATTCCTGCAACCGTTCTTCGTATGTTTTAGCCTCCAGTCCCCTAATCCTCTTTGTGGCTCTTCTTTGCCCTCTTTCCAGAATCTCCGCATCTTTTTTATAATGTGGCGACCAAAACTGGATGCCGGATTCCAAGTGTGGCCTTACCAGGCCGTTATAAGGGGTACGAACAGTTCGTGTTATCTGGATTCAGTCCCTCTGTTACTGAAACGTAGGGTTGCATTGGCTTTTTGGGCTGGTGCTGCACATGGTTGGCTCACATTTAAGTGGTTGTCCACTAGGAGGACATATAACCCAGCTTAGGAGATGTGAGTCAATTCTGAAGCTGTCTCCATTTCGCTGACCACTTTGTCTTTTTAAGCAAAATGTTTGGATTTCCACTTACATTAATTCTCACAATCTGCTCCATTCACCAGCTGTGCACATTGGGATGAGATATTACATGTATTGATGAGATAAAATGGCTCCCAAACCACCACCACCAGCAGCAAAACGTAAGTTATCTTATCTGTTGTCTTTTCCTCAAAATATGTCATCATCATCATCACCATCATCACCATCATCACCATCACCATCATCATCACCATCACCATCACCGTTGGAAGGGACCTTAGAGGTCTTCTAGTCCCTGTTCAGGCAGGAGACCCTAGGCCATGTATGGGAACATCAGTGCCCTACTGGTAGACTTCCTTCTTGGGAGGATCCTGAAGACCACTTATTGACTTGCAAGACATAACAGAGTTGGAAGGGACCTTGTAGGTCATCTAATCCACCCCTCCGCCCAAGCAGGAGACTCCACACCATTTCTGACAGATATGGATGATATCTTACTCCAAACTGTGAGGTTCTTAACGATCTCTGAGCTTGGCTCTTTTCTTGCAGATGTTTCATTGTCTAGGCAGTGCACTGATGCTGTTACCTAGTTGGCTTATGAAATGTCTGCAAGGAAACCACCAAGATCAAAGAGCACCAAGGACCCCACAGTCATCGTCGTCATCGTCCTCCTCCTCCTCCTCCTCCACAAACCCCACTCTCTACTAGCACTGACAATGATACCTAGTTGGGTTATGAAATGTCTGCAAAAAAATCATTAAGCCCAGAGAGCACCAAGGACCCCAAAGGCCTCCTCCTCCTCCTCCTGTGCTCTCCCCCGCCTCCTCCTTTCTGCAAATCCCACTCCCTTCTTCCACTGATGATGTTACCTAGTTGGATAATGAAATGTCTGCAAGAAAACCACCAAGTTTACAAAGTATCATGAACCTCCTCCTCCTCTCCACAAACCCCACTCCCTACTAGCACTGACAATAATACCTAGTTGGGTTGTGAAACATCTGCAAGAAAGCCACCCAGCTCAGAGAAGACCGAGGACCTCTCCGTTCAATCCTGATTTCCAAATATCTGACTCAAACTGCCAGACAATCTCAGCCGGCACTTTCTTGTAGATGTTCAGTAAAGCAATTGCGGGAAGAGAAAATACAAGATACAAGTTCTGTGTCACAGACATTTGCCGAAGACAAGGGTCCCAACGCTGAGGAGACCCTCCATGCTCATTGCAGTGGTCCTTGGAGAGAGGGGGGCTTGCTTTCCCAGAAAGAGGGACCCGGAACAACAGAACGGCAGCGATTCTATCACCCTTTGGGGTGGAGAGGTGGGAAATCTAAGGGCCCTGAACCCTAGAACAGTGTTTCTCAACCTTTTTAATGCCACGACCCCATAATACAGTTTCCCATGTTGTGGTGACCCCCAACTACTTATACATCACTGGGTGCCAGTGGCGTGGACAAAGAAGAGGGGGGAAAAATGGCGGACAGCCTTGTTTGGCGACCCCCGTGAAATGGTCGTTCGACCCCAAATGGGGTTCCGACCCACAGGTGGAGAACCACTGCCCTCGAGCCATTTTTATCAGCCTCTCTGATTGGTAAAGAGGTTTGGGGGAAGTCATTGAGCCAACGGGAAAAGGACTTTTCTATCCTATTCTACTTTTCTGTGGTAACAAGGCAGCTCTCAAGGATTCTATTGCTGATTGGAATGGAATTCCTGCAGGTTCTCACCTGGTAAAACAAAGCTTCCTTGTTAAGGCCGCCTGCTTGATGAGCCTTTAGGCAGACATTGGGCTTTGGGGGGAAGGATTCCGGGGTGATGCACCAGCCTGGGGCTGGTCCTGTTTGACATATTGGAGCTCAGTTTGTTTTCTGTTCTTTTCTAGCTCCAGCGAAAGGCCCAGCGGGTAAGTCTGCATCCGAAAATCCATCCAGTAAGTCCAGTGATATCCGAAAAAGACCTGGTGGTCCATTGACGTTTGTCCTCTGAGTTTGCTTGTGTTTTGTGTTCTTTTTAATTAATTCATTATTGTTTGGTAAATGTTGTTTTCATTTTTTTTATTTTTCTGCTTTCTTGTATGGTGGACTTATGTTTACCCTAAGCATCATGTTAAAGCTGAATTACTTATCTGCAGAAGGCAACTAGTAGAGCTTAGTCCTCCTCCTCTTCTTCTTCTTCTTCTTCTTCTTCTTCTTCTTCTTCTTCTTCTTCTTCTTCTTCTTCTTCTTCTTCTTCTTCTTCTTCTTCTTCTTCTTCTTCTTCTTCTTCTTCTTCTTCCTCTTCTTCCTCCTCCTCCAACTCCTCCTCCTGCTCCTCCTCCTCCTCCACCTCCTCCTTGATTGCAATGGAATTCCTGCAGCTTCTCAACCAGTAAAACAAAGCTTCCTTGTTAAGGCCACCTGCTTGATGAGCTTTTAGGCAGACATTGTCATTGTGGGGGTAGGATTCTTGGGTCAGGCACTAGCCTGGGGCTGCTCCTATTTGACATATTGGTGGTCAAATTGTTTTCTGTTGTTTTTCTAGGTCCAGCGAAACCTTCACGTAAGTATGCATCAAAAAGATCTGTGCAGTATATCAGGTTTGGGGGCCCAACCTGTTCTTAAAGAAACATAGAAAAGACCTGGTTGTCCATCAAGTCTGTCCTCAGAGCATGCTTGTTTTTTGTGTTATCTATCTATCTATCTATCTATCTATCTATCTATCTATCTATCTATCTATCTATTTTTCTGTAATTATTCTTATATTGATTTATTTATTTCACTTTTGTCAGATGGTGGACATGTGTTTATCCCAACCATCCTTCAAGTTAGTTATCTGCAGAAAGCTACTAATAGCGCTTCAGAGAGAGGAGAGGTGCAAGGGAAGGGAGGACCAGGACCCACTCCAGGCAGAGAAGGAATGGAGACCCTCTGCTCATACTGGCATGCTGCCAGAGGAAGCAGAGGGAGAGGAGGGTCTCCTCAGAGGAGGACTCCCAACACGGCCCACAAAAACCTTTGAGGCCACCAGTAGCAGGGGGGAGATGAGGGAAGCCATTTCCGGTAGAAGGAGCAAACACTGAGGGTGTTCCATTACAAGGGAGAGACAGAGAAGGGCTCTCTCCTAAGGGAAGAAGCCCACGTGTCAATTTGGTTATGGTTAATTGTCTTTCTACAGGGGGCTTCAGGCATGCCTAACAACGTTTGTTGCCCAAGGCCAGCCATTGGTCTGCCGAGAGTGAGCAGAGTTGGTCCCAATTGTGGTGCTACGTTAAGCTGGCTGCTTTGGGCTCGTGGGCAGAGCGACAGCATGCAGGATGGGCTAATGGTGGTGGGGTAGTATTAGAAAGATGGAAGTCCATCCTCGGCCACGGAGACTCCCTGGGGGAAGGGAAGAAGCACGTGAGGCTGTGTCAACCCAAGACAGTTGAGGAGCAATTAGGTCCAAGGCCCAATCTATTGGTTCCTTCTTGGTCTGGGTGCTGTTGAACCCTTCAGCGGTGTGTGCCAACTCTGCTGCCTGCTTACTCAGTGACGCTTGAGGTGGAAGTCATGTCTATAATCTACGGCCACCACCATAGAGTGAAAGGCAGATTGGACATCTCCTCCAAAGGTGATGAAGGCTTCTCATGAACAGGTTTGCCCATTGAGGGCCCAGTTCTGGAGCAGTTGCAGATCAGGATCCCACCGCAAGTGAAAATGCATCATGAGGTTGGACAAACACAATCCTTATTGTTACCTCCTCAGATCATTTCTAATCAAGGCTTCCTTTTCAAAACACAGGGCCCCCAACCAAATTAGAATTATATCTCTCAGGCTACAATTGTGCAACGATCGGCGTCCTCTTGCTCTTCTGCCTATTTTTGTACACCCTTTGGTATATCAGTTTATGTAAGTTTTTAATTTTATCCAATTAATTTATCCATGCTGAGGGTCTCTAATGGGTTGTGGGAAGGAGCGTGGGAGATGGAGGGAGTATCCAAAACCAGACAATGGCTGGAGAAGAGCCAGGTTAGCTGGCAGCTGCCACAGGGGCATGGGAAACAGCCTCGTTTCTTGGGCTGTAAAGGTGAGGGGGGGGAGAGGTGGAGTTCCAGAAGCTGTTGATGTAACTAAAATAGAATTGCAGGTAACTTTGAATCTAAGATTAATCCTAACAACGACAACAACAACAAGAACACCACAAGATTAAAGTTTCCAAACCCTCTGTTAACAAGCTGTTATCGTGGAAAATCTACCGCTATCTCTTATCTATCTCAAATTGTCCCGAAAAGTTAAGAGTAATTTGTCCTGGGTGAAATATCCATGTTTGTTTCTTAATGCCATCTCTTATCAATTAAATGTCTAATTAAATATAATAAATTCAGTCTCCACCTTCCCAACAAAGTCCAAATAGAAATGGTGTCCAGTTAAATGCAGTAAATCCATTCTTCAATCTTCCTCAGCTCTTCTAGGAAAAAAACAATTGGTCACTTCTCCATTCAGTCAGGCTTCTGTTGTTGTAAAAGAAGGCAGCCTTGAACTTCAAAGAGACGTCTCTTGGCAAGGTTTTTAGAAGGGGGTTGCCATTGCCGCCTTCCTAGGGCTGAGCCCACGTGACTGGCCCAGGGTCACCTGAGGGCTTTGTGCCCAAGGTGGGACAAGATTTCATGCTCTCCCACTTTGAACACAATGCCAAATGGCTCTCAATCCAACTTATTATGTGGTAATTAAATTAAATCACTGAAGCAGTAGGTGTGAACTTAAATGGACTCCAGAAGATGGTAGAGGACAGGAAGACCTGGAGGAACATTGTCCATGGGGTCGCGATGGGTCGGACACGACTTCGCAATTAACAACAACAACAACAATTAAACCTCTCCTTCAGGTGCTGTTGAAAGGGCAAAACGGGATCCACTTCGGCAGGCAGTTGCCCAAATCAGGCAATATATGATTTCACGGAATGCTGAGTATGATGCCCTTAACGGTAAGCAAAGAGTCCCACTCTGAAAGAGCACGTGCATTCCTGTCCACAAAGCCACCGAGTCAATTTTCCTTCCTCTAGCTAGATTGGTAAGTTACATCAGAATGGAAGGAGCATTCGCATCCATCTGCTGCTTATATAATCGCTTTGTTCCCTGTGTCATCCGTCTGGTAAACTCGTAAGATTCATTTTTCTCACCACGCACATGTATAGATAAGCCGGACTACATTGTTGTGTCTCTGTGTCATATATGTGGGTATATGCCTAATTCTGTATTTATTTTATTTATTTTTGTCATAGTTATGTAGTGTATATCGGAGGTGGTGACCCTTTGAGAACCGTATGCAGTGAAATTTTATTTTAATGTATGCCGATTAGTGTATATTCAAAGTGATAATAAAGTTATTATTCTATTCTATTCTATTCTATTCTATTCTATTCTATTCTATTCTATTCTATTCTATTCTATTCTATTCCATTCCATTCCATTCCATTCCATTCCATTCCACTCCACTCCACTCCACTCCACTCCACTCCACTCCAACTTTCAGTCCCAGGATGATGTCAGAACAAATTAAGGAAGAGGGAAAAAGACTGGGGGGAGGGATTCCAGAAGTTATCAATATTCCCCATGGGAAACTCTGACTGGACTTTGTCACAATGTCCTTGAGGAACTACTCAGTCTGCTTTAGACACTTGCAAGCTGCAGAGACCGACAGATACTTTCAGAGGATTGGAAGGAAACACATTCTGGATAAACCCAGGAGGCAGCCTCGGATCTGAAGAGGTGATCTTGCTGCGTGTGTTTCAGATACCGAAGTGCTCCTGGAAGCTGAGAAGGTGGCAGGACAGTTGATTCCATGGGCTCAAAAGATCAAAGAACTTCAAGCAGAGATTGGTAAGTTTTTCCACAGATTGTGATTAATAAGAAGCCGGATAGAGGGACAGCATTCTCCAAGCAGGCTTATTTTTGTTGTTTGCAATTTTATAGGCACCATCCATCAGGCCTGCAGATTAAGGCAGTACACCATGCTGGTTTTTTAAAGCATTGCTTGGGCAGATTGTCAGCTATCCCAACTTGGTCAGTTAGAAAAGAGAGACATTCAGGCTCACGATTAGCCAAAGGCCCACTTTCCTAAAGCAAATGGCTACAGCAGAAGCAAAGCTGGATCTGGGGTTTTCGCGCCCAAAGCACATGGTTAGCTTTCCCTTGTTCCCATCTAGCCTCCTGGTTATCAGCAAGTGTCCAAATGGGTGTCCCATAATCCTTTTTCACGAGGCAACTGGACTTTCTTGTTTTTCTTTGAAGACGTTTCTCTCCTTCAGCTGAAGAAGAGCTGAAGAGCTGAAGAAGCGAAACGTCTTCAAAAGAAAAACAGGAAAGTCCAGTTGCCTCGTGAAAAAGCATCTTTGGGACTACTACGATCTGGAGGACTGAGAATCACAACAGACATCCGATTAGGTGCTAACAAATTGCTTGGCTAACTGTCCCTGCCTTCGTGGGATGGATGGTTCTACATTTCTTTGTGTGGCCTTGGACTGGCCAGTATAGTTCACCCTCCCTTTTTCCCACTCCGCTTATCTCGGATTGCATATGGCGGGCTGACAGGAGCAATGGACGGGATCTAGCAGGATGGCAGTCCTGACACCGATTTTGCTTGCTCTGCTTAGGCAGATGGTTGATTGCTGGCAAAAATCTCCTAATCAAGAACTAGGGTTAAGGTAGTTCCTAGTGAAGGAACTACTAAGGAGGCTCCCACCAACACTGACAGGCAAGCCATTAGTATAAGCAGTAAACAGAGAATAAACCCCACTTCCTTCTGACACTGATGAGGTTACCTAGTTGGGTAATAAAACGTCTGCAAGAAAATAACCAAACTCAAGAGAGTTCCAAGGTTCAATCTTCAGGCCCAGATATTCTATCCAATTTTAATATATTTAGATTTGAACATTTTTCATACCGGACTTGTAATTTTCCTCCCTCAGCTCTTCCCCCTTTGCGCTACTCTCTTATTCTTTTTTCTCTGCCCCGTCTCCCCCAATCACTATCAACTAAGACACCTCACGGACATTTTTGTAGGTGGAAAAGATGTGGTTGAGATTACGGATCTCCTTTTGTAATCTGGCCATCTTATAACGAAAAGCAAGGAAGCCAAGAATTCTCAGGATAACATGTCCCTGAAGGAAAACACCTTGAAAACTTTATTTATGCCCTATGTTCTTTTTTTCTTAAAATACGTTTTTTTTAAAAAAAAAAATGGATGAAAGTATTTGCCTAACTATGGTCCTTCTCATTTTTCTTTCTTCTTTCCCTCTTCATGTCCCAATCCTAATTTGTCTCAAAGCTGACCTTCATTACAAACTGAATCACGAATGGACGGCCTATAACAACCACCTGTATTTATTTAATTATGAGTCCCTGAATTATGATGACACAATGAAACTATGCAATAAATCGAAATCTTTCTTAACTGATATTCAAGATGACACAGAGGAGGTAAGCGCCCTGCCCTTCTCCCTCTCCTGATGGAATGACTTTGAGGTTTTTCCCTTCGGCTTTTGCTTTGTCTCCACCGTCAGCCTGTAAATAATCTGTGGATTTTTTTCTTTCAGAGGTTCATAGAACAGGCAGTTAGAAAAAAATATGGTAGTTTCTGGATTGGACTGCGTTATTGGGACAGCAATTGGAAAGTGGAGATTACTAAAATTAAACCTCGTAAAACGTAAGTGCCTAATTCAGGTTTCTTTCTTATAGCCTGAAGTATCTTCAAATTTGAGAGAGGTGGCAGAAGATGCAGTATGTATAACAACAACAACAACAATAATGGTATTTGTATGGTGCTGTCACCACATTATGTGGTGGTCATTACAAATTGCTGCAGATAGATTGGGAGATAGAAACTTTCTCTTTGTATATGTATATATGTGTGTATGTGTGTGTTGGTGTATATATGCATGTGTGTGTATGTGTATAACTATCATATATATTTAACTATAGCTACTCTATCTATCTATCTATCTATCTATCTATCTATCTATCTATCTATCTATCTATCTATCTATCTAACGTAACTAAACAAGTAGACCAGTGAAATGCTGTGGACGTAGTAGACTTCAGTAAGGCATTTGATAAAGTAGACCACAACCTACTCCTTCGTAAGCTAGAAAAGTGTCGCTTCAGCTCATTTCTCTCCCCTGATACGCTTCTCTAGGACGGTCACGTACCACTGGTGGTATATGTACCATCAGTTGAAAAACCCTGGCCTAGAGATCCCATGGTCTGTCCAAGAGGAAAGAGGGGGAGATGTGTTGCCAAGATTTTGGTGAACTCCACCTCTATTTCTCTGCCAAAACAACCACAGACCAACATTTGGAGTTGTTGGAAACTCCCATTGAGGTGAGGGAAGAAGGTGAATGGATCGGACATTTATTTCCTGCTCCAAAGTCCATAAATAATACTCATTTTGTCTGGAGGACTGACGGTGTTTTTTTTCTTCTTTCCAGCTACTGGAAGTCAGGAAATCCAGGGAGAGGTGGATGTGCAAGAATGACAACTGAATGTAATACACATTTGCGATGTTGGATTAGTGCAGACTGTCATCAACGGGCAAGAGGCATTTGCAAGCAGAAACCTGAGAGCAAATGGATGTCCTAGCTCTTTACTGAACGTTGCACAAAATTGTACTTGATGAACCCAGTGAGAAAGAAATGCCACTCGGTGAACCTGCCTCTGAAAAACAGTTGCCCCAGTCAGCCAGTGTGGAGACATGGAAGAACTCAGGACTTTGACATCAGCTTCCAAACACCTTTTCCATCCTGCCTTTTCGGAGATCAAAGATACGGTCTTATTTAGCAAATTCAGGGGCAAGTAAAAAAGAATGAAAAAAGAAACTGTCTTTTCTGTGTTCATTCTATTTCGTTCAGCTTTATTGTTTGTAAGCTGCCCAGAGTCACTGAGAGTGAGTGGCCGGCTATATAAATCTTTAAATAAATAAAAAGAACTACATGCCGGAGTATCGAAACCCCCCCCAGGGCCCATGTGCACCCCACCCTCTATCCCAGGATTTGCCATCCAAGTCATAACGGAGGTTTGATTTATCACATCTCTACTCTGCTGCCTTCAAAAGGTCCTTGGCTGACATAGAATACAAAAGAAGGGTTCGCAACATCCATGGTGTTTGAATACACCAAACCACATGAGAGGCTCAACAAGAACAAGAAAAGCATCACTAAACAAAAAGACAAACGGGAAAGCTGAAAAACTGAGACATCGTAAAACCAGCGGAAGTTTCTCCCACACAGCTCCGTCTCCCACAATTTCAGAAATGTCCACCAATAGGAGACCAAGTTAATCTCCTCCAGGAGGCAATTCCACAATGTTGTCACAACTGGGGCACTAAACTTTCCTCTGCCCCAGACCTGCTGAACGTGGCCACTTGGTAGGACCACCCTAGCTGGTCTGACTGGTCAGGGCCAACAAAGAGGGTCCTGTGGGGCCCCCAACCCTAGTCAAAACCAGCCCCTGGAACTCAATCCGCAGCCGATAGAGCCTCCCCCACCTATCAGCGACGCATAGTGGGGACTCTGCAGAGCTTGAGGAAGACCGAGCCGTTCTTTGTTCCTTCTCACTCTCGCTTGGCTTTATTTCAGGAAACAGGCTGTTGGGTCTGGAAATCCGGCACGCCTTAGTGGAGGAAGATTTCTAGAGTGGCAGCAATTAAACTGGTTTGAGTTTCACCTCCAGACATCATCCAGACAAGGACCAGCAGTGCTGATAGAGGTAGCAGTGCCAAGGGACAGGCACACCAGGAACGAGGAGGATGGGAAGCGGGAGAAGAACCAGGGTTTGAAGGAGGATGTTGAAAGTCAAAGCCAGAGTAGGAGCGCTCAGGGCTGGGACTCCTTAGCGGGAGAGGGGCTCCGATCCCAGTGCTCTTTGTCCGGAAGAGTGAAGGGACAGCGAAGAACCCTCAAACTGTGGCAGAGGACCTCAAATTGAGGAAGACACAGGCCACCCATGAGGGTGAGGAGGTTTTTGGGGGGGGTTGCGAGAGACTGTGTCTGCAGCAAACTACACAGCCTCAAATTAATTGCACAGCTATGGTGACATCACCATTCAAATGCCATTATGACAGTGAGAACAATTAATCAGTGGAACAGCCTGCCTCCAGAAGCAGTAAATGCTCCAACACTGGAAGTTTTTAAGAAGAGACTGGACAGCCATTTGTCCGAAATGGTGTAGGGTTTCCTGCCCGAGCAGGGGGTTGGACTAGATGACCTCCAAGGTTCCTTCCAACTTTACTACTACTACTACTATTATTATTATTATATTTATGTCTTTTTTTTAAACAGTAACTGAATGGCGATCCCAGAGATTGCATCTCCTTCCATGTCTCTCTGGGGTGAAGCCATTTCAGGCTGAAAGAAGCAAACATGGATTACACACCTACATTCTGACGCACAAGTGTCAGGTTCTTCCCCTCTCCCTTTATGGCTACTCTAAGCCAGTCTTCTCCAGGGAGGGCGCTGTCTCTTTAGAACATCTCTGTCTGGGAACACCTGAACTAGGAAAACCAGCAATTGTTTAGAGTGAAGGAGGGAGGGAATCTCACCCTGGGAACTCCTGGATGAGAGTCGCCCCAGGAGCATGGGTGGGGGAACCTGGGGAAGCAGCAGTGCAACCCATAAAGCACAATTAGAAGAGAGCAGGGTGTGCCCGGTTCCTGATGCAATAAGGAAACCAGAAATAGCTCCTCCTCTGGGTGCACGGCTGGGAGCAGGGGGGGGGAACTATCAAATCTGGCATATGGGTCACCCCACATTCGCATCTAACATGCATCTAGCTGCACAACTTACGGCAGGACAAGAATTACATTAATATGAAAGAAACGCTGGGATGGAATCATTAAAGAAAGGATGCAAAAGGAGGGACAGAGTGAAATGTGAATGACAAAAGTTAAAATTTATTTTTATTTATTTGAAAGAGTTGAATTGTTAAATTGCCCCGTGGGAAGTTGCCCTGTGGTAAGCTGGCCGTGGCGAGTTGGCTGTGGTGAGCAGTCCCATTCCGCCTTTCATTCTACCGTATCCCCAAGTCCTTTCAAGTGCATCACTGGGACTTTGAAAAAAAAAAAACTCAACGACACGGGCCCGGTTCTGTTCACCGTGAGATAAAAAAGAATCTGAGACCCTGGAAGAGTGCAGAGAAGAGCAACAAAGATGATTGGGAGAGTGAAGGCTGAAACATATGAAGAACGGCTTCAGGAACAGTATCTTTGCCATGACGTGATGTGCCGGTGCCTGGAAGATGTGAGGGTCTGGATGGGGGTGAACAGGCTTAGACTCAACCCTGACAAGACCGAGTGGCTCTGGGTCTTGCCTCCCAAAGGCCAACTGGATGGTCCATCTTTAGTCCTGGGGGGGGGCAAATTTACCTCCCTCAGTGCAGGCACGCAACTTGGGTGTCCTCCTGGACTCACAGCTAAATTTGGAACAACATCTATCGGCTGTGGCCAGGGGGACCTTTGCACAGGTTTGCCTGGTGCACCAGTTGCGGCCTTATTTGGACCGGGAGGCTCTACTCACAGTTACTCATGCCCTTGTCACTTCAAGACTGGACTACTGTAATGCGCTCTACATGGGGCTACCCTTGAGGGGCAGCAGTTGGTTCAGAATGCAGCCTCGAGAGCGATTGTGGGTGCACCAAGGTACACCCACGTGTCACCTATCCTCCGCGAGCTGCACTGGCTTCCTGTGGGTCTCCAGACGCAATTCAAGGTGTTGGTTGTCACCTTTAAAGCCCTTCATGACTTAGGACCAGGTTACTGCCGCATAGTTCCCAGAGACTGGTGAGGTCCCACAGATTGGGCCTCCTTCAGGTCCCCTCAATGTCGGCTGGGGAAGGGCCTTTTCTGTGGTGGCTCCAACATGGTGGAATCAACTTCCCCCCGAGATTCAAACTACTCCCACCTTGCCAGCCTTCAAGAAAGCCATTAAAACTCTCCTGTTCCAGCAGGCCTGGGGTTGATGTCCCCGGGGGGACCGGGATATGATTGGGACTCATGAATGAGTGAATGTACTAATTTTTATTGTTATATTTATTGTTTTAATTTTGTACGCCGCCCTATATGAAGGTCAAGAAGCAACAGTAAGAAGTGGACACGGAACCACTGATTGGTTCAAAATTGGAAAAGGAGTCCGGCAAGGCTGTATACTGTCGCCCTGCCTATTTAACTTATATGCAGAGCACATCATGAGAAAGGCAGGGCTAGATGAATCAAAAGTTGGAATTAAGATTGCCGGGAGAAATATCAACAACCTAAGATATGCAGATGATACCACTCTAATGGCAGAAAGTGAAGAGGAACTAAAGAGCCTCTTGATGCGGGTGAAGAAGGAGAGTGCAAAAGTTGGCTTGAAACTCAACATTAAGAAAACCAAAATCATGGCATCCGGCCCTCTCAATTCCTGGCAAATAGATGGGGAAGAAATGGAGGTAGTGACAGATTTTATTTTTCTGGGCTCCAAGATCACCTCAGATGGGGACTGCAGCCAAGAAATTAAAAGACGCTTGCTCCTGGGGAGGAAAGCTATATCTAGACAGCATACTAAAAAGCGCTTGCTCCGGGGGAGGAAAGCTATGGCAAATCTAGACAGCAGACTAAAAAGCAGAGACATCACCCTGCCAACAAAAGTGCGTATAGTCCAGGCCATGGTTTTCCCAGTTGCAATGTATGGCTGTGAAAGTTGGACCATAAGAAAGGCTGAGCGCAAAAGAATTGAGACCTTTGAACTATGGTGCTGGAGAAGACTCCTGCAAGTCCCTTGGACTGCAAGGCGTTCAAACCGGTCAGTCCTAGAAGAGATCAACCCCGACTGCTCTTTAGAAGGCCAGATCCTGAAGTTGAAACTCAAATACTCTGGCCACCTAATGAGAAGGAAGGACTCACTGGAGAAGGGCCTAATGCTGGGAAAGATTGAGGGCAATAGAAGAAGGGGATGACAGAGAATGAGATGGCTGGATGGAGTCACTGAAGCAGTAGGTGTGAACTTAAATGGACTCCAGAAGATGGTAGAGGACAGGAAGACCTAGAGGAACGTTGTCCATGGGGTCGCGATGGGTCGGATACGACTTTGCAATTAACAACAACAACAACAAGTTCAGGGGTAGGCAACCTTGGCTCTTTTATGATTTGTGGACTTCAACTCCCAAAATTCCTCAGCCAGCCACGATGAGGAGAGGTTTCCAAGCTGAGGCATGCTGGCTCAGGAATGCTGGGAGTTGACGTCCAGGAGTCATAAAAGAGCCAAGGTTGCCTACCACGGATCTAGTTTAACGAAGAGAAGGACCAGGGGGGACATGATAGCCGTGTTCCAGTATCTCAGGGGCTGCCCCAAAGAAGAGAGAGTCAGGCTATTCTCCAAAGTGCCCGAAGGCAGGAGAAGAAGCAACGGATGGAAACTCATCAAGGAGAGAAGCAACCTGGAACTCAGGAGAAATTTCCTGACAGTTAAAACAATTAATTAAGCTCAGAGAGCACCAAGGACCCCACAGTCCTCCTCCTCCTCCTCCTCCTCCTTCTCCTCCTCCAACCTTTCGGAATCCTTAGGAAAGGGGAGGGTATTATTTGTGTCCCCCACCCCAACTGCATTCAGAGGAAGGCCACTGGCCTGTCCCCCCAGCGGCCTTTCCACAGGAACTCCTTGAAACATCTCACTCTAATTTCACAAGGCGACTGTCCGTCAGAGAGGCGATTGTTACTCCAAGTATCGTATTTTCTCCCAGAATACAAAATTATGGCAATTCGAAAAAATTAAGGTTTTAAAACCTTCACAGGTTCGTTTGCAAGCAAGCTTCAATCATAACTAAAAAAAAATATTCTGTATATATTTCCTAACTGCATCTGGTTTTTTATATTGGACTGATTTTTCCCCCCTAACGGATCTGGTCATATCTTGCAATTCTCAGTTGTCAACATGAGCTTTGCAATGGCGTCTGGCCGCTTCTGCCAAGGAAATCCCAAACAGACCATTTTAAACCAGTAGAAGAAAATTCAGCCTGAAATGTAGTATCTGCAGAGGACCATCTGAAATCCACAAATTAAAATGCAGGTTTCTGAGGGGGGGGGATCAAAGGAGGAAACTGAAGGCTAAGTGCTGGATGCTGATTGGGCCCAGCAGCCAGCCAATGGGAGACCGGCAGAAGTTGAATATTCTACATCATAAGGGAACAAACTGTCAAAAACTGTCAGAAGGAAGATCCAGCTGAAGACACAAAGAGTTAAGTCCAGCGCAGCTCCAAGTCACAGTGCAATCCTGGTAGTAGACTAAGAGTCCAGAGTTTGGGTAGGTATCCTGTTCCAATGCCCACCACCCTTTACCAATGGGGAAAGGGAATCAGGTAGAGTAGAGTAGAGTAGAGTAGAGTAGAGTAGAGTAGAGTAGAGTAGAGTAGAGTAGAGTAGAGTAGAGTAGAACAGAACAATAGAGTTGGAAGGGATCTTGGAGGTCTTCTAGTCAAACCCGCTGTTCAAGCAGGAAGTCCTATACCATATCAGACAATGGTTGTCCAATCTCTTCTTTAAAACTCGAGTGTTGGAGCCTCCACATATAACCCAGCTTAGGAGATATGAGTCAATTCTGAATCTGTCTCAATTTTGCTGACCACTTTCTCTTTTTAACCAAAATGTTTGGATTTCCCTTTACATTAAATCTCACAATCTGCTCCATTCTCCAGCTGTGCACATTGGGATGGGATATTGCATGTGTTGATGAGGTAAAATGGCTCCCAAACCACCAGCAGGAAAAGGTAAGCTATCTTATCTGCCATCATTATCATCACCACTTTGCCATCCATGCTGGTTGCCAGTTTGCTTCCAGACTGACAATTGCAGTAACAGAAAATACAAGATACAAGTTCTGTGTCACAGACGTTTGCCGAAGACAAGGGTCCCAATGCTGAGGAGACCCTCCATGCTCATTGCACTGATCCTTGGAGAAAGGGGGGCTTGCTTTCCCAGAAAGAGGGACCCTGAACAACAGAACGGCAGCGATTCTATCACCCTTTGGGGTGGAGAGGTGGGAAATCTAAGGGCCCTGAACCCTAGAGCCATTTTTATCAGCCTCTCTGATTGGTAAAGAGGTTTGGGGGAAGTCTTTGAGCCAACGGGAAAAGGACTTTTCTATCCTATTCTACTTTTCTGTGGTAACAAGGCAGCTCTCAAGGATTCTATTGCTGATTGGAATGGAATTCCTGCAGGTTCTCACCTGGTAAAATAAAGCTTCTTCCTGAAGGCCGCCTGCTTCATGAGCCTTTAGGCAGACATTGGGCTTTGGGGGGAGGATTCCGGGGTGATGCACCAGCCTGGGGCTGGTCCTGTTTGACATATTGGAGCTCAGTTTGTTTTCTGTTCTTTTCTAGCTCCAGCGAAAGGCCCAGCGGGTAAGTCTGCATCCGAAAATCCGTCCAGTAAGTCCAGTGATATCCGAAAAAGACCTGGTGGTCCATTGACGTCTGTCCTCTGAGTTTGCTTGTGTTTTGTGTTCTTTTTAATTAATTCATTATTGTTTGGTAAATGTTGTTTTCATTTTTTTTATTTTTCTGCTTTCTTGTATGGTGGACTTATGTTTACCCTAAGCATCATGTTAAAGCTGAATTACTTATCTGCAGAAGGCAACTAGTAGAGCTTAGTCGCTTCTTCTTCTTCTTCTTCTTCTTCTTCTTCTTCTTCTTCTTCTTCTTCTTCTTCTTCTTCTTCTTCTTCTTCTTCTTCTTCTTCTTCTTCTTCTTCTTCTTCTTCTTCTTCCTCCTCCTCCTCCTCCTCCTCCTCCGCCTCCTTCTTGATTGGAATGGAATCCCTGCAACTTCTCAACCAGTAAAACAAAGCTTCCTTGTTAAGGCCACCTGCTTAATGAGCCTTTAGGCAGATGTTGACGTTTTGGAGATAGGATTCTTGGTCAGACCCTAGCCTGGGGCTGATTCTATTTGACATGTTGGTGGTCAAATTGTTTTCTTTCATTTTTTCCAGGTCCAGCGAAACCTGGACGTAAGTATGAATCAGAAAAAATCTGTGCAGTAAATCAGGTTTGGGAGCCCAACCTGTTCTTAAAGAAACATAGAAAAGACCTGTTGGTCCATCAAGTCTGTCCTTGGAGCAGCCTCCCCACAGCCTGGATGGTTGTGGGGACGCATGCCAAGCAGTGGCAAGAAGCCCCGTCCTAGAGAGGAGAGGTGCAAGGGAAGGGAGGACCAGGACCCACTCCAGGCAGAGAAGGAACGGAGAGCCCCTGCTCATCCTGGGATGCTGCCAGAGGAAGCACAGGGGGAGGAGGGTCTCCTCAGAGGAGGACTCCCGACACGGCCCGTCAAAACCTTTGAGGCCCCCAGTAGCAGGGGGGAGCTGAGGGAAGCCATTTCCGTTGGAAGGAGCAAACACTGAGGTGTTTCATTACAAGGGAGAGACAGAGAAGGGCTCTCTCCTAAGAGAAGAAGCCCCCGTGCCAATTTGGCTATGGTTAATCGTCTTTCTACGGGGGGCTTCAGGCATGTCTAAGAATGTTTGTTGCCCAAAGCCAGCCATTGGTCTGCCAAGGGTGAGCAAAGTTGGTCCCAGCCGGGGTGCTACGTTAAGCTGGCTGCTCTGGACTCTTGGACAGCGCGACACATGCAGGTTGGGCTAGTGGTGAAGGGGTGGGGTAGTGTTAGAGAGATGGAAGTCCATCCTCGGCCACGACGACTGCCTGGGAGAAAGGAAGGGAAGGGAAAGGAAGGGAAGCACGTGAGGCTGTGTCAACCCAAGTCAGCCGAGGAGCAATTAGGTACCAATCTATCAGTTCCTTCTTGGTCTGGGTGCTGTTGAACCCTTCAGTGGTGTGTGCCAGCTCTGCTCCCTGCTTAGTGATTCTTGAGGTGGGTGTCATGTCTATAATCTACGGCCACCACCACAGAGTGAAAGGCAGATTGGACATCTCCTCTAAAGGTGAGCACTTCTCCACGAAGAGATTTGACCATTGAGGGCCCAGTTCTGGAGCAGTTTCAGATCAGGGTCCCGCCACATGTGAAAATGCATCACGAAGTTGGACAAACACAATCCTTCTTGTTACCTCTTCAGAACATTTCTAATCAAGGCTTCCTTTTCAAAACACAGGCACCCCAACCAAAATAGAAGAATGTCTCGCAGGCTACAATTGTGCAACGCTCGGTATCCTCATGCTCTTCTGTCTGTTTTTGTATACCGTTTGGTATATCAGTTTATGTAAGTCTTTAATTTTACCCAATAAATTTATCAACGCTGAGGGTCATGGCATGTGGGACGGAGCGTGGGAGATGGAGGGAGTATCCCAAGCCAGGCAATGGCTGGAGAAGAGCCAGGTTAGCTGGCAGCTGCCACAGGGCCGTGGGAAACAGTCTCTTTTCTTGGGCTGAAAAGGTGAGGGAGGAGGGAGAGGTGGAGTTCCAGATGCTGTTGATGTAACTAAAATAGAATTGCAGGTAGCCTCGAATTGAAGATTAATCCTAACAACAACAACAAGAAGAAGAACACTACAAGATTCAAGTTTCCAAAATCTCTGTTAACAAACTGCTTTTTAATCAACTTGTGGAAAATCTACCATGAACTCTTATCTACCTCAAATCAATTGATGTCTAATTAAATAACCTCTTGGCAAGGTTTCTAGAAGGGGGTTGCCCTTGCCGCCTTCCTAGGGCTGAGCGCAAGTGACTGGCCCAGGGTCACCCGAGGGCTTTGTGCCCAAGGTGGGACAAGATTTCATGCTCTCCCACTTTGACCACAATGCCAAATGGCTCTCAGTCCAACTTATTATGTGGTAATTAAACTTCTCCTTCAGGTGCTGTTGAAAGGGCAAAACGGGATCCACTTCGGCAGGCAGTTGCCCAAATCAGGCAATATATGATTTCACGGAATGCTGAGTATGATGCCCTTAACGGTAAGCAAAGAGTCCCACTCTGAAAGAGCACGTGCATTCCTGTCCACAAATCCATCGAGCCAATTTTCCTTCCTCTAGCTAGATTGGTGGGTTACATCAGAATGGAAGGAGCATTCGCATCCATCTGCTGCTTATACACTTTCAGTCCCAGGATGATGTCAGAACAGACTAAGGAAGAGGGAAAAAGATGGGGGGGGGGGTTCCAGAAGCTATCAATATTCCCCATGGGAAACTCTGACTGGACTTTGTCACAATGTCCTTGAGGAGCTGCTCAGTCTGCTTTAGACACTTCCTAGCTTCAGAGACTGACAGATACTTTCAGAGGATTGGAAGGAAACGGATTCTTGATAGACCCAGGAGGCAGCCTCGGATCTGAAGAGGTGATCTTGCTGCGTGTGTTTCAGATACCGAAGTGCTCCTGGAAGCTGAGAAGGTGGCAAGACAGTTGGTTCCATGGGCTCAAAAGATCAATGAACTTCAAACAGAGATTGGTAAGTTTTTCCACAGATTGTGATTACTAAGAAGCTGGATAGAGTGACAGCATTCTCCAAGCAGGGTTATTTTTGTTGTTGTTGTTGTTTGCAATTTTATAGGCACCATCAATCAGGCCCGCAGATTAGGGCAGTGCACCATGCTGGTTTTTTAAAGCATTGCTTGGGCAGATTGTCAGCTATCCCAACTTGGTCAGTTAGAAAAGAGAGACATTCAGGCTCACGATTAGCCAAAGGTCCACTTTCCTAAAGCAAGTGGCTACAGCAGAAGCAAAGCTGGATCTGGGGTTTTCGCGCCCAAAGCTCATGGTTAGCTTTCCCTTGTTCCCATCTAGCCTCCTGCTTATCAGCAAGTATCCAATTAGGTGTCCCATAATGCTTTATCATGAGGCAACTGGACTTTCTTGTTTTTCTTTGAAGACGTTTCTTTTCTTCAAAAGAGAAGAAGCAGCTTCTTGGATGAGAAGCAAAACACCTTGAAAAGAAAAACAAGAAAGTCCAGTTGCTTCATGAAAAAGCATTTCTTAAAATATGTTTTTTTTTAAAAAAATGGATGAAAGAATTTGCCTAACTGTGTGGTCCTTCTCATTTTTCTTTCTTCTTTCCCTCTTCATGTCCCAATTATAATTTGTTCAAAGCTGAACTTCATTACAAATTGAATCATGACTGGACAGCCTATAAGGGCCACCTGTATTTATTTAATTACGCATCCCTGAGTTTTGAGGGCACAGTGGAGCTATGCAATAAATCGAAAGCTTACATAACTGATGTTACTGATGACACAGAGCAGGTAAGTGCCCTGCCCTTCTCCCTCTCCTGTTGGAATGACTTTGAGGTTTTTCCCTTCGGCTTTTGCTTTGTCTCCACTGTCAGCCTGGCCTTGATTTTGGCAGAAAAGGACACCAGCCTAAAACTGGCTGTGCCCATCGCGGATCCCTCTCCTGCATTGACGGTCTCTGGAGAACGGGGAGAGCAAGACATCTGATTGAAAGCTGTCCCTGTGCTTTCAGGCCAGGGGTGCAGGAGAGGGCTCAGATGGGTCTTGGGTGGGTGGGGGGTGGCAGGCTTGGACCCATGGCTTGACGGTGGGGATTAACGCAGGAAAGCACCAGTGCCGACACTCAGCAGCTCTGCATGGGTGCTGAACAGAGCTGCAGAGGGGCTCCTTGTCAGTGTGGGTTTCAGGCTGTTTCCAAGCTCCACTTGCCCTCTCAGCGTGGCTGCTCCCTGCAAGCTGCCATGGAGCTTTTGGGCCCACAGTTGTGCTGAGTCTGAAAGAAGACTCTGTGCTGCAACCGAGGAGGCTTCCGTACAGCCATTGCGGAGGTGTGGACAGGTGTTGCCAGTGTTGAGAGACCTGGCCTTTTCTGCTGGCTGGTAGTGTTGCAGGGCTCCTCCCTCCTGGAAGCCCCCAAGCAGGGGCAGTGAGCAGTTGATCAGAAGAAGGAAAGAAGGCGAGCAGATAGGCTCTCACCAACCTCAGTGCCTCCTCCCCTGTGGGATGACTTGAGTGGGCATCAGATTCTGTTCATTGTGGATGGACTGCAGGTGGTTGCGGATTTTATGGGGACAAACTAAGGCCAGAGAGAGGGATGAGGGAAGAGTTCTGGGCTGAGGAGGAGATGAGACAAGGACTTGGGGAAGGGTGGAACCAGGCAGCTCCCTGGTCATTTCTCACCATGGTTACGTGCAAATGCGGAATGGCCCATAAACTAGGTTTGATCGTGGCTTTTGTGGCTCTGCTGGTTCAGCCAAAGGCCTGCTTGGTTCCTCCTGGAGGTTCCATTGTTTCAGGAAGCTGATCTGTCCCATTCTTTGTGATTGTACCGCACGGATTGCATTGCTGCTGCTTCTACATATTCCTCCCCTGATGCTTCTAGGGAGGCTCTGATTTGGAAGGTCCATAAGGTGAGAATCTCTCCTTCATTCACTGTAACTGACGTGTGGATTTTTTTCTTTCAGAGGTTCTTAGAAGAATCAATTAAGATGAAACATGGTCATTATTGGATTGGATTGAGTTATATTAACAGGGAATGGAAATGGGTGGCTCTTGAAACTAAACCTCAAAAAGAGTAAGTGCCTAATTCAAGTTTGTTTCTTATAGCCTGAAATATCTTGAAGTCGGAGAGAGGTGGCAAAAGATGCAGTGTGTATAATGATGTTGATGTTGATGATGATGATGAGGATAACAACAACAACAACAATAATAATAATAATAATAATGGTATTTGTATGATGTTGTCACCATGTGGGGGTCATTACAAATTGCTGCAGATAGATTGGGGGATAGAATCTTCTGTATATGTATATATATGTGTGTGCGTGTGTGTGTGTGTATTATCTATATCTAACTCTCTCTCTCTCTCTCTCTCTCTCATCCAACCATATCTTTAGCATTGTGTTGGGCCTAGAGATGACACAACGAATAGAGTTCACTTCTTTATTTGCTTTTGCACCCAATGGACAGAATCTTGCCAAGCTAAAGCTATAACCTCCTAACTTACTGGATAATATCTCAGAGGTTCTAAGGTGTGGCTACCCTGAACTTCGTCCCCTCTTCTCCACCCAGGACCGTGAAGTCTCTTAATACGGGCCTCTTCCTGGGAAAAGTCTGTATAGTCAAATCTTCCCCCCCCCCCCCACACACACACACTGCTCCTGCGGATGCACATTCCATCACACATTGGGATGGCACTGAGCCCTGAACTGATGGACGACCTTCCCCACTGCTTTCTTGCACGAGGATAATAATGGGGAAAGGACCAAACTCTACGGTGCCCCATGAATGAGTACTCCCCGACTTCTCCTCCCCCACCCCCTCCCCCAATTGAAACCACCGGCAAAGGGAGGAATAGAAACACTCCAGAATTCTCCCCAAGCCTCAATGCCCAAAGCAACCAAGAAGGGTGCCATGGCCCATTTTTATAAAACGGTTGCCTAGAGATCCGTAATCTTTTGCCAAGGTCTGTCCAAGAGGACGGAGGGGGAGATGTGTCGCCAAGATTTTGGTGAACTCCACCTCTATTTCTCTGCCAAAACAACCACAGACCAACATTTGGAGTTGTTGGAAACTCTCACTGAGGTGAGGGAAGAAGGTGAATGGATCCAACATTTATTTCCTGCTCCAAAGTCTATAAATGATACTCATTTTGTCGAGAGGACTGACAACAGTTGTTTCTTCTTTCCAGATACTGGAGGGAAGGACATCCAGGCAAAAGTCCAGATAATAAATGTGTAAGAATGGATACTGAATGTAATACACGTTTACAGTGTTGGGGTGCTGTGGAATGTACCCTTCGGGGAAGAGGCATTTGCAAGCAGAAACCTGAGACCAAATGGATAAACTAGCTCTTTACTGAACGTTGCACAAAATTGTACTTGATGAACCCAGTGAGAAAGAAACGCCACTCGGTGAACCTGCCTCTGAAAAACAGTTGCCCCAGTCAGCCAGCGTGGAGACATGGAAGAACTCAGGACTTTGACATCAGCTTCCAAACACCTTTTCCATCCTGCCTTTTCGGAGATCAAAGATACGGTCTTATTTAGCAAATTCAGGGGCAAGTAAAAAAGAATGAAAAAAGAAACTGTCTTTTCTGTGTTTGTTCTATTTCGTTCAGCTTTATTGTTTGTAAGCTGCCCAGAGTCACTGAGAGTGAGTGGGCGGCCATATAAATCTTTAAATAAATAAATAGAACTACATGCGGGAGTATCGAAAACCCCCTAGGGCCCATGTGCACCCCACCCTCCATCCCAGGATTTGCCATCCAAGTCATTACAGAGGTTTGATGTATCACATCTCTACTCTGCTGCCTTCAAAAGTTCCTTGGCTGACATAGAATACAAAAGAAGGGTTCGCAACATCCATGGTGTTTTAATACACCAAACCACATGAGAGGCTCAACAAGAACAAGAAAAGCATCACTAAACAAAAAGACAAACGGGAAAGCCGAAAAACTGAGACATCATAAAACCAGCGGAAGTCTCTCCCACACAGCTCCGTCTCCAACAATTTCAGAAATGTCCACCAAGAGGAGACCAAGTTAATCTCCTCCGGGAGGCAATTCCACAATGTTGTCACAACTGGGGCACTAAACTTTCTCGCTTTGGTGCCCCAGACCTGCTGAATGTGGCCGCTTGGTAGGACCACCCTAACTGGTCTGACTGGTCAGGGCCAACAAAGGGGGTCCTGTGGGGCCCCCAACCCCAATCAAAACCAGCCCCTGGAACTCAATTCGCAGCCGATAGAGCCTCCCCCACCTATTAGTGATGCATAGTGGAGAGAAGCAACTGAGAACTAAGAAATTTTCTGACAGTGAGAACAATCAACCAAGCTCAGAGAGCACCAAGGACCCCAGAATCCTCTTCTTCTTCTTCTTCCTCCTCCTCCTCCTCCTCCTCTCCACAAACCCCACTCCCTACTAGCACTGACAATAATACCTAGTTGGGTCATGAAACATCTGCAAAAAAACCACCCAGCTCAGAGAGGACCTCTCTGTTCAATCCTGAGTTCCAAATATCTGACTCAAAGTGTCAGACAATCTCAGCCAGCACTTTCTTGTAGATGTTTAGTAAAGCAATTGCGGGAAGAGAAAATACAAGATACAAGTTCTGTGTCACAGACATTTGCCGAAGACAAGGGTCCCAACACTGAGGAGACCCTCCATGCTCATTGCAGTGTTCCTTAGGGAAAGGGGGGCTTGTTTCCCAGAAAGAGGGACCCTGAAAAACAGAACGGCAGCGGATTCTACTACCCGTTGGAGTGGAGATGTGGAAAATCTAAGAGCCCTGAACCATAGAAACATATTTATCAGCCTCTCTGATTTGTAAAGGATTTGGGGAAGTCCAATGAGGTGTGTTCTTTGAGTTTGTTGGATGGTGGGCGTGTGTTTATGTGAAGCATCATGTCAAAGCTCAACTACTTATCTGCAGAAGGCAACTTGTCGTGCTTAAGCTTCCTCCTCCTCCTCCTCCTCCTCCTCCTCCTCCCTCCCCTCCAAACTCACTCTCTTCTACCAGTGATGCTGTGACCTGTTGCATCCAGTAAACCTTTCGTAATCCTTAGGAAAGGGGAGGATATTATTTGTATCACCCACCCCAACTGCATTCAGAGGAAGGCCACTGGCCTGCCCCCCCAGCAGCCTTTCCATAGAAACTCCTTGAAACATCTCACTCTAATCTCACAAGGTGACTGTCCGTCAAAGAGGCGATTGTTACTCCAAGTATCGTATTTTCTCCCAGAATACAAAATTATGGCAATTCGAAAAAATTAAGGTTTTAAAACCTTCACAGGTTTGTTAGCAAGCAAGCTTCAATCATAACTAAAAAAAAATATTCTGTATATATTTCCTAACTGCATCTGGTTTTTTAATATTGGACTGATTTTTTTCACCCCCTAACCGATCTGGTCATATCTTGCAATTCTCGGTTCTCAACATGGGCTTTGCAATGGCGTCTGGCCGCTTCTGCCAAGGAAATCCCAGGCAGACCATTTTAAACTAGTAGAAGAAAATTCAGCCTGAAATGTAGTATCTGCAGAGGACCATCTGAAATCCACAAATTAAAATGCAGGTTTCTGAGGGGGGGGGGATCAAAGGAGGAAACTGAAGGCTAAGTGCTGGATGCTGATTGGGCCCAGCAGCCAGCCAATGGGAGAGCGGCAGAAGTTGAATATTCTACATCATAAGGGAACAAACTGTCAAAAACTGTCAGAAGGAAGATCCAGCTGAAGACACAAAGAGTTAAGTCCAGCGCAGCTCCAAGTCACAGTGCAATCCTGGTAGTAGACTAAGAGTCCAGAGTTTGGGTAGGTATCCTGTTCCTATGCCCACCACCCTTTACCAATGGGGAAAGAGAATCAGATAGAGTAGAGTAGAGTACAGTAGAGTAGAGTAGAGCAGAGCAGAGTAAAACAGAAAAGAACAGAACAATAGAATTGGAAGGGATCTTGGAGGTCTTCTAGTCAAACCCCCTGTTCAAGCAGGAAGTCCTATACCATATCAGACAATGGTTGTCCAATCTCTTCTTAAAAACTCCAGTGTTGAAGCATCCACAACTTCTGGAAGCAGGTTGTTCCACCGATTAATTGTTCTCCCTGTCAGGAAATTTCTTCTCAGTTCTAGGTTGCTTCTCTCCTTGATAGCTTTCCATTCTTTACTTCTTGTCCAGGCTTGAGGTGCTTTGGAGAATAGCTTGACCTCCTCCTCTTGTTTGGGGGAGCCTCTTAGATATTGGAACCCTGCTAGGGTGTTCCCCCCTAGTCCTTCTTTTCATCAAACTAGACCTTCCCAATTCCTGCAACCGTTCTTCGTATGTTTTAGCCTCCAGTCCCCTAATCCTCTTTGTGGCTCTTCTCTGCACTCTTTCCAGAGTCTCAACATCATTTTATAATATTAAATATCATTTAATATGATATCATATAATATCATATAAATATCATATAAATATAAAATATCATTTTATAGAGCCGAAGTGGCGCAGCAGTTAGAGTGCAGTATTGCAGGCCACTTTAGCTGACTGTGTTCAGCAGGTCAGCGGTTCAAATCTCACCGGCTCAAGGTTGACTCAGCCTTCCATCCTTCCGGGGTAGGTAAAGTGAGGACCCAGATGGTTGGGGGCAATGTAAATATATATATACGTTGCTTACTGGAGTACACCGCTTAGAGAGTGCTTGCACTTAAAGTGGTATATAAGTCTCATAAATAAATAAATAAATAAATAATGTGGCGACCAAATGTGGCCTTACCAGGCTGTTATAAGGGGGTACAAACAATTCATGTTATCTGGATTCGGTCCCTCTGTTACTAAAACGTAGCATTGCATTGGACTTTTGGGCTGGTGCCACACACGGCTGGCTCACATTTAAGTGATTGCCCACTAGGAGGACATATAACCCAGCTTAGGAGATATGAGTCAATTCTGAAGCTGTCTCCATTTTGCTGACCACTTTCTGCTCCATTCTCCAGCTGTGCACATTGCGTTGAGATGTTATATTCACTGATCAGGTAAAATGGCTCCCAAACCACCAGCAGCAAAAGGTAAGCTATCTTATTTGCCATCTTTTTCTCAAAATATGTCATCATTCTCATCATCCTCATCACCATCATCATCATAGTTGAAAGGGACCTTGGAGGTCTTCTAGTGCCTGTTCGAGCAGGAGACCCTAGGCCATGTATGAGAATGTCAGCGTGCCCTACTGGTAGACTTCCTTCTTGGGAGGATCTTGGAGACCATTTGCTGACTTGCAAGACCCCACCTTGTGTGGGTAACCACAGAGGCTGCAACGGGGAAGGAAGAACCTAGAACGTGTGAATGAAAGATCTGGGTGGGGTCTTCCAGGACTCACAGCTGCTGCTTGGTGAACAGGTGACAACTGTGGCCGGGAAGTCTTGCACAATTCCACCTGGTGCACCAGTTGTGCCCTTTCCTAGATCAGGAGGTCCTTCAGAAAGTTATTCCTTCCCTGGACACCCATGGCTTGGCTACTGCAACATGCTCTATTTTATGCTGGTCTTGAAGACCACCCAGAAGCTTCACCTACTCCAGAAGAGGGCAATGATGGGTATGCCTCAGGATGCTCTTGTAACAGCCCTACTTTGCCATCCATGCTGGTTGCCAGTTTGCTTCCAGACTGACAATTGCAGTAACAGAAAATACAAGATACAAGTTCTGTGTCACAGACGTTTGCCGAAGACAAGGGTCCCAACGCTGAGGAGACCCTCCACGCTCATTGCAGTGATCCTTGGAGAAAGGGGGGCTTGCTTTCCCAGAAAGAGGGACCCTGAACAACAGAACGGCAGCGATTCTATCACCCTTTGGGGTGGAGAGGTGGGAAATCTAAGGGCCCTGAACCCTAGAGCCATATTTATCAGCCTCTCTGATTGGTAAAGAGGTTTGGGGGAAGTCATTGAGCCAACGGGAAAAGGACTTTTCTATCCTATTCTACTTTTCTGTGGTAACAAGGCAGCTCTCAAGGATTCTATTGCTGATTGGAATGGAATTCCTGCAGGTTCTCACCTGGTAAAATAAAGCTTCTTCCTGAAGGCCGCCTGCTTGATGAGCCTTTAGGCAGACATTGGGCTTTGGGGGGAAGGATTCCGGGGTGATGCACCAGCCTGGGGCTGGTCCTGTTTGACATATTGGAGCTCAGTTTGTTTTCTGTTCTTTTCTAGCTCCAGCGAAAGGCCCAGCGGGTAAGTCTGCATCCGAAAATCCATCCAGTAAGTGCAGTTTGGAGGGGGGGGGGCAACCTCATCTTAAAGAATCATAGAAAAGTGATGTCAGAAAAAGACCTGGTGGTCCAACGAAGTCTGTCCTTTGAGTTTGCTTGTGTTTTGTGTTCTTTTTATTTAATGAATTATTATTTTGTAATTGTTATTTTCATTTTTTAATTTTTTTTTCACTTTGTTGAATGGTGGACATGTGTTGAATAGCATAGAATAGAGTCTGAAAGGGACCTTGGAGGTCTTCTAGTCCAGCCCCCTGCTCAAGCAGGAGAACCTATATCAGTGGATGTCCAGTCTCTTGTTAAAAATCTCCAGGGATGGAGCACTCACGATTTCTGGTGGCAAGCTGTTCCACTGTTGATTGTTCTCACTATCAGGAAGTTTCTCCTTAATTCCAAGTTGCGTCTCTCTTTGATCAGTTTCCAAACATTGTTTCTCGTCCTTCCCTCTGGTGCTTTGGTGAACAACCTGGCCCCCTCTGCCTTGTGGCAGCCCCTCAGATCCTGGAAGACTGCTATCATGTCTCCCCTACTACTTCTTTTCTTTAGACTAGCCAGACCCAAATCCTGTAGCCCTTCTTCGTATGTTTTAGTCTCCAGGACTTTGATCATCTTAGTTGCTCTTCTTTGATTTTTTTTCCAAACTCTTTTTTGTGGTATGGTGACCAAAATTGTCTGCAGTATTGTAGGTGTGGTCTTACTAGAGCTTGATAAAGCAGTAATAGTACTTCTCGTGATCTTGATTCTATGCCTCTGTTTATACAACCCAGGATTGTACTAGTTTTTTTTGGTTGCTGCTGCACACTGCTGGCTCATAGTCAAGTGATCGTCCACTAGGACTGCAAGATCGCTCTCACAGTTGCAGTTTTTAAGGCAAGGGAGGGAGGGGAGTATCACCTGAATAGAGGTAGAGCCTCTGAGACCCCCAAGGAAGTTTTCTTTTGGGGGTGAAAAGAGGGCTCCCATGGAGTTCAGGTTGTCTCCGCTTCTCAGCTGTCTTTGTCCCTTGGGGACAAAGCAAGACGCCGCTCCCACCTCCACGCTTAAAGAAACCTGGTGAGTTATTTTAAAAGCGGACAGAGCTGGATAAAGGATTTTATTTTTTTTGATCTTATTTGGACTTTAAGCTTAAAGATTGATTTTTACTTCCCCTTTTTTTTCTTTTTTCTTTTATCGAGAGGGAAAGTAAAATGGCGATTGGAAAGTTTTTTTTCTTTTTTTTTCTTGAAGGGAGCGGAACGGAACGGATTAGATCGTTTTTAAAGGTTTTTTCAAGTTGGATTTGTGTTTCAGGAAGATTATTTTCCCTCTCTGTCAAACTCTTTTTTGTTATTTCTTTAAGGGTTTTTTTTTGTATTTTTTCTATTTTGCTTTTTAAGAAGGAGGAAAGAAGAAACAAAACTTTTCTTTTTGAAAATGGCTTCAAGGCGGCAAGTAACATCTACAGTACCTAAGGTGGCTTCTTCTCCTGCGATTTTACCAGCACAACAACCTAAAGCTACACCACCACCTTCCCCTCCTCTGCCATCAGTAACGGTAAAAGATATGCAAGATATAATGGGAAATGCTATATCTCAAATTAGAGGGGAAGTGAAAGATCTTTTAGTGGAGAATAATATTATTTTGAGGCAAGATATAGTTGTGGCTCTAAAAGGACTTGCTTCTGTGGTTGAGAATCTGGATTCTCGAGTGGAAGAAGTGGCAGATAAGGTGGAGGTTTTGGAGGATAAATTTGAAGGCATGGAAAAAAAGATGGAAATTTCACAAGATGATATTGTTATGTCTCAATATAGAGAAATGGAGTTCGCTTTAAGAATCAGGGGGCTGAGAGAAGACATGCAACAAGAGCTGAGAGAGATTGTAGCAAATGATTTTGCTGTGATTCTGGACAGAGAAAAAGAGGCAATATCTAGGGAAATTGAAAAAATATTTAGAGTCAACTCCTGGGTTGCAAAGCAAAGAAATCTGCCAAGAGATGTGGTAATTTATTTTGGGAAAAGATCTCTGCGTAATGAAATTATACAAGCTTTTTACAATAAGAGGTTTCAGATTGCTGCACAAGATGTTATAATTCTAAAGGAGATTCCATCTAAAATTTTAAGAAGAAGAAAAGAGTTTGTCTTCTTAGCTGATGAACTTAAAAAAAGGTTGATGCCATTCAGATGGGAGATTCCGATTGTCATAGTGGTGAGTCATACGGGGATGCGTTACAGACTTAATACTGTTTCTAAAGCAAAGGAGTTTTATATGTCGGTCCTGGGAGCACACTCATCACCACCTATGATGATGAAAGTTTTGGATGGCAAGGAGGCAGAACAGCAGTCTGAAGAAGTAGTATTGATGGAATCTGGAAAATTACAGGCTGAGTGGTTGCAACAAGCAGGGATGAAAGAGCAAAGGATGACCCGGGCAGCCCACAAACGTAAGGAAAAGGAACAACAGAAGAAAGATGTTAAAGAAGTTTTACAAGAATCTGTTTCTGAGCCTGTGGGAGGAGCAAAACCCAAGAGTTCTGCGGTACATTCTACAATGGCAGATCTTCAAGCAGTCTTCTCTAGGCTTTTGGTCAAGGGAGATGGTAAAGCTCCTGACATGGAATGCTAATGGCCTCAATTCCCCTCAAAAGAGAAAGAAAATATTTCACTATTTAAAGCAACATAACAATGATATTATTTGTTTGCAGGAAACACATATTATTTCTAAGGATCAAAAATATTTAGTTAACACCCGACTGGGATCTCGTTTTGCATCTTTTGCTCTTGGGGAAAAAAAGGGGTGTAGTTATTTATGTTAAGCAAAATTTATCAGCTTGTTTAGTAGATTCTGATCCTCAAGGGAGATATGTTATGATTGAAGTGGGACTGTATGGCAAGAAAGTACTTATAGTAGGTTTGTATGCACCAAACCAACAACAGGAACAATTTTACAGACTGTTACATCAAAAATTGACTTTGCTGGACTATAGATCTGTTATATTAATGGGAGACTGGAATGGTGTTTTAGATACACAAAGAGATAAAAAAGGATCTTCTACTTCTTTCAAACAGGCTAAATTACCTAAGGCTTTTTTTGATTTGAAAGAGGACTGGGAGTTGAGAGACTATTGGCGTGAACACAATTTGGAGGAGAGAGACTTCACCTTCTTCTCGGACAGACATCAATCTTTTTCAAGAATTGATTTTTTTTTTCATTACAATGGACTTATATTTTAGGGTAAAGAACGCTAAGATTTTTCCTAGAACACTGACGGATCATAGTCCAGTCTGGATGGAATTGGTTAATGAAAAAGAGGAGAGGAGATCCTGGAGGATGAATGAAAATTTATTTAGACACGAAAAGAATGTTCAGAAATTAAAGGAGCAATTAAAGGAATATTTTGCTTTAAATATGTATAAGGGAACTTCAATGCCAATGGTTTGGGATGCAGGTAAAGCTTACATGCGGGGGGTCTTGATACAAATGAACAAGGTTTATAGACAGAAGCAGGTGCAGAAACGTAAGGAGTTGGAAGATGAGATTAAATTAAAAGAAAAAGCTTTAATTTTGAATCCTACAGATGAGAAGATTAAAGAATCCATAAAATTGTTTAAATCACAATTTAACATGTTGATGGCTGATCAAACTGCAACTAACTTATTGTACATGAAACATAATACATTTTGTAATGCTAATAAACCAGGGAGATGGTTGGCTTATCAATTGCGAAAGAAGCAGAGGTTGAGAACTATAGATAAAATAAATTATAATGGTAAATTGGTATATCAGAAGGAGCTGATTAAGAAATCTTTTTTAGATTACTATAAAAAATTATATATGGGAACGAAAGTACAGGCTTCAGATATAGATAAATATATACAAGATGCTCATTTCCCTAAATTAACAGAAGATCAGAAACAAGAAATTAATGGTTTGATTACCATCAAGGAAACTGAGATAGTAATTAAAGAATTAAAATTAGGTAAAGCACCGGGTAAGGATGGATTGAAGTCTATTTATTATAAAACCTTGGTAGAAGAGTTGAAACAACCTTTAAGGGAACTTTTTAATAATATATTACAGGGTTCAGAGACCCCCTTGTCATGGGGCAGAGCTTTCATATCTTTGATTCCAAAAGAAGATCAAGATCTCACTTTACCAAAGAATTATAGACCCATATCTCTTTTGAATGTAGATTATAAGATTTTTTCGAAAATTCTAGCTAATAGACTTATGAGGGTGTTAAATCAATTAATACATATGGATCAAACGGGTTTTATAACTGGAAGGTATATGAAGAATAATGTTAGACAAATTATTAATTTAATAGAATATTTGGATAAAAACAACCAAGTTTCTGTAGGATTGATATTTTTAGATGCTGAAAAAGCTTTTGATCAGTTAAATTGGCAATTTATGTTAAGATTAATTGAGGAAATGAATTTTGGAGAAAAAATTTTACAAGCTCTTCGTGTTATTTATCAAAAACAAACGGCACAACTTATAGTTAATGGAGGTTTGTCAGAGGTGTTTTCAATTGAGAAGGGGACTAGACAGGGTTGTCCATTGTCGCCATTGCTGTTTGTTTTAACTTTGGAAATTTTTTGATTAAAATTCGGGAATCACAGAAAATAAAAGGAATAGAAGTCAATAAAAAAGAATATAAATTAAGGGCTTTTGCAGACGATTTGGTTGTTACTTTATCCCAACCAACTCATTCTGTAATGGAGTTGCTACAATTGATATATCAGTATGGACAAGTTTCGGGTTTTAAAATTAATAATAATAAGACTAAAATATTGCCTAAAAACATGACCAATTTGGATAAGGAGACTTTAGTTAGGTTGACAGATTTTGAGGTTGTTAATAAGGTAAAATATTTGGGGGTTATTTTATCTGCCTCCAATGCAAAATTGTATAAAAATAATTATGAAAGTCTGTGGGTTAAAATACAAAAGGATTTGGAAAATTGGAAGAAGCTGCAATTATCCCTACTGGGGAGAATTGCAGCGATTAAAATGAATATTTTGCCAAAGTTTCTCTTTTTATTTCAAATGATACCTATTTTAAAGAATGAGGTCAACTTAAATGAATGGCAGAAAGGTATCAATAAATTTATCTGGGCAGGGAAAAAAACCAAGAGTAAAACTTAAAATTACACAAGATATTCGTGAGAGAGGTGGACTCAAGGTACCGAACCTGAAATTGTATTATGATGCTGTGGTGTTAACATTAATTAGTGATTGGGTTAACTTAACTAATGTAGATGTACTCCTTCTGGAGGGATGGGATTTACTTTTTGGATGGCATGCCTATTTAATTTTTAATAAAAAGGTTGATAGGGTTTTTAAGTCTCATATTTTAAGAACTTCCTTACTTTGGGTTTGGAAGAAATATTACAGAAGCGACTCTAGAATTCCATTATGGGCTATCCCATGGCATGCGATAGAAGGGATAAGGAGAGCAGTTAAGATGGATAGTATCTCTTATACACAATTACTTAAATGGGATGGTAGAAATTGGCAATTAAAATCTATGGAAGATTTAATACAAGAAAACATCATTTATTCATGGTTTCAGTATAGACAATTATTGGAAAGGTGGAAGATAGATTGCAAGGTGGGTTTGCTCAGAGAGGATGAGAATTTGTTAAAACAAATAAAAGATCAAAGACGAACCCATATCAAAAGAATTTATGGGGTATTAGTGGAATTGGATTCAGAAGCAGAACTAGTTAAAGATTGTATGGTTAAATGGGCACAAAATTTTGATGAATTGGTTCCATTAGATACTTGGGAGATTATTTGGGTGAGAAATGTTAAATTTACACAAGCCCAAAATTTACGGGAAAACTTTTATAAAATGTTTTATAGATGGCACCTTGATCCACAAAAAATGTCTCGTATGTATTCAAACTTGCAGCCTAAATATTGGAGATGTGGTTGCTTGGACGCCACATATTATCATATTTGGTGGTTATGCAAAAACATAAAAGCTTTTTGGATTAAGATATGGTGGAATGTTCAAAGAATTTTTAAAAGAAGGATAAAATTTACTCCACAATTGTTTTTGTTGGGTATTGTTTCCGATTGTGACAGTAAAGAAACTATATTAATGTTAAACCTAATTACAGCGGCTAGGTTGTTAGTAGGGCAATGTTGGAAGAAGGAATCTTTGCCTACTTTGCAAGAATGGTTTCTTAAAGTTTCTTATTTAGTGGAAATGGCAAAGATTTCGGCTTTCTTGAAAGATCAATCGCAAGAGAAGTACCTTTTGGTATGGAAAAGATGGATAAATTTTATACAATACAAGTATGATATAAAAAAATATTATTTAGCTTTTGAATAATTTATATTTAAAGTTTAAGATAATTTTTAGATATACTTTTTTTTTCTTTTTCTAATTTTTTTTCTCTTTCTTCTTCTTTTTCTTGTTTCTTTTCTTTTTCTCTTTCTGTTTTTTAAATATTGGTGTTAAAGTATTTTATGATTTCTTTAATTATTGTAACCAAATTTGTATATGGTTTATTTGTGTTTAAAAAATTTTCTTTTAAATTTTAATCAAGCCTGTATTCAGCTCTGGGAAGGTTGGGGGAGGGTTGGGGTGGGTTGGGAGGGTTCGGGGAAAGGAACTTTTTTGTAAAATTTTAAAAATTTTCAATAAAAAAAGAGATCTTTTTGGATCCTGAGTTTGTCTTCCGAGGTGTTGGCTATTCCTGTCAGTTTGGTGTCATCTGCAGATTTGATGAGTTCCCCTTCAATTCCCTCATCTAAGTCATTGATGAAGATATTGAGGAGTGCTGGGCCTAAGGCGGAACCTTGTGGTATCCCACTGCTTACTTCTCTCCATGTGGATGTATTGCCATTGAGGACTACTCGTTGAGTACGGTTTGTTAGCCAATTACAATTCATCTGTAGTGATGTTGTCTATTCCACCTTTTCTTAGTTTACCAAGGAGTAGGTTGTGGTCTACCTTGTCAAATGCCTTACTGAAGTCCAAATATACTATGTCCACAGCATTTCGCTGGTCTACTAGTTTAGTCACTTTATCGAAGAATGAGATGAGATTGGTTTGGCATGACCTGTTTTTGACAAATCCGTGCTGGCTACTAGTTATGACTTGGTTTGCTTCTAGCTGTTCGCAGATCTGTTTTTTGGTAATCTTTTTTAGGATTTTCCCAGGTATTGGTGTTAAACTGATTGGTCTGTAGTTTCCTAGGTCTGTTTTTTTCCCTTTCTTGAAGATGGGGATGACATCAGCCCTTTTCCAATCCTTTAGTACTTCTCCGGTGCTTCAGGATTTATGGAGGATGTGATGCAACGGTTCTGAGATAACCTTTGCCAGCTCTTTCAGAACTCTGAGATGTAGCCTGTCAGGTCCCGGTGATTTATATTCATCAAGGTTGGATAGGTGCTCCCTTACCATTTTCTTGCTCATTTTAATTTTTTTTTCTGGTATGTCTTTTGCAGTGGGTTTTTTTTTTGGTGTGTTGCGGTGTAGTATCTTTTTGTGTGAAGACTGACACAAAGCATGAGTTCAGCTCTGCTTTCTCCATGTTGCCTGTAATTTCCTTGCTGTCTTCTCTCTTTAGTGGGCCTACAGTTTCCTTGATTATTTTTCTTGTTAATATGTTGGAAGAAGTGTTTTTTTTTTGTCCTTAATTTCTGTTGCTAACTTTTGTTCGTTCTGAGCCTTTGCATGCTCTGGCTGCCTGCTGGTAATTGGCTTTAGTTATTTTTTGTATTTGTCCTTTTTGTCTTTCAGTTTGTTAGTGAGTTCTTTGTGCAGCCATGCTGGTTTCTTCTTGGATTTCTTGTTTTTCTTTCTCGGTGGTATTGTGCTGGTCTGGGCTTTTGTGATCACATTTTTCAGGGTTTCCCATGCTTCCTGGGTTGTTTTCCCTTTTAGAATTTTCATCTATGGGATTTTTCTTAGGTTCTCTCTTAGTTTGTTAAAGTCAGCTCTTTTGAAATTTGGGATCTTGGTTGGATTGTTTTCTATTGCTGGTGTTTGCATTATATTAAATTCTAGTATGACGTGGTCACCTTCGCCCAGGGTTCCGGTAATTTTGATTCCCTCTATCACTTCTTCTCTGTTTGTAAGAATTAAGTCCAATATAGCATTACGTCTAGTTCCCTCCTCCACCTTTTGAGTTACAAAGTTGTCAGCTAGCTTGGTTAGGAATCTGTTTGATCTCCCACTCATTGCAGATTTTGTCTCCCAGTTGATATCTGGGTAGTTGAAGTTTCCTATTACTGCTGTGATATGCTTCCTACACACATTTGCTAGCTGGTTGGCAAAGAGTTCATCTAGTTCTTCTGATTGTTTGGGTGGCCTGTAATATATACCTTTGGCAGTGTCACTTTTGTTTTCTTTTATATTGACCCATATACTTTCTGGAGAGATTTTGTCTTGGGTCGTGTGCATTTCTGCAGATATGTAGTGTTCTTTTATCCGAAGCATCAGGTTAAAGCTCAATTATTTATCTGCAGAAGGCAATTAATAGTGCTTAAGCTTCCTCCTCCTCCTCCTCCTCCTGAAACCCCCTCTTCTAGCAGTGATGTTGTTACCTAGTTGGGCAATGAAACATCTGCAAGAAAACAACCAAGTTCAGGGAGCACCAAAGATCCCACAGTCCTCCTCCTCCTCCTCGTTGATTGGAATGGAATTCCTGCAGCTTCTCAACCAGTAAAACAAAGCTTCCTCATTAAGGCTGCCTGCTTGATGAGGTTTTAGGCAGACGTTGAGGTTTTGGGATAGGATTCTTGGGTCAGGCACTAGCCCAGGTCTGATCCTATTTGACATATTGGTGGTCAAATTGTTTTCTGTCATTTTTCTAGGTCCAGAGAAACCTCCACGTAAGTATGCATCAGAAAGGTCTGTTACAGGTTACTTGGAGCTTGCTTATTTTTGGGTTTTCTTTTTAAATTTAATTTTATTTATTATTCTGTAATTATTTTTATATTTATTTATTTATTTCACTTTCGTCAGATGGTGGACATGTGTTTATCCCAAGCGTCCTTCAAGTAGGTTATCTACAGAAAGCTACTAATAGCACTTCAGCTGCCCAGGAATTTGGAATTGGCTGCATTTGCCCCTCTGAGCGTCTTCCTAGCCCTGGTGCAGATTCACCCTCCACACAACCTTCCATCACCCAGATGGTTGTGGGACTTGTGCCAAGCAGTGGCAGGGAGTGAGAGGAGAGGTCCGAGGGAAGGGAGGACCGGGATCCACTCCAGGTAGAGAAGGAATGGAGAAACCCTGCTCATACTGGAATGCTGCCGGAGGAAGCAGAGGGAGAGGAGGGTCTCCTCAGAGGAGGACTCCCAACACGGCCCACAAAAACCTTTGAGGCCCCCAGTAGAAGGGAGGAGCTGAGGGAAGCCATTTCCGGCGGAAGGAGCAAACACTGAGGTGTTTCATTACAAGGGAGAGACAGAGAAGCGCTCTCTCCTAAGAGAAGAAGCCCCCTTGCCAATTTGGCTATGGTTAATTGTCTTTCTACAGGGGGCTTCAGGCATGCCTAAGAATGTTTGTTTCCCAAGGCCAGCCATTGGTCTGCTGAGGGTGAGCAGAGTTGGTCCCAGTGGTGGTGCTACGTTAAGCTGGCTGCTTTGGGCTCTCGGGCAGAGTGACAGCACACAGGATGGGCTAGTGGTGAAGGGGTGGAGTAGTATAAGAGACATGGAAGTCCAGCCTCGGCCACGGAGACTCCCTGGGAGAAAGGAAGAAGCACGTGAGGCTGTGTCAACCCAAGACAGTTGAGGAGCAATTAGGTCCAAGGCCCAATCTATCGGTTCCTTCTTGGTCTGGGTGCTGTTGAACCCTTCAGCGGTGTGTGCCAACTCTGCTCCCTGCTTACTCAGTGACTCTTGAGGTGGAAGTCATGTCTATAATCTACGGCCACCACCATAGAGTGAAAGGCAGATTGGACATCTCCTCCAAAGGTGAGCACTTCATGAAGGCTTCTTCATGAACAGGTTTGCCCATTGAGGGCCCAGTTCTGGGGCAGTTGCAGATCAGGGTCTCACTGCAAGTGAAAATGCATTATGAAGATGGATAACAACAATCCTTATTGTTACCTCCTCAGATCATTTCTAATCAAGGCTTCCTTTTCAAAACACAGGCACCCCTTCCAAATTAGAATTATGTCTTGCAAGCTACAATTGTGCAACGCTCGGTATCCTCATGCTCTTCTCTCTGTCTTTGTACACCCTTTGGTATATCAGTTTATGTAAGTCTTTAATTTTATCCAATTAATTTATCCATGCTGAGGGTCTCTAATGGCATGTGGGAAGGAGCGTGGGAGACGGAAGGAGTATCCAAAGCAGACAATGGCTGGAGAAGAGCCAGGTTAGCTGGCAGCTGCCACAGGGGCATGGGAAACAGCCTCATTTCTTAGGCTGCAAAGGTGAAGGGGGGAAGAGATGGAGTTTCAGATGCTGTTGATGTAACTAAAATAGAATTGCAGGTAACTTTGAATTGAAGATTAATCCTAACAAGATGAAGAAGAAGAACACCACAAGATTAAAGTTTCCAAACCCTCTGTTAACAAACTGTTATTTCACCCAGAGGGCTTTGTGCCCACGGTGGGACAAGATTTCATGCTCTCCCGCTTTGACCACAAAGCCAAATGGTTCTCAATCCAACTTATTATGTGGTAATTAAACCTCTCTTTCAGGTGCTGTTGAAAAGGCAAAACGGGAACCACTTCGGAATGCAGTTGCACAAATCAGGAAATTTATGATTTCACGGAATGCTGAGTATGACGTCCTTAATGGTAAGCAAAGAGTCCCACTCTGAAAGAGCACATGCATTCCTGTCCACAAAGCTACAGAGCCAATTTTCCTTCCTCTAGCTAGAGGCATTGGTATGGAAGCTTGGTTGGCATAAAAAGAAAGCTAGAGTTAGATTTTAAAAATGGGGTCTTTTTATTTATTAGAGAGGATCCTAAAGTCTCAACTAATGGGCTGAAGGAAGATTCTGAGATGAAGGGAAATATGATGATTTGATTTAACTATTGCTGGGAAATGATAAAAAAAATAAGGGATTAATATTAGGATTTAGATTCATAAAGGAAATGAAAATTAACTATTAGGGAATAGCTGCGAATCACTGTTTAGCCCAGATAACACGGACGATGGATTTGAGACAATGAAGGATACTCCGTTAGTAAATAGTGATGTGCTAGGATGAGAAATAGAAAATGTTTATGAAATAAAAAAAGAATATATTCAAGTAAGTAATAGGTGTATTTTAGATATTATAATATTTATAGAGTGAAATAAAGGAAATTTGGATTACCCAGAATTTAAATACTATGGATATTAAAGGTTAAATTGGAATATTCTAATTAAAAATTAGGTAAAATTTAAATACAGGATATGGATAAGCAAAAATATCAGGATAAATGTTTTAACTGAGGTTGTTATAATTAGAAAACTATTAGCTTAAATATAATATAGTAAATGGTAAGAAAAATAGAGAAGGAATTTTTTTGATGACGCAACCTGAGATATGTACTAAAGATTAGTACATATTAGTACTAAAGGCAGGACAAGAAGCAATGGGTGGAAACTAATCAAGGAGAGAAGCAACTTAGAACTAAGGAGAAACTTCCTGACAGTGAGAACAATTAATCAGTGGAACAGCCTGCCTCCAGAAGCGGTGAATGCTCCAACACTGGAAGTTTTTAAGAAGAGACTGGATAGCCATTTGTCCGAAATGGTGTAGGGGTTCCTGCCTGAGGAGGGGGTTGGACTAGATGACCTCCAAGGTCCCTTCCAACTTTACTATTATTATTATTATTTTGTTATTGTACTATTGACTACCCAATCACCATGCTGCTTTCCAAATACTTAAATGTAAAACTGGAAAAGCAATAAAAACTTGTTATAAAAAAAAAGAATGGAAGGAGCATTCGCATCCATCTGCTGCTTATACACTTTCAGTCCCAGGATGATGTCAGAACAAACTAAGGAAGAGGGAAAAAGACAGGGAGGGGGGATTCCAGAAGCTATCGGAAACTCTGACTGGACTTTGTCACAATGTCCTTGAGGAGCTGCTCAGTCTGCTTTAGACACTTCCAAGCTGCAGAGACCAACAGATACTTTCAGAGGATTGGAAGGAAACACATTCTTGATAAACCCAGGAGGCAGCCTCGGATCTGAAGAGGTGATCTTGCTGCGTGTGTTTCAGATACCGACCTGATTGTGGAAGCTGAGAAGGTGGCAAGACAGTTGATTCCATGGTCTCAAAAAATCCAAGAAATTCGAATAGAGATTGGTAAGTTTTTCACAGATTGTGATTAATAAGAAGCTGGAAAAAGGGATCGCATTCTCCGAGACAGGGTTATTTTTTGGTTTTTGCAATTTTATAGGCACCATCCATCAGGCCCGCAGATTAGGGCAGTGCACCATGCTGGTTTTTTTTAAGCATTGCTTGGGCAGATTGTCAGCTATCCCAACTTGGTCAGTTAGAAAAGAGAGACGTTCAGGCTCACGATTAACCAAAGGTCCACTTTCCTAAAGCAAGTGGCTACAGCAGAAGCAAAGCTGGATCTGGGGTTTTCGCGCCCAAAGCACATGGTTAGCTTTCCCTTGTTCCCATCTAGCCTCCTGCTTATCAGCAAGTATCCAAATGGGTGTCCCATAATCCTTTTTCACGAGGCAACTGGACTTTCTTGTTTTTCTTTGAAGACGTTTCTCTCCTTCAGCTGAAGAAGAGCTGAAGAGCTGAAGAAGTTTCTTGGATGAGAAGCGAAACGTCTTAGTCATAAAACTATGTCTATACATATGCAATTAAGGGACTGGGCAACTCTTTGTCTGAAATATAAATATAAATCTATATTTAGATTTGAATATTTTTCATGCAGGACTTGTAATTTTTCTCCCGCAGCTCTTTCCCTTTTGCATTACTTTCTAATTCTTTTTTCTCTGCCCCGTCTCCCCCAATCACTATCAGCTAAGACACCTCACAGACATTTTTGCAGGTGGAAAAGATGTGGTTCAGATTACGGATCTCCTTTTGTAATCTGGCCATCTTATAATGAAAAGCAAGGAAGCCAAGAATTCTCAGATTGACATGTCGCTGAAGGAAAACACTTTGAAAACTTTATTTATGCCCTATGTGCTTTTTTTTCTTAAAATGTTTTAAAAAAAAAAAAAAAAAAATGGACGAAAGCATTTGCCTAACAGTGGTCCTTCTCATTTTTCTTTCTTCTTTCCCTCTTCACGTCCCAATTTGTCTCAAAGCCGACCTTCATCACAAACTGAATCACAACTGGCAGGCCCACAACGGCCACCTGTATTTATTTAGTTACGAGAAACTGAATTTTCAGGACACAATAAAACTATGCAATAAATCGCAAGCTTCAATAGCCGATGTTCAGGATGACGATGAGGAGGTAAGCGCCCTGCCCTTCTCCCTCTCCTGATGGAATGACTTTGAGATTTTTCCCTTCGGCTTTTGCTTTGTCTCCACTGTCAGCCTGGCCTTGATTTGGCAGAAAAGGACACCAGCCTAAAATTGGCTGTGCCCATCGCGGATCCCTCTCCTGCATTGATGGTCTCTGGAGAACGGGGAGAGCAAGACATCTGATTGACAGCTGTCCCCGTGCTTTCAGGCCAGGGGTGCAGGAGAGGGCTCAGATGGGTCTTGGGTGGGGTGGGGGTGGCAGGCTTGGACCCACGGCTTGACGGTGGGGATTAACGCAGGAAAGCACCAGTGTCGATACTCAGCAGCTCTGCATGGGTGCTGAACAGAGCTGCAGAGGGGCTCCTTGTCAGTGTTGGTTTCAGGCTGTTTTGTTTCCAAGCTCCACTTGCCCTCTCAAAGCGTGGCAGCTCCCTGCAAGCTGCCATGGAGCTTTTAGGCCCACAGTTGTGCTGAGTCTGAAAGAAGACTCTGTGCTGCAACCGAGGAGGCTTCCGTAAAGCCATTGTGGAGGTGTGGACAGGTGTTGCCAGTGCTGAGAGAGCTGGCCTTTCCTGCTGGCTGGTAGTGTTGCAGGGCTCCTCCCTCCTGGAAGCCCCCAAGCAGGCGCAGTGAGCAGCTGATCAGAAGAAGGAAAGAAGGCGAGCAGATGTGCCCTCACCAACCTGACTTCCTCCTCCACCGTGGGGTGACCTGAGTGGGCATCAGATTGTATTCATTGTGGATGGACTGCAGGTGGTTGAGGGTTCTGAACGTCCTTAAGGTGAGAATCTCCCCTGCATTCACTGTAAATAATGTGTGGATTTTTTTCTTGCAGAGGTTCTTAGAACATGCAACTAAACACAAATATGGTAGTTACTGGATTGGATTGTATTATATTAACAGGACATGGAGATGGGTGATGCCTGACAGTTTGCCTCAAAAAACGTAAGTGCCTAATTCAGGTTTGTTTCTTATAGTCTGAAATATCTTCAAATTTGAGAGAGGTGGCAGAAGATGCAGTGTGCATAACAACAACAACAACAACAATAATAATAATGGTATTTATGATGTTGTCATCACATTATGTGGTAGTCGTTACAAATTGATGCAGATAGATTGGGGGATAGAAACTTTTATCTGTATATGCATGTGTGTGTATGTGTGTGTGTGTGTGTATGTGTGTGTGTATGTGTGTGTGTGTGTGTGTGTGTGTGTGTATATATATATATATATATATATATGTAGGTCTTTGGTTGTTTGGGTTTTCTCCTGCGTAAAATTGGAAGTGTTTTAGCGATGTTTCGACGAAGCACGAAGCTGAAAACACCAGCCTGAAGATGACGAATGGGACTTCGTCGAAACATCGCCAAGACACTTCCAATTTTACGTGGGAGAAAACCTGAACAACCAAAGACCTACATACAAACACCCGCGAAAACCTCAGAAAACATATATACTAGGACCGCCCTAGTAACAACAATGTACGAGTGGGAGGCATTACAGAAAGAAAGGACACCCATAGAGACGACAGCTGCATGGGTGTGAATTGGGGGGGGAAAAGAAAAAGAGAGAATGTAAATCATCAAAAAAGTCCCAGCGAGAAAGAAAAATAGGGGATGGGAATAACCAGGGGGATAGGGAGGGTGTCCCACCTATCCTAGAACCCAAGGAAAAGAAGACAGGTGATAATGTACACATAGATAAGTGGTGCAATAAGAAATGGTTTACCAGAGCGCAATCCACCCAATTAGGTCTGGTAACAAGATCAAAGAGCCGGGCGCAGACCTTAGCTCACTTATAAAGGGACTTCCTCACTTCCTAGCGTTTTAAGCCCTGATGATGCCGGCAGGAGATGGCGAAAGCTTGGCGTTTTTTAACTAAATTTTTATAGTTTTAACTACCCTGGTGCTCATTTTCTTTTAAACATGAATATATCCAGGGTTCATATTTTTAACGCTATTACTCATATATATATTGGTTGGACTAGATGACCTCCAAGGTCCCTTCCAACTTTACTATTATTTTTATTATTATATATATGTGTATATATATGTGTGTGTGTGTATGTATGTATGTATGTATGTATGTATGTATGTATGTGTGTGTGTACAGAATTCTCCCCAAGCCTCAATGCCCAAAGCAACCAAGAAGGGTGCCATGGCCCATTTTTATAAAACGGTTGCCTAGAGATCCGTAATCTTTTGCCAAGGTCTGTTCAAGAGGATGGAGGGGGAGATGTGTTGCCAAGATTTTGGTGAACTCCACCTCTATTTCTCTGCCAAAACAACCACAGACCAACATTTGGAGTTGTTGGAAACTCCCATTGAGGTGAGGGAAAAAGGTGAATGGATCCAACATTTATTTCCTGCTCCAAAGTCTATAAATGATACTTATTTTGTCTGGAAACTGATGATGGTTGTTTCTTCTTTCCAGCTACTGGATGGAAGACGAACCATACAGACATGGGCGTCCTAAATGTACAAGATTGCAAAATAAATGTAATACACAATTGGCATGTTGGTACACTGTGGATTGTGTCAATGAGGGAAGAGGCATTTGCAAGAGGAAACCTGAGACCAAATGGATAAACTAGCTCTTTACTGAACGTTGCACAAAATTGTACTTGATGAACCCAGTGAGAAAGAAATGCCACTCGGTGAACCTGCCTCTGAAAAACAGTTGCCCCAGTCAGCCAGTGTGGAGACATGGAAGAACTCAGGACTTTGACATCAGCTTCCAAACACCTTTTCCATCCTGCCTTTTCGGAGATCAAAGATATGGTCTTATTTAGCAAATTCAGGGGCAAGTAAAAAAGAATGAAAAAAGAAACTGTCTTTTCTGTACTCATTCTATTTAGTTCAGCTTTATTGTTTGTAAACTGCCCAGAGTCATTGAGGGTGAGTGGGCGGCCATATAAATCTTTAAATAAATAAATAGAATTACATGCTGGAGTATTGAAAGCCCCCCAGGGCCCATGTGCACCCCACCCTCCATCCCAGGATTTGCCATCCAAGTCATTATGGAGGTTTGATGTATCACATCTCTACTCTGCTGCATTCAAAAGGTCCTTGGCAGACATAGAATACAAAAGAAGGGTTCGCAACATCCATAGTGTTTTAATACACCAAACCACATGAGAGGCTCAACAAGAACAAGAAAAGCATCACTAAACAAAAAGACAAACGGGAAAGCTGAAAAACTGAGACATCGTAAAACCAGCGGATGTCTCTCTCACACAGCTCCATCTCCAACAATTTCAGAAATGTCCACCAAGAGGAGACCAAGTTAATCTCCTCCGGGAGGCAATTCCACAATGTTGTCACAACTGGGGCACTAAACTTTCCTCTGCCCCAGACCTGCTGAACGTGGCCACTTGGTAGGACCACCCTAGCTGGTCTGACTGATCCGGGCAAACAAAGGGGATCCTGCGGGGCCAACCCTAGTCAAAACCAGCCCCTGGAACTCAATCCGCAGCCGATAGAGCAGCGGTTCTTAACCTATGGGTCGCGACCCCATTTGGGGTCGATCGACCATTTTGGGGGGTCGCCAAAGGTGGCTATCCGCCATTTTTTGCGGTGCCGTGCACGCACGCCACATATGGGAGCGCCGCCGCACATGCACGCTGCGCATGGGGGTGGCCCCGTGCACGCGCCCCGCGCATGGGGGCGTCGCGCATGCGTGTTGCGCATGGGGCGGCGCTGTGCACGTGCGTCGCGCATGGGGGGGCATCGCACATGCGCGTTGCGCATAGGGGCCCCACCCCCATGCGTGCGTCGCTGCGCATGCGCAGAACGTTTGTGTGACGGGGGTCGCCGTCACACAAACGTTGAGAAGCACTGCGATAGAGCCTCCCCCACCTATTAGCGACACATAGTGGGGACTCTGCAGAGCTTGAGGAAGACCGAGCCATTCTTTGTTCCTTCTCATTCTCGCTTGGCTTTATTTCAGGAAACAGGCTGTTGGGTCTGGAAATCCGGCACGCCTTTATGGAGGAAGATTTCTAGAGAGGCAGCAGTTAAACTGGTTTGAGTTTCACCTCCAGACATCATCCAGACAAGGACCAGCAGTGCTGATAGAGGTAGCAGTGCCAAGGGACAGGCACACCAGGAACGAGGAGGATGGGAAGCGGGAGAAGAACCAGGGTTTGAAGGAGGATGTTGAAAGTCAAAGCCAGAGTAGGAGCGCTCAGGGCTGGGACTCCTTAGCGGGAGAGGGGCTCCGATCCCAGGAACGACCCCAGTGTCTGTCTGGAAGAGTGAAGGGACAGTGAAGAACCCTCAAACTGTGGCAGAGGACCTCAAATTGGGGAAGACACAGGCCACCCATGAGGGTGAGGAGGTTTGGGGGTTTTTTTGCGAGGGACTATGTCTGCAGCAAACTACACAGCCTCAAATTAATTGCACAGCTATGGTGACATCACCATTCAAATGCCATTATGATATATTTATGTCTTTTTTTTTTAACAGCAACTGAATGGCGATCCCAGAGATTGCATCTCCTTCCATGTCTCTCTGGGGTGAAGCCATTTCAGGCTGAAAGAAGCAAACATGGATTACACACCTACATTCTGACGCACAAGAGTCAGGTTCTTCCCCTCTCCCTTTAGTCCAGTGGTTCTCAACCTTCCTAATGCCGCGACCCTTTAATACAGTTCCTCATGTTGTGGTGACCCCCAACCCCCCATCCAGCTGGCCGGGGAGGGGGGGCAGGAAGGCTGCTCCGCCAGCTCCGCCCAGCCTGGTTGGAGAAGCGCCATTCCTCTCCCTCTTTCTCTCTCTCTTTCCTCTCTCTCTTGCTCTGTTTCCTCCCTTTCTCTCTCTTTCCTCTTTCTCTTTCTCTCTCTTTTCTCCCTCTTTCTCTTTCACTCTTTCCTCTCTTTTCCTGTTTCTCTCTTTCTCTTTCTCTTTCCTTTCTTTCTTTCCTCTCTCTCTCTTTCTCTCTTTCCTCTCTCTCTTCTCTCTGTCCCTCTTTCCTCTTTCTCTTTCCTCTCCCCGTTTCTCTCGTTCCTCTCTCTCTCTTTCTCTCTTTTTCTCTCTTTCCTCTTTCTTTCTCTCTCTTTTCTGTTTCCTCCCTTTCTCTTTCTTTCCTCTCTATTTTCCTCTGTTTCTCTCTCTTTCCTCTCTTATGGCAGCATCGTCGGGGGTCTCCTCCGCCCCTGGCCCAGCCTCCGCTGCGTCCTCAGCTGAACGGGCGGGGAGGGGGAGCAGGACGGGAGGCAGCGGCACCGCTGGCGGAGGCAACTGCTGCATCGTCGGGGGTCCCCACGCGGCCTGCCAGCCCGGCTGCTCCCCCCCAGGCACCCCTCTTCCTCCTGGCGCCTGCCCGAGCTGCCTTGGGGGCAAGCAGGAGGAAGAAGGAGAGGAGAAGGGCGAGAAAACTGCTGCCGCCATCCCAGCCAGGACTTTGCACTGCCTGGCCTCGCCCTCTGCCCATCCGATGGAACCGCAGTGGGGGCTGGTGCCACATGGCCCACCAGCCCCTCTGCCAGCCCGGCTGCTCCCCCCAGGCACCCCTCTTGCCCCAGCACCCGCCCGAGCTGCCTTGGAGGCAGTAGGAGGAAGAAGGGAAGAGGATGGCAAGGAAGCCGCCGGCAGCGCTGGGCTCCAGGAGGCGGCTCTCCTGTCCTACCTTTGCTGAATCTCCTTCTTCCTTCCCGGCAGCCTGGACTCCGATGCACCTTCCTGGCCAGCGGGTCCAATGGTCAGGCTGGCTGGGGATCGCAGGGGCTGGTCTCCCTTGGGCCGTGGCTTGCGGGAAAACTGGCCCGCTCAGCGGAGCCTCCAGCGGGCCGCTCCGAGCAGGGATCCCGGGGCTTCCCCGGGCAGCTCCAAGGCCACGAGGCCCTGGCTGCGCTTCTCCCAGTGGGTGGGGCACCCGGGCGCAGGACCAATCAGGAGCCCTGCAGGAGGTAAGTCCGCCTGAGAGAGAGAGAGAAGGGAAGTGAAAGTGCCTCTCGGTCTCTCTCTCTGCAAATGGCGGAGAAGGCCGTGCGGAGACGGATGCGGAGCAGTGTCTCAGTTCCTAAGACCATCGGGAATATGTTTTCCAATGGCCTTAGGCGACCCCTGTGAAAGGGTCGTTCAACCCCCAAAAGGGTCGCGACCCACAGGTTGAGAACCGCTGCTTTAGGTCTACTCTAAGCCAGTCTTATCCAGGGAGGGCGATGTCTCTTTAGAACATCTCTGTCTGGGAACACCTGAACTAGGAAAACCAGCAATTGTTTAGAGTGAAGGAGGGAGGGAATCTCACTCTAGGAACTCCCGGATGGGAGCCGCCCCAGGAACATGGGTGGGGGAACCTGGGGAAGCAGTAATGCAACCCATAAAGCACAATTAGAAGAGACCAGGGTGTGCCCAGTTCCTGATGCAATAAGGCAACCAGGAATAGCTCCTCCTCTTGGTGCACGGCTCGGAGTAGGGGGGGGAACTATCAAATGTGGCGTATGGGTCACCCTACATTCGCATCTAACCATGGTAAGGAGACTGCACAACTTGCAGCAGGACAACTCACAGCAGGACAAGAATTACATTAATATGAAAGAAACGCTGGGATGGAATCATTAAAGAAAGGACACAAAAGGAGGGACAGAGGGAAATGTGAATGACAAAAGTTAAAAGGAGGAGGAGAAAGGGGGGGGGTCAAAGGAGGAAACTGAAGGCTAAGTGCTGGATGTTGATTGGGCCCAGCAGCCAGCCAATGGGAGACCGGCAGAAGTTGAATATTCTACATCATAAGGGAACAAACTGTCAAAAACTGTCAGAAGGAAGATCCAGCTGAAGACACAAAGAGTTAAGTCCAGCGCAGCTCCAAGTCACAGTGCAATCCTGGTAGTAGACTAAGAGTCCAGAGTTTGGGTAGGTATCCTGTTCCTATGCCCACCACCCTTTACCAATGGGGAAAGAGAATCAGGTACAGTAGAGTAGAGTAGAGTAGAGTAGAGCAGAGCAGAGTAAAACAGAAAAGAACAGAACAATAGAATTGGAAGGGATCTTGGAGGTCTTCTAGTCAAAACCCCTGTTCAAGCAGGAAGTCCTATACCATATCAGACAATGGTTGTCCAATCTCTTCTTAAAAACTCCAGTGTTGGAGCATCCACATATAACCCAGCTTAGGAGATATGAGTCAATTCTAAGCTGTCTCCATTTCGCTGACCACTTTCTCTTTTTAACCAAAATGTTTGGATTTCCACTTACATTAAATCTCACAATCTGCTCCATTCTCCAGCTGTACACATTGGGATGATATGCTACATGCGCTGATCAGGTAAAATGGCTCCCAAACCACCAGCAGCAAAAGGTAAGCTATCTTACCTGCCATCTTTTCCTCAAAATATGTCATCATTATCATCACCACCATCCTCATCATCATAGTTGGAAGGGACTTTGGAGGTCTTCTAGTCCTTGTTCAAGCAGGAGACCCTAGGCCATGTATGAGAATGTCAGTGTGCCCTACCGGTAGACTTCCTTCTTGGGAGGATCTTGGAGACCATTTGCTGACTTGCTGCAATGGGGAAGGAAGAACCCAGAATGTGTGAATGAAAGATCTGGGAGTCTTCCAGGACAAAGAGCCACTGCTTGGTGAACAGGTGACACCTGTGGCCAGGAAGTCTTGCACAATTCCACCTGGTGCACCAGTTGTGCCCTTTCCTAGATCAGGAGGTCCTTCAGAAAGTTATTCCTTCCCATGGCCTGGCTACTGCAACATGCTCTAATTGGTGAAGGTCTTGAATACCGTCCAGAAGCTTCACCTAATCCAGAAGAGAGCAGCACAGGCAATTATGGGTATGGCTCAGGATGCTCTTATAACAGCCCTACTTTGCAAGCCGTGGTGGTTGCCAGTTTGCTTCCAGAAAGACTGGTCTGGTCTCTTCAAGTAAGCAATGGGACTCCAAGGGAACCCCCAGACTGTGCACAAGTCTTGAATGGATAGCAAGTTGCTTTGGATAGTGAGATGGCTGGCATGTAAATTGAAATAAATAAATAGGTACAAGCCATCTCAGGACCAAAGTTGGAATGTTTTCAGAACAAGACCATCGGTCAAATAAAGATAATCTGCTCACCCCCATTTAGGCCCACCCAGTTTCCTGACACTGGATCAGGACTTTGACATTGTCACTTGATCTTTCTGGGGTCCAGAAGAATGAATGATATCATGAGCATATTGAAGATATCCCACCCCAAACTGTGGGTTCCATAGTGGTCTCTGAGCTTGGCTGTTTTCTTGCAGATGTTTCAGTGCCCAAGTAGTGCAACAAGGACCCCACAGTCCTCCTCTTTCTCCTCCTCCTACTCCATCGAAGTCTGTCCTTTCAGGTTGCTTGTGTTTTGTGTTCTTTTCAATTCATTCATTATTACTTTGTAAATTGTTATTTTCATTTTTTTAAAACGTTTTCACTCTGTTGGATGGTGGATGTGTGTTTATCCCAAGCCTCATGTTAAAGCTCAATTACTTATCTGGGACTAATAGTGCTTAAGCTGCTTCCTCCTCCTCCTCTTCCTCCTCCTCCTCCTCCTTCACCACTCCTTTCTAGCACAGAAGAGAATACCTAATTGGGTCATGAAATGTCTACAAGGAAACCACCAAGCTTAGAGAGCACCAAGGACACCACAGTCCTGGTCCTGGTCCTGGTCCTGATCTTTGTCCTCCTCCTCCTCCCTGTCCTCCTCCTCCTCCTAAAACCTCATTCCCTTCTAGCACAGAAGATGATACATATTTAGGTAATGAAATGTCTGCAAGGAAACTACCAAGCTCAGAGAACACCAAGGACCCCACAGTCTTCCTCCTCCTGGTCCTCCTCTTTGTCTTGTCGTCGTCGTCGTCCTCCTCCTCCTCCTCCTCCTCCTCCTCCTCCTCCTCCACCACCACCACCACCACCACCACTACCACCACTCCCTACTAGCACTGATGAGCTAGTTGGGTCATGAAATGTCTGCAAGGAACCCACCCAGCTCAGAGAACACCAAGGACCCCACAGTCGTCCTCCTCCTCCTGGTCCTCCTCTTTGTCCTTGTCCTTGTCCTTGTCCTCGTCCTCCTCCTCAAACCCCATTCCCTTCTAGCACAGAAGATGATACATATTTAGGTAATGAAATGTCTGCAAGGAAACTACCAAGCTCAGAGAACACCAAGGACCCCACAGTCCTCCTCCTCTTCCTGGTCCTCCTTCTGGTCCTCCTCTTTGTCCTTGTCGTCCTGGGGCTGGTCCTGTTTGACATATTGGAGCTCAGTTTGTTTTCTGTTTTTTTCTAACTCCAGCAAAAAGCCCAGCAGGTAACTATGCATCTGATAATCCATCCAGTAAGTCCGGTAATGTCAGAAAAAGACCTGGTGGTCCATTGACGTCTGTCCTCTGAGTTTGCTTGTGTTTTGTGTTCTTTTTAATTAATTCATTATTGTTTGGTAAATGTTGTTTTCATTTTTTTTATTTTTCTGCTTTCTTGTATGGTGGACTTATGTTTACCCTAAGCATCATGTTAAAACTGAATTACTTATCTGCAGAAGGCAACTAGTAGAGCTTAGTCGACTTCTTCTTCTTCTTCTTCTTCTTCTTCTTCTTCTTCTTCTTCTTCTTCTTCTTCTTCTTCTTCTTCTTCTTCTTCTTCTTCTTCTTCTTCTTCTTCTTCTTCTTCTTCTTCTTCTTCTTCTTCTTCTTCTTCTTCTTCCTCTTCTTCCTCCTCCTCCAACTCCTCCTCCTGCTCCTCCTCCTCCTCCACCTCCTCCTTGATTGCAATGGAATTCCTGCAGCTTCTCAACCAGTAAAACAAAGCCTCCTCATTAAGGCTTTTAGGCAGATGTTGACATTTTGGAGATAGGATTCTTGGTCGGACACTAGCTTGGGGCTGATCCTATTTGACATATTGGTGGTCAAATTGTTTTCTGTCATTTTTTCCAGGTCCAGCGAAACCTGAACGTAAGTATGAATCAGAAAAAAATCTGTGTAGTAAATCAGGTTTGGGGGCCCAAACTGTTCTTAAAGAACCTGGTGATCCATCAAGTCTGTCCTTGGAGCAGCCTCCCCACAGCCTTCCATCACCTGGATGGTTGTGGGGACGCATGCCAAGCAGTGGCAAGGAGCCCCGTCCTAGAGGAGAGGTCCGAGGGAAGAGAGGACCAGGATCCTTTCCAGGTAGAGAAGGAATGGAGACCCCCTGCTCATCCTGGGATGCTGCCAGAGGAAGCACAGGGGGAGGAGGGTCTCCTCAGAGGAGGACCCCCAGCACAGCCCACCAAAACCTTTGAGGCCCCCAGTAGCAGGGGGGAGATGAGGGAAGCCATTTCTGTTGGAAGGAGCAAACACTGAGGTGTTTCATTACAAGGGAGAGACAGAGAAGGGCTCTCTCCTAAGGGAAGAAGCCCCCGTCCCAATTTGGCTATGGTTAATCATCTTTCTATGGGGGGCTTCAGGCATGCCTAAGAACGTTTGTTGCCCAAGGCCAGCCATTGGTCTGCCGAGGGTGAGCAGAGTTGGTCCCAGCGGTGGTGCTACGTTAAGCTGGCTGCTTTGGGCTCTTGGGCAGAATGAAAGCACACAGGATGGGCTAGTGGTGAAGGGGTGGGGTAGTGATGGAAGACCATCCTCAGCCACGGAGACTTCCTGGGAGAAGGGAAGGGAAGCACGTGAGGCTGTGTCAACCCAAGAAGTTGAGGAGCAATTAGGTCCAAAGCCCTATCTATCTTGGTCTGGGTGCTGTTGAACCCTTCAGGGGTGTGTGCCAGCTCTGCTCCCTGCTTACCCAGTGACGCTTGAGGTGGACGTCATGTCTATAATCTACGGCCACCACCATAGAGTGAAAGGCAGATTGGACATCTCCTCCAAAGGTGAGCACTTCATGAAGGCTTCTTCATGAACAGGTTTGCCCATTGAGGGCCCAGTTCTGGGGCAGTTGCAGATCAGGGTCTCACTGCAAGTGAAAATGCATTATGAAGATGGACAACAACAATCCTTATTGTTACCTCCTCAGAACATTTCTAATCAAGGCTTCCTTTTCAAAACACAGGCACCCCAACGAAAATAGAAGAATGTCTCAAAGGCTACAATTGTGCAATGCTCGGCATCGTCATGGTCTTCTGTCTAATTTTGTATACCATTTGGTATATCAGTTTATGTAAGTCTTTAATTTTATCCAATAAATTTATCCACGCTGAGAGTCTCTAAAGCAGCGGTTCTCAACCTGTGGGTCGCGACTCTTTTGGGGGTCGGCGACCCTTTCACAGGGGTCACCTCCTCCTCCTCCGGCTCCTCCTCCTCCGCCGGCTTCTCCTGGGTGCTCTTCTCCTCCGACAGCGCTTGCTCCTGCCGCCACAGCACCATCCCGCGGCGGCCATGCCGACTCCCAGCTGCTGGCTGGGAGCCAGGATGACTCCCAGCTGATTCCCAGGAGTCTGGCCGAAAAGTGGAGGTTGGGCCAACTCCCAGCTGACGTGCGCACGCTGGGCCAACTCTCAGCTGGCTGTCGGGAGCCGGGCGGTGTGTAGTGGCCCGCCAGTTCCCCACCGACGTCCGGACGCCGATCTGACTCCCAGCTGACTGTTGGAAGTCGGGCGGTGCTCATGGGGGCCATGCGGACGTCGGCCTGCTGCTGGTTGCGTCCTCCCCGTCTCCCAGCTCACGGCAAGCCCAGGGGCTTGACACGCGCACCCCGGGCCGGCTAAGCTGCGTTGGTGGCCAGTCCGAGCCGAGCCGGGTCTGGGCCACTGCTGCCGCTGCCGCTGGGCTGCTCCGCCACTGCTGCCGCTGCTAGCTGAGCTGAGCTGAGCTGCGGCGCCGAGCCAATCCCCATGCCTCCTGCCCGTGCTCCAACCCTGGCCATCCTCCACACCACGCCAGAGCTTTCCCCCGCACTGCCCGGCCCACCTCCCTCACTGTCAGAGGCCACCTCGGCCCTCTGGCGCCCAGCACGGCCCTGGGGCTGGTGGGCAGGAGCAACTCCTTCCTGGCTTGTCAGGCTCTGGGCCTCAGAAGCAGCCAGGCGGTGGGGAAGAGGGCAATGCCCAAATAATAATAATAATAGTAGTAAAGTTGGAAGGGACCTTGGAGGTCATCTAGTCCAACCCCCTGCTCGGGCAGGAAACCCTACACCATTTCGGACAAATGGCTGTCCAGTCTCTTCTTAAAAACTTCCAGTGTTGTAGCATTTACTGCTTCTGGAGGCAAGCTGTTCCACTGATTAATTGTTCTAACTGTCAGGAAGTTTCTCCTTAGTTCTAGGTTGCTTCTCTCCTTGATTAGTTTCCACCCATTGCTTCTTGTCCTGCCTTCAGGTGCTTTGGAGACTAGCTTGACTCCCTCTTCTTTGTGGCAGCCCCTGAGATATTGGAACACTGCTATCATGTCCCCCCTCGTCCTTCTCTTCATTAAACTAGACATACCCAATTCCAGCAACCGTTCCTTATATGTTTTAGCCTCCAGTCCCCTAATCATCTTTGTTGCTCTTCTCTGTACTCTTTCTAGAGTCTCGACATCTTTTTTACATCGTGGTGACCAAAACTGGATGCAGTATTCCAAGTGTGGCCTTACCAAGGCATTAAAGAGTGGTATTAATACTTCACGTGATCTTGATTCTATCCCTCTGTTAATGCAGCCTAGCACTGTGTTGGCCTTTTTGGCAGCTGCAGCACACTGCTGGCTCATATTTAAGTGATTGTCTACTAGGACTCCGAGGTCCCTCTCACAGTTAATACTATTGAGCATGGTGCCACCTATGCTGTACTTGTGCATTTGGTTTTTCTTGCCTAAATGTAGAACCTTGCTTTTTTCACCATTGAATTTCATTTTGTTATTTAGTGCCCAGTGTTCAAGTCTGTCCAGATCCTTCTGTATCTGAAGCCTGTCTTCTGGAGTGTTGGCTATTCCTGCCAGCTTGGTGTCGTCTGCAAATTTGATGAGTTCCCCATCTATCCCTTCATCCAAGTCATTGATGAAGATGTTGAAGAGTACTGGGCCCAGAACAGAGCCATGTGCATTGGAGACCAGCCGGACGGGCCGGGAGCGGAGAAGCGGTGCTTTCCGAGCAGGAGCTGGTGCTCCAGCCATGCCCCTCTCGCGTGTGACGAGTCGGGGAAAGGTCGTGGTGGTGAAGGGCTGCGCAGCGTGGAAAGGGACTCCCACGATCCCACCACTGCGATGGCGCTCAGGAGGCTGGAGGGGTGGGCAGGTCCCGGGGGGGCGGCTGGAAGAGGGCAAGAGGTGCCAGGATGAGGATGGGGGGCTCCAGACTACCATCTCCAGCAGCCCTAAAAAGCACTGGAAGAGTGGGGAATTCTGGGAGTTGCAGTTCGTCACCATCTGGGAAAACATGACTCTCCAAAGATCCATCCTTCCTTCCTTCCTTCCTTCCTTCCTTCCTTCCTTCCTTCCTTCCTTCCTTCCTTCCTTCCTTCCATCTCCTTCCCTTCCCTTTCAATCTCTCTTCCTTCCTTCCTTTCCCCTTCAATCTTCTTCCTTCTCCATCTCCTTCCTTTCCCTTTCAATCTTCCTTCCTTCCATCTCCATCCGTTCCCCATCAATCTCTCTCTCCTTCTTTCCTTCCTTCCTTCTTTCCTTCCTTCTTTCCTTCCTTCCTTCCCCCTTCAATCTCCTTCCTTCTCCATCTCCTTCCTTTCCCCTTCAATTTTCTCTTCCTTCCTTCCATCTCCATCCCTTCCCCTTCAATCTCTCTCTCTCTTCCTTCTTTCCTTCCCCATCTCCTTCCTTTCCCTTTCAATCTTCCTTCCTTCCTTCCTTCCTTCCTTCCTTCCTTCCTTCCTTCCTTCCTTCCTTCCTTCCTTCCTTCCTTCCTTCCATCTCCATTCCTTCCTCTTCAATCTCTTTCTCCTTCCTTCCTTTCCCCTTCAATCTTCCTTCCTTCCCCTTCCCTCCCTCCCAACATTTTTGAGCAAGGAAGAGTAAGCTTCTCCAGCCAGCATTGCTATATTGTTTTTGTGATTAATCACTATGTTTAATTATGTTCAATTCGTAGCAATGAAAATACACCCTGCATATCAGATATTTAGATTACGATTCAAAACAGTAGCAAAATTACAGTTATGAAGTAGCAACAAAAATAATTTTATGGTTGGGGGTCACCACAACATGAGGAACTGTATTAAAGGGTCGCGGCATTAGGAAGGTTGAGAACCACTGCTCTAAAGGCATGTCGGAAGGAGCGTGGGAGAAGGAGGGAGTATCAGAAGCCAGACAACGGCTGGAGAAGAGCCAGGTTAGCTGGCAGCTGCCACAGGGGCATGGGAAACAGCCTCGTTTCTTGGGCTGTAAAGGTGAGGGGGGGGGAGAGGTGGAGTTCCAGATGCTGTTGATGTAACTAAAATAGAATTGCAGGTAGCCTCGAATTGAAGATTAATCCTAACAACAAGAAGAAGAAGAACACCACAAGATTAAAGTTTCCAAACCCTATGTTAACAAACTGTTATTTTAATCAACTTGTGAAAAATCTACCATGATCTCTTATATATCTCAAATTGGATCAAAAGTTAAGAGTAATTTGTCCTGGATCAAATATCCATGTTTGTTTCTTAAGTCCATCTCTTATCAACTGATGTCTAATTAAATAACCTCTTGGCCAGGTTTTTAGAAGGGGGTTGCCATTACTGCCTTCCTAGGGCTGAGCCCACGTGACTGGCCCAAGGTCACCCGAGGGCTTTGTGCCCAAGGTGGGACAAGATTTCATGCTCTCCCACTTTGACCACAATGCCAAATGGCTCTCAGTCCAACTTATTATGTGGTAATTAAACCTCTCCTTCAGGTGCTGAAGAAAAGGCAAAACGGGATCCACTTCGGCAGGCAGTTGCCCAAATCAGGCAATATATGATTGCACAGAATGCTGAGTATGGCACCCTTAACGGTAAGCAAAGAGTCCCACTCTGAAAGAGCACGTGCATTCCTGTCCACAAATCCACCGAGCCAATTTTCCTTCCTCTAGCTAGATTGGTGGGTTCCATCAGAATGGAAGGAGCATTCGCATCCATCTGCTGCTTATACACTTTCAGTCCCAGGATGATGTCAGAACAAACTAAGGAAGAGGGAAAAAGACTGGGGGGGGGGGGATTCCAGAAGCTGTCAATATTCCCCATGGGAAACTCTGACTGAACTTTGTCACAATGTCCTTGAGGAGCTGCTCAGTCTGCTTTAGACACTTCCTAGTTGCAGAGACTGACAGATACTTTCAGAGGATTGGAAGGAAACACATTCTTGATAAACCCAGGAGGCAGCCTCGGATCTGAAGAGGTGATCTTGCTGCGTGTGTTTCAGATACCGACCTGATTATGGAAGCTGAGAAGGTGGCAAGACAGTTGATTCCATGGGCTCAAAAGATCAAAGAACTTCAAGCAGAGATTGGTAAGTTTTTCCACAGATTGTGATTACTAAGAAGCCGGATAGAGTGACAGCATTCTCCAAGCAGGGTTATTTTTGTTGTTGTTGTTGTTTGCAATTTTATAGGCACCATCAATCAGGCCCGCAGATTAGGGCAGTGCACCATGCTGGTTTTTTAAAGCATTGCTTGGGCAGATTGTCAGCTATCCCAACTTGGTCAGTTAGAAAAGAGAGACATTCAGGCTCATGATTAGCCAAAGGTCCACTTTCCTAAGGCAAGTGGCTACAGCAGAAGCAAAGCTGGATCTGGGGTTTTCGCGCCCAAAGCTCATGGTTAGCTTTCCCTTGTTCCCATCTAGCCTCCTGCTTATCAGCAAGTATCCAATTAGGTGTCCCATAATGCTTTATCATGAGGCAACTGGACTTTCTTGTTTTTCTTTGAAGACGTTTCTTTTCTTCAAAAGAGAAGAAGCAGCTTCTTGGATGAGAAGCAAAACACCTTGAAAAGAAAAACAAGAAAGTCCAGTTGCCTCGTGAAAAAGCATCTTTTTTCTTAAAATATTTTTTTTTAAATAAAATGGATGAAAGAATTTGCCTAACTGTGGTCCTTCTCATTTTTCTTTCTTCTTTCCCTCTTCACGTCCCAATGATAATTTGTTCAAAGCTGAACTTCATTACAAACTGAATCATGACTGGACAGCCTATAAGGGCCACCTGTATTTATTTGGTTACCGATCCCTGAGTTTTGAGGGCACAGTGGAGCTATGCAATAAATCGAAAGCTTACATAGCTGATATTACTGATGACGTGGAGGAGGTAAGCACCCTGCCCTTCTCTCTCCTGGCCTTGATTTTGGCAGAAAAGGACACCAGCCTAAAATTGGCTGTACCCATCGCGGATCCCTCTCCTGCATTGATGGACTCTGGAGAATGGGGAGAGCAAGACATCTGATTGAAAGCTGTCCCCGTGCTTTCAGGCCAGGGGTGCAGGAGAGGGATCAGATGGGTCTTGGGTGGGGTGGGGGTGGAAGGCTTGGACCCACGGCTTGACACAGGAAAGCACCAGTGCCAACACTCAGCAGCTCTGCATGGGTGCTGAACAGAGCTGCAGAGGGGCTCCTTGTCAGCGTGGGTTTCAGGCTGTTTTGTTTCCAAGCTCCACTTTCCCTCTCAAAGCGTGGCAGCTCCCTGCAAGCTGCCATGGAGCTTTTGGGCCCACAGTTGTGCGGAGTCTGAAAGAAGACTCTGTGCTGCAACCGAGGAGGCTTCCGTAAAGCCATTGCGGAGGTGTGGACAGGTGTTGCCAGTGTTGAGAGACCTGGCCTTTCCTGCTGGCTGGTAGTGTTGCAGGGCTCCTCCCTCCTGGAAGCCCCCAAGCAGGGGCAGTGAGCAGCTGATCAGAAGAAGGAAAGAAGGCGAGCAGATAGGCTCTCACCAACCTCAGTGCCTCCTCCCCTGTGGGATGACTTGAGTGGGCATCAGATTCTGTTCATTGTGGATGGCCTGCAGGTGGTTGCGGATTTTATGGGGACAAACTAAGGCCAGAGAGAGGGATGAGGGAAGAGTTCTGGGCTGAGGAGGAGATGAGACAAGGACTTGGGGAAGGGTGGAACAAGGCAGCTCCCTGGTCATTTCTCACCATGGTTACGTGCAAATGCGGAATGGCCCATAGACTAGGTTTGATCGTGGCTTTCGTGGCTCTGCTGGTTCAGCCAAAGGCCTGCTTGGTTCCTCCTGGAGGTTCCATTCTTTCGGGAATCTGATCTGCCCCACTCTTTGTGATTGTACCGCACGGATTGCATTGCTGCTGCTTCTACACATTCCTCCCCTGATGCTTCTAGGGAGGCTCTGATTTGGAAGGTCCATAAGGTGAGAATCTCCCCTTTGTTCACTGTAACTGACGTGTGGACTTTTTTTCTTTCAGAGGTTCTTAGAAGACTCAATTAAGACGAAACATGGTTCTTACTGGATTGGATTGCGTTATATTGACAGTGAATGGAAATGGGTGGCTCTCGGAACTAAACCTCAAAAAGAGTAAGGGCCAAATTCAAGTTTGTTTCTTACAGCCTGAAATATTTTGAAATCGGAGAGAGGTGGCAAAAGATGCAGTGTGTATGATGATGATGATGATGATGATGATGATGATAATAATAATAATAATAATAATAATAATAATAATAATAATAATAATAATAATGGTATTTGTGTGATGTTTCACCACATTATGTGGGGGTCATTACAAATTGCTGCAGATACATTGGGGGATAGAATCTTCTGTATATGTATATATATGTGTCTCTGTATATATGTGTGTGTGCGTGTGTGTGTGTGTGTATTATCTATATCTAACTCTTTCTCTCTCTCTCTCTCTCTCTCTCTCTCTCTCTCTCTCTCTCATCCAACCATATCTTTAGCATTGTGTTGGGCCTAGAGATGACACAACGAATAGAGTTCACTTCTTTATTTGTTTTTGCACCCAATGGACAGAATCTTGCCAAGCTAAAGCTATAACCTCCTAACTTACTGGATAATATCTCAGAAGTTCCTGTGACGGCGGTGGCGATGGCGGCTGTTCTCAGCCGTCCGCCCTGGAATGTGTCAAAGCCAGCTGAGACAGCGAGCAACAGCCATCTCGTGGCTTGGAATCTCTCTCCCTGGGTGAAGGGGAGGAGATGAGTTTCCCTCGGATAGTGGCAGGGCTCCCCGAGAGACCCCAAAGTTTTTTTTTTCTTTGGAGGTCGGAGGGTGAGAGCTCCCATGGAGTCTGAGGCGTTCTCCACATTCCAGGATGCCTTTGCTCTAATTTTTTTTGGGGGGGGGGGCAAAGCTAGACGCTACTTACACATCTGCTTTCAAAATGAACTTGTGAGTAAAATTTAAAGCAGACAGAGCTGACCAGGGAGATTATATCTGTGATTATTTTGAGACTTTAACTCTGGAAAAGATTTCATCTTCTCTCTTTTCTTATTTGAGAGGGGTGAAAAATGGCGCTGAGATGTTGTTTTTAAGAGTGAAAGGACCGGAACTTTAATTTGAAACAATGTAACAGCTTTTTTTTTCTTCTTCTTTTTATTTACACAGGGGGCTTTTGTTTTTGTTTTTTCCCCTCCTTTTGTCTTCTTTTTTCTCTCTCTCTTTGTTAAAGGTTTTATAAGATTTTAAGAGTTTTTTTTTTTTCCCAAGATGGCTTCAAAGCATTTTGGAGCTTTTGTTTCTAAAGCCTCAATCTCCTCTTCGGTAATGCAGACAGCTCAGCAAGTTGAGTCTAAATTTCCACCACTTTTCTCAGCTTTACCAGCAGTTTTACCTAAAGACTTACAGGACGCTTTGGAAGATAGTGTACGACGGATTGAAAAAGAGATAAGTGAAATTATTGAAAATAAATTTAGGAAATTGAGAGAAGATATAGCGTCTGTGCTTCAGAAGTTTGCTGATCACATAGATCGTTTGGATCAGCGTATTGATGTTGCTGTAGAAAATTCTGAAAAATTGGAAGATAAAATAGAAAATAAGGTGGAAATAATTCAGGATGAAATTACTATGTTACAATACAGAAGTATGGAGTTTGCTTTAAGAATAAGAGGAATGCAGGAAAATAATCAAGAAGATTTGAGACAAGTGGTTGCAAAGGATATAGCTCTTATTTTGGAATCCGAGCCTAAAGAAATATTGAGAGAGACAGAAAAAGTTTTTAGGGTTAATTCAAGGGTTGCAAGACAGAGGAATCTGCCACGAGATGTGGTTATTTATTTTTTTAGTAGATCACTTCGTAATAAAATTTTACAAGCCTTTTACAAGCAGAGATTTCAAATTGCAGCCCAGGATGTTATACTTCTGAAAGAACTACCTTCAAGAATTCTTAAAGTAAGAAAGCATTTTGCTTTTTTGGCTGATGAGCTTAAGAGGCCACAGATTCGTTTCAGATGGGAGATACCGGCTGGAATAGTGGTGAATTATGCAGGGACACGCTACAGACTTGATACAATTTTGAAAGGGAAGGATTTTTATACTTCTGTTTTGAAGGCGGGCTCTTTATTACCTACAGTTGAGATATTAGAAGAAAAGTTGGAAGAGCAATTGATAGATGATATGCAGGTTAAACCTTTGCAACAATCTCTCTTGACAGAAGATTCATTAATAAAATTGAGTACTTGTGGAGCTTTTAGAAGTAAAATAAAGGTGGAAGAAAAGCTGGAAGAGCAGCTGACTGGAAAAAATATGCAGGTTGAACCTTTGCACCAGTCCTCCTTAATAGAAGATTCATCAAAGAAATTGGGCATGACTCGGGCAGCTTTTAGAACTGAGGTATTAGAAGAAAAGTTGGAACAGCAACTGATAGAAGATTCGCAGGTTAAACCTTTGCAACAATCTTTTTTGACAGAAGATTCATTAATGAAATTGAGTACTTGTGGACCTTTTAGAAGTAAGATAAAGGTGGAAGAAAAGCCGGAAGAGCAGCTGATTGAAGAAGATATGGAGGTTGTACCTTTGCAGCAGTCCTCTTCAACAGAAGATTTATCAAAGAAATCGGGCATGACTCGTGCAGTTTTTAGAAGTAAAATAATGGAACAGCAGAAGGTTTTTCGTCATCTTCTAAGTAACAGATAATAGAAGGAGAAGTTGGAATATCAGCCGGCTGTTATAAGGAGTTTTGTTAAATTTTTGTTATTTATGATTTTTGCCTGGGAGAAGACTTGATAGGCTTTAACCTAGGGATTTAATATCTGAGAGTATCTGCTATGATTTCTGTTCGAGAGAATAGTTGATAGGTTTTAATCTGGTGATTTAATATTTGAGAGTACTTATGATATATTAAAAGTGGATAAGAATGTTATAAGGTTTTGATTTGGGAGAAAAGGGTATTACATTCATTTGGGTCTGGGGGGGAAAGAGTTAAGAGCTAAGTTTATATTGTTTAAAAGAAATACACATCTCGGTGTGGAGAAGGTGGATAAATTATATGAAGAACAAATATGGGATTTAATGAGTAAATTATGATTAGAGTAGATATGATTAAAAGTACTGTTTGGATGATGAATAAATTCCATTTTACTTATTGTGATTTAGTTTCTATTAGTTAAAGTTAAAATAAATATGGGATTTAATGGGTAAATTTTGATTAGAGTAGAGATGATTAAAAGTATTGTTTTGATTATGAACAATTTTTGTTTTAAATTTGGCATTATTTGATTTTGATAATTGATTTTCTTTAATTTGTTTAAATTTGTTTTGTATTTGAGTTGAAGTAATGTATTGATTTTGTTATTTGTATAGTTGGATAAGTTTAGTTAGATTTAGTTTGCATTAGTTAAAGTTAAGTAGATTTTGTTTAATATGTTTGAAAAAAAAATGAGTAAACTTTGATTAGAGTAGATATCATTAAAAGTATTTTGATTATGAATAATTTTTGTTTTAAATTTGGCATTATTTGATTTTGATAGTTGATTTTCTTTAATTTGTTTAAATTTGTTTTGTATTTGAGTTAAAGTAACTTATTAATTTTCTTATTTGTATAGTTGGATAGGTTTAGTTAGATTTAGTTTGCATTAGTTAAAGTTAAGTAGATTTTGTTTAATATGTTTGAAAACCCTGTGCCAAGCTCTGGGAAGTGGGGGGGAGGGGAGGTTGGGGTGGGTGGGTTTTTGGGACTGGGAGGGAGGGGGGTTGGGGTGGGGGGGGTAGGTAGGTTAGATGATAGGATTAAAGTAAGATAATAAGGGATAACTTATGAGAGAGATGTTGCTTGGGCATTTCCCCGGTACTGTATCCGAAGAGGGATGAGAGAGGAGGAGAAAGGTTAGGGAGGAAGTAGGATGGTGAGAGGAGAGGGGGAGGGGAGAGAGAGAGGAGGAGAAAGGCTTGGGAGGAAGTAGGATGGTGAGAGGAGAGGGGGAAGGGAGAGAGAGGTGAGGGGAGGGAGAAGGAGGAGGGAAGTAAGGGAGAGTACAAGAGAGGGAGGATGCAGTTTCGGGGTGGGGGTGGGCAGGCGACATCTAGGTGTATTTACTTTATCTTGTTAAACGTGAAATTTCTTCTTTTTTGTTTATGTAATTGATAATTGGAAAATAAAAACTTTTTTGAAAAAAAAATATCTCAGAGGTTCTAAGGTGTGGCTACCCTGAACCTCGTCCCCTCTTCTCCACCCAGGACCGTGAAGTCTCTTAATAGGGGCCTCTTCCTGGGAAAAGTCTGTATAGCCAAATCTCCCCCCCCCCCACACACACACTCTGCTCCTGCGGATGCACATTCCATCACACATTGGGATGGCACTGAGCCCTGAACTGATGGACGACCTTCCCCACTGCTTTCTTGCACGAGGATAATAATGGGGAAAGGACGAAACTCTACGGTGCCCCATGAATGAGTACCCATCTCCCTGACTTCTCCTCCCCCACCCCCTCCCCCAACTGAAACCACCGGCAAAGGGAGGAATAGAAACACTCCAGAATTCTCCCCAAGCCTCAATGCCCAAAGCAACCAAGAAGGGTGCCATGGCCCATTTTTATAAAACGGTTGCCTAGAGATCCGTAATCCGTAAAGGTCTGTTCAAGAGGACGGAGGGGGAGATGTGTCGCCAAGACTTTGGTGAACTCCACCTCTATTTCTCTGCCAAAACAACCACAGACCAACATTTGGAGTTGTTGGAAACTCCCATTGAGGTGAGGGAAGAAGGTGAATGGATCCAACATTTATTTCCTGCTCCAAAGTCTATAAATGATACTCATTTTGTCTAGAGGACTGACAACAGTTGTTTCTTCTTTCCAGATACTGGAAGGATGGAGAACCAGGCAGACGTCTAACTAATAAATGTGTAAGAATACATAATGAATGTGATACACATTTACAGTGTTGGAGTGCTGTGGAGTGTACCCTTGAGGGAAGAGGCATTTGCAAGCAGAAACCTGAGAACAAATGGATAAACTAGCTCTTTGCTGAACGTTGCACAAAATTGTACTTGATGAACCCAGTGAGAAAGAAACGCCACTCGGGGAACCTGCCTCTGAAAAACAGTTGCCCCAGTCAGCCAGCGTGGAGACATGGAAGAACTCAGGACTTTGACATCAGCTTCCAAACACCTTTTCCATCCTGCCTTTTCGGAGATCAAAGATACGGTCTTATTTAGCAAATTCAGGGACAAGTAAAAAAGAATGAAAAAAGAAACTGTCTTTTCTGTGTTCGTTCTATTTCGTTCAGCTTTATTGTTTGTAAGCTGCCCACAGTCACTAAGAGTGAGTGGTCGGCCATATAAATCTTTAAATAAATAAAAAGAACTACATGCGGGAGTATCGAAAAACCCCCGAGGGCCCATGTGCACCCCACCCTCCATCCCAGGATTTGCCATCCAAGTCATTACAGAGGTTTGATTTATCACATCTCTACTTTGCTGCCTTCAAAAGTTCCTTGGCTGACATAGAATACAAAAGAAGGGTTCACAACATCCATGGTGTTTTAATACACCAAACCACATGAGAGGCTCAACAAGAACAAGAAAAGCATCACTAAACAAAAAGACAAACGGGAAAGCCGAAAAACTGAGACATCGTAAAACCAGCGGATGTCTCTCCCACACAGCTCCATCTCCAACAATTTCAGAAATGTCCACCAAGAGGAGACCAAGTTAATCTCCTCCGGGAGGCAATTCCATAATGTTGTCACAACTGGGGCACTAAACTTTCCTCTGCCCCAGACCTGCTGAATGTGGCCACTTGGTAGGACCACCCTAGCTGGTCTGTCTGATCCGGGCGAACAAAGGGGATCCTGCGGGGCCAACCCTAGTCAAAACCAGCCCCTGGAACTCAATCCGCAGCCGATAGAGCCTCCCCCACCTATTAGCGACGCATAGTGGGGACTCTGCAGAGCTTGAGGAAGACCGAGACGTTCTTTGTTCCTTCTCACTCTCGCTTGGCTTTATTTCAGGAAACAGGCTGCTGGGTCTGGAAATCCGGCACGCCTTAGTGGAGGAAGATTTCTAGAGTGGCAGCAATTAAACTGGTTTGAGTTTCACCCCCAGGGAATCTGTTCTGGGAATTCCCCCCCCCCAATCCGAATGCAAACTTTTCTTGGAAAGAAGAAACAGCTTTTGGGGGAAAGATAACCAAGGGGAAGGTGGGAATGCTTCCAAAGGATATCGCACACACAAGAACGGTTATTTCTGGCCTGCCCACCACCTTTCCAGAGTAGAGTCAGAGCAGAAGGGACTTAAGCTACAGGAGAGCAGATTCCAGGCTAGAAAGCAAGCGAAACAAACCTTCCAAAGAACACTAGCAATCTTCTGGTGGAACCAGGAGCCCAGGAGCTGCTAAACGCCCCTTCGTTGGATGATTTCCTGCAGTCACAGGAGCTAAGCAGATTTCACTTGGAAGGGACCTTCCCTAATGTATACATAACATCTTCTATATCCTTCCGCTCACTCCAGGGCAGTGTAGGGGTTGCTGCCATGTGGTATGGGCATTGATGATGCATTAAATCTCCTTTCTTTTGTATGAATGTGCATTTTCCGCCTGTTGGGTGGACTTTCCCTTTTTATTGGGAATGCCAATAAAGGAGAATCTTTATAGCTCAGGGTTGAAATGAGGGGTCCTTGGTGCTCTCTGAGCTGGGTTGTCTTCGTGGAGGTTTCTCATGACCTACCCAGGTAACATCTTCAGTGCTAGTAAGGAGTGGGCTTTGCTCTCCATTTCCATTCTGTTGGCCTGCCCTGTCGGCGTTGGAGGTCCTTTGGATGGGCTATTGTTTGAGCACAGATTAACATCAGATCAACAATCAATTAAACAATATCCCAATCAAGGAACTGCCAAACAAGCCAACAGTGAACAGCTCAGCCAAAGAACCACCATGACCATCCCCACCAACACTGACAGGGCTTGGAAGAATTAATGCAAAGCCCCCCCCCTTCTATCCCTGATGAGGTTACCCAGTGGGGTCATGAAACGTCTGCAAGAAAGCCCCCAAGCTCAGAAACCACCGAGGAGCTCTCATATCCAGGAATGCCTTGTCTCTGTGGGACCCGAGGAAGTGGACAGGGTCCTCAGGGCTGTGAATGCAACTACTTGCCTGTTAGGTCTTTGTTCCTCCTGGCTGGCGAAATCCTCCAGGACAAGGGCCTGCAGATGGATCCAGGCAGTGATTAATGCATCGGTGCAGAAGGCACCATTCAAGGAGATCTTGGTCCACCATCATTGGACCCGACCTACCTGGACAAATTCTGTCCAGTTTCCCACCTTACCTTTTTAGGGAAGGTGATAGAAAAAAGTTGTTGTGTTGCAGCTCCAAAGGAGCCTGGGTGTGTGTGTGTGTGTGTGTGTTCAGATTATCTGGGCTCCTTTCAGTTGGGTTTCAGGCCTGGTTATGAGATAGATATGATTATTTTTTCCAGTATCTTTGCAGGTATTGGTGTCAAGTGGATTGGTCTGTAGTTTCCTGGGTCTGTTTTTTTTCCTTTTTTTGTAGATGGGAACCACATCAGCTCTTTTTCAATCCTCTGGTAGTTCCTCAGTGCACCAAGATTTTTTTAAAGACATGATACAATGGTTCTGAGATAACATCTGCCAGCTCTTTTAGAACTCTGGGATGTAATCCATCAGGCCCCAATGATTTATATTCATCAAGGTCAGACAGGTATTCTCTTATCATTTTCTTGCTTATTTTAATTTTTATTTCTAGTCTGTCTTTTACAGTTATGTTTTTGATAGGTTGGGCTATAATTTCTTTTTGTGTGAAAACTGCTGCAAAGAATGAGTTAAGCAGCTCTGCTTTTTCTCTACTGTCTGTTACTTCCTTGCCATCTTCTCTCTTTAGTGGATCGACTGTTTCCTTGACTTTTTTTTATTATTTATATGTTGAAAGAAACTTTTAAAATTATCTTTTACTTTTGTTGCAAGTCTTTGTTCATTCTTTACTTTCCTGACCATATTTGCCGATTCGGGCTATCTGCTGATATTCTGCCTTAGTTATCTGTCTCTTTTTTCATTTTTTGTACTTATGCCTTTTGTCTTTCAGTTTATCAGAGAGATCTTTGTACAACCATGCTGGTTGGATTTTTTTTTTTTTTAGTGGCATTGTGTTGGCCTGGGCTTTTATGATTATATTTTTCAGTGTTTGCCATGCTTCTTGAGTTGTTTTCCCCTTTAGGATTTTTATCCATGAAATTTTCTTAAGCTTTCTCTGAGTTTGTTAAAAACAGCTTTTTAAAGTTTAACACACTGGTTGTATTCTATTGCTTCTGTTTGCATTATATTCCAGCATGATGTGATCACCCTTGCCCAGGTTCTGGCAACTTCAACTCCATCTATCTAGACTTAGGTCCAGTATAGCTTTTCCTATAGTTCCTTCCTCTACCTTTTGGATGACAAAGTTGTCAGCTAAGTTGGTTAGGAATCTATTTAATCTCCTACTTGCTGTGGAGTTTGTCTCCAGTTGATATCAGGGTAGTTAAAGTCTTCCATTACTACCGTGGTATGTTTCCTACATACATTTGTTAACTGATTAGCAAAGAGTTCATCTAATTCTTCTGCTTGGTTGTGTGGCCTGTAGTATATACCTATGGCAATGTCATTCTTTTTTCCTTTTATTTTGATCCATATGGATTCTAGGAGGTTTTCATCTTTAGTTTTGTGTATTTCTGTAGAGATGTAGTGATCTTTTATGTATAATACAAGTCCACCTCCTCTTTTGTTGGGTCTGTTTCTTTTGAATAGTTTATATTTATTTTTATTTATGAGACTTATATACAGCTTTAAGTGCAAGCACTCTCTAAGCGGTGTACACCAGTAAGCAATGTATATATATATATATATATTTTACATTGCCCCCAACAATCTGGGTCCTCATTTTACCTACCTCGGAAGGATGGAAGGCTGAGTCAACCTTGAGCCGGTGAGATTTGAACCGCTGACCTGCTGAACACAGTCAGCTAAAGTGGCCTGCAGTACTTGCACCCTAACTGCTGCGCCACCTTCCATCAGTACATTCCAGTCATGAGTTTCATCCAGCCAAGCTTCAATAATGGCAACTATATCGTATCTGCCTTCATATACCTAATAATTCAAGTTGACCCTGTTTGTTCTCTAAACTTTGAGCATTCATGTATTGGTATTTGAGTCCTTTATGGATCTTGAGTATGTTTCGTATATCTCCTACTTTGTAACTGGGATTTCCATCATTTCCATCACTCTCTATTTCAGTGGTTCTCAACCTGTGGGTCGGGACCCCATTTGGGGTCGAACGACCATTTCATGGGGGTCGCCAAACAAGGCTGTCCGCTATTTTTTCCCCTTTTCCTTAGCTTTTCTTGAATAGAGTCTAATTCTATTGGCTTTCAAAAGCCAATAGGAATTGTCCAGGCTGTCTCTGCCCTGCTGAGCCTGCCAAAAGTCCCATTCTGCAAACGGTGCTGCACCAGTTGAGTAGTCCTCGACTTACGACTGGTTAAGTGGTCCTCGACTTACGACCGGTTAGGGTCGCGGCATTAAAAAGGTTGAGAACCACTACTCTATTTCATTATCTTTTTTATTTCTTTTTTCTCTGTACTCGCTTCCTCCTTATGTAATTGGTTATCTAGTTGTTTTTGCTTGGAATTAGGTTCCATAGGTTGTTAAGTTTGCTCCCCTCCCCCCACAATTTTAGCTTAAAGTCCTTTTGATAAGATGAGCCACTTGTTTTCTGAATATATTCTTTCCATTCTTGTGAGGTGCAGTCCATCCCTTGCCAATCCATCCCTTGCCCTTCATCTAGGTAATGCAGACCATGGTCTAGGAAGCCAAAGTTCTGTGGACAACAGCAGTTTTTTAAGCAAGTGGTTCATTTCTAAAAAAAATTTGCTCCCTCATTGGACTGGTTTGGACAAAACTCAGCAGCACTTTTTTGTGCAGCTGCTGATAAAAACAGGATCACCAACATGATCGCCAATGTCCAATAACGGATATGGCACAAGAAGAAGAAGATTGGATGTTGGCCTTTTGTTGGAAGTATAGATGAAAATACCACTTGTGCTCCTAAGCTTTTTTCCCTAGCTGTTTATAATCTCTTGTTATTATTTTCAGATCTATCTATCTATCTGTCTGTCTGTCTGTCTGTCTATCATCTGTCACTTCACACACATATATTTATGTCCCTCCCATCAGCTGCCCTCTGCAGAGCTTAGAAAGATTAGAGTGACCCTTACTTCTTGATTCCCATGGAAGCATGATTAAAAATGGAAACCTGACATGAAATAATGAGGGTTTTATATATAATATACATACATACATACATACATACACCCAAAGGAGTGTTTGCCTAAAGTTGTTTCATGTGTGGAATGCTGACAGAGAGACTGGTAAGCAGCCAATCAAACAATGGTTGAGTGGGAGGGTTCTGGAAGGTTTGGCATCAAAGGAGAAGTGGGTGGCACCTGTCAGAGGGATGCTGCAGCAGGAAGGTGAAGAAACTGAGTTAAGCTACATTCACCACTAACATATCCTCATAGGCCCCGGTGGATGGGGAAGACGAGTTTTGTGCAAAGACCTTTAGTTCTCTTCCCATGACATACAGGAAGGAAATAGCCTCACCCTACTTGTGAGCCTTAGGAGGCAGCCTGGGTGTCTTCTGTTGTTGTTAGTTGCGACCCATCGTGACCCCATGGGCCACGTTCCTCCAGGCCTTCCTGTCCTCTACCATCTTCTGGAGTCCATTTAAGCTCACGCCTACTGCTTCAGTGACTCCATCCAGCCACCTTGTTCTCTGTCGTCCCCTTCTTCTCTTGCCCTCCATCTTTCCCAGTATCAGACTCTTCTCCAGTGAGTCCTTCCTTTTCATTAGGTGGCCAAAGTATTTGAGTTTCAACTTCAGGATCTGGCCTTCTAAAGAGCAGTTGGGATTGATCTCCTCTAGGACTGACCGGTTTGATCGCTTTGCAGTCCAGGGGACTCGCAGGAGTCTTCTCCAGCACCAGAGTTCAAAGGCCTCCATTCTTTGGCACTCAGCCTTTCTTAGGGTCCACCTTTCACAGCCATACATTGCAACTGGGAAAACCATAGCCTTGGCAATGCGTATGTTTGTTGGCAGGGTGATGTCTCTGCTTTTTAGTATGCTGTCTAGATTTGCCATAGCTTTCCTCCCCAGGGTCAAGCGTCTTTTAATTTCTTGGCTGCAGTCCCCACCTGCGGTCACACTGCCCTGTTTGATCAGAGATTCGGGGCAGCCAAACCCTTGGAGGATGTTGGGTTGGAGAAGGCTTCTCATATCATCTGCACCAATTTGCATTTCAGCAAAATAATAATAATAATAAGGAGCTCCAGATTTATACTGACATGTCTTATTTTCACCTTGGTCAAGTGAACTAACTCTGTATTCTTTTCTTTTGTTCCTAGCAATATTAATCTTTAGTTCATTCAGCTGATATCATTGGATTTGATCTCCCTTCCCTTTTTCTTATTTCCATCTCAAAGCTTTCTTCAGGGCTTAACCCAGTGGTTCTCAACCTTTCTAATGCCGTGACCCCATAATACAGTTCCCCATGTTGTGGTGACCCCCAAGTGGGCGTGGCCACCAATAAGAGGGAGTAGGACAGCTAGGGAAAAGGGAAAACAATGGCGGACAGCGTGGTTTGGCGACCCCCGTGAAATGGTCATTCGACCCCAAATGGGGTCCCGACCCACAGGTGGAGAACCACTGGCTTAACCCCTTCTTTTCTAGGTCCTATAAAAGAAAATCCATACCCAGATCTATCTCTTGGCGCAATTTAATATGGGCATGAAGTTGGGGGGACAAGGGGAAGAAATGCTACCTAGGAAACAATCAGAGAAGAGACACAGGAGCCCCAGGTTGCTTTACGGGCAGAAGAAGAAACTGAGGAAGGGCCCTCCCTAATTTCTCAGGCAGGAAAAAGTGGTGGCAGAAACTTTGTACTAATTTAGCCTTCAAATAAACTAGAATTAGATCATCTAGCCTTGTTTCCTATCTAGTTAAGCCAGGAGAATTGACACCCGGCTTGTCATTTACTGTACACTTTGTTTTCGCTGTCTCATATTTTAAAAAAAATTTTTTTTTTTCAGTATTTCTGCAAATTCTTTGTGTTCTGATGTAGAAACATCAGCAATTTGATTCATTTCTTTACCTTGTAAATCTTCTAGAACAGGGGTTCTCAACCTTGGCAACTTTAAGACTTGTGGACTTCAACTCCCCGAATTCCTCAGCCAGCAAAGCTGGCTGAGGAATTCTGGGAGTTGAAGTCCACAAGTCTTAAAGTTGCCAAGGTTGAGAACCCCTGTTCTAGAATGTTCTCTTTCAGTGATTTCTTTTTAACATATCCTCTGAACACAATCGATTTATAGAAGCAGGCATCATTGCTGTTGCTGAAGCTGCTGTTCTTGGCTCCCGTTCTTCAAAAATCTCCTGAAGTATTTTAAACATCATAGCATTTCCCATCATTTCACAGGATTCATTCCTGATCAAAGACAAGATGCTGACTTTTTACTTTTTCTCCCATTTCTCTTTATGCCTGGAATATTTAGTCTCCTCTAGTGTTCAATTTCTGAAATCATAAATTCTCTCTCTCTATTTTGCTTTGACTTGGGCTATTCTAAACAAATTAATTCCCATAAAGGTGCTGTTTATTTATAAAATTGCTTCCAAAATGTTAAGGCAAAGAACCTAATATTCCATATTGTGTAGTCCCTTAATTCATTTATAACTTTATTAAATTCTTATTTAGCTTTTTTATCATTCATTTCTAATTCTTCAAGTTGTTGAGCTCATAATTGATTTTTCTTTTATTCAAGAACAAAGATTAACTCACCAGGTAGCTTTTTAAACTTGTTGTTTTGAAGATCTCTAATGCCTTTATGATAGTTAAATATGCAATTTCTGAAAGTTATTCGAAAGTGCGGCTAGCAAACTTAAGTCTTCTAAAAGAGTCCACTGCAGTTGAGAGTATGATTTCCTTTGGCTCCTAGCACCCAATTCTATGGGAAACTACTGACCTATGATCTCTTCAAGAAGAGTTGCCATTTGAAGCACAAGTGAATAAGAGAATAGCAGAGTTGGGACCTTGGAGCTCTTCTAGTCCAATGCAGTGAAGACCTTATAAATTCATCAAAGAAAGACATGAGAATGTGATCTTTGTCAGGTGCATTTCAATGCTTTCAAATATTTTGTCTTTATGCAGAGGAAATAAAATGGTACAATGGAGGACGGTGAGGAGTCAGACGAAGATGTTGAAACCAAAGGTGTGTTGTTGCCCAACTTGTTGTTGCATAAAGGAAGAATAAAGAGGGTGGGGAGAGAGGAAAGAAAAAACAACATCCTGGGTTTTCAGTTCTCAGTGAAGGTCAAGGGCTAATGTGTCTCAAAGTATTACTTTGCTTTATTGTCTCCTCTCTAAACATGTGCAGAGATCCCTGCCAGCCTGGGAAATGAACAAGTGAGGGGTCCTGGGTGCTCTCTGAGCTTGGTTGTTTTCTTGTAGATGTTTCATTACCCAACTATACAACATAATCAGTGCCAGTAGGGACTGGGGTTTGCTCTCAATTCATATACTAGTGGCTTGCTAGTCCCACCAACACTGACAAGGATATCCTCTAGAACGGTGGTTCCCAATCTGTGGTCAGCAGACCCCTGGAGGTCCGTGATGTCATCATGGGGGTCTAAAAAGACTTGAAGAAATGTTATGATTTCAATTTTGAGTCCTGGGGTCTGTTGCCATGGTCTGTGGCCACAAAAGGTATTTAAAGGGGGTCCGTAGTGAGAAAAGGCTGAAAACCACTACTCTAAAGTATAAATTGGGAACAAACTCACTCCCTACTAGCACTGATGATGTTACCTAGTTGGGTCCTGAAATGTCTACAAGAAAACAAGCAAACCCAGAGAATTTCAAGGTTTTAACAGTCATCCTCCTCCTCCTCCTCCTCCTTCACCACCACCACCACCACCACCACCACCACTCCTTTCTCGCAGTGATGATATTACCTAGTTTAGTCATGAAATGTCTGTAAGGAAACCACCAAGCTCAGAGAACACCAAGGACCCCACAGTCCTCGTCCTCCTCCTTGTCCTCCTCTCCCTCCTCCTCCAACCCCACTTCCTTCTAGCAATGAAGATGATACCTAGTTGGATAATGAAACATCTGCAAGGAAACGATGGAGCTGAGAGAGCACCAAGGACCGCACAGTTCAACCCTGAGCTACAAATATTCTCATCAGCACTGATGATGTTACCTAGTTGGGTAAGGAAACATCTGCAAGAAAACAGCCAAATTCAGGGAGCGCCAAGGATCCCACAATCCTCCTCCTCTCTACAAACCCCACTCCCTTCTAGAACTGATGGCATTACCTAGTTGGATAATGAAACATCTGTCAGAAAACCATCAGAGAGAATGGTTCAACCCTGAGCTACAAATATTTTGCTTTATTTATTTATTTAATTTTATTTATATGCCGCCCAATCCCAAGGGACTCAGGGCGGCGTACAAAATTAAATTTATTGGAAGCCAAGGAGTTGCTGTGCTGGTTCGAATCCCTAAACCCTTCCTTTGCTCCAAAGAAGACCCCTCCCATCATCCTTTGACAGAGCGAAACAGAGGCATCCAAGGGGGATTGTAACAGTGGCCAGGAGATGGAGCTGCTTCCTTTTTTTAAAAAAATGGGTGTTGCTGTCTGCTGCTCATTGTGACACAGAGCAATCGTGCAAATTCCAGGAGTGTAAAGAAAAGGACTACAGGGAGTTCTCGACTTACAACTGGTCATGTAGCGACCATTTGAAGTGACAACAAATCACCCAAAAGCAGTGATGGCGAACCTTTTAGAGACAAAGTGCCCAAACTGCAACCCAAAGCCCACTCAGATATCGTCGGGTGCCAGGTGGGCATGGCCCATTGGGTGGGTGTGGCCCACTGGGTGGGCATGGCCCATTGGCTGGGTGTGGCCCATTGGGTGGGCGTGGCCCATTGGCCGGGCATGGCTGCAGTGGTAACGGCAGACTGGGTGGGACTGAAAAGTTCAATCAATCAATTGCAACTTTGAGATATCTTTTTTTTCCCCGCGAGAAGTTGAAATTGATTGATAAAACCCAGCTGAAGGTCTAGGACTGGGGTGACGGCGCGCGTGCCCACAGAGAGGGCTCTGCGTGCCACCTGTGGCACGTGTGCCATAGGTTCGCCACCACGGCCCAAAAGCTACTTATGACACTTGCTTCTAAATTGCTGGTGCCTCATAGTCGAGGTGGCTGCATTTCAGGTGCTCAGCAACCACCCCTCATTTTCAGTGACCGCATGACCCCATTTGTGAGGCTTTTGCTTCTGTTCTAAAATCACAACTTTATGGCTTTGTGAACCATCACTGGGCTGAGGTGAGGTGGGGGCAGACCGAGGTGCTGGTGAGGTTGTTGTTTTGCTTGTTTGCCTGAAAATGCTCTTTCCTTCTTACACTTCTAGGGAAATCAACCTTTGATACCAAAACAGCTGTTATTCTCTGGGCTTCCACACTCATGTTCATTTCGTCTCTCATCTTGTGTACTCTGTGTAAGTTCAACGCTGTGGCAGGAAAAACAAAACTTCAGAGCAGCTTTTCCTAACCAACTGCTCTTTCGGCCTCTTGGAATATTGTTCTCCATCATCCCCAGCCTGGGGCAGGCAACCTCAGAGTACTTTTGGCCAATCTTTTCTTCCGTGTGGAAAAGGATCAGTCTAGGTTAAGTCCTTTGAGTCAGAATAACAGAATAGCAGAGTTGGAAGAGACCTCAGAGGTCTTCTAGTCCAACCTCCTGCTCAAAGAAGGAGATCCTACCAGGGGTAGGCAACCTTGGCTCTTTTATGACTGGTGGACTTCAACTCCCAGAATTCCTGAGCCAGCCACGCTGAGGGGAAAGGGAGAGGTTCCCAAGATGAGCCATGCTGGCTGAGGAATTCTGGGAGTTGAAGTCCACCAGTCATAAAAGAGCCAAGGTTGCCTACCCCTGCCCTAGACCATTCCAGACGTTGCCTTGCCTGAGTTGAGCAGGAATTATGACTTGTTACTGATTTAAGCATTCATTCCATGTGTTCTGCGGACCTGAATGGCCCTCCACAGTTGCTCCAATCACTTTGGTGTTTAGCAATGCTGCACAAGCTATGCTAACCTCGTGGAACAATTTCTAAAGGACTTGTTCATGTCTTTCTTCTTTTGCTTATATAAGTAAAGTGGACAGGCAGGACAAGAAGCAACGGATGGAAACTAATCAAGGAGAGAAGCAACCTAGAACTAAGGAGAAACTTCCTGACAGTGAGAACATTTAATCAGTGGAGCAACCTGCCTCCAGAAGTGGTGAATGCTCCAACACTGGAAGTTTTTAAGAAGAGACCGGACAGCCATTTGTCCGAAATGGTATAGGGTTTCCTGCCTGAGCAGGGAGTTGGACTAGATGACTTCCAAGGTCCCTTCCAACTTTACTATTATTATTGTGGATCATCGCACAGTCAGCCAGATGTTCAGACTGGATTTGGCATTTTGTCTACCTATCGAGTCCTTACCCAGGACCTGGGATAGGCAGATGTGGATGTTTGATGGTATTACAGGTATCATCGCAGGATGGAAGCAGTTCCTAGTAAGGCCGCCTTTTGCAATTGACATTATTATTATTATTATTATTATTATTATTATTATTATTATTATTATTATTATTATTATTATTTCTACAAATTTCCCACCCTTTAGCCTCAAAAAACAGAGATTCTAACAGTTGGAAGAGGCGTCAGAAAGCTTCTCAACCAATATCCCTGTGAGCTTCTCAACGAAATTCAATGATGAGAAAAGCAAGGTTCTACATTTAGGCAAGAAAAATCAAATATATGCAGTAGATATAGAATAGGTGGTATCTGGATCCACAGCAGTAACTGTGAGAGGGATCTGCGGAGTCCTTGTGGATGATCCCTTAACTGTGAGCCAGCTGTGTTACTGCAGCAGCCAAAAACGGCAACGCAGTCCTAGGCAGCATTAACAGAGGGATAGAGTCAAGATCATGCCAAGTGTTAATATCACTTTACAACGCCTTGGTAAGGCCACACTTGGAATACTGAGTCCCATTTGGGTCACCCCCACGATATAAAATAAATGCTGAGACTCTGGAAAGAGTGCAGAGAAGAACAACAAAGATGATTAGGGGACTGGAGGCTAAAACATATAAGGAACGGTTGCAGGAATTGGGTATGTCTAGTTTAATGAAGAGAAGGACGAGGGGGGACACGACAGCAGCCTTCCAGTATCTCAGGGGCTGCCCCAAAGAAGAGGGAGTCAAGCTATTCTCCAAAGCGCCTGCGGGCAGGACAAGAAGCAACGGATGGAAACTAGTCAAGGAGAGACCTAACCTAGAACTAAGGAGGAATGTCCTGATATTTAGAACAGTTAATCAACGGAACGGCTTGCCTTCAGAATTTCTGGGTCCTCCATCACTGGAGGTTTTCAAGATGAGACTGGACAGGCATTTGTCCAGAATACATTCGGGTCTCCTGCTGGATCAGAGGATTGGACTGGAAGATTTCCCCCCCCCCCAGTCCCTTGCAACTCTGTTACTCAATTGTAGGTGCCCAGAAAAGTTAACAACTGCAGTCAAACATCTAACCCTGCTGTGAAACTTACTAAGAACCACATGCTGCATGCAGGAAGCAGAAAAACCTTGCTTATTCTTCAAGAGGTCCAATTTTATTCACATATCGACTCCTAGTCCCAGCTGAGAAATAAAAGTCTTCATTCTGACCTTGGATTTCTGCTTCTGGATGAAGTGGTCAGGCACTAGGTTTTTGCACATGTCCTCAATGCGTCACCTCACTTAATTGTATTCTGCAGGTTCCAGACAGGTTTGAGAATATGAGGCACAACTAAGGCTTGCAGGCTTGGGGGGGGGGGTTAGTTGGGATGAAGTGTATAAAAAAGCAGAGTTGCTCAACTGTCTCCTCTCTCTTTCTCTCTCTTCCCCCCCCCCTTTTCTGCATTAGATTATGTTCACTTAAATAGAATCACTCAAACAATTCAAGCTATGGAGACAATTCGATCATTTCTGACTGCTCAAAATCAAACCAAGGAAGAAATGAACGGTAAGTGATGAATCGCAGGCAGAATGTCACCCTCTTTGGAAAGAGCACAGTCTGATTTCCCCCCCCCCCCAGTAGTATCCAAGCAGTATCAGAGGACTATCTTCTTCTTGTGCCCTATCCGTTATCGGACGTAACAGAGGGATAGAATCAAGATCACGTGAAGTATTAATACCACTCTTCAATGCCTTGGTAAGGCCACACTTGGAATACTGCATCCAGTTTTGGTCACCACGATGCAAAAAAGATGTTGAGACTCTAGAAAGAGTACAGAGAAGAGCAACAAAAATGATTAGGGGACTGGAGGGTAAAACATATAAGGAACGGTTGCTAGAATTGGGTATGTCTAGTTTAACGAAGAGAAGGACAAGGGGGGACATGATAGCAGTATTCCAATATCTCAGGGGCTGCCATAAAGAAGAGGGAATAAGCTATTTTCCAAAGCACCTGAAGGCAGGACAAGAAGCAACGGGTGGAAACTAATCAAGGAGAGAAGCAACCTAGAACTAAGGAGAAACTTCCTGACAGTGAGAACAATTAATCAGTGGAACAGCTTGCCTCCAGAAGCAGTAAATGCCCCAACACTGGAAGTTTTTAAGAAGAGACTGGACAGCCACTTGTCCAAAATGGTGTAGGTTCTCCTGCCCGAGCAGGGGGTTGGACTAGATGACCTCCAAGGTCCCTTCCAACTTTACTAATATGAACAAATATGTTGGCGATCCTGTTTTTATCAGCAGCCGCACGAAAAAGGGCTGCTGAGTTTTGTCTCAACCAGTCCCTGAGATTTTGAAGCCACGATATTCTTCTTCTGCCTGGAGCTCATTTGCCTTCCATCTTTCCCTGGAGGATTAAATGGAGCGTGCCGTATTTTTCTGGGTGTCGCCTCACATGTCCAAAATATTCTAACTTTCATTTTGTAATTGTTTTGATGGTTTCCCTTGGCTTTCCCAGACGGCTGATCCCTTCCTCATTGATCACCTTTGATAGAATAACAGACTAGCAGACTTGGAAGGGATCTTGGAGGTCTTCAACCCCCTGCTCAAGCAGGAGACCCTATCATTCGGGACAAATGGCTGTCCAATCTCTTTCTAAAAACCTCCAGGGATGGAACAACCCACAACTTCTGGAGGCAAAAGCCCTTTCACTGATAAATTGTTCTCACTGTCAGGAAATTTCTCCTCAGTTCTAGGAGATTTTAGTTCTCTTTTTGGTCCCTCCTGTGGCTAACGTTGACGTAGAAGTTAAATGCAAGTGAGGTTGCCCTCTGGATAGAGTTTGCGATCCCCAGGTGCGTTTAAAAATGACAGATGAATAAAAGATGAAAAGTAAAATCTCAGCGGAAAAGAAAAAAAATATTATCTGAACTGAGAGTAAAAGAAAGAAAAAGAGAGAGAGAGAGAGAGAGAGAGAGAGAAAGAAAGAGAGAGAAAGAGAGAGAGAGAGAAAGAAAGAGAGAGAGAAAGAGAGAGAGAGAAAGAGAGAAAGAGAGAGAGAGAAAGAAAGAGAGAGAAAGAAAGAAAGAGAGAAAGAGAGAGAGAAAGAGAGAGAGAGAGAGAGAGAGAGAGAGAGAGAAAGAAAGAAAGAAAGAAAGAAAGAAAGAAAGAAAGAAAGAAAGAAAGAAAGAAAGAAAGACCAGCTTGTACTGTAGTTGGTGTAAAAGATTCTAGAAAAATGGAAGTTTGTTATCAGACTGGAAGAGGTTCTTTCCTTTAAAAATGTTGTAGTCTTTATAGTTTGTAATCCAGGCTATAAATATAGTTTAAACAGTATAAATGTAGTATAAATATAAGTATAAATGGATGAGGGTGGGAAACCCAAAAGTCGATAGCGAAGTCTCCTGACTTGAACTTTTTCCCCAACGGTTTAGATACAACTGTACTGGGTGTAGCTATTGCCTTAGTGAAAGAACTGGAATTCTCTCTCAAGGAAATGGAAGAGATAGAAGAAAGCATTGGTATGTTACTATGAGTGACTTACAGGAATAGGCTACTCCTGTGTGCAGAACAACTGGGGTCAAGGGGGAAGCTGGGAAAAAGACTTTGTTTGATTTACATTCCTTCTCTTGTCTGCCGTTCAGCCTGTGAGTAAATTGCTATTCTCACCTAGCTTCTCTCACTCAGTCCTTCTCTCTCCCCCTCCCCTTCTTCCTCTCCTCTCCCTTCCCCTCTTCCTCTCCCCTCCTCCTTTCCCTCCCCCTCACCTTCTTCCTCTCCCTCTTCCCCCTCTCCTCTTCTTCCACCCCCTCTCCCCTCCTTTTCCTCCCTCTCCCGTTCCCTTTCTCCCTCTCCCCTCACCTTTTTCCTCTCCCTTCCCCTCCTCTCCCTTTTCCTCTTCCCTTTCTCCCTCTCCCCCTCTTTCCTCTCCCCTCCCCTTCTCCCTCTCTCCCTTCCCCCTCTCTCCCCTTCTTCCTCCCCACTCTCTCCCTTCTCCCTTTTCTGTCCGTCTCCCCTCCTCTCCACCCTCCCCTCCCCTCTGGTTATAAGTTGAACACTAGCTCCATTTCTTCTTTCTGTTATTTTAACCTAAATGCTTTCTACTCCATTGCCAAATTTATTCCTTTAGATTTATGTCAATACAATGAAAAAAATAAAGGAAAAAAAGAAGCTGCACTTGATAAATCCCTTTTTTTCATTTATTTTCTCCCCTTCCGGGGTCACCCTTCGCATGGCTGAAAGAAATGATAAAAGAGAAAAAAGAATCAGGCTGGAAAGGTTTTGAAGGCCACCTCTATTATATTTCTGAATCAACCATGATATTTCCTGAAGCCATCCTGGAATGTAAAGACCTGGACTCTGTTTTGGCTCCTATACTTGACCTCAAGACAGAAGTAAGTAGAAGGTAATGATAATTAATAATAATAAAGTTGGAAGGGACCTTGGAGGTCATCAAGTCCAACCCCCTGCTAAGGCAGGTAACCCTATGCCATTTCAGACAAATGGCTGTCCACTCTTTTCTTAAAAATCTCCAGTGTTGGAGCACTCACCGCTTCTGGAGGCAGGTTGTTCCACTGATTAATTGTTCTCACTGTCAGGAAGTTTCTCCTTATTTCCAGATTGCTTCTCTCCTTGATGAGTTTCCATCCGCTGCTTCTTATCCTGCCTTCAGGCGCTTTGGAGAATAGCTTCACTCCCTCTTCTTTGGGGCAGCCCCTGAGATATTGGAAGACTGCTATCACATCCCCCCTCGTCCTTCTCTTCATTAGACTAGACCCGTGGTGGCGAGCCTATGGCACACATGCCACATGTGGCACACAGAACCCTCTCTGTGGGCACGCACGCCGTCGTCACAGTCCTAGGCCTTCAGCTGGGTTTTATAAAACCTTTTCACTTTAGGCCTCCGCCACTGTATGCAAAAAAAAAAAGGTTCAATCAATCAATCAATTTCAACCTCACGGGAGAAAAAAAAGATCTCACAAAGTTGGAATTGATTGATTGAACTTTTAAGCCCACCTAGTCTACCTACCACTGCAGCCACGCCCACCCAACGGGCCACACCCACCCAATGGGACATGCCCACCCGGCACCCAATGATACATAAGTGGGTTTTGGGTTGCAGTTTGGGTACTCGGTCTCTAAAAGGTTCGCCATCACTGGACTAGACATACCTAATTCCAGCAGCCGTTCCTTATATGCTTTAGCCTTTTTTACATCACGGTGACCAAAACTGGATGCAGTATTCCAAGTGTGGCCTTACCAAGACCTTGTAAAGTGGTATTAATATTTTACGTGATCTTGACTCTCTCCCTCTGTTAATGCAGCCTAGCCCTGTGTTGGCCTTTTTGGCAGTTGCAGCACACAGCTGGCTCATTTTAAGGGATCGGCCACTAGGACGCCGAGGTCCCTCTCACAGTTACTACTATTGAGCAAGGTACCCCCTATCCCGGTGATGGCGAACCTTTTAGAGACCGAGGACCCAAATTGCAACCCAAAACCCACTTATGCATCATCGGGTGCCAGGTGGGTGTGGCCCATTGGGTGGGCCTGGCTCATTGGGTGGGCGTGGCTGTGGTGGTAACGGCAGACTGGGTGGGACTAAAAAGTTCAATCAATCAATTCCAACTTTGCAAGATCTTTTTTTTTCCCCGCGAGAAGTTGAAATTGACTGATTGATTGAACCTTTTTTTTTTTTTTTTGTACACGGCGGCAGAGGCCTAAAGCGAAAAGGTTTTATAAAACCCAGCTGTCATGGTTCTGACTAATGAAACACTTCAAAGAACTTCCAGGCATGATTACCCTAAAGCCTTTTATTGTTACAGGCACAGAATCTGAATTCCTCTTGCTGGCATCTCACTTCTCTTGCTAAACCCCTCCCTTATCTTGCAGTCACAAGTCACATCTTCCAATTAGCCCAGAGGGCAGAGATTCACTTCCCTTCCTTTTTTCTGGCTTCTGAATTAACTCTAAAAATACCAAACAGTTCTGCATATTGTCAAAAGCAAGAATATACAATATTTGCAGCGTTGACATCAGCTGAAGGCCCAGGACTGGGGCGATGGCGTGCGTGCCCACAGAGAAGGCTCTGAGTGCCGCCTCTGGCACCCGTGCCATAGGTTCGCCACCACTGCCCTATCCTATACCTGTACATTTGGTTTTTCTTGCCTAAATGTAGAACCTTGCTTTTTTCACTATTGGTTTCCCGGTCTTCCCCAGCATAATTGACATTTTGAGAATATGTCACGCGAGCACGTCATATGATGATGGTGATCAATCAATCCATCAGAACAGAGCGGGAAGGGACCTCTAGTCCAGCCCCCTGATCAAGCAGGAGACCTTTGACTATTTCGGACGAGTAGCTGTCCAATCTCTTCCTAAAAGCCTCCGGGGATGGAGCAACGCTCAACTTCTAAAGGCAACTTCCGTTCCGCGGCTTCATTGTGTGATTTAAGCACCGAAGTAAGCAAATAAAGTAGTTTTGTCTTTTTTTTTTTTTTACAGCACTTTGCAGAATTTATGACTCAATTCTCAAGAGTTGGTGTGTGGATTGGACTTTGGAAGGAGAAAAGCTGGACCTGGGTTCATGACAATTCAACGTTGAAAAAAGGGCAAGTCTGTTCTTGGGAAAAGAACACTTTATGTCTCAGGCACAAAGAGCTGTGCTTGCATTTGTTACCCACCAAATCTGTGCTTTAAAAAAAAAAAAGTTCTGTTTTTCTGAAATGCAGAAATTATACACACACACACACACACATAGAATCAGGCTTGGCAGATGCTATATTTTTTCTATCCTGCTCTGTGGAGTAGAGAGTTGGTCTCTGACAGAAGGCCACCTGAAGAGACGAGAAGCATTTGAAATGTGGATTTACGTATAAGCTGAGCTGACAAGATCAGAAATGAGGAGGTGATAAGCTGCCTGGGAAAGCCAAGGGAAATCATCAAAACAATTAAAAAATGAAAATTAGAATACTTTGGACATGTGATGCGACACCCAGAAAAATACGGCACACTCCATTTAATCCTCCAGGGAAAGATGGAAGGCAAACGAGGTCCAGGCAGAAGAAGAACATCGTGGCTTCAAAATCTAAGGGACTGGTTGGGACAAAACTCAGCAGCACTTTTTTGTGCGGCTGCAGATAAGAAGAAGGAGAAGGAGAAGGAGGAGGAGAAGAAGAAGAAGAAGAAGAAGGAGAAGGAGGAGGAGGAGGAGGAGGAGGAGGAGAAGGAGGAGAAGAAGAAGAAGAAGAAGAAGAAGAAGAAGAAGAAGAAGAAGAAGAAGAAGAAGAAGAAGAAGAAGAAAGAAGAAGAAGAAGAAGAAGAAGAAGAAGAAGAAGAAGAAAGAAGAAGAAGAAAGAAGAAGCTTCAGTCTCATAAAGGTTGGATCAAAGCCGGTTGTTCCCCATCCAGACAGACCTCCAGTCTCCAGACACCCAGAGAAGTATATCTATGGCAGTGTTTCTCAACCTTGACAATTTTAAGGCATGTGGACTTCAACTCCCAGAATTCCACAGCCAGCAATGCTGGCTGTGGAATTCTGGGAGTTGAAGTCCACATGCCTTAAAATTGTCAAGGTTGAGAAACACTGATCTATGGCATCATTTGGATAGCCCGGGGTGGAGATATATACAGGCAGTCCTCATTTAGCCCTGCCCAAGTAAAGGCCCATCCCATCGAGGGTTTATCGTAACTAGCATCCACAATGTCAACATTCTGTTGACGTGAAAGGATTCAATGGCACTTCCCTTGCAGCTTTGACAGAGAGAGGGAAGCGTTGCTCGGTAGCCTGGACTGATCACTTGTGTATTTTTCTTGTTTCTCTTCTTAGTTTCTGGAAACGAGGAGCACCAAAAGGAAGGAACCTGTGTGTCGAAATTGGAAAAGATTGTACCAGTAAAGGGCAATGTTGGAATAACATTGCTTGCGACCAAACCAAACATGCCCTTTGTAGACTGGCTGCAAATCCACGTTGGATATCTTAAGATACGGTTGCCCCAATCTCCACGCCAAAGCAACAACCCGTGAAGCTTTCTTTCTTCACCAAATCAAGAGCTGTGCCATTTCGGTTACTACCTTGCAGAAAAAGAGTGCCACCCTGTTGCTTGGACGCTTTCCCAACCAGTTTCTCCCATGCTAGAAAAGAGATTTCTGTGTGAATTGGGGAAGCAGAAGACCTCACGAGCTCATGTTCTGGTGCCAAGGATGGACCCAGATTATTAACATTGGCTTCCCCTCATTCTCCCCTTCTCCAAAGACCACCCTATCCTTTTGATCCAACTTCTTGGCATTAAAAGAGATCAAAATGCATGCATTTGAAGTTCTAAAATCTTCCCAGATTGCCTGCATCCCTGGCCCAGAAGACCCTTCCAGCATCTGAGGAACCAGCTAGGCAACCTTGGATGAGAAGCTGAGATTTTTGCCTACCTACCTACGTAATAATAATAATAATAATAATAATAATAATAATAATAATAATAATAATAAAAAAAAAACTGCTCTGGGACTTCAGAATTCAAACAGACAAGCACCTGCAACATAACACCCCAGACTTAACAATTGTCGATAAGAAAGACAAAAAAGTCTGGATAGTGGACGTGGCAGTGCCTGGAGATAGCAGAATAGAAGAGAAAGAACTGGAGAAGATAACAAAATACAAAGACCTCCAAATAGAAATAGAAAGACTGTGGCAAAAGCAAGCAAGGGTAGTACCAATAGTCACAGGCGCCTTGGGTGCAATCCCAAAACAACTGGAGCACCACTTGAACACCATTGGCATTGACAAATTCGCTATTAGTCAATTGCAAAAGGCGGCCTTACTAGGAACTGCTTCCATCCTGCGACGATACCTGTAATACCATCAAACATCCACATCTGCCTATCCCAGGTCCTGGGTAAGGACTCGATAGGTAGACAAAATGCCAAATCCAGTCTGAACATCTGGCTGACTGTGCGATGATCCATAATAATAATAATAAAGTTGGAAGGGACCTTGGAGGTCATCTAGTCGAACCCCCTGCTCAGGCAGGAAACCCTAGACCATTTTGGACAAATGGCTGTCCAGTCTCTTCTTAAAAACCTCCAGTGTTGGAGCATTCACAGCTTCTGGAGGCAAATCTGAAATGATATAGGGTCTCCTGCCTGAGCAGCGGGTTGGACTGGAAGATCTCAAAGGTCCCTTTCAGCTCTGTTACTCTGTTATTCTGCCTCCTGGTTTCTACCCCAGGTGCTTTTGAGCACTGTCCCAAACTTCCTTTTTTTTTTATTGAAAATTTTTAAGTTTTACAAAACAATTCCCTTCCCCGAACCCCCCCGACCCTCCCATACCCTCCCCCAACCTCCCCAATCCTCCCAGACCCTCCCCCAACCTTCCCAGAGCTGAATACAGGCTTAGTTAAAATTTTTCAAAAAATCTTAAAACACATATAAATCCTAAGCAAATCTAAATACATTAATTAAACAAGTTATAAAATAATTAATAATAATAAATTTTAGGTGTAAGTTATTGAAAAACTAAATTTATATATACCCTGACGATGATGGCAGCAATATAGCCATCGAAAGCTAGGTTATTTATTTATTAAACATTTAATTGTTTTACCTCCTGGTGCTCGTTTTTATCTTTTGAATATATATATATATATATATATATATATATATATATATATATATATATATATATATATATATACATATATATATATATATGTCTTCTGAGGTTTTCGCGGGTATTTGTATGTAGGTCTTTGGTTGCTCGGGTTTTCTCCCGCGTAAAATTGGAAGTGTCTTGGCGACGTTTCGACGAAGTCCCATTCGTCATCTTCAGGCTGGTGTTTTCAGCTTCGTGCTTTGAGCAGCAAATTATATTATATAAAGTCTATCCATTTTTTCCATACCAAAAAATCCTTCTCTTAAAAATAATAAAACCAAACCAAACAAAAATTTTTTATAATTACAAACATTAAACACATTATAATATACTCTAAACATTTTCTAATGTCATAGTTATACTATTATCCATCATTCTTTATAAACTCCCTCAAAAACACAAATGTAAACATTACTTAAAACATTAAAATTCCCTTATGCATATTTAAAGCAAAATGTTCCTTTAAATACTCCTTAGATATCTATACATACAATATAAAATCTAATCTCTCCCTCTTTCTTTATCCTAAAACACAAAAATAAACATATAAACATTCATTATACCATTAAAACAAAATACTCTTTTGAATACTCCTTAAATTGCTCCAAACTTCCTTTTTTTATGAAACTCCTGCCACTCATAAATTCACTGGGAACAGGAGGCAATTGCCGGACTATTTGAGGCTGCTTCAACAGAGTGATTCCACTTAAAATCTACTTTAAGATTTTGTCCTCAACCTACGACCACAATTGAGCCCAAACTTTTTATTGCTAAGTGTTGTGAATTTTGGCCCATTTTATGGCCTTGCTCGCCACCGTTAAGTGAAACACTGCAGTTCTTAAGTTAGTAAAACGGTTACATGCATCCCTCACTGACTTTGCTTGTCAGAATGTCGCAAAAGGGGACACCGTGACCGTCGTAAATATGAGCCAGTTGCCAAGTGTCTGAATGTTGATCGCGTGATCACGGGGGGGGGGGGAGAATGCTGCAACAATTGTAAGTTTGAAAAATGGTCCTAAGTCATTTTTTTCCCAGTGCCGTTGTAACTTTGAGCGGATACTAAGCGAACGGTCGTGACTCAAGGACTACCCATGGACTTCACCTTTGCAGACTCACTCGGTGATTAATTTGGATCCACCTATCCATTCCCAATTATCACCTTTATTTGCAGCTGAAAGGCCAATCCAAGATGGCTCAGTGAGCTGGGTGGTGAGGTAATTCTGCAAAAAATATGCAAAACGCAACATTTTAGGGAGACCTTTACAATGGAGCATGTGTGAAAATTTGGGTGATGCTAAATTTTACTTGGTTTATTTTCGAATTTGTACGATACATGCAGCTCCTATGATTCCATCATTAACGGGACTAGGCCAGATACTGGGGTGAATATTCAAACTCTTACAACTATCAGGGGGAGAAATGGACAATAAGAGCTCAGAAGTTTAGAAAAGCAGAAATGCTGCTTTTGGGGTTCACCTTGAAGGATTCCTTCTCCAATGCCATTGAATGTGGAACACAGATTGTATAGATATTCCATGGAGCACGGGTAATTTTTTTTAAAAAAAGAAGTGCATTGCAAATTAAAAAAAAATAGTAAAGAAAGAACACATTGTTGAACCAACCATCAGAAAGAAAATAATAATAGTAATCCAGTCTGAACATCTGGCTGACTGTGGAATAAACCATAATAAGAATTGAACAGACCAGGCATCTGCCACATAACACCCCAGCTTTAACAATAGTCACTAAGAGAAAAAAAAAGTTTGGATAGTGGATGTGGCAGTATTTGGAGATAGCGGGATAAAAGAAAAAGGACTAGAGAAAAATCACAAAATACAAAATAGAAATAGAACGATTGTGGTAAAAGAAACAGAAGATAATACCTATGGTTATAGGTGCCTCCAAAACAACTAGAGCACTTGAACATTATCGGCATTGACAAATTCACCATCAGTCAATTGCAAAAGGCAGCTCGGCTCGGAACAACTTACATCCTGCAATGATACTTCTAAGCCCCTCAAACAACAACATCTGCCTATCCCAGGGTCCTTAAGAAAGGGCTGTAGAAGTGGATAAAAATGCCAGATCCAGTCTGAACATCTGGCTGACTGCGGCCAACCATAACAATAGTAATAACAACAATAAACACCTGCTCTTCATGACTTAGGGTGGAGGCCAAATGGCTGTCTCTGGACACACAAAAGTTCTCAGTGTCGTACCAGGTACTTTTTCCTTTTGAAATGTAGTACAGATTCATCCCAGAAAGATTCCAGCCCTTTGCAGACTTTCCAGTTTCTTGGAAGAGATCATCTAAAAAGAACAGGTGTGAAGGGAAATGTCAAAACTAGCCAATATTCTTTTAGAAGGCAAGATGGTTGCCAATTTCTACTCTGTCTTCTAGATGAAACTCTGATTTTTTTTTTTAAAAAAAGTATGTGTAGCTCAGGGTTGAAATGAGGGATCCTTGATGTTCTCTGAACTTGGTTATTTTCTTCTAGATTTGACCCAACTAGGTAACATCATCAGTGCTAGAAGGGATTGGTGAGGGAGGAGGAGGAGGAGGAGGAGGAGGATGTGTGCTCCTTGGTATTCTCTGAACTTTGTTATTTCTTGCAGGAGTAAGAATAGCATGAAGCGTTAGTATTGCTTTATAATGCTTTGGGTAAGGCCACACGTGGAATACTGCATCCACCACAATACAAAACAAAATGTTGAGTGCAGAGTTGGAAGGAGTGCAGAGAAGAGCAACAAAGAGGATCGGGGGAGGGGGGGGCTGGCGGCTAAAACCTTTTCCTCTCCACAAGGGGTCCGTGGGATCCAATGAAATTGGCCCTTACAGATCTGAGTGCCTTTTCTCACCTAGATCCCTCACAACATTGACACCATGTGTCAAGCGTGAGGCTTCAAGATCTCGATACTCACAATAGCTTTTCTTGTGATCCTGGAGTTTCTTGTGAGCATGTTTGATGTAAGCAGGCAACTTTATAGCTTCCTCTGCTATCTTCTTGGCTGAAAACATTAACCGGAGAGACTGAAAAGATTTCTTTGCACATATCCAGTCCAGCTGCTGGTTCAGACATTTATTTATTTATTTATTTATTTATGAGACTTATATACCGCTTTAAGTGCAAGCACTCTCTAAGCGGTGTACACCAGTAAGCAATGTATATATATATTTACATTGCCCCCAACAATCTTGGTCCTCATTTCACCTACCCCGGAAGGATGGAAGGCTGAGTCAACCTTGAGCCGGTGAGATTTGAACCGCTGACCTGCTGAACACAGTCAGCTAAAGTGGCCTGCAGTATGGCACTCTAACTGCTGCGCCTCCTCTCTTGCAAGATTTAAATCCTCTCTTGCCAAATAGGGCACCCAAGTCAGCTTAGGTCAGTGGTGAGAAATGGTCAATTGAGAAGCCCCCCCCCAGTCCCATCCCATCACTCTCAGGAATTTAAAAGTACAGCAGTGGCCAACAAGACAGCGTTATTGTCAAGCACCGGCAGCCAGAACCGCTTGTGAATAGTTTTAAGCTGAAGCTTTATTGTTGATCACCTAGTTTATAAGAATCTCACCAGACTGACTGCATTCCCTTGGGAACAGTCAGATAAGGCTTTGGTGAGTCACCACCTTACAAAAAAACGTGTGGAGACTTTGGGAAAAGTGCAGAGAAGAGCAACTAGGACAGTGGTGGCGAACCTTTTAGAGACCGAGTGCCCCAAAATTGGCCCCGCCCCTGCTCCACCCCTGCCGCGCCCCACCCTCCCTGTTCGCAGGGCCACCTCATCGCCTCCAGGGCCCGCCGCAGATCGCCCAGCAGCGCCATGGCAGCCACGCCCTCTGCCCGTGCCCTGCTGCATCAACTGTGCAGGATGGGGCAGAGTCTTGTCTACGCTGCCTGGCTGCCATGTCCTTGGCTGCACTGCTCCGCGTGGGCCACGCTCGGGGGGTGACTCTTCTTCAGGAGGGCTACTAGTGAGGACGGGGTCATGGGGGAAGGCAAGGCTGGGGCAACGGCACGTCTGCCCACAGAGAGGGCTCCGAGTGGCACCTCTGGCACCTGTGCCATAGGTTCACCACCACTGAACTAGGAGGATTAAAGGCCTGCAGACTAAAACATACAAAGAACGGTTGCAGGAATTGGGTTTGGCTAGTCTAGAGCAGTGGTTCTCAACCTTTTTAATGCCGCGACCCCCAACCAGTCGTAAGTTGAGGACTACTCAACCGGTCGTAAGTCGAGGACTACTCAACTGGTGCAGCCCCGTTTGCAGAATGGGGCTTTTGGCGGGCTCAGCAGGGCAGAGGCAGCCTGGACAATTCCTATTGGCTTTTGAAAGCCAATAGAATTAGACTCTATTCAAGAGAGTCTATTCTATTGGCTTTCAAAAGCCAATAGAATAAAAGGGAGTAGCACAGCTAAGGAAAAGGGGGAAAAAAATGGCAGACTGCGTTGTTTGGCGACCCCCGTGAAATGGTCGTTCGACCCCAAATGGGGTCCCGACCCACAGGTGGAGAACCACTGATCTAGAGAAAAGAAGGACTAGGGGGGACATGATAGCAGCGTTCCAGTATTTGAGGGGCTGCCACAAAGAAGAGGAGGGGGTCAACCTATTTTCAAAACCACTAGAAGGGAAGACAAGAGACAACGAACGGAAACTAATCAGGTAGAGAAGCAACTTGGTGAGAACAATTAACCAATGTAACTGCTTGCCTCCAGAAGTTGTGGGTGCCCCAACATTGGAGGCTTTTAAGAAGAGACTGGACAGCCATTTGTCTGAAATGGTATAGGGCTTCCTGCTTGAATAGGAGGTTGGACTAGAAGACCTTCAAGGCCCCTTCCACCTCTGTTATTCGGTTAGTTCAATCATGCTGCACTTGACTAGTTCCTTTTCTCAGCTCTGCCCCCTTCCATACTTACGTTTGTCTAGTTTGAGTTGAGGGTCTTTGAGAACTTTTTGTAACCTTTTGCCCAGATGTTCCAGTGGCTTCTCAATGTGGGGCTTACTTTTATCCACGAATAACTGTTTACCTAAAGTGATTGAGAAGGAAGGAATAAATGCCGAAGCTTCCAGTTTATTTTATTTGCTTAGTTTATGCTGATGTTATGTTCGCCAGGAGACTACAAGGCTAAATGCAGACCAGTACCGTATATGCCGGCGTATTAGGCAACCCGGCGTATAAGACGACCCCCGTCTTGATCGCCGAGTCGCCTTCCTAGAACGTCGTCTTATACGCCGGAAACTACCAGTATTTCCGGCGTATAAGATGACTTGGCGTATAAGACGACCCCCGTCTTTATCGCCGAGTCGCCTTCCTAGAACGTCATCTTATACGCCGGAAACTACCAGTATTTCCGGCGTATAAGATGACTTGGCGTATAAGACGACCCCTGTCTTTGGCGCCGAGTTTAGCGCTTCCGGAAGTCATCTTATACGCCGGCATAGACAGTAGTTTGGCCTCCTGTTTACTAGCTCTGTTTGTGCATGCTCGCACATCTCCCAAGGTGCACACCAGAAAGAAAGATGAGCAGCATCCGAGGCCCTTTCCCTCCCCAAAGCCATCTCAGAAGCCATCGTTGAAACCAAGGAGGTTCAAAACCAGCAGAGATTGGACAAGCATTTGTCTGAAATGGTATAGGGTTTCTTGCCCGAGCAGGGGGTTGGACTACAAGACCTCCAAGAGTCCTCCCAACTCGGTCATTCAGTATTCTGTAAAAGTTCAGAAGAGAAAGAATAGGGATGACATAATAGTTTTTTGGTACTTGAGGGGCTGCCCCAAAGAAGAGGGGGTCAGCCTATTCTCCAAAGCCTCTGAAGGCAGGACAAGAGGCAACGGGGAAACCAATCAAGGAGAGAAGCAACCTGGAGTTGAGGAGAAATTCCTTAACAGTTAGAACAATTAACCAGTGGAACAACCTGCCTCCAGACGTTGTGGGTGCTCCATCACCATCAAGAAGAAATTGGACAGCCATTTGTCCAGGATGGTATAGGGCAGAAGTCACCAACCTTTTCATGCTGGCGGCCCGGAGGGGGAGCAGGTGAGAAATTTGCGCACGCATGAGCGCGCACACGCATGTGGGAACAGAGTCACGCCCACCCGCACGGTCCCGTTTGCACATGTGTGCAGGCGCTAGCTGCCGCCTCTGCTAGCGCCACACTTATGCGCGAACGGGCCATGCAACCCGCACGGCGCTAGTGGCCCATTTGCAAATGTGCACAAGCGCTAGCCACCACCACTGCTAGCCCCGCATGCATGTGCAAATGGGTCTGCGGGCTCTCACGCGAGTGGGGGTGAATGCGCGCACCGGCCAGGCTGTCCCGTGTCCCATGGGCCAGTAGGCCACAGCACGGCAGTGGGCAGCGGACCATAGGTTGGGGACCCCTGGTCTAGGATTTCCTGCCTGAACGGGAGGCTGAACTAAAAGACTTCCAAGACCCCTTCCAATTCTGCTACTCTGTTAAGAGAAATTTAAAATGATGGAAGAAAACAGATAGAAACTAATGGATAAATGGATACAAATAGAGGCATATCACGGTCCTTATCCAGGCACTGAAACAGAGGAAGTAAGATCCCTGGTATGCAGCACATATCCGTATCACTCTAAGCGTTTTTCAGTTAAAAACACGTCACGGGCCAGAATTGTACTTACATAGAAAGATCATTACGGCCAACATGATGAAAGAGCTTAAGAAAAACAAGCCCAGAAGTGGCCACTTGATTTTCCCCCAAAAGGCATCCATCGCAATCTTTCGGTCCTTGGCGGCAGCTTTTGGAGACTGTTTCTTGGCTGCCATGGCTCTGAAACGAAAGGAGAGAGAGCCCTTGCTGCGTTTGGGCACCGGGCCAGGATGGAGAGCGGTGGGTTCAAAGGGGGAGCTCAGAACGGTCAAGCCAAGAGTTGCAATGGAACGATCAAAGCTCTGCTCTCTTTTTAAGGAGGGATGGACCTTCGATCCTCCCATTGCAGTGGCCATCTTGACCGTTTGGGCCGCAGCCCTAAGGGAGAGGAAGAAGGAGGAAGCTTAACAGAACCACAGAAACGATCTCAGAGGTCTTCTAGTCACTGTGAGAGATTGTCCACTTGGAGTCCTAGTGGACAATCCCTTAAGTACGAGCCAGCCGTGTCAAAAAAGCCAACACAACCTTAGGCTGCATTAACGGAGTGATAGAATCAAAATCACATGTTAGTGCCACTTTAGAATGCTTTATTAAGACCACACTTGGAACGTTGCATCCAGTTTTGGTTGCCGCAATGTAAAAAAGACGTTGAGAGTCTGGAAAGAATGCAGAAAACAATAACAAAGATGATTAGGGAACTGGAGGCTAAAACATATAAAGAACGGTTGCAGGAATTGGGTAGGTCTAGTTCAAGGGTAGGCAACCTTGGCTCTTTTATGACTTGTGGACTTCAACTCCCAGAATTCCTGAGTCAGCACAGCTGATTCAGGAATTCTGGGTACTGAAGTTCACAAGTCATAAAAGAGCCAAGGTTGCCTACCCCGGGGACTTTAGTTTAATGAAGAGAAGTACTAGGAGTGACAGGATAGCAGTCTTCCAATATTTGAAAGGCTGTCACCGAGAAGAAAGGGCCAGTCTATTCTCCAAAGCACCAGAAGACAGGACCAGAAGCAATGGGTGGAAACTAACCAAAGAGAGAAGCAACCTAGAATAAAGGAGAAATATCCTAACAGTGAGAACCATCAGCAATCAACAATGACTTGGCTCCAGGAGTGGTGCATGCTCCAACACTGGAGGTTTTTAAGAAGAAGTTGGACAGACATTTAACTGGGATGGTATAGGATCTCCTGCTTGAGTAGGGGGTTGGACTAGAAGACTTCTAAAATCCCTTCCAACTCTGTTATTCAATTATTATTCTGCTAAACTCTGTTTCTGGCCAACCTCGTTGGTCTTCTCAGTGGTAATGGAATTCCTCTTTTCTGCCTCACGACTCCTTTCCTTGCAGTCAACTCAGTTTCGCTGCCTCCCAGTTTATTGCATCCTGTGACTTCTGCTGCTTATTGACTGGCTCACCACGGTCCCTAACCAGACATCCACAATCTCCAGCACACTTGCAGGAGAAGTGGGATTGTGACATCATGGATGGGCCAGAGCAAAGACAACAAGATTCGGCATCCATGACTGATGAAGGTGGGAAGGATTGTCGCCCTCCCAGGCCACGAATCCATAAAGAAACAGGAAAGGCCACCCCTTAGACCTTTGAAGACATCTAGATCAAGTGTTATTCGAAGAAGCCAGAAAGAAAAGTTGAGAGACATTAGGTGGTACTGCAATCAAGGTGATTAAAAACCCGGTTCTTGTTGCATGCATGTAATATGTGTAACACCCCTTTTAAAAAAGGGGGAGGCCACAATCATCTGGTCATTTCAACCCTGGTCCAGATTCTGATTTCTTTCATACAAATCAGACGTGTCAAACTCACGATGTCACATGATGTCACGCAACGTATCGGGACTGTTTTGCCACTGCCGGCAATGGGGTGGGCGTGGCTTCCATGTGATGCGTCCAGCCCGCAGGCCGGCAGTTTGATAGCCCTGATATAAATGATGCTGAGCTTCAGTGGTTGGATGGCCTAGACCAGGGGTAGGCAACCTTGGCTCTTTTATGACTCGTGGACTTCAACTCCCAGAATTCCTGAGCCAGCTATGCTGGCTCAGGAATTCTGGGAGTTGAAGTCCACGAGTCATAAAAGAGCCAAGGTTGCCTACCCCTGGCCTAGACCAGTGGTGGTGACCCTATGGCACGGGTGCCAGAGGCGGCACTCAGAGCCCTCTCTGCATGCTGTTGTCCCAGTCCTAAGCCTTCAGCTGGGTTTTATAAAACCGTTTCACTTTAGGCCTCTGCCGCCATGTGCAAAAAAAAAAAAAGGTTCAATCAATCAGTCAATTTCAACTTCTCGCGGGGAAAAAAAAGATCTTGCAATCAAGTTGGAATTGATTGAACTTTTTAGTCCCACCCAGTCTGCCATTACCATGCCCACCCAATGGGCCACACCCACCCAATTGGCTACATCCAGCCAATGGGCCACACCCAGCCAATGGGCCACACACACACGGCACCTGACAATGCATGAGTGGATTTTGGGTTGCAGTTTGGGCACTCAAAAAGGTTCACCATCACTGGCCTAGACATTGGTATCTGAATATAGATCTTTTTAACATTCACATTTTATTGTGTTTTTCATTTAGGTGAAATGTTAATACAGGTAATTCTCGACTTACAACAGCTTATTAAGTGACCATTTGAAGTTACAATGGCACTGAAAAAAGGGAACTGGCTCATACTTATGACGGTTGCCGCCTCCTGGGGTCACGTGATCACTATTTGCAACCTTCCGACAAGCAAAATCCATGGGAAAGCCAGATTCGCTTAGCGATCGGGTTGCTAACTTAACAGCTGCAAGGATTCACTGAACAATGGTGGCAAGCAAGGTTGTAAAATGGTCCAAAACTTACTTAACAACTATCTCACTTAGCCGCAGATCTTAGGGGCTCAACTGTGGACGTACGTCAGGGACTACCTGTATATAAGGCCCATGTGTGTTATGCCAGATGTTAATTAAGTAAAGATCAAATGGTAGTGCAGTCAGGGTGATTAAAATCCCCGTTCTTGTTAATAATAATAATAATAATAATAATAATAATAATAATAATAATAATAATAGTAAAGTTGGAAGGGACCTTGGAGGTCATCTAGTCCAACCCCCTGCTCGGGCAGGAAACCCTACACCATTTCGGACAAATGGCTGTCCAGTCTCTTCTTAAAAACTTCCAGTGTTGGAGCATTTACTGCTTCTGGCGGCAAGCTGTTCCACTGATTAATTGTTCTCACTGTCAGGAAGTTTCTCCTTAGTTCTAGGTTGCTTCTCTCCTTGATTAGTTTCCACCCGTTGCTTCTTGTCCTGCCTTCAGGTGCTTTGGAGAATAGCTTAATTCCCTCTTCTTTATGGCAGCCCCTGAGATATTGGAACACTGCTATCATGTCCCCCCTTGTCCTTCTCTTCGTTAAACTAGACATATCCAATTCTAGCAACCGTTCCTTATATGTTTTAGCCTCCAGTCCCCTAATCATCTTTGTTGCTCTTCTCTGTACTCTTTCTAGAGTCTCAACATCTTTTTTACATCGTGGTGACCAAAACTGGATGCCGTATTCCAAGTGTGGCCTTACCAAGGCATTGAAGAGTGGTATTAACACTTCACGTGATCTTGATTCTATCCCTCTGTTCATGCAACCCAGCACTGAGTTGGCTTTTTTGGCAGCTGCCGCACACTGCTGGCTCATATTTAAGTGATTGTCTACTAGGACTCCGAGGTCCCTCTGACAGTTACTACTATTGAGCATGGTGCCACCTATGCTGTACTTGTGCATTTGGTTTTTCTTGCCTAAATGTAGAACCTTGCTTTTTTCACCATTGAATTTCATTTTGTTAGTTAGTGCCCATGTAATGCCCATGTAGTGCCAGTGTTGCACGCATGTAATACGTGTGACGTCCCTTAAAAAGGGGGGGGGGAGGCCACAACCATCTGATGCCTTGCGGGCATCACTTCCAAGCTTCTGAGATTGGAGGAGAATTCCTTTGTTTCTCTGTGTCTCTGACTTACTTCGGTAGGTGCGTGTTCATACCTTTATCATAAGATTGTTAAAGTCATTAAAATAACGCAATAATTATTAGAGGAACTGCATCACTTTAAGAAAACAAAATATGTAAATCACCAAGAGTTTATGTGGATTCAGTGGCACGCAAATTAAGTCAATAAAATGTGGTATTCCTCTTTCTTGCAACCTCAGTGGACCCTTTTACAGGATACTAGGTTCACAAACCTTGCTTTCTAATCATTTTGGGAAATTGCTTATTAACCATGACAAACGTACTAGAGGTCTTCTGAATGGCAAGTTTGAAAAGTCTTCATTGGGTGGTTTTATCTTCGATGAAAAAAAAATAATTACAAGCTTAAGGACTTAAAGAATTGAAAACAAATAGCCAAAAGTTAAGATTTTGATCTAAGAAAATTATAAACAGATTGAGGGTCCTGTTGAATTTGGAATACTGTTTTTTATTATAAAATTTTGTACTACTGTATAAAAATAGTCATTTTTATTATTTATTTTGACTGTCCTGGTTATTGCAAGTCAGAGCCAAAGATAAGTGTGATTTTAGAAACTGGAAGGGGACTAAACATATTAAGCAGTAAAAAAAAAAAAATAGCAGCCTGATATCCATTAATACTGGGATTTACAGAATGATACAAAATAATAATAATAATAAAGTTGGAAGGGATCTTGGAGGTCATCTAGTCCAACCCCCTGCTCAGGCAGGAAACCCTACACCATTTCGTACAGATGGCTATCCAATCTCTTCTTAAAAACTTCCAGTGTTGGAGCATTCACCGCTTCTGGAGGCAGGTTGTTCCACTGGTTAATTGTTCTAACTGTCAGGAAGTTTCTCCTTAGTTCTAGGTTGCTTCTCTTCTTGATTAGTTTCCATCTGTTGCTTCTTGTCCTGCCCTCAGGCGCTTTGGAGATATTGGAAATATTAAAGGAGATCTTTGAAGAATGAAGACAGAAATTAGTAACTATAATATCAACACTGTTAAAAATGAAGCCTGCTTCTATGGATTGACTATGTCTAAATGATGTGAAGGAAGACTGATGTAGAACAAATTTTACGTGACAAGACAGAGAAAGTACAGGATGTAGAGCTACAGACCAAGAGAATGATGAGAAAAAGAACACGGGAGATGCAAAAAAAAAAAAAAAAGATTGCCCTTGGTTTCCAGCCTGTAAAATGCTTGGTTGGTCCTCTGGTGTTTGTAGGGAGTGGACTCAACAGAGAAAATTAATGCACTGGGGGAAGCTGAGAAATAGTCTGATACCTCCAGAAGTTGGCCAGCCACCCCTACAAAGCATGTTTTGAACACAGAATCCTAATTCGTTCCCTTGGTTGCTCAGGTGGAATTATGGAATGGATTAAGGTTAAATAAGAGCTTTTGACAGGCAGCCAGTCCACTGCCTGTTGCATCCTACACCTGGGCAATTGCAAACAGACCACATTGTCTAGCATAAGCACCAGTTCTTCCTGAGCCACTGCTTTTCTGGAAGACAGAAAGTAAAGAAAGAATAAGAATACAATAATGTTGTTGCTCAGATTTTCTAAGGCCCATTTCACTTCACATTCTAGGATGTCTAGTTCGAGGTCAGTGACCATCTCATTGTGGTTATCTGGGACGTTAAGCTCATTCTTGTATAGGTTCTTCTGTGTAGTTTTGCCATCTCTTCTTAATCTCTTCTGCCTCTGTTAGGTCCCTGACATTTTGGTCCTTTATCATGCCCATCTTTGCATGAAACGTTCCCTTCATATCTCCAAGTTTCTTGAAGAGATCTCTGATCCTCCCTATTCTGTTGTTTTCTTCTATTTCTTTGCACTGTTCATTTAAGAAGGCATTCTTATCTCTTCTAGCTACTCTCTGGAATTCTGCATTCAATTGGGTGTATCTTTCTCTTTCTCCTTTGCCTTTCACTTTCCTTCTTTCCTCAGCTATTTGCAAAGCTTCCTCAGACAGCCATTTTGCTTTCTTGCATTTCTTTTTCTTTGGGATGGTTTTAGTTGCTACCTCTTGTACAATGTTGCGAACTTCCATCCATAGTTCTTCAGGCACTCTATCTATCAGATCCAGTTCCTTAAATCTATTTGTCACCTCTACTGTATATTCATCAGGAATATGATTTAGTTCATACCTGAGTGGCCTAGTGCTTTTCCCTACTTTTTTTTAATTTAAGCCTAAATTTTGCAACAAGAAGCTCATGATCTGAGCCACAGTCAGCTCCTGGTCTTGTTTTTACTGACTATATAGAGCTTCTCCATCTTTGGCTGCAGAGCACATATCAATCTGATTTCTATGTTGACCGTCTGGTGATGTCCATGTGTAGAGCCGTCTCTTGGGTTGTTGGAAAAGAGTGTTTGTTATGACCATCGTATTCTCTTGACAAAATTCTATTAGTCTGTGCCCTGCTTCAGTTTGTACTCCAAGGCCAAACTTGCCTGTTATTCCGGTTATCTTTTGGCTTCCTACCTTAGCATTCCAATCCCCCATGATGATAAGGACATCATTTTTGGGTGTTAATTCTATAAGGTGCTGTAGGGCTTCACAGAACCGGTCAATTTCATCCTCTTCAGCACCAGTGGTTGGGGCATAGATTTGGACTACTGTGATATTGAATGTTTTGCCTTGGATTCGAATTGAGATCATTCTGTCATTTTGGGGATTGTATCCCAGTATTGCTTTTCCTATTCTTTTATTGACTATGAAGGCTACTCCATTTCTTCTGAGGGATTCTTGCCCACAGTAGTATACCTGATGGTCATCTGAGTTAAATTCACCCATTCCTATCCATTTTAGTTCGCTGATTCCTAAGATGTCGATGTTCAGTCTTGTCATCTCTTTTTTGACTATGTCTAGCTTGCCTTGATTCATGGATCTTACATTCCAGGTTCCTATGGAGAAAATTTTTTTACAGCATCGGACTTTCCTTTCATCACCAGATATATCCATAGCTGAGCGTCCTTTCGGCTTTGGCCCAGTCGCTTCATTCTTTCTGGCGCTACTAGTACTAGCCCTCTGCTCTTCCCCAGTAGCATATTGGACACCTTCTGTCCTGAGGGGCTCATCTTCCAGCGTCATATCTTTTTGCCTTTTAGTACTGTCCATGGGGTTTTCATGGCAAAGATACTGGAGTGGTTTGCCATTTCCTTCTCCAGTGGATCACATTTTGTCAGAATTCTCTGCTATGACCTGTCCATCTTGGGTGGCCCTGCACGGCATAGCTTATAGCTTCATTGAGTTACACAAGCCCCTTCACCACGACAAAGCAGTAATCCATAAAGGGGAAGAATACAATAAAACAAACCAAATTGTAAACTTGCAGGAGCCTAAACACCAAAATTAAACTGCTATGTGACCCACTGCCTCACAGTCTATTAAAGTTGCTCTTTGGAGTTCTTCCCAGCTTCACATTTCTTTTCTCTTCTGCTCTCTTCCTGGGAGTCTGGAACAATATCCTTGCTGGTATTTGCTTCTGGGGTTCCGGAGCTGCAGCATAATTTAGGTGAGTTAAGTGAACCCCTTGAAGTTCGGAGCAGCTATGAGCAACTAAGAAGACAAGACATGGGTCTTTTTTCTGATGCACTTTGCAATACACCCAACCTCTTGCTTGCAGCTGGGCATATGCTGTAGTGTCAGGTAGCCCAAAAGTCACAAAACGGCATCTCACCTACTCTGGCTGTGCCATGAATGGGAATTCACTGGAGAAAGCAATTAACTTTGGGAGAGTTACCAGTAAAAGGAAACCAGGCTGCCAAAGAACACGGTGGTGGAGGCCCTCAAAGCTGACACCAGCCAGAGCACAGAGCAGTTCAGAGAAGTAGTGCAAGATCGGAAGACGTGGAGAGGCCTGGTCCAGAGAAACGTCAACAGTCGGAAAGGATTGCATGGAAAAAATTGTCACCTCATCAGGTAGCCTGTTCTAATCCTGATAACAGTCAGTGGTGTTTGGAGAGGAGAGATCCCACCCCCAGCAACTGCTATGTTGATTCCTATTCAACATCTACATGAGGCTGTTGGTTGAGGTTATCCGTTGTTGTGTGTGAAGTATGACGTCCAATTGTACAACTCCACCCATGACAAATTAAGCAATGCTATGAACGTCTTATCTCAGCAGATCAGGCTTCTCTTTCAGGTTCACATATACTGTATATCTTTTTTTTAAAAAAAATACAGATTTTGATGAAGAATTCCATGATGATCAAAACCATTAACCACTTCAAACAGCAGAATTTGATCTTGTTCAAATCAGAATTCTTGATAGGAAACTGTCAAGGAGAAAAGCAAAAGTAGATGCAGAAAATACTACTGCTGGTACATCCAAGCACTGGTAGACTGGTCTGGTCAAAGCCAACATGTGGGCAACTCTCTCGGAAGCTCATCCTTCAAGGAAAATTCATTCATGGTTCCATAGGGCTGATTCTTACATTACAGCCATCCCCCATCGCTGTCCTTTGTGGCACCTCTAGAGAAATTCATAGAACGGCTTCTACCTGCTGCTGGTGTCAACTCTACAACGAACCTGGCAGCAGCCATCTTGCTCATCCTAGGTTGCCACAAGAATGGAAGGGGGTTCCGAGGATTTTTGCTAGTCTAAACAATTCACTATCCCATGGGAGCCAGGTTCATTTCTGTCAATTAGGTGGGGCATGTGAGCATTTGGTTAGAAATCCCACCAAGCTGTTCTATTGGGAAAAGTAGCTGATTGCATAGCCATGGGGTGGGAGATTTAACTTTGTAGTAGTGTTTCTCTTTGGAAGGGGATTGCAGACTTGGTTTCACTTTGGACCGTGCTGATACTATGTAACCAATAAACATGTTCTTTGAGGAAATCTCTAGCCTCGGAGTTCTGATTTGTTTGGTCTCGTCTATCAGAACTATGACAGCTGGATTCCCCACGTAACAAAGAATCCAAGAGCAACTGCCGTCATTGCAGCTAGACAGCAACATCATCAACTCAAAGAAGGCCAAGGGGGGAACTGGAATAGGGATTTTGGAATGTTTGACATCATCAGAAAAACAGCTGCCAGTTTGGCTGAGAGAAATTCTGAGCCCATCCAGGAAGGTACGAATGAGGTGGGGTGAGCAGCATTCCTGGAGCATTCATCTTCACATGTGGCTGCTGAGCTGACATGATTGATTGACTAAGCCATTGTGATGTAATATGGTACAATAAGTGAGGTCAGAGGCTCTGACTCACAAAGCTCTGCTTGGTCATTGCACTGGACAAGTGGCAGTCTGATTTCAATCTTTGGGTAGCAACCAGGATGTCCTCCGTGTCATCTCCTTCCTTTATTCTGAACTAGTAAGCACATCTAAAAGTTGCCTTATTGATTGGGCGTCTGGGTGCGTGCAGATGTCATGCAGAGAACTTGCAAGATGGGTGGGGATATCGCAGACAAATTGTGGAAAGGCTTCAGATGTAGTTTACTAACCCTCACATCGTTTGAGAATCCTTCCGCTGATTTCTACGAAGGTTTCAGGGCTCAATTTCCTTGTAGTGGTCTAAGGATCCTGCACATTTTCTCCCATTTGGATCAAGGAGAAAGAAGATGGAGGTCCTAGCAGTCATTCTCCTTTTCACATCCTAGATAACAGGAGGGAAAGTTATGATTTTGCAGGAAAGGCTCTACGGTCAGAAATCAGCCAGAGTGAACTAGCTCAAGAATCACTCCAAGGCCAGTTAAGATACTTTGCAGACTGAGGACCTAGCTGTCAAAGGTTGGGTGGTCCATGCAGAGGTCTGGATTCCTCAGAGGTCTGGATTCTTGGTTTTTAATAAAAGATTAAACTCCAGAGGAAGAAGTATATTACATTTCTGAATATAGTTTTTTTAAATAAATAAATAACCTGTGTCATATTCTATAAATTCCAATGCAGGATGAATGGACTAAGAAGATAAAATGGCACCCAAAGCACCTCCCAAACCACCTCCCAAACCACCTGTCAAAGCTGGACGTAGGTTGCTTATACTCTTATTTATCCCCTCTTTCTATAAAGCGTTGCAGATGCTGCCTCCTTTCCATAGCATAACCTCCATTGAGTTTAAATCTAGAGAATTCCTTCTTCTCCTTCCGCTTCCTCTTCTTCCCCTCCTCCCTATTTCCACCTCCTCTTCCCATGTAAATAAGTAGGAAAAAAAGAGTAAAGGAAAGGTCTAGGAAGCGGGAGGGAGCATTTACAGGTAGAGAAGGGGAAGTTGCAATGGGTGCTCCTCCGTCTCTATCTGTAAATGCCCCCTCCCCCTTCTTAGATCCTTGACAGGCCACAAGAAAACATAGGGGAGTCCAGTCAAAAGGAGACCTCTTTTAAGGAGCATCTTCTTTTGACCTTCTGAAACCGTCTAGAGCAGCTCCTCCCCCCCTTTAACCTGACTTAAGTTAAAAACAAATGCCAAATGTGATGTCTTCCCTTCCAAGGCTGCCGATATGAACTGTGGCAAAAGTAGAGTTCTCACCGCACAGGCTTAGAAAGTTGCTCAACATTTCCGTCTCTGTTGAGGGATGCAAAACCGTTCTTGGGCCAATAGGCAAAGGGAGGGGTCCTTTGCCTGTTATGCATGAGACCACCTTCCAGGAAAGAGCAGGGGTTGGGGAAAAGGAATGGTCAGCCTCACAATTGATTAAGCTACCCATTTGTCTTCTTCCAGCAAAAAAGCCCATTTTCCAGCGATTGGGTGAGTTCGTGGATCCAGATAAAGCCAAACGAAGAACTAAAATACTGGTTTTCATCTCCTTCATTCTTGCTGTAATTGCAACCTATCTGTGTAAGTTGTCTTCTTACAAGAGATCGATAAAGGCTTTATTTGAAGGTCCCTTGGAATTTGTTTCAACAGGAGCACTGATTTCTCTCCCCACATGCAAAAGACTCTGTATTCTAGTGGCTTGAGTATAAATTGAGAGCAGACCCAACTCCTTACTAGCACTGATGAAGTTCCCTAGTTAGGTCATGAAATGTCTCCAAGGAAACAACCCAGAGAGCACCAAGGACCCCTCATTTCAACCCTGAGCTACAAATATTCTCCTTTATTGTCACCACTCACAGATTTCAACGAATTAGGCCAGGGAACAATTCAGTCTCTCTCTTTCACAATCGGGAAACCTTCATCGGGAAAATAGCTTTGGTGATATTTTAGTAAATTCTTTTCAACTTCCTTGAAATCAACATCCCAAATCCTCGGATGCTTGTACCAACTAGAATGACACAATTTCTCTTTTGAAAGGCATCCTAACTCAGGTGACTAATAATATCATAAGGGAAACAGTTGGCATAGAACCAATCTTAAACTACATAGAAAACAGCAAATAAAGTGGTTTGCTCACTTGGAGAGGATGTCGTGGGATTCCGTACTGTATGAGACATATACAAAAAGAGGAGAAGATCAAAGAACACAGCGGAGACCCCAAAGAAGATGGAGAGACAACATCAAAGAGACACGAGAACAGCATAAAGAAATGATGGTTGAGGCCACCAGAAGAGCAAGGAGCTTCTTCAGTTCTGAAAAAGAGAACGAGAAGCGAAACATTTCAAAGAAAACACCAAGAAAGTCCAGTTACCTTTTGGGGAAAAGCACCTTTGGGACAACGATGACCTGGATGACTGAGAATCTCCAAAGAGAGCTCAGGTGTAGGTATCAAGTTAAGCTGAATGTGAAAAGAGACTGACAAAGATCAGGAAACATACGAAAGCAAATTGAATGTAAACCCAAATGGTGGGAATAGTATATTCAATTATGACTATTGGGAGGGGAAATTTACACTCTACTTCTTCTCCTTTCTCTTCTATAGACAAAGCTGAAGTAAATAGGAAGGAGAAGCATATAAAAGCAGTGGCTTCAATTCGGCAATTTGCTGTGGATTACGATCCAAGTTTAGAAGGCAAAACTGGTAAGCAAGGAGCCAGCAGGTTCAGAAACAGCTGCTTGGCTGCAATAAAACGGGACAGCTTTTAAGAGCAGGCTGGAGAAGGTGCAACTCGGTTACCAGTCTTAATAGCACCTGTGCCACAGGCAGGTTTCCTTGTTAGTGGGGTCAGCAACAGGTTTGGACACACATTTGCTAGTCTGCCAAAAGAGCAAACCAGGGCCACTTTACTTCAAGCCTGCTTAGGATATTCTGGGCAAGTTGAGATGTCCAATTGACAGGCTTCCTACCAAGGCAACCTCCTGTTGCACGTGGCCCTGGCTCAAGAGAGGATGCAGGAATGCACGGAAGCAAACCCCCCCCCCCCCGCTGTATGAGCTGGCAACATAATAAATTCAACGTTTTCTGAGGTCAGCTCCCACCCCAATCTGCCTGTTGAACAGAACATCCTCAAATGTCTAAACTTTTATACATAATTATGGATGAGGATTTCATAAATCTCATGTAGGTTGACTGTTGTTCATTCAAAATCTTCCAGGATTTCACCATATTCTCTCACAGTCTCCTTAATCTCTCAGAATCTAAAAGAATTGGGACATGATTTGATACTTATTGTAGATTTTTATTTCACATCTCTTGGCTTGAATTGCCGCATGTTTTTAGACTTGGAGATCCTTGCTGCGGTTCATCTCTTAACATTGGAGCTGTTCAATTGGACCCTAAAGATCGAAGAGCTAGAAGCAGAACTTAGTAAGTTAATGAAGTCCACGATCCTGAAGCCTAAGACTGTAGAATAAGCAATCTAAAATTCAAGAGAGAAAATTATCCAGGGGTATAAAGGGATATTGAGCCCTGCCAATGCAGACAGTCCTTATCCATAGAGAAGGTCCAGTCCCATAGTGTAGCAACAAAACAAAAAAGGTGTGCCACCCCAGCAAACAAGCTGACCCTTATCTATGGGACAGGTAGCACCATAGTCAGTATATGCCAAGATAGCTGGCCCTTATATACAGGAAAGGCAGTGGTCAACATCTATTTGGAAAGCAAGCGTGGAAAATACGGGAGAAGGGGAAAAAAATAGCACACATATCAGAAAGAGAAAGAGAACAAGGAGGGACAGGGAAAGTGATAAACCGATATAATGGGCGGCACAAAAGATCGGCATTTCTACTACAAAGCTAATGCAAGTGAGAAACGGAAATAATGAAGAACTCTTAGGCACTACCACTATGCCAGGTGCCACTGCTATAAAGAGACGCAAATACAAATTCACTTAGAATCATAACCATCATCCTGGGAAACTTTTGTCCACAATAGACAAATCTATATTTCGCACAATCACACAAAACACAGAGCAGGGACCATTATTTGCAACACAATCTGGATGATCAGGACCACAGTAAACGCAATGAAAGCAACAGCATTCATTCCAACAGGGGCAGCCACAAAACTGACACATCATTACTCACCAAAAGAAATCTGCACAACCTAAATGGAGTTGTTAGTGGCGAGGGGGAGGCCACTTGAACACCAGGGTATGACACTCAATCAAGGCACTACCTTGGAACACTTACAAGGGGCTGATCAGTCCCCGGGAATGTCAGCTCCCTTTCAGGTCCTGGTCATGGTAGTTTCCACTGCCACTAGACTTGCCCGACCATTTTGCCTAAGGGCACGACAATCTTTCCACAGAAACCTTGCTATCTCCCAAGCACATCTTCCCGTGCAGCCAAAACTGGAGATGACACAAAAAAGAGGGTCCCAAGAAAGGGGTACCTCCTTACCTCTGGTCCAAAGTGGAGTGTGACTGGGTACTTGGAGAGGGAGCACAAGCTGATTGCCTATGGTCCAAACCTGGAGCTCAGATGCTCCTGTGGAACACAAGGCCTCTTTCAGCTTCGTCCCTTCCCGGCCAACGCACAAAAACTGTCAGGGGAAAAAAACTTGTTAAAGAGAAACAAGAGACAACACACAACAAAATTCTCACTTTAGGATCCAGAGGTTTATTTAAATTTAACACACAAATTCCATACTTACATTTCAACAACTTATTGCGATAAGGACCAAATGGACAGCAGTCATTAAGTGCGATGGTTAGGCCAGGTGGCAACACCCAGATCTTTGAGGCAGGCTTTATACCTTAGTGGTGTGCCCACCCCTTGACACTCTGGTGCCACCCAATAGCCATCCATCCCACTTCTCTTTTCTGGTTAGACTCATCATCATGTGATTTTCTGTAATGTTTCTTTGCCACTTCCCTTTTCGCGGAACCCTCCTTTGGGTCACGAGATGAGCAGCAAATAAATTTAATAAATAAAAAAAATACAGAGAACTGTTTTAAAATACTTTTCTGAAATTTTAGGAAGAACACTGTACTTCAACCTAAGTATACAATCAACTTTGAACCGTGAATTCATTTTAAAGATTAGAGTATGCTTGTAAAATTTTCGCACTAAATAATGTAATATTTTTGTTTTCTCTATGGATTCAAAGAAATTCTTACTAAAATGCTTCCAGAGTGGCAATCTTTTGAAAGAAATCTCTATTACTTTTCCTCTGTAAAAAAATCTTGGTCGGATGCTCGTAAAGACTGTCAACAACGGCATGCTGCAGATTTGGTTACTTGTAGATTTGGTGAAGAACAAGTGAGTACAATCATATATGTCACCATTTTTCTAAAATAGGTATTTCATGAAAAAGCCTCAATTTTTTTTCGAAACTGAAAATCAGTTGCTGGTGGCTGAAAATGGGTGCAGCCGGGAAGCTGCCTGGATCCCCAAGACAACAGAAGGAGAGCAAGTGAGAGTAAGAGACGCAGAAGGGAGGAACGGATGCTGAAGGTTTTCTGTGTTGGCCGATGGAGTGATAAGGGCAAGAGAGAGCATGGGCGGGGGGGGGGGGGGCATCCTTGATCAGGCCTGGTTAGGACCCAAGAGGGAAGAATGCAGGGAATTTGCTGGGAAGCTGAAAGGGGCTTAGAGGGAATTTTCTTTTGGAAGGATAGATGAGAAGAGCCCGCCCCTGCCTCCTGGGGTGCACAGGAAAAGGGGAGCTGCGCTGCATATTGTGAAAATATAGGGTGGGGGGAAAGGAGGGAGGGAGGGGGGAAGGAAGGGGGAAAGGGAGAAAGGGGGAAAGGAAGAGGGAGGGAGGGGAAAGAAAGAGAAATGGATAAAAAGGGAGAGGAAGAAAGGGAGGGAGGGAGGAGAAAGAAAAAGAGAGAAAAGGGAGAGGAAAGAAAGAAGGAAGAAAGGGAGGGAGGGAGGGAAGAAGAAGGAATGATGGCCCAGTACTGGAATGGGACAACTTGCCACAGCTAATTTGCCACATGACAACTCGCCATGGCCAACTTGCCATGGGAAAGGTTGCTGTGGGAAAATTCAACAATTCGACAAATCCTTTAGTTATTTAAAATAATTTTTAAAAATATTAATTGCAGAGAGTTGTCATAGATCCCGTTTACCATTGCTTTATACCCATAGATGTTCCTCCCTTAAACCTTAATTTCCAATAATGTTTATATCAGTGGTTCTCAACCTTTTAAATGCCGCGACCCCCCAACCGGTCGTAAGTCGAGGACTACTCAACCGGTCATAAGTCGAGGACTACTCAACTGGTGCAGCACCGTTTGCAGAATGGGACTTTTGGCGGGCTCAGCAGGGCAGAGACAGCCTGGACAATTCCTATTGGCTTTTGAAAGCCAATAGAATTAGACTCTATTCAAGAGAGTCTATTCTATTGGCTTTCAAAAGCCAATAGAATAAAAGGGAGTAGCACAGCTAAGGAAAAGGGGAAAAAATGGCGGACTGCGTTGTTTGGCGACCCCCGTGAAATGGTCGTTCGACCCCAAATGGGGTCCCGACCCACAGGTTGAGAACCACTGGTTTATATCATCTCTCTCTGTGTCTCTCTCCTTCCTCTCCCCCATTTCCTTCCCTGTCTATCTCCCTCCCTCCCTTCCTCTCTCATCTATCTATCTATCTATCTATCTATCTATCTATCTATCTAATCTACTTTTCCTTTGTGAAGATTTTTATAGATGAAGTGGCAAATAGAAATAAGCGTAGCTATTGGATTGGACTACAGAAGAACACGAGTGGTCCTAGAGGGCTGGTGTGGGTAGATGGACACGATGCAGACAATCAGTAAGTTTTCAAACAGATTCCAAGTATGTGACAAGTTGTGCATAAGGACTTCATGCCTACCACCCTCTCCCCAAGACCTGGCTCAGGCCTGGCAGACCGCTTGTTGAATTTACATATTATGATAAGTGAGTGGTAGAGTGGAGCTCAGATGGAGGGACACCCTAAACCAAGCAACAGGAATTTATACACCAGTAGAGCTCCTAAACACAATTTTCAGTGCCTTTGGCAAGGGCAAAGTGCAGTCTCAAGTGATCAATCACAGATGGTCACACAAAGGCAGGAAGTCTGACAAACCACATCAATCAACAGCAGCAGGGCCATTTCAGATCTTCTTGGTTGTTTTCTTGCAGATGTTTCTTGTTACCCAAACGAGATAACATCTACAGTGCTGGCACTAGCCCTGATGATGTTAGCTAGTTGGGCAATGAAACATCTGCAAGAAAACCAGCAAGATCAGAGAGCACCAAGGACCCCTCATTTCAACCCTGAGCTACAAAGATTCTCCTTCATTAGGACTTCTTCTGCCGCAGATGTGTCAAGATGAAATATAACCCCTAATCTCCCCTCACCCTTGACCATTAGAAGTCCCCGTGGACCTCATGCTGAGCTTCCAACATCCACTCTCTCCCCCCATGCCAATGCCCTGCTGTAAATTTGCCAGTAACAGGTTTTGTATTTCGTATCGACAGCATATCCTAATCTAAAAATAACCCATTGTGATTGTGATTTGGTGGCAGGACAAAGATCTAGATCCAGACTAAATCTAGATGTAGACCTAGATCTCTACATTTATATCTCTAGATCTACATATCTAGATCAGGGATGTCAAATTCAATTTCATTGAGGACTGCATCAGCATTGTGGTTGCCCTCAGGGGGCCGGGTAGGTGTGGCCAGGTGGGTGCTGCCTACTGGGTGGGCGTGGATGGAGTGGGTGTGGCCTACTGGATGGGCATGGCCAGCTCTACATCATTCGCTTCAAGGGTGCCTGTGGGGGCCTGGGCAGGAATGGGACAGATCTGAGGGTCTCTGGCAGAAGGGGGTGGGATCAGGGCAAGTGCCAAGGCATGGTCCACTGGAGGAGCCTCATTGTTCCTCTCAGGCCATGCGGGGGGCGGCGGTTGGATGGTGGTGCGGGCTGCCGGGAGCCCTGGACAGCAGAGGTCAAATGCCCAGCCTGGCCCTCAAGCACTCGCGGCCCCAAGCCCAGCTCCACTTCCCCAAGAGGGCGCACAGCTGCACTTACCTCCTCCTCAAGGCTGCTGCTGCTGTGCTTGCTCTCCTTAGCCAGGTTGCTCATGATGGGTACAAGGGCAGAGTCAGAGGGAGGTTCATTCCCTCTCCATAGGAGGAGACCCGGCTTTGTATCCAAAGCTTCCTTAGCAATAGGATGGGAGACCCCCCAGGATAGGCCAGGAGGAGGGGGATGGTGAAAGGGCAGCAGGGCAGGACTAAGGCAGGACTTCCCTCAGACCCTCCCTCACATGCCCTCACCTACTTCACATATATGGCTTGGTGGGCTCTGGGGGAGGGGATGCCACGAGCAGTGTGAGAGTCAACATTACCTGTGCAAGGCTGCCCAGCCCCCAGCCTGCCCGGTTTCGGCAGGCAGCGGGACGCTCTCCTCACAGCACCGAGAGGTTGAGCCGGGCGGTGTGAAGCTCGCCAGCTTTGCACCTTGCTGCCTGCTGAAACTGGGCAGGCTGGGGGCGAGGCAGCATTGCACTTCTCATCAGATTCGCGCCACCCGGCTCAGTTCTTGGCACTGTGAGGAAAGCACCCCGCTGCCTGCTGAAACTGGACAGGCTGGGATCTCGGCAGCCTCACATTTCTTTTTGGGATTTGCGCTGCCCAGCTCAGCCTCTCGGCGCTGTGAAGAGAGCGCCCCGCTGCCTGCCGAAACCCCTCCCCCAGAGCCCATCAAGCCGGATATGTGAAGTAGGCAAGGGCCATTTGCTGGCCACTTCCAGGCGATGGTGCATTTCTTCATTCCTCACAAAGGGGGACACCTCCCCAGCATGCACCCGGGGGGTGGGGCCCATACGGCAGGGGCTGGTTTTTCACTGTTTCCAGGCCGCATCCAGCCTCCGGGCCTTGTGTTTGACATGTCTGATGTAGGTAGAGACTGATGAGTATTGTTTTTTTTTTTCAGCTTCTGGGCTCCAAGGCAACCCAGTGGTGGATATAAAGAAACCTGCATTCACGTCGCATCTCACTGCTCAGTTAAGCACTGTTGGCATGATGCTCCTTGTAGTCACGCAACATACTTTAGTTGTAAGATGAAGCCGAAAAAGGTGTGGTTCTACTAGCTAATTCAAGACGGTGAAATCTGATCTCCAAATCCAGTAGCATTGGCGCTAATAAATGCATGGCTGGAACCAAATTTTGCCAACTTCCTTTTCTCTGCCGGCTTCCTACTCGTCCTTATCCTCTCGACAAAACTTATCTTACACTGTCTGAAAAAGTTTATTGAGATGTGGTAAGTGGAGGTTTGCTGAATTAGTGGTCCAGAATGAAAACCCAGAGCAGATAATCAAGGCTCATTGCAGCTTTTATTATTCAGGGTTCACTGGAAAGACTCCCTCTGTAGCATATAGAAGCCTTAACCCTGTAAGCAACTACAGGTTGTGCATCAGTCACACCCATTCCTGGACCAACAAGCCCTGCTCACAGTCACCCACAGCACAGACACCCTCCGTCCTGACTACTACAAGGCCCTCTACATGGGGCTGCCCTTAAAAGGCATCCAGAAGCTGCTGTTGGTCCAAAATACGCTGGCCCACGTGGTTTTTAGCAAGTCTAGATTTGCACGTGTGTCACTCCTCTTGCAGGGACTGTACTGGTTTCTGATTTGCTTCTGGGTCCAATTCAGGATGCTGGTTGTTGTCTTTAAAACCCTGCATGGCCTGGGACCAGATTATTTGAAGGATTGTCTATTCCCAGTTACGTCCACCCGACCCACCAAAGCAGGGAGGCAGAGAATGTTATGGGTCCTCTCTGCTAAGGAGGTCCATCTGGTGGGACTAAAAAGAAGGGCCTTCTCTGTGGTGGCTCCTCCCTCTGTGTCTTAATCATTATCCTGGAAAAAGAGCCGTGTCAGTAGGTTGCCATAGAAACTTTTTTACCAGGCTAATTCTGAGCTAGACACGTCAAGGCCACCCTTTCTCTATGTGCCTACTTGACTCAGACACATTCTTTCTGTCTTTCTACTCTGCTGACACACTCCTATTCATCAAAGAATTGTTGTTCCTCACAACAGAATGGGCCAGCACAGTGGTGGCGAACCTATGGCACGTGTGCCAGAGGTGGCACTCTGAGCCCTCTCTGTGGGCACGTGCACCATCGCCCCAGCCCCACCTCCCCCTATGGCCCCCTCCTCCTCGCCAGCAGCCCCCCCCCAGAGAAAAGTTGCCCCTGAGCACAGTCCTCACGGAGAAGCACAGCCAAGGGCATGGCAGCCAAACAACAGGGACAAGACTCTGCCCTCGCGCCCTGTCACACACAGATGATGCTGCGGGGCACGGGCGGAGGGCATGGCCACCATGACGCTGCTGGGCTGCCTGGGTGATCTGTGGTGGGCAGATGTAAAGGCAGGATGTAAGACAGACATGTAGGTAAAATTTAGCTGGGTCTTCAGAATGGGAAAAGGAAGAACACAAGCTGTAAAAACAACTGGAAGAGGAAATGGCTAGCCAGGGAAAATAAACTGAATGGGATAACAGAAAAATAAAACTGAACTGAAAACAGGAAAAATCTATTGTTATAAGATTCCAGGGCTTCCGGTGGGAGGCGACGGCGATGGCGGCTAGCTTTTAGCCGTCCAGCTGGGGAAGTGTCAGAGCCGCGGAGCGCAGCGCGCATCAGCTGGCCCGCGGCTCGGAAATCCCTTCCCGGGCAAAGGGAAGGGATAGAGAACGCAAGAGTAGAGGTAGAACCCCTGAACCCCCTCTGGATTTATTTCTAGAGGGGGTGAAAGGAGTGTTCCCTCGGAGCTCTTGCTGATCTCCGCCTCCCAGCTGTTTTTGCTTCTTAGGAAGCAAAAGAAACCGCCGCTTCTATCTCCGTGTTTACAGCATTTTGGTGAGTAATTTTTAAACGGACGGAGCAGTTTAAGGATTTTTTGTTATATTTTAGGTGTTTATTTTTTTATCTTTTGATTTTTACTATTTTTCCTCCTTTTCTTTGTTATACTAGTGAAAGGATTTAAGATGGCGTTTTGAAAGTGTCGGAGTTTTTTTTTTTTCTCTTTTTCTTTTGTTTTACTTTCCCTTTTTAAGGACTGTTTTTTGCTTTTGCTTTTGCTTCTGGCTTAGAATTTTTTCTTTTGAACTGTTTGTTCTTTTACCACTTATTCTTTGGATTTACTCTGGACTTTAATGATTATAGTTTATCTCTTTTTAAAAAAACTCTTTTTTTCTTTTTTTTTCTCCTCCTCCCTTTTTGGCTGGAGGGGAAAGGGAAGTGACAATTGTGCTTTTTAAAATGGCTTCAAAGAGGCAGCAACCTTCCTCAATACCCAAGGTTATTTCTTCTCCTATAACTTCCACTGCACAGCCACAACAATCTAAACATGCACCACCGGCTCAGCCACCACCCTCCCCTCCTCTACCTGGACTTTCAGCACAAGAGGTTAGAGGCATAATGGGAGAGATTGTAGTTCAAATGAGAGAGGAGATGACTCAATTTGTTTCACAGATTAAATCAGAAATCAAATCTGATCTCAAAGAAGAGATAACGGGGATAAAGTCCAAATTGCAAGAAAATAATAATGAATTACGACAAGATATACTGGCAGCTGTCTCAGGTTTGGCTACTGTGGTGGTTAAGCTCGATGCAAGGCTGGAGGAAGTGGAAGACAAAGTTGACTCTTTGGATGACAAAATTCAAGACGTGGAAAGGAAGGTGGACTCCTCACAAGAAGATATTTTGATGTTTCAATACAGACAGATGGAGTATGCCCTGAGGATTAGAGGCCTAAAGGAAGATATGAATCAAGATTTGATGGAGGTGGTTCTTAATGATTTGGCGCTGGCTTTGGATATGGATAAAGGAGAATTACAGAGAGAAGTGGAAAAAATTTATAGACTCAACTCCTGGATTGCTAAGCAGAAGAATTTGCCCAGAGATGTGGTGATTTACTTTACAAAGAAGTCCCTGCGGAATGAGATTATACAAGCTTTTTACAACAAAAGATTTCAGATTGCCGCCCAAGATGTCATCATTCTAAAGGAAATCCCATCCAAAATTTTAAGAAGTAGGAAAGACTTTGCTTTTTTAACCAATGAGCTTAAAGCTAGATCGATGCCGTTCAGATGGGAAATTCCGATGGGTATCGTTTTGAGCCATGCTGGGACACGTTATAGATTGAATACAGTTGACAAAGCTAGAGATTTTTATACTTCGGTCCTGAGTGCAGGCTCAACTTCATCTGGTCGGAAATCTTTGAGTGGTAAGGAAGCTGAGCAGCAATCTGAGGCACTAGATTTGGTTTCCGCAGGGATGATTGAAGTGGCAAAGCAACGCCAAACAGAGGCTAAAGAGCAGAGGATGACTCGTGCAGCCTATAAGCGTAAAGAGAAGGAGCAACGTAAAAAAGAGCTTAAAGAGAATTCTCCTGGAAGTGCATCACCGCCGGTGGGAGGAGCAAGACCCAAGAGTTATGCAACACATGCAGCTCTGTCAGAGTTTGATGGTGTCTTCTCCAGGCTGCGTGCCAAGGGAGATGGCAAAGTTTTTGACCTGGAATGTTAATGGGTTGAATTCTCCTCAGAAACGGAAAAAAATCTTTTACTATTTGAAGCAACATACCAATGATGTTATTTGTTTACAGGAAACTCATATTTTACTTAAAGATCAGAAATATTTAGTTAATGCTCGTTTGGGATCTCATTTTATATCTCCTGCACCTGGGAAGAAAGGGGGAGTTGTTATATATGTTAAACAAAACCTGCCAGCTTGTCTGGTAGAATCAGATCCCCAGGGGAGATATGTGATGATTGAACTTGGTATTTATGGTAAGAAAGTACTTATAGTTGGACTTTATGCTCCAAATCAACAACAGGAACAATTTTATAAACAGTTACACCAAAAAATAACTTTGCTTGATTATAGATCAGTGGTATTAATGGGTGATTGGAATGGTGTCTTAGATACACAAAGGGATAAGAAAGGTTCCTCTCCTTTTCTTAAACAAGCAAGGCTACCTAAAGCCTTTTTTGATATGAAAGAAGACTGGGAATTAAGGGACTATTGGCGGGAACGTAATCAAGAGGAGAGAGACTTTACTTTTTTTTCTGACAGACACCAATCTTTTTCAAGAATTGACTTTTTCTTAATTACCACGGATTTGTATAATAAAGTAAAGAATGTAAAGATCTTTCCTAGATTACTGACGGATCATAGTCCAGTTTGGATGGAGCTGATTCAAGAGAAAGAGGAAAGAAGATCCTGGAGAGTTAATGAAAATTTGTTTAGACAAGAGAAGAATGTTCAAAAACTAAAGGAGTGTTTAAAGGACTATTTTGCTTTGAATATGTACAAGGGGACTTCAATGTCAATGGTATGGGATGCAGGTAAAGCATTTATGCGCGGTGTTTTGATAAAAATGAATAATTTTTATAAGCGAAATCAGATTCAGAAACGTAGAGAACTTGAAGATGAAATTAAACTAAAAGAAAGGGCTTTGATTCTAAATCCTTCTGATGAAAGTACTAAAGAATCTGTAAAGTTATTAAGGTCACAATTTAATATGTTGATAGCAGATCAAGCTGCAACCAACTTATTATTTATGAAACAAAACACTTTTTGTAATGCTAATAAGCCGGGGAGATGGTTGGCTTATCAATTAAGAAAGAAACAGAGACAGAGAATAATAGAGAAAATAAATTATAAGGGTAAACTAGTTTCTCAGAAGGAATTAATTAAAAAATCTTTTTTGGATTATTATCAAAACCTATATAAATCTACTAATGTACAATTGTTAGATATAAATAAATATTTAGCTGAGGCAAGTTTTCCTAAACTGACTGAGGATCAGAAATATGAAATTAATGGTTTAATTACCAAGGAGGAAATTGCCTCAGCAATTCAACAATTGAAATTAGGGAAAGCACCGGGTACGGATGGGTTAACAGCTGTTTACTATAAAGCCTTAATGGAGGAGATGATCCAACCATTAAATGATCTTTTTAACGGTATTTTACAGGGTTTAGAGATTCCTCCTTCATGGCGTAGTGCTTTTATATCATTGATTCCGAAGGAGGACCAAGATCTTACTTTACCAAAAAATTATAGGCCTATATCTCTTTTAAACGTGGATTATAAGATATTTGTAAAAATTTTGGTAAATAGGCTCATGAGGGTGGTGCATCATCTTGTGCATAAAGATCAATCAGGGTTTATAACAGGAAGGTATATGAAAAACAATGTCAGACAAATTATTAACTTACTAGAATATTTAGACAAGAACAACCAAGTCTCTGCAGGGCTCATATTTTTAGATGCTGAAAAAGCATTTGATCAATTGAATTGGCATTTTATGTTAAGAGTAATGGAAGAAATGAATTTTGGTGAAAAGATAATACAAGCTCTTACGGTAATATATCAAAAACAAACGGCACAACTTATTGTTAATGGAGGTTTGTCGGAGGTTTTTACAATAGAGAAAGGTACTAGACAGGGGTGTCCTTTATCGCCATTGTTGTTTGTTTTAACATTAGAAATATTATTGATCAAAATTCGAGAGTCCCAGGAAATTAGAGGAATATATGTTAATAAAAAAGAATATAAGTTGAGAGCTTTTGCGGATGACTTGGTTGTTACTTTGTCGCAACCTGACTATTCTGTAGTAAACTTATTACAGTTGATTCACCATTATGGTTTGGTCTCGGGTTTTAAGATTAATGTAAATAAGACTAAAATTTTACCTAAAAATATGTCGAGTCAGGAGAAGCAGATTTTGGTTAACTTGACGGGCTTTGAGATTGTTAATAAGGTAAAATATTTGGGGGTGATGCTGTCTGTTTCTAATGCAAAATTATTTAAAAATAATTATGAAAGGTTGTGGGTCAGGGTACAGAAGGACTTGAAGAACTGGGAAAAGCTGCAATTATCCCTTATGGGAAGAATTGCAGTGATAAAAATGAATATTCTACCTAAGTTTCTTTTTTTGTTTCAAATGTTACCAATTTTGAAAAATGAGATTAATTTAAATGAATGGCAGAAGGGTCTCAATAAATTTATTTGGGCAGGGAAAAAACCAAGGGTTAAGTTCAAAATTATGCAAGATTTTCGTGAGAGGGGTGGACTCAAGGTACCAAATTTGAAATTATATTATGATGCGGTGGCTTTAACATTAATTAGTGATTGGGTAAATTTGACAAACTCTGAGATACTTTATTTAGAGGGATGGGATTTACTTTATGGGTGGCATGCCTATTTAATATTTAATAAAAAAATAGATTGGGCTTTTAAATCTCATATTTTAAGAATTTCTTTATTTAGGATTTGGAGAAAATATTATAAAAGTGATTTTAAAGTACCATTATGGGCTATACCTTGGCATGCGATAGAAGGAATAAAAAGAGGGGTTAAAATGGATATGGTGTCTTATAGACAGTTACTTAAATGGGATGGACAAAACTGGCAATTAAAATCACGGGAAGAATTAGCACAAGAAAATTTTATTTATTCTTGGTTCCAATATAGGCAATTACTAGATAGATGGAAGATGGATTGTAAGGTGGGTTTTCTTAGAGAAGATGAAAATCTTATTAAGCAACTGAAGGATCAAAGACAAACCCACATTAAGAGAATTTATGGGGTTTTAGTTGAATTGGACTCAGAAACGGAACTAATTAAAGATTGTATGATTAGATGGGCGCAGAACTTTGGTGAGCCAGTCTTATTGGACACCTGGGAAACTATTTGGGTGAGAAATGTCAAATTTACTCAAGCACAAAATTTAAGGGAGAATTTTTATAAAATGTTTTATAGATGGCACCTTGATCCACAAAAAATGTCTTATATGTACCCTGACGTACAACCCAAATGCTGGAGATGTGGTTATAAGGAGGCTTCTTATTATCATATTTGGTGGTCATGCAGAGAGATAAAAGCATTTTGGATCAAAATATGGTGGAATATCCAGAGAATTTTTAGAAGGAGGGTAAAATTCACTCCGCAATTATTTTTGTTAGGTATTGTTACAGATTGTGATACAAAGGAGGTTGTATTGATGTTAAATTTGATTACAGCCGCGAGGCTGTTAGTTGGACAATATTGGAAGAAGGAATCTTTGCCTACATTGCAGGAATGGTTTTTTAAAGTAGCTTATTTGGCGGAAATGGCAAAGATTTCGGCTTTCTTAAAGCAACAAACGCAAGAGAAGTTTTTTGCTATTTGGGATAAATGGATAAAATTTATACAATTTAGATTGGGTATACAAAAATATCATATAGCTTTTTCATAAGTTTTATTTTCATATATATTATAGATATCTTTTTTATATATATAAATATAAAGTTTTTATTTTAATTTTTATCTTTATTTTTTAAGCCTATATTCTGCTCTGGGAAGCTCAGGGGGGGGAAGGGAGGGTTTTTGGGGGGGGTGTGGGATGGGGGTTTTTTTTTTATATATGTATTGTTTAATTTTTCTTTTTTGTATATGTTGTTTTTTGTTTTGTATTGTTTTTGTTTTTTTTGTAAAATTTATAAAACTTTTAATAAAAAAAAAAAAAAAGATTCCATAAAAACAGACAACTGAGCATGTAGAATTAGCTGGTGGTGATTATTTGACACACCTTGCATAAGGTATCTCCTAATTTTAATGTACATGTGATGTAAGATTTAGTATGTAGCAGGAAATATGTAGGAGGTGGTCAGGAGGAGGGTAACCTCACAGTACCTCAGCCAATGGGGAAGGAGAAGAGATATGGCAGCCAAGACAGGGTAGTAAACAGAAGGGAATATTTTGGGTTGGAACTTTGGAGAGAACCAAGCTTTGATACCTTCTCTCCCTGCTTATTGCAATAAATGAAACAAATGGCCTTCACTGTGGCCTGGCTGGTTATTGGTCAGGCGAGCTTGCCTCTGGTCACGAAGGAAAGTAGCCAGCAGCACATAACAGATAAAATCATGCATGGACAAAACCGAACAGTGAAAACACCATCAATAACTGGGCCAACCCTGTGGTACAATAGACTACTGGAAATATTAAGTGGACACAAGCTGAACTGGACAATTTGAACCCCCAAATAAGAAAACTGACAACTATTCACTGGGCATGGCAGAAGACACGATGAAAACTCTTCGATTTCATAGCATATGGACAGACTTCACCATAGTTTCAGCTGAGAAATGGTGACCATCCTAGGTCAAGTCAAGTCCCAAATCAGTGGGGAACTTCTAGAAGCCTGGCACTCTGACAAATTGGCCACCAACAGACACACAGACAATAACGTCAACTTGTGCAAAAGAGACAATCAGCAAGCCAAAAAGGGAACGGAAAGACCAAAACACTTCCTCATCAGCAATCAGCATCCAGGTGAGCATAGATTAACTCCAAATTTAACATTATCAGACCAACCATCAAGAAGTAAACAATACCCCAATCAATACAATGGATCCTTGCTGGCTTACCTCATCCCATTTTGCGCATCACAGACAGGATGTGCAGGAGGCAGAGAGATTTCCATGCGGCCGAGAGGGACATTCTTCCTGGGAAAGGTGCAGCAAATGCCACAGATGTGCAGCTGCATTCTGAACGGGGCAAGGAGGCGGTGGAAGGAATATTTTGCACGATGGAGGAGGAGGAGGAGGAGGAGGAGGAGGAGGAGGAGGAGGAGGAGGAGGAGGAGGAGGAGGAGGAGGAAGCTCTTTCCTTTCTCTTGATAACCTCAGTGGCTGCAGAATATTTGGGGAGCCCATTCCCTGAGCATCTTCACAGCTGGGGGCACCCATTGGTCTTGCAACCCAGAGAGGCTTCTTCTGCCTCCGTGCCTAGTGTCCTTTCAAAGTTACAATGGCACTGAAAAAAGTGACCATTTATGACCATTTTTGAAACTTTCGGCCGTTGCATCATCCCATGATCACATGACCAAAATTCAGGCACTTGGCAACTGACTCATATTTATGATGGTTGCAGTGTCTCAAGGTATGTGATCACTTTTTGTGATAAGCAAAATCAATGGGGAAGTCAGATTCATTTAACAACCGTGTTACTAATTTAACAACTATTTACTTAACCACTGTGGCAAGAAAGGTGGATGTAGACCTACAGGCCAAGAGAACGATGAGAAAAAGAACACGGGAGATGCCAAAGAAAGATTGCCCTTGGTTTCCAGCCTGTAAAATGCTTGGTTGGTCCACTGGTGTTTGTAGCGGGTGGACTCAACAGAGAAAATGAATGCACTGGGGGCAGCTGAGAAATAGTCTGGTACCTCCAGAAGTTGGCCAGCCACCCCTACAAAGCCTCTTTTGAACACAGAATCCTAATTCATTCCCTTGGTACCCATAAAGAATAAAGGTGGCTCAGGTGGAATTATGGAAAGAACAGTTGGAGGACTTGGGTATGACTAGTCTAAAGAAAAGAAGAAATAGGGGAGACATGATAGCTGTTAAGTCCTCGATGCGATGGCGAAGAAGGACGACACATTTCTACAGAACAATTCTTTATTATGCTTCCAGTAAAAACTCCAACAACGAGCAAAGGCACGCAGGCCTCCTTTTTTTACCCCCAGATCCCCGGACACAATGGCAACAGAACACAGGCACTTTTCCCGCCTTGCACATGCGCGCAAGCCGGCGCCAGTCAGTCTGGTCCCAGGCAGCTTCTGCAAAGCCCGGACCCTTGCAATGTCCCGAGCCTGCATTTGCATTCTCAGGACACAACACCCCTCCCCCCTAGCTTGGAACAATCCTGACACCTCCAGTCTTCTTCTTTTTTGGGAAGAGTGTCAACTTCCTTACAGTCAAGCATGGAATGGGAGTGCCTGAGGTTGCCTCCACCCATAAGTTCCTCTCCTTGTGTTGACAACTAAGACATCCAAAATCATAAATAAAACAAAATACATTAGTAACTAATAACCTTAAGGGTGGCCTCCCCCTTAACACACACCTTAGAATTCTGAAAGTCTGTGATGGCCTGAGTTTAACTCGAAGGCCACTGCTGCTACAAATCTTCCTGAATGTGTTGAGGGAAATTATGGAGAGAGCGGACCCAGTGTCCAATTCCATGGATAAAGGAACCCCATGCAACCTTACTTTAAGTGACAGCTTCTTCTTTAGGGGTTTATGTGTGCCTGTCCTTAGAACACTTCTGCGTGTTGCACAGAAACCCACCCTATTTTGTCTGGGGACCCTGGTACCTTTCAGATGCAATTCTTCTCTAGGTTGTACCTTCTGACAACCCAAACAGACGGATGCGATGTGGCCTTGCCTGCCGCATGCCCTGCAAATGGCGGAATGGAACCGGCAGTCTGCTCATTTGTCACGTCCTCTGCACCCAAAGCATTGAAGGGCTGTTGAAGCCTTTTCTGTACGTTCCTTCTGTCTCCTTCCAGCTGCCTGGTAAAGCTTGTCCACCTCATCTTCAGGAACTTCTTCCAACTCTTCTCGCACGTTCTCCTGGTGGATTGCAACAGTCTCTGGAGAGCTTCTGGTGGGCCACATATTCTTAACTGCCCCACCTACTGCTTCCTCTGCTGTAACCTCTCGCAGAGCATCTTGGAAAGAGACATCTTCCTTAGTGAAGATCTTTTGCTGTAAGTCTCTGTTCCTTAACCCACATACAAAACGATCACGCAGCCTTTCTTCCAAATCTTTAAACTCACACATTCTGGCTGCTCGTCTCAAGGCCGCAATAAAGTCCTTAGCGGATTCCCCTGCCTTCTTATCCCTTTGTTCAAACGTGTGCCTCCAGGCAATGACGGACAGCTTGGGCTGGAAATGCTCCTTCAGAAGCTTCTTTAAATCGGTGTATGTTACAGCTTCCAGAGAGGCAGGGGCCACTAAATTTTCTGCAATCTCAAAAGCTTCCTGTCCACAGGCACACAACAAGGTAGCAGCCTTCAAACTATCTTCTTGAATTTGGTTGACTCTGAAATAGGTCTCCATCCTCGCAACGTATGATTCCCATCTTTCCGTGTGTGAGATGTCGAACTCTGATAAACGGCCGATCTTCGCCATTGTAGCTTGCACTTCACTACTCGCTTCTTCCAGGGAAAGGGTCTTTCAGCCAAACTCACCCTCCAGCGATGCTGTACTGGCAGGATGGATGCTGACTTTAATGCCATTTTCCCTCTTCAGGACTTCTTTGGGTGAGTCTTTACAGTGTCTTTCTGATTATCTTGTGAAGGATCCCACCTTCGTCGCCAGTGTTAAGTCCTCGAAGTGATGGCAAACAACTCTTTATTGTGCTTCCAGTAAAAACTCCAACAACGAGCAAAGGCACACAGGCCTCCTTTTTTTAAGCCCAGATCCCCGGACACAGTGGCAACAGAACACAGGCACTTTTCCCGCCTTGCACATGCACGCAAGCCGGCGCCATTCAGTCTGGTCCCGGGCAGCTTCTGCAAAGCCCGGACCCTTGCAATGTCCCGAGCCTGCATTTGCAGGCTCAGGACACAACAATAGCACTATTCCAGTATTTGAGGGGCTGCCACAAAGAAGAGGGGGTCACGTTATTCTCCAAAGCACCAGAGGGAAGGACAAGAAACAACAGATGGAAACTGATCAAAGAGAGAAACAACCTGGAATTAAGGAGAAACTTCCTAACAGTGAAGACAATTAACCAGTGGAATAGCTTGCCCCCAGACGTTGTGGGGGCTTCAACACTGGAGATTTTTTAAAAAGAGGCTTGACAGTCACCTCTCTGAGATGGTACAGGTTCTCCTGCTTGAGTAGGGGGCTGGACTAGAAGACCTCCAAGGTCCCTTCCAGCTTCTATTCTATTCTATTCTATTCTATTCTATTCTATTCTATTCTATTCTATTCTATTCTATTCTATTCTATTCTATTCTATTCTATTCAAGAGCTTTTGACAGGCAGCCAGTCCACTGCCTGTTGCATCCTACACCTGGGCAATTGCAAACAGACCACATTCTCCAGCATAAGCACCAGTTTTTCCTGAGATAGTGCTTTTCTGGAAGACAGAAAGTAAAGAAAGAATAAGAATACAATAAAACAAACCAAATTCAAAACTTGCAGGAGCCTAAACACCAAAATTAAACTGCTATGTGGCCCACTGCCTCACAGTCTATTAAAGTTGCTCTTTGGAGTTCTTCCTAGATTCACATTTCTTTTCTCTTCTGCTCTCTTCCTGGAGTCTGGAACAATATCCTTGCTGGTATTTGCTTCTGGGGTTCCGGAGCTGCAGCATAATTTAGGTGAGTTAAGTGAACCCCCTTGAAATTCGGAGCAGCTATGAGCAACTAAGAAGACAAAACATGGGTCTTTTTTTCTGATGCACTTTGCAATACACCCAACCTCTTGCTTGCAGCTGGGCATATGCTGTAGTGTCAGGTAGCCCAAAAGTCACAAAACGGCATCTCACTTACTCTGGCTGTGCCATGAATGGGAATTCACTGGAGAAAGCAATTATCTTTGGGAGAGTTACCAGTAAAAGGAAACCAGGCTGCCAAAGAACACGGTGGTGGAGGCCCTCAAAGCTGACACCAGCCAGAGCACAGAGCAGTTCAGAGAAGTAGTGCAAGATCAGAAGACGTGGAGAGGCCTGGTCCAGAGAAACGTCAACAGTCGGAAAAGATTGCATGGATAAAATTGTCACCTCATCAGGTAGCCTGTTCTAATCCTGATAACAGTCAGTGGTGTTTGGAGAGGAGCGATCCCACCCCCAGCAACTGCTATGTTGATTCCTATTCAACATCTACATGAGGTTGTTGGTTGAGGTTATCTGTTGTTGTGGTGTGAAGTATGACATCCAATTATACAACTCCGCCCCTGGCAAATTAAGCAATGCTATGAACGTCTTATCTCAGCAGATCAGGCTTCTCTTTCAGGTTCATATATACTGTATATCTTTTTTAAAAAATAACACAGATTTTGATGAAGAATTCCATGATGATCAAAATCATTAACCACTTCAAACAGCAGAATTTGCTTTTGTTAGAGTTCAATTCAGAACTCTTGATAGGAAACTGTCAAGGAGAAAAGCAGAAGTAGATGCATAAAATACTACTGCTGGTATATCCAAGCACCGGTAGATTGGTGTGGTCAAAGCCAACATGTGGGCAACTCTCTCAGAAGCTCATCCTTCAAGGAAAATTCATTCATGGTTCCATAGGGCTGGTTCATAGATTACAGCCATCCCCCATCGCTGTCCTTTATTTATTTATTTATTTATTTATTTATTTATGAGACTTATATACCGCTTTAAGTACAAGCACTCTCTAAGCGGTGTACACCAGCTGTGGCACTTCTAGAGAAATTTGTAGAACCGCTTCTACCTACTGCTGGTGTCAACTCTACAACGAACCTGGCGGCAGCCATCTTGCTCATTCTAGGTTGCCACAAGAATGGAAGGGGGTTCCGAGGATTTTTGCTAGTTTAAACAATTCACTATACCACGGGAGCCAGGTTCATTTCTGTCAATTAGGTGGGGCATATGAGCATTTGGTTAGAAATCCCGCCAAGCTGTTCTACTGGGAAAAGTAGCTGATTGCATAGCCACGGGGTGGGAGGTTTAACTTTGTAGTAGTGTTTCTCTTTGGAAGGGGATTGCAAACTTGGTTTCACTTTTGACTGTGCTGATACTATGTAATCAATAAACAAGTCCTTTGAGGAAATCTCTAGCCTCGGAGTTCTGATTTGTTTGGTCTCGTCTATCAGAACTATGACAACTGGATTCCCCACGTAACAAAGAATCCAAGAGCAATTGCCGTCATTGCAGCTAGACAGCAACATCATCAACTCAAAGAAGGCCAAGGAGGGAACTGGAATAGGGATTTTGGAACGTTTGACATCATCAGAAAAACAGCTGCCAATTTGGCTGAGAGAAATTCTGAGCTCATCCGGGAAGGTACGAATGAGGTGGGGTGAGCAGCATTCCTGGAGCACTCATCTTCACATGTGGCTGCTGGGCTGACATGATTGATTGACTAAGCCATTGTGATGTAATATGATACAATAACTGAGGTCAGAGGTCTTGCTCTGACTCACAAAGCTCCACTTGGTCATTGCACTGGACAAGTGGCAGTCTGATTTCAATCTTTTGCTGGCAACAAGGATGTCCTCGGTGTCATCTCCTTCCTTTATTCTGAACTAGTAAGCACATCTAAAAGTTGCCTTATTGATTGGGCCTCTTGGTGTGTGCAGATGTCATGTAGGAACTCGCAAGATGGGTGGGGATATCGCAGACAAATTGTGGAAAGGCTTCAGATGTAGTTTACTAACCCTCACATCGTTTGAGAATCCTTCCGCTGATTTCTACAAAGGTTTCAGGGCTCAATTTCCCTGTAGTGGTCTAAGGATCCTGCACAAGGAGAAGAAAGATGTCGGTCCTAGCAGTCATTCTCTTTTTCACATCCTAGATAACGGGAGGGAAATTTACGATTTTGTAGGAAAGGCTCTACAGTCAGAAATCAGCCAGAGTGAACTAGCCCAAGAATCACTCCAAGGCCAGTTAAGATACTTTGCAGACTGAGGACCTAGCTGTCAAAGTTTGGATGGTCCATGCAGAGGTCTGGATTCTTCAGAGGTCTGGATTCTGGGTTTTTAATAAAAGATTAACTCCAGAGGAAGAAGTATATTATATTTCTGAACATAGTTTTTTTAAATAAATAAATAAATAACCTGTGTCATATTCTATAAACTCCAATACAGGATGAATGATCATTTGGACTAAGAAGATAAAATGGCACCCAAAGCACCTCCTAAACCTCCACGTATGTTGCTTAAGCTCTTCTTATTTCCCACCTCTTTCTACAAAGCGTTGCAGATGCTGCCTCCTTTTCCATAACATCTCCATCGAAGTTAAGTCTAGAGGATGTGTACTCCCAAACTACTCAATCCCATAAAAAGATTTTTTCAGGGATCTAAGTGCAAGAATTTGGCGGTCCTTTGGATAGTGTCTTCTGGGTGCTGATGATGAAGGTTGTTGGCTTTGTCTGGTGTTGATTAATGGTGATGTTCCATCTGCTACCTTCTGTGCTATCCAGAGCTTCTGAGTCATATTACCGGATATTACCGGATGCTTATTTCTGAAAAGCAACTCTACCTGCATTGCAAGCTGAAGATTCTTTCTTTCTTTCTTTCTTTCTTTCTTTCTTTCTTTCTTTCTTTCTTTCTTTCTTTCTTTCTTTCTTTCTTTCTTTTTCTTCTTCTTCTTCTTCTTCTTCTTCTTCTTCTTCTTCTTCTTCTTCTTCTTCCTCCTCCTCCTCCTCCTCCTCCTCTCCTTCCCACTTTAAAATGTTTTGTACATCACCCTGCATGCATTTTCACTTTTTCCTTGCTATATATTCATTTTCTTGTCCTGGACTGGCAACACAGGCTCCTCCTGGAATTGCATATATTACAGAGATCTGCTACACGCAAATAAGTGGAACAAAAAGAGAAAGGGAAAGATCTAGGAAGGTGGAGGGGGTGTTTACAGATAGAATGGAGGAGCTGCAATGGGTGCTGTTAGAGACAGGTGAAAGGAAAATATAGAGGAGTCTAGTCAAAAGGAGACCTGGGCTGTAGGTTTGATCTCTGACTTGACAATTTGGCTGCAAACGTTTTGTCTCCATTCAGGGGGAGGGGCTCTTCTGCTTTGAATTGTGCTCTGTCGGAGCACTTTCCTTTAAATTAATGTGGGTGTTGTTTGTCCAGATGTTTCTTAGTCATGGTCTGGTTTCAGGCTGTTTGATTGGCTGGTTGTTGTTGCAGGGCCATTGTCCTTGGTGTTTAAGTATCGTTTGTGTGGTACAAATGGTGTTTGTTCATTTCATTGCCTCTGAGTCATGGTCTGCTTTCTGGTTGTTTGTTTGGCTGGCTCTTGTTGTCGGGATGTGGTCTGGATTCTTGTAGGGGATTGTGATTTTTGCTGTGGGGTGATTTTTGCTGTGCCTTTGGGATTGCGGTTGAAGTAGTTCCTTCATTCTCAGCAGTTGGTAAATTGGATTGATGTCAATGTATCTATTGACATTGGTGGAGACCTCTTTCCAGGAGCCCCTTCTTTTGACCTTCTGAAGCCATGTAGAGCAGCTCCTCCCTCCCTTTAATCTGACTTAAGTTAAAAAAAAAATTCCAAATGTGATGTCTTCCCTTCCAAGGCTGCCGATATGAACTGTGGCAAAAGTAGAGTTCTCACCGCACAGGCTTAGAAAGTTGCTCAACATTTCCATCTCTGTTAAAGGATATAAAACCATTCTTGGGCCAATAGGCAAAGGGAGGGGTCCTTTGCCTGGAATGCATGAGAGGACCTTCTAGGAAAGAGCAGGGTTCAGGGAGAAGGAATGGTCAGCCTCACAATTGATTAAGCTACCCATTTGTCTTCTTCTAGCACCAAAGAATGTTTTCGAGCGATTCGGTGACTACCTGGATTCAGATCAAGGCAAACAAAGAACTAAAATACTGGTGGTCCTCTTCTTCCTTCTTGCTGTGCTGATGAGCTATCTGTGTAAGTTGTCTTCTCACAAGAGATCAATAAAGGCTTTATTTGAAGGTCCTCTGGAATTTGTTTCAACAGGAGCACTGATTTCTCTCCCCACATGCAAAAGACTCTGTATTCTAGTGGCTTGAGTATAAATTGAGAGCAGACCCAACTCCTTACTAGCACTGATGAAGTTCCCTAGTTAGGTCATGAAATGTCTCCAAGGAAACAACCCAGAGAGCACCAAGGACCCCTCATTTCAACCCTGAGCTACAAATATTCTCCTTTATTGTTACCACCCACAGATTTCAACAAATTAGGCCAGGGAACAATTCAGTCTCTCTCTTTCACAATCGGGAAACCTTCATTGGCTCTGCTTTGCCAGCTTAGGGAAAATAGCTTTGGTGATATTTTAGTAAATTCTTTTCAACTTCCTTGAAATCAACATCCCAAATCCTCTGATGCTTGTACCAACTAGAATGACACAATTTCTCTTTTGAAAGGCATCCTAACTCAGGTGACTAATAATATCATAAGGGAAACAGTTGGCATAGAACCAATCTTAAACTACATAGAAAACAGCAAATAAAGTGGTTTGCTCACTTGGAGAGGATGTCGTGGGATTGCGTACTGTATGAGACATATACAAAAAGAGGAGAAGATCAAAGAACACAGCGGAAACCCCAAAGAAGATGGAAAGACAACATCAAAGAGACCCGACAACAGCATAAAGAAATGATGGTTGAGGCCACCAGAAGAGCAAGGAGCTTCTTCAGTTCTGAAAAAGAGAACGAGAAGCAAAACATTTTCAAAAAAAAAAAAAAAAAAACACCAAGAAAGTCCAGTTACCTTTTGGGGAAAAGCACCTTTGGGACAACGATGACCTGGATGACTGAGAATCTCCATAGAATGCTCAGGTGTAGGTATCAAGTTAAGCTGAATGTGAAAAGAGACTGACAAAGATCAGGAAACAAACGAAAGCAAACTGAATGTAAACCCAAATGGTGGGAATTGCCAAGAAGAGAAGCCAAAGCCAAGAAACATAAAAATATCCAGAAGGAACTTAGCAAGGGATTTCAGTTATAGGAGACAAAAAGCAATATTCTAATGACATTTGTAAAGACACTGAAGATGGAAACAAACATAGAAAAAGAAAGTCTTCCAAAGTTACTTCAACCTAGGAGGATGTTTCAAACTCCAAATCATAGCTGATTTGTTGCGACTGTGGTGAGGTGGGTGGCAAATAAATAGATTAATTGATGAAATAAATAGATAAATAATAATAACAACTGATGCCACAGAGATCAAACCAAGAAGGAAGGAATACACGGAGAGTCTATGGATTGGAGAGGTCAACATCCAAGATGCTGAAGAAGCTGTTCCCGCCTTACAAGCATCTCTCGTACAAGAAGGAAGTTAAGTCAGAGGGAATTCCTACAGAAATATTGCAGGCAACAGAACAAGAATTTGTAAATGATGCTGGCCAATCCCGAAAACGAGGCAGCGGTCATCAGACTGGGAGAGGTCAACATACATACCGACCCCAAAGAGAGGAAACGCAGCTGATCATGCAGCCATCGTACAGCATCTCTAATTTTCCATGCTACCATCATGCTTATGACATCCAGCACCGATTAGAGCAGTGGTTCTCCACCTGTGGGTCGGGACCCCATTTGGGGTCGAACGACCATTTCACGGGGGTCGCCAAACAACGCAGTCCGCCATTTTTTTCCCCTTTTCCTTAGCTGTGCTCCTCCCTTTTATTCTATTGGCTTTTGAAAGCATCTCTAATTTTCCATGCTTATGACATCCAGCACCGATCAGAGCCTTTCCTGGGAAAGAAGATATTTCAGGTGCCTTTAGAAAAGTCCAAGGAACAGGAGACCCTTTTCTGATCCGTGCTGGATCGCTGAGGAAGCCAAGGCCTTTGCGGCTGTTCATCATGTCAGCCTGTGCATGGAGACATAAGAATATCTTCCGGAAGATCCCATGGTCCCCATGCAAAACCAGCACACGGCCAGGAAGCCACAGGACATTGGGAGTGAATGTTCAGGCTGCTTCCAACCGGTGGCAATCTCCTTTCTTCTTCAACCTATCTACTGAATACGTCTGAAGGGACACTGGATGGAAAGAAGATGGATGTGGTTTTCAAACTGGGGGAAGGAACATCAAGGATCTGCGATGCCGGGGACCCTCTTTTGATAGCTGAAAATGTTAATGATGTTAACGATAAATGTCTTCAAAGAAACACCCCGAAAGTCTTTTGGAGGAAGCACCTTTGGGACTGGGTTTTAATTGTACTACCTTTATTCTTATGTTTCATCATTTGACTTTTCAAGAGCTGTAAACCACCCTGAATGTCGGATACAAATGTATTAGATAAAATGCACGAAGTCCTCCACTTACAACAGTTCACTTAGTGACTGTTTGAAGTTACAACAGCAGGCTTTCACGCTTATGACCATTGCAGAAGCCCCATGGTCACGTGATCAAAATACTTGGCAACTGACTCATATTTATGACGGTTGCTGTGTCCCCGGGTCATGTGATTACCCTGTGACAAGCAAAGTCAAAGGAGAAGCCTGATTCACTTAACACCCAAATGGCTAACTTCACAACTGCAGTGATTCACTTAAGAAATGTGGCAAAGGTCGTAAAATGAGGCAAAACTCACGTAACCGATGTCTCACTTATCAACAGAAATTTTGGGCTCAATTGTGGTTGTAAGTTGAGGACTCTCTATAGTACACAATCAAACCGACAATGGGCCATGATGGGGCAAGTCCACAGAATTATTCTCTTCAAGAGGTTTTTTGTTGTTGTTTATATCTCTGGAAAAAGCCCAACCGAGGGAAGGTGGTGCACCTGTTGGGGGCCACCCTATTTTGCAGGGCAGCCCGTGAGGTTTTGACTACCAGGTTGTCGCAGATAATAATAATCAAAATAATAGTATATTCAATTATGACCATTGGGAGAGGAAATTAACACTCTACTTTTTCTCCTTTCTCTTTTATAGACAAAGTTGAAGTGAATAAGGGTGAGGGGCTTAAAAAAGCAGTGGCTTCAATTCGGCAATTTGCTGTGGATTACGATCCAAGTTTATTAGACAAAACTGGTAAGCAAGGAGCCAGCAGGTTCAGAAACAGCTGCTTGGCTGCAATAAAACGGGACAGCTTTTAAGAGCAGGCTGGAGAAGGTGCAACTCGGTTACCAGTCTTAATAGCACCTGTGCCACAGGCAGGTTTCCCTGTTAGTGGGGTCAGCAACAGCACTCAGGTTTGGACACACATTTGCTAGTCTGCCAAAAGAGCAAACCAGGGCCACTTTACTTCAAGCCTGCTTAGGATATTCTGGGCAAGTTGAGATGTCCAGTTGACAGGCTTCCTAGCAAGGCAACCTCCTGTTGCACGTGGCCCTGGCTCAAGAGAGGATGCAGGAATGCATGGAAGCAGCCACCCCCCCCCCCGCTGTATGAGCTGGCAACATAATAAATTCAACGTTTTCTGAGGTCAGCTCCCACCCCAATCTGCCTGTTGAACAGAACATCCTCAAATGTCTAAACTTTTATACATAATTATGGATAAGGACTTCATAAATCTCATGTAGGTTGATTGTTGTTCATTCAAAATCTTCCAGGATTTCACCATATTCTCTCACAATCTCTCAGAATCTAAAAGAATTGGGATATGATTTATTATTATTATTAATAATAATAATAATAAAAATTGTAATGGACCTTAAAGGTCATCAAGTCCAACCCCCTGCTCAGGCAGGTAACCCTACACCATTTCAGACAAATGGCTGTCCAGTCTCTTCTTAAAAACTTCCAATGTTGGAGCATTCACCGCTTCTGGAGGCAGGTTGTTCCACTGGTTAATTGTTCTCACTGTCAGGAAGTTTCTCCTTAGTTCTAGGTTGCTTCTCTCCTTGATCAGTTTCCACCCGTTGCTTCTTGTCCTGCCTTCAGGTGCTTTGGAAAAAAACTTGACTCCCTCTTCTTTGGGGCAGCCCCTGAGATATTGGAATACCGCTATCATGTCCCCCCTTGTCCTTCTCTTCGTTAAACTAGACATACCCAATTCCAGCAATTGTTCCTTATATGTTTTGATACTTATTGTAGATTTTTACTTCACATCTCTTAGATTTGGAGGTCCTTGCTGCAGTTCATCACTTTACATTGAAGCTGTTGAATTGGACCCTAAAGAACGAAGAGCTAGAACAAGAACTTAGTAAGTTAATCAAGTCTGCAATCTTGAAGCCTAACACTGTTGAATAAGCAATCTGAAATTCCCTTTCCTGAAGCATTTCTGGAATCTCAAAATGCTCTATAATCTTTAATTTCAAACATCTAATCAAAGCTTATGATATCTGTTGGTTCCAAATAGCTAGTAAATTTGGTCTCTATACTCAAAGTTCCTTTTGCATTGATATAGACAAAACTCTGGAATATAATTAACAAGGCAGTAGCATTCAAGGGTGCCAAATAGTAACCCTTCTATTGAGCCTGCAATAGTATATACAGATAGTCTTCGATTTATGACCACAATTGAGCCCAACATTTATCTTGCTGAGTGAGAAATTTGGTAAGTGAGCCTTGCCCTATTTTATGATGTTTCTTGCCACAGTTGTTAAGTGAAACGTGGCAATTGTTAAGGTAGTAATAGGATTGTGAAGTGAATTTGGCTTCCCCATTGACTTTGCTGGTCAGAAGGTTGCAAAAGGGATCACATGATCCTGAGGCACTACAACTGTCATAAATATGAACCGGTTGTCAAGCATCCAGATGTGAATCACATGAGCATGAGGATGCTGCAACAATCATTAGTGTGAACAATGATCATCATAAGTCTCTTTTTTCAGTACTGTTGCAACTTTGAACGGTCACTAAGCAAACTGTTGTAAGTCCAGGACTATCTATACTTGGTTTAATTTTTATTCCGAGACATTAGTGAAGTGGATAAAGACCCCATTATCATGTGACAGTCAAAGCTTTATGAGAGAAGTCCTAAATATCTGACTTTTCCACAATAGTAGCCCCTAAATTTAAACATTTTGTTGAAAAATGGAATAAATAGAGGCAGCATTCGCAAATATTTAATAATCCTGAAGGATTGTCCAGGAGGAGAAAAACATATTATAAGTATTGGTTTATTGCACAGTCGGCCAGATGTTCACACTAGATTTGGCGTTTTTATCCTCCTACTGAGTCCTTCCCAAAGAGTTGGGATATGCAGATCTGGTTGTTTGGTGGGATCGGTGCAAGATGTAAGCTGTTCCAAGACAAGCTGCATTTTACAATTGACCGATGGGCATTTTGTCAGTGCCGATGATATTCAAGAATAACAATAATAAGTTGTTCTTATTATTTAAAATAATTTTTAAAAATAGCGGAACAGTGCCTCATTGAAGGACAATGAAACATCTAATGACTTGGAGCCACTTGGAGCCACGCAATGGGCAGCAAATAAATTTAATGAATTAAAAAAAAATACAGAGAACTGTTTTGAAATACTTCCTGAAATTTTAGGAAGAACACTGTACTTCAACCTAAGTATACAATTAACTTTGAATGGTGAATCAATTTTAAAGATTAGAATATGCTCATGAATTTTTTGCGCTAACTAAGGTAATACTTTTGTTTTCTCTATGGATTCAAAGAAATTCTTATTGAAATGGTTCCAGCCTGGCATGCGTTCGAAAAAAATCTCTACTACTTTTCTAATGAAAGGAAAACTTGGAAGGAGGCTCGTCAAGACTGTCTAACAAGGCATACTGCAGATTTGGTTTCTTGTAGATATGGTGAAGAACAAGTGAGTACAATCATATATGTCACTATTTTTCTAAAATAGGTATTTCATGAAAAAGCCCCAATTATTTTTCCAAACTGAAAATCAGTTGCTGGTGGCTGAAAATGGGTGCAGCCGGGAAGCTGCCTGGATCCCCAAGACAACAGAAGGAGAGCAAGTGAGAGTAAGAGACGCAGAAGGGAGGAACGGATGCTGAAGGTTTCTGGAGCCGCTTCTCTGTGTTGGCCGGTGGAGTGATAAGGGCAAGAGAGAGCGTGGGCGGGGGGGGGGGCATCCGTGATCAGGCCTGGTTAGGACCCAAGAGGGAAGAATGCAGGGGATTTGCTGGGAAGCTGAAAGGGGCTTAGAGGGAATTTTCTTTTGGAAGGATAGATGAGAAGAGCCCACACCTGCCTCCTGGGGTGCACAGGAAAAGGGGAGCTGCGCTGCATATTCTGCAGAACAAAAGAAAATATAGGAAGGGGGGAGGGAGGGAGGGAGGAAGGAGAAAGGGAGAGGAAGGGAAGGAGGAGAAAGAAAGAGAAAGGGAGAGAAGAAGACAGAGAGAGAGGGAAGAGAAAGAAAGGGAGAAAAAGGGAGAGGAAGGAGGGAGGGAGGGAGGGAGGGAGGAAGGAAGGAAGGAAGGAAGGAAGGAAGGAAGGAAGGAAGGAAGGAAGGAAGGAAGGAAGGAAGGAAGGAAGGAGAAAGATAAAGAGTGAGAAAGGGAATGGGAGAGAAAGGGAGGGAGGGAAGGGGAAGGGGAGGAGGAAAGGGAAGGGAAGGAAAGATGGTGAGCAAAACAAAAAAGGGAAGGAAAGGATAGGGACGGGAAGGGAGAAGGAACCTGACTGAAACCCCTTCCTCATATACTAATCCTTGGAGTTGTGAGCCAGGGTCCACCCAAGGACCGTCCCCTGTACTGGAATGGGACAATTTGCCACAGCCAACTCACCACAGCCAATTTGCCACAGGATAACTCGCCATGGCCAACTTGCCATGGGAAACATTGCTACAGGACAATTCAACAGTTCAATTTAATTATTTTTTAAAAAATTAAAATATTAACTATGATGAATTGTCATAAAGCCCCTGTGTACAGTTGCTTTATATCAGTGGTTCTCAACCTTTCTAATGCCGCGACCCCATAATACAGTTCCCCATGTTGTGGTGACCCCCAACCACTTATACATCACCGGGTGCCAGGGGCGTGGCCAAAGAAAAGGGGAAAAAAATGGCGGACAGCCTTGTTTGGCGACCCCCGTGAAATGGTCGTTCGACCCCAAATGGGGTCCCGACCCACAGGTTGAGAATCACTGCTTTATATCCATAGATGCTCAAAGCCCCTGAAGGTTCACAAAGACTGATAGTTGGGAAGGGAAGCAGCTCAGTCAGTCCTTAGTGGGATGGGGGGGGGGGGAGAAATCATGGGCCACATATGTTCCTCCCTTAAACCTTAATTTCCAATAAAGTTTATATCATCTCTCTGTGTGTCTCTCTCCCTCCCTTCCCCCATTTCCTTCCCTCTCACCCTCCCCTGTCTATCTCCCTCCCTCCCTCCCTCCACCCACCCACCCATCCATCTATCTATCTATCCATCTATCTATCTATCTATCCATCCATCTATCTAATCTAATTTTCTTTCCTCAAGGGCTTTATAGATAATATGGCACTTAAAAAGAACCGCGACTATTGGGTTGGACTCTATAAGAACGCCAGTGTTCGTGGTGGGCTGTTGTGGCTAAATGGATTAGTTGCAGGAACTTTGTAAGTTTTCAAACGGATTACAATTATGTGACAAGTTGTGCATAAGGACTTCATGCCTGCCACCTTCCCCCCAAAACCTGGCTCAGTCCTGGCAGACCAGTTGTTGAATTTACCCATCATGATAGTAAAGTGGAGCTCAGATTGAGGGACACCCTAAACCAAGCAACAGGAACTTATGTACCCCAAACCAAGCAACAGGAATTTACGCACCAGTAGAGCTGCTAACCATGATTTTCAGTGCCTTCAGCAAGGGCAAAATACAGTCTCAAGTGTTCAGTCACAGATGGTCACACAAAGGTAGGAAGTCTGACAAGCCACATCAATCAACAGTGTCAGAAGCACCCAAGAGGCATTTCAGAATCATGGTGGTTCAGGAATAGAATCCAAGTTTATTTATTTGATTTTTATCCCTCCTTTTTTTACTTTTATAAATAACTCAAGGCGGAAGACATACCTAATACTGCTTCTTCCTCCCATTTTCCCCACAACAGCCCTGTGAGGTGGGCTGCACTGGAAGAGAGTGACTGGCGCAAAGTCACCCAATTGGGTTCTGTGCATAAGATTAGAGTAGAACTTACCATCTCCCGGTTTCTAGGCCAGCACCTTCACCACTATAGCAGAAGGGCTTTTGCTGGAGATAAGGAAATAATTATGGGGCTGAAAGAAGGGGAGTCAGATCCCCTAGAAATTCTGGGAATCTGCTGACAGCACCACGAATCAATCATCCATGGTCCTAACCCTCAAAAGTCTAGCCAAAAGGACATGATTGGCCAACCCTTTGCATCTACAAGCATTGTCCCAAAAGAACTGGGCTGTTTCCCGAGCTGTTGGGAAGCCTTTGCAAGGCTGATCTGGTAAATGAATCCACCAGTAACCGAATGCTGATAGATCCCTGCCCTGATAGATCCAGTGATACTGTGGCCCTCATCCTGAAATTGTTTCCAGAGGCTGCAACAGGCCACTTGCTTTCTGGGAACAGATCTTCTTCTGAGGGGTCCTTGGTGCTCTCACCTCTTGGCTGTTTTCTTGCAGACGTTTTGTTACCCAAACGAGGTAATATCAGTGCCGGCACTAGCCCTGATGATGTTAGCTAGTTGGGCAATGAAACATCGGCAAGAAAACCACCAAGAGAAGAGAGCACCAAGGACATTTCAACCCCGAGCTACAAAGATTCTCCTTCATTAGGACTTCTTCTGCCGCAGATGTGTCAAGATGAAATATAACCCCTAATCTCCCCTGACCCTTGACCACTAGAAGTCCCCGTGGACCTCATGCTGAGGTCCCAACATCCACTCTCTCCCCCCCATCCCAATGCCCTGCTGTAAATTTGCCAATAACAAGTTGTGTATTTCATATCGACAGAAAATGCTAATCTAACAATAACCCATTGTGATTGTGATTTGGCAGCAGGACAAAGATCTAGATCCAGACTAAATCTAGATGTAGACCTAGATCTCTACCTTTATATCTCTAGATCAGTGGTTCTCAACCTTTTTAATGCCGCGACCCCCAACCGGTTGTAAGTCGAGGACTACTCAACTGGTGCAGCACCGTTTGCAGAATGGGACTTTTGGCGGGCTCAGCAGGGCAGAGACAGCCTGGACAATTCCTGTTGGCTTTTGAAAGCCAATAGAATTAGACTGTACTCAAGAGAGTCTATTCTATTGGCTTTCAAAAGCCAATAGAATAAAAGGGAGTAGCACAGCTAAGGAAAAGGGGGGAAAAATGGCGGACTGCGTTGTTTGGCGATACCCGTGAAATGGTCGTTCGACCCCAAATGGGGTCCCGACCCACAGGTTGAGAACCATTGCTCTAGATCTACATATCTAGATCTAGATAGAGACTGATAAGTATTGTGTTTTTTTTTCCTCAGGTACTGGAGTGGAGGGCAACCAGATGGTGGAGATAAAGAAAACTGCATTGTTACCGTACCTCCCTGCTCAATTAAGAACTGTTGGCATGATGCTCCTTGTGCAGAGAAAAGATACTTTTGTTGTAAGATGAGACCAAATGACATCTGGTTCTACTAGCTAATTCAAGATGGTGGAATCTGAGTATGAGATCTCCAAACCCAGCGGCATTGGCACTAATAAATGCATGGTGGGAACCATATTTTGCCAACTTCTTTTTCTCTGCCGGCTTCCTACTCGTCCTTATCCTCTCGACAAAACTTATCTTACAGTGTCTGAAACAGTTTATTGAGATGTGGTAAGTGGAGGTTTGCTGAATTAGTGGTCCAGAATGAAAACCCAGAGCAGATAATCAAGGCTCATTGCAGCTTTTATTATTCAGGGTTCACTGGAAAGACTCCCTCTGTAGCATATAGAAGCCTTAACCCTGTAAGCAACTACAGGTTTTGCATCAGTCACACCCATTCCTGGACCAACAAGCCCTGCTCACAGTCACCCACAGCACAGACACCCTCCGTCCTGACTACTGCAAGGCCCTCTACATGGGGCTGCCCTTAAAAGGCATCCAGAAGCTGCTGTTGGTCTAAAATACGCTGGCCCACGTGGTTTTTAGCAAGTCTAGATTTGCGCGTGTGTCACTCCTCTTGCAGGGACTGTACTGGTTTCTGATTTGCTTCTGGGTCCAATTCAGGATGCTGGTTGTTGTCTTTAAAACCCTGCGTGGCCTGGGACCAGGTTATTGGAAAGACTGTCTGTTCCCAGTTACGTCCACCCGACCCACCAGAGCAGGGAGGCAGAGAATGTTATGGGTCCTCTCTGCTAAGGGGGTCCATCTGGTGGGACCAAGAAGAAGGGCCTTCCCTGTGGTGGCTCCTCCCTCTGTGTCTTAATCATTGTCTTAGAAGACACACTTCTATTCATCTAAGAATTGTCGTTCCTCACAACAGAATGGGCCAACAACTTTGTGATGCTGAAGAAAAAACAAATCTTGGCTATCGAGCAGCAGTAAAAAAAAAAAATGAATTGTTGTTGTTGTTGTTAATTGCGAAGTCGTGTCCGACCCATCGCGACCCCATGGACAACGTTCCTCCAGGTCTTCCTGTCCTCTTTGCTTTACATGGATGACCTGAAGCTTTATGGAAAACTCAGAACTCAAAATCCCATCACTGACAAACACCAAAGATGTTTGTGGCGCACATGTAGCCATGGAGTTTGGCCTAGAGCAATGTGCTTCAGCAGCAATAAAGCCGCCTGAGCTCAGGACCGGTAATGGAAGGGAAATGCCAAAAAAAACCACCAGGAGCCCTCAGGATGAAGCCTACAAGTATCTAGGAATTTTACACTTTTGGATAACATCAAGTTAAAAATCTGACTAGCGAAGAATTCATCTGAAGACTTGAGAAGACAAAACCGAACAGTGAAAACGCCATCAATAACTGGGCCAACCCTGTGGTACAATAGACTGCTGGAAATATTAAGTGGACACAAGCTGAACTGGACGATTTGAACCCCCAAATAAGAAAACTGACAACTATTCACTGGGCATGGCAGAAGACACGATGAAAACTCTTCGATTTCATAGCATATGGACAGACTTCGCCATAGTTTCAGCTGAGAAATGGTGACCATCCTAGGTCAAGTCAAGTCCCAACTCAGTGGGGAATTTCTAGAAGCCTGGCACTCTGACAAATTGGCCATCAATAGACACACAAACAATACCTTCATATTGTGCACAAAAGACACAATCAGCCAGCCAAAAAGGGAACCAAAAGACCAAAACACTTCCTCATCAGCAATCAGCACCCGGGTGAGCATAGATTAATTCCAAGATTAACATTATCAGACCAACCATCAAGAAGTAAATAACACCCCAATCAATATAATGGATACTTGCTGGCTTACCTCATCCCATTTTGCGCATCACAGACAGGATGTGCCTGAGGCAGAGCGATTTCCATGCAGCCGAGAGGGACATTCTTCCTGGGGAAGGTGCAGCAAATGCCACAGATGTGCAGCTGCATTCTGAACGGGGCAAGGAGGTGGTGGAAGGAATATTTTGCATGATGGAGGAGGAGGAGGAGGAGGAGGAAGAGGAGGAGGAAGAGGAAGAGGAGGAGGAGGCTCTTCCCTTTCTCTTGCCAACTTCAGTGGCTGCAGAATATTTGGGGAGCCCATTCCCTGAGCATCTTCGCAGCTGGGGGCACCCATTGGTCTTGCAACCCAGAGGGGTTTTATGCCCCCGTTTCTCTGGGCTTTGTGATTGGGCTTGGATTCATGTGGTTGGTTCTCCCTCTTAAGGAAAGAGTAGTGTCCTCAGAGGAAAGCCCATGCTGTATTTTCAAGTGGGGGATGGATTAGACCCCCTTGCCTCTGAGAGATCTCTTCTTCTGGAATGACAGCAAGCAATAGTTAAGTTTTCTGCCGTAACATCTGTCCTATGGAGCATTCTTCCTCCAGAGATCAGGATGGCCTGATCCTGCTGGCCTTTTGTACTGGTGGTGTGAACAACCATGGACTGTAAAACACTCCTTGGCTGCTGTGCTATTTTTATGATGGAAATCTATTTTTAATTTATATTAAGATTGTTCGCTGCCCAGAGCCACTTGGTGAAATGGGTAGCCACACAAGCTGAATAAATAAATAAAATGTCTCCTGCATCATATGATTTTGAATATAGGATGACATGAGGGGCTGATATGACTGAGAACTAAATTGTCCGAGTACCGGTCAATTTGGGGAGATATCCAGACTTTGCTGTGATTTGTTCCTCTTGAGGATTCAGAAACAATAATAAAATATTGCTGATGTCCTTATTCTAATCTTTCAGCTTTAACCTATCCATTTGACAGCATGGTCTGCTCTGCAATCAGTTTCTGGAAGTTTCTCTACGATACTTTTCCACTTTTTATTTATGACAAAATTGTTGACTGGTTTTCATCATGCCTATATCTGCATTTATGTTGCTCAAAGGAGACAACAAAGACATGAAACTTTGGACAATTGTTTGGGATTTTGTATCTCCCCTCAGTGGGAGGGGAGTGGGTGTTTTTATTTTGCCAAGAAAGGAACACTAAAAAATTAAACAAAGGAAGTTAAAGACTGCTGTGAAAATGAATCTTAATAAAACTGTAACTATTTTCCATGGGATCTAGCCACGCTATATTTTAAAAATCCAACTTCATTCTATTTTTTCTATTCTATATCTCCATTAATTTGTTTATTTGCTGGCTTCTCTATTTTTGCGGTCTTAGTCCCTAATTATTTCTACTGTGCCATTTCCCCAGAGTTGGATCTTCTTTTCTTTTATTTAAATTCCTGATTTCTATTTCTGCTCTGTCCAAGTCTTTGCTTTTATTCCACGTTTTCCCCCTTGTTTGCTCCTGGCTGGCCTTCCTGGCTCCTTTTTCCTCCTCTTCTCCCAAATCTTTGCTCCACCTGAGGGAAATGGCAGAGAGAACTTCTCCCTCACACCTGTCTGAGGGAAGGACAAAGATGCCTCTCTCCCCCCATTTCTTTCAGCTGCTGCCTCCTTTCCAGAGCCTCTCCTCATCAGGGCAGTCTATCTTTTAGTTCCAGTCTTCACTTCGATTCCTGAGCTTCAGCTCTGTTTATTCAGCTTCTTCCTCATGAGTCCTGTGGTGGCAGAACTTCAGGCAGCCATCTTGTCTTCCCTCCTCGCCTCCTGCCTAGCAACAGTTCTTTGATTGGCCGCTGCTGTTCGATTGGCAGTTGGATCAATCTGGGGGCCACCACAAAGGGAGGGAAGAAGGAGCAAAAGGCCTATTATATGCTCAGGGAGGCGGTCCTTCCATGACAGATGACAGTCTGAGTGCCAACTAACCATCAAGAGGCCCGTCCAGAGTCACCTGACCCCCGAGGGCCAATAAGAAGCGGGGCCTGTCAGGTTTTGGCGGGAAGAGTTGAGGTGTCTTTGGGGAGGGAGGGCGGCCATGATGGGTCCTCTCAGGAAAGGCTGGAAACTGGCTTGGCTATAGTTCAACTTGTGTGTGTGTGTTTCTCCACTGCTTCTTTGTGCATAGATCCATTTCTTTATTATTTTTTCTTTGCCTAGCTGCTCCCCTATTTGTGCCCAGATCTTTCTCTCCACATTTCACAACGAACTCAGCCCGTTTTACCTTCATTGCCACTCCTCACATCAGTGTCTTAGGGACAAAACTTGCCTCATGATGCAGGATTCACATGTTGACATCTTTGAGTAAAACCTGGCTAGCTGCAGGCAACCTTGTGTTTGGGTCTCAACTAAAGGGAATAAAATATATTAACTGGTACTTGTTGGGCTTTGGGCATTCTCTGAGGTTGGTTTCCTTCTTGCAGATGTTTGAGAAGAGGGCTAGATAATTTCATCAGTATTATGATATGGCTGTTTAAAGAACAGAATAGCAGAGCTGGAAGGGAGCTTGGAGATCTTCTAGTCCAACCCCCTGCTCAAGCAGGAGACCCTCTACCATTTCTGTTATTGTGGTTTTCATAATTCCTGAGATTTATTTGGAAAACAGCCATGCTTTCTCACCAGGATCAAGAAAGATGAAAGTGAGCTTTCCAACCCTTTGTCTTAAATCAGTTTCCCTTAAACTGCTGTTAAATTGTTGCAGCTTGCAAAACACTGGCAGGCTACAAGTTGCTGTTATAAAGGGCAGCCACACTGAGATAAGAGTCCTCTTTCACTTCCAGCCGATCCTGGTCCGTCTGTCTCTCTTGTAAATTCCTCCATGCTGCAATACACCAAGCCTCTTCTCTCCCCCTCCACGAGAACGGACACCAGAGTAGGATACTCAGAGCTCTGTATATAAGCCTTGTGGCCTTGAAGCATGATAACTACTTTCTGAAACAGGCATGCAGTGGATTAAACCACACACATCTGGGCTTCACACAGATCTGGAACTAACTTTGCTTTGCATCCAGCATCTTCTCCTTTGGCGTGGAAAATCACAGAACAACAACAATGACAATAATAATAATAATAATAATAATAATAATAATAATAATAATAATAATAATTTTAAACTGCTCTGGGACTTCAGAATTCAAACAGACAAGCACCTGCAACATAACACCCCAGACTTAACAATTGTCGATAAGAAAGACAAAAACGTCTGGATAGTGGACGTGGCAGCACCTGGAGATAGCAGAATAGAAGAGAAAGAACTGGAGAAGATAACAAAATACAAAGACCTACAAATAGAAAGACTGTGGCAAAAGCAAGCAAGGGTAGTACCAATAGTCATAGGCTCCTTGGGTGCAATCCCAAAACAACTGGAGCACCACGTGAACACAATTGGCATTGACAAATTCGCTATTAGTCAATTGCAAAAGGGAGCCTTATTAGGAACTGCTTCCATCCTGCAACGATATCTGTAATACCATCAAACATCCACATCTGCCTATCCCAGGTCCTGGGTAAGGACTCGATAGGTAGACAAAATGCCAAATCCAGTCTGACCATCTGGCTGACTGTGCGATGATCGATAATAATAATAATAATAATAATAATAATAATAATAATAATAATAATAATAATAATAATAATAATAATAATAATAAAGTTGGAAAGGACCTTGGAAGTCATCTAGTCCAACCCCCTGCTCAGGCAGGAAACCCTATACCTTTTCGGATGAATGGCTGTCCAGTCTCTTCTTAAAAACGTCCAGTGTTGGAGCATTCACCACTTCTGGAGGCAGATTGTTCTAGCTTGACTTCCTCTTCTTTGTGGCAGCCCCTGAGATATTGGAACACTGCAATGCTGTCCTCCTCCCCCCCCCCCGTCCTTCTCGTCGTTAAACTAGACATACCCTATTCCAGCAACTGTTCCTTATATGTTTTGGCTTCCAGTCCCCTATTCATCTTTGTTGCTCTTCTCTGTACTCTTTCTAGAGTCTCAACATCTTTTTTATATCACGCTGACCAAAACTGGATGCCGTATTCCAAGTGTGGCCTTACCAAGGCCTTGTAAAGTGGTATTAAGACTTCACATGACCTTGATTCTCTCCCTCTGTTAATGCTGCCTAGCACTGTGTTGGCCTTTTTGGCAGCTGCAGTACACAGCTGGCTCCTATTTAGGTGATTGTCCACTAGGACTCTGAGGTCCCTCTCACAGTTACTACTATTGAGCAAGGTACCCCCTATACTATACCTGTACATTTGGTTTTTCTTGCCTAAATGTAGAACCTTGCTTTTTTCACCCCTGAATTTCATTTAGTTAGATAGTGCCCAGTGTTCAAGTCTGTCCAGGTCCTTCTGTATCTTAAGCTTGTCTTCCAATTGACCAAACTGTTAAGTATACCGATTGCTAAATCCATCTCCCTCCTTTTGGATTTACTTTTCAGGCTGAGCAGAGGAAGAGATGCAGACTGCTTTGAGGGAGGTCTCCTTGAAGTGATATGTCTTCTGAATCTGCCCCCAAAGCTGGACTCATTTGGGGTTTGCTCACATTGCTGGAACAAGAAAGCCTCCTCCTCTAGGATGACAAAATAATGTGGGAAATACATAACTGGAGAACAACCTGTGTTGTTAATAGTGAAAGGGATATGCCTAAGATGCTTTCTTTATGGCTGGGTGATCAAGAAGACAAGAATGGCTGTGGGAGTTGGGTATGCCTAGTTTGACAAAAAGAAGGAGGTGATCAGGGGTGACATCATAGCAGTGTTCCAATATCTCAGGGGTTGCCCCAAAGAAGACGAGGGGGTCAAGCTATTCTCCAAAGCGCCTGAGGGCAGGACAAGAAGCAATGGATGGAAACTAATCAAGGAGAGAAGCAAGCTGGAATTAAGGAGAAAATTCCTGACAGTGAGGACAATTAGCCAGTGGAATAGCTTTGCCTCCAGCTGGAAGCAACTGGAGGTTTTTAGAAAGAGACTGGACAGCAACATGTCTGGGATGCTATAGGGCTGTGGAGGAAATTTAAAAATAAAAATATATATGTTTTTAGTATTATCATGTAATCATATTTTATATTTTGTAATTAGCATTGTATAATCAATTGCCTGAGTAGATGCTTTGAGTATATAGGGAACATACAAGCCTTAGGTGGAGGAAGGGGGGAGAACAGGAGTTACCGTGGGGCCCAGTGTGAGTCACCATCTAGGAATTGTTTTTAAGTACCTTTTGGTACCTGGTACCCCTACTGCACTGGTTCTCAACCTTTTTAATGCCGCGACCCCCAACCGGTCGTAAGTCGAGGACTACTCAACCGGTCATAAGTAAAGGACTACTCAACTGGTGCAGCACCGTTTGGCGGGCTCAGCAGGGCAGAGACAGCCTGGACAATTCCTATTGGCTTTTGAAAGCCAATAGAATTAGACTCTGTTCAAGAGAGTCTATTCTATTGGCTTTCAAAAGCCAATAGAATAAAAGGGAGTAGCACAGCTAAGGAAAAGGGGAAAAAAAATGGCGGACTGCATTGTTTGGCGACCCCCGTGAAATGGTCATTTGACCCCAAATGGGGTCCTGACCCACAGGTTGAGAACCACTGCCCTACTGGATCTAACAGGTGTAGAAGATGGGGGACATCTCTCTCTTCTAGAATTGATAAGCATGTACATATATGGTCTGAGTAAACAGGATAGTAGGGGAGGGATCTTATTAGTATAATGTAAGCAAACAGGGGTGGAGATAATGTATTCTGTTTAGGCGCTTCTGATAGATTGTAACCTCCAAAGCCTAAGTCAATGGGGCCATGGGGGAAGGAATGGGGATTGCGATAGGATGTATAATAATATGTGATTTTGGAATTTGGGGTGTGGTTCAGTGCTTGGCTACATTGCATTGCCTTCCTGAATTCACCACGCTTTGCAAACCCTTATTTTTTTAGACTTTGTTGTGAAGTCTAATAAACTTCTTTTCTATTTGTAACTCAGAGTGGATTTCAATTTGTGACTATTTTTGTGTCTAACAGGGCCTCCTGATTGAGCAGGGGGTTGAACTAGAAGATGACCTCCATGGTCCCTTCCAGGTCTATTCAGATTGATTATTGATTGATCACCATCATCCTATGATATGCTGTCATGACATATTCTCAAAATGTCAATTAGTCTTCCAATATCTGAGAGGCTGCCACAAAAAAGAGGGGGAATCAACTGATTATCCAAAGCACCTGAAGGCAGAACAGGAAGTAAACCTTATCAAAGAGAGAGCCAGGAGGAGGAAACTGAGGGCTAAGCGCTGAATGCTGATTGGGCACAGCAGCCAGCCAATCAGAGAGCGGCAGAAGCTGAATAGTCTACATCATAAAGAAAACAAACTGTCTGAAGCTGCGGAACAAAGCTCCAGCTGTAGGTAGAAATAGAGGGGAAGAGGAAAAATTGATTGGGGCTCTAGTGGTAAGGTGTTTCTGCTCACCTGCTCAAGCCCAGCAGTGGCTCCGGAGTCTGCAGGTTGACTAGAGACCCTTAGCATCCTGCCTCTGAGCCCTATGTGACTGGGGAGGAGGATTGGGCCTGGATTCAAGGAGAAAGAGAGATAAATGTTTCTATTGGGCCCAGGCAGTTGGGGCATTGGAAGGTGCAAGTATCCCGACACCTGAACAGCACATTTTCTTCAACGGGTCAGAAGCTACAGACCCCTGGGAGAACCATTTGGGTTGCACTGGCCACTGGGATAGTCCTTAAGGGGCTTCCCCAAAGAAGGGCTGCTGACAGTGAGAACAATTAACCAGTGGATGACTTGCCTCCAGAGGTTGTGGGTGCTCAGTCACTGGAGGTTTTCAAGAAGAGATTGGGCAACCATTTCTCCAGAAAAGTGCAAAGTCTCCCGCTGGGGCAGGAGGTTGAACTAGAAGACCTCCAACGTCCCTTCCAACCCTGTTATTTATTTATGAGAGACTTTATTTATTTATGAGACTTATATACCGCTTTAAGTGCAAGCACTCTCTAAGCGGTGTACACCAGTAAGCAATGTATATATATATATATATATTTACATTGCCCCCAACAATCTGGGTCCTCATTTCACCTACCCCGGAAGGATGGAAGGCTGAGTCAACCTTGAGCCGGTGAGATTTGAACCGCTGACCTGCTGAACACAGTCAGCTAAAGTGGCCTGCAGTACTGCACTCTAACTGCTGCGCCACCTCGGCTCTTACAACAAATTATTGTGTTAATTTCTTCAATTATGTGTCTCCCCTGCCCTCTGCCCACTCCCTTGGATACAGGGCCTTGTTCTTGTGAAGTTGCTCTATGCTGGCCTGTGCTCTTCCTTGCGACATTTTTAACAGGGCCTTGGGTAGTCAGTCAGGAAAGGTTGTGTACGTGGGTGGAAGCAGAGTGAGGAATGTGCGGTTGTGATCAAGCTAAAAGAAGAGTAACATTTTGAGTAGCGTGGTATAGAGCAGGGATGGGCAACCTTGGCTCTTTCATGGCTCGTGGACTTCAACTCCCAGATGTCCTGAGTCAGCTATGAATTCAGCTATGAATTCTGGGAGTTGAAGTCCACAAGTCATAAAAGAGCCAAGGTTGCCTACCCCTGGTATAGAGGATCTAAATGTATGGAGAAGCTGAGAATGCTGGATCCAGGAGAATCACTGCAAAGATTTCTGTCAATGTCAGGAGAAGGTCAGGAAGCCCAGATGAGAGAGGCCGGTGGAGAGAGGGCCTCTCGGGCCAATTGTCCTCTGCCTGATTTTCCCCCTCTGCCCCTTGACCTTATCAATTGAAGCCCAGAGAGAGAGAATATGGGGAAAAGAGAGTGGAGACCTCAGGAAGAATAAGGATAGATGCAAGACAAGACAAGCATCAAGAGAGGTCATAGCATCCCTACTGTAGGTTAACGGAAGGAGTGATCCTTACGGATCAGAGCCCAGACCACTTGCTGATTGAAAGCAGCTCTTTGTGTGTATTGTGAGGTGCAAACAAGCCACTTGCGAACAGTCTCAACTGTAGCTCATTGCTAGACAACTACATTACAAGAACCTCACCAGACTGATGGCATTTCCTTGGGAATGGTCAGATCAGTCTTCAAGAGCTGCAGGCGAGGTCAAGACTTTGGTGCTTTCTGCTGTGCCCGGACTCCACATTTGGGCTCCTCTTAACTCCTTGGTCCAGCCTAGCCAGAGATTCGACCACATATACGCACACACAGTTGTTTGCTCCTGTGGCAGGTAACTCTATGTGGGAATTAAATTGGAGTCGATGTGTGCATATGTGTATGTGTACGTGCATGTATGTGTGTATATGTGTATGACATCAGCATGTATGTATATGTATATGACATCAGCATGTATTGCAGGCCCAACTGGCTAAAGAAAGCTCAGGACTGTATGGGTTGGAAATATGCAGAAGAGGCCTTCATCCTGCAGTGGTTAGATAATGGCTAAAATGATGGTGATGTATATGTATATGTACTGCGATATTTGTTTTCTGAGGTTTTCGTGGGTGTTTGTATGTAGGTCTCTGGTTGTTCGGGTTTTCTCCCACGTAAAATTGGAAGTGTCTTGGCGACGTTTTGACGAAGTCCCATTTGTCATCTTCAGGCTGGTGTTTTCAGCTTCGTGCTTCGAGGAGCTAAGACCACACATTGCTCCTCGAAGCACGAAGCTGAAAACACCAGCCTGAAGATGACGAATGGGACTTTGTCGAAACGTCGCCAAGACACTTCCAATTTTACGTGGGAGAAAACCCGAACAACCAGAGACCTACGTACTGCGATATGTATATATGTGTTTGTGTGTGTGTGTGTGTGTGTGTGTGTGTGTATTATACAGCACACACACAATGTGAAACTCTAACACAAAAGTGGGATATCAGTATAACCAATCAGGATAGAACCAGGATCCAAACTACAGTCATGGGGTCCAAAATGTTTCATTAAATGTTTATTTCTGAAGTCCTCCTAGTTTCCTCCTTCCTTTAATCCAAAAATTTGGGGTGGCGTTGGGATCTCTGTCTTGTAACATTCCTTTTCCACCGTCTGCTCCATCCTCTTCTTCCCCATTCAGGATGAACTGTTAAATGCACTGAAAGAGATCAAATGGCTCACAAAAAGCCACCTGCACATCGTAAGTTGTTTCTGCCTTCTTTTTCTCTGCTAAAGAATATGTGGGTTGGTGGGCTACAGCTCATTTATTTCATAAATTTTAGTAAAAGTTTAAAACAGAACAAAAAAAAAATTACTCAAACTAACAAAAAAGAGAAAGAAAAAAAGAAAGAAGAAAGAAATAGAACAATGTTTCTGATTGCCTTTGTAGAAAATATAATTACAAAATTATCTCTCATTGTATGGTTGCAAAAAAAGCTAACCTTTTTCTATTATCCAATTATTTAAAGCATGTGCATTTCCCCCCCCCCATTTAATGCAATCAGGTGTTTCTAGTCAGCCAGAAAGGTAGATGTTGTCTCTTTTCTCTGATCAAAAACATTCATCTCAACAAGGTCTATGTTTTTCACCAACCATTCCTCCATTGTGAATTACTGCCAGATCTTTCCACACAATGTCAGTTGCAACCGCATATTTCCCATTTTATATTGTAGCCAATTTTTTAGCCCATTTGATCATGCATTCTTTCACTTGTTCTTTTTTTTTTGCTTCCTATTTAGCCAATGTTTGTACATTTTTAATAACCTGTTAATAGTAATAATAATAATAAAGTTGGAAGGGACTTTGGAGGTCATCGAGTCCAACCCCCTGCTCAGACAGGAAACCCTACACCATTTCGGACAAATGGCTGTCCAGTCTCTTCTTAAAAACTTCCAGTGTTGGAGCATTCACAGCTTCTGGAGGCAGGTTGTTCCATTGGTTAATTGTTCTAACTGTCAGGAAATTTCTCCTTAATTCTAGGTTGCTTCTCTCCTTGATCAGTTTCCATCCGCTGCTTCTTGTCCTGCCTTCAGGCGCCTTGGAGAATAGCTTGACTCCCTCTTCTTTGTGGCAGCCCAAAGATATTGGAACACTGCTATCATGTCCCCCCATAATTCTATTGCAAATTCAGACTTCCTTTGTTCAAAACTATACCATCTTTTATCCACTTCAAACTTTCTGATTGTACATAAGAAAACCATGGGCAGATTCTGTTATCAAATTTTCTCTCGATTTTAGTTTACAATCCCTTTGAGAAAATTCTAGTACATTATGGTAGGTTAACCTTTTATGCTTACTTATTTCTTGTCTATAAAATGCTTCTTGTGCTGGAAGAACCTAAAGATGAATTTATCAGATACTCTTAAAAATATCTCCCCTAACATAATGGTTTTTAAAATCTACATTCATCTTAGCTTTATTATATCATGTGTATCTATGCCACCCAAAACTCAGATGATGCTCTTCTAAGTCCAATAGTCTTTTATTTCTCTCACTCTTTCATCAAAACCAAACAGGCAGCAAAATATCATTTCAAATCATACAGATCCACTTCCCCTTTTTTCTTTTGCATCTTGTAGAACCTCTTATTTAATTCATGATTCCTTCCCCACTATAACATTTACATTTATATATATTTCTGCCATTGTTTAATTGTCAAAAAAGGTATTGCCTGAAACAAAAAAATATTTAATCAGAGAAATCCTACCCAAATATGTAGGGTACCCAACATTTGTACTTTGCCCCATTTTGACATATCTTTTCTAACTTCATTCCATTTCTTCATTTTCAAACATCATACCATTCATATTTTTTACAGTTTTGCCCAAGTATTTTAACTTAAAGCCCATTTAATAGCATGCAAGTTTAATAAACAAACAAACAAATAAATGTTATTCTTTTCTCTGACACAGAATTCTAGTACGAATCTCTTTCAGAACAATTATGTCAATATTATCCAGTTTCAATTTTGTGTTAAAATGCTGACAGGGATTCTTTTATCTTAAAAAAAAATGCACCAAAATATCCCTGGGGATATTCCTAATTCTGGCAAATCAGGATATTTTTCAATAAATCTTATCATTTTTTGCCTCCATATGTTCCTCCTCCATATCCAAAACATTTGCCATAAAAGGTTTTCCTCTAAAGCCTCAAGAACAGCTCTAAATGTCAAGGAGAATTCTTTCTCTCTCCATTACAGTAAAGCCAAATTATCCAATTCTGTTTCCAACTCTTTGCTGTGAACCTCTGTTCTTACTTTCTAAAATTTCCATTCTGTCATTAATTTCTTCTATCTCTCCAAATATTTTTTTTTATAGAACTTTCAACCTTTTTAACATCTTATCTTGTCTCCGCTCCTATCTTTACATATTTTGCATCCATTCTTCCCCCCCCCCCAAACAATCCATTTTATTCTCCATTTGGCCAAATTCATTTCCCATCTGTTCAAAATATTTCTGAAGCATGTATTGTGTAATTATTTTTTCTGCAGTCTGCTCCTCCTTCAGCCTTCTTTTGCCATTTTGGCAGGAGCCATTCTAATCCAAAAATAACATTTCAGCCAGGCAAAATAAAAAATGCAATCTATGCTCTCTCTCTTTTCCTTATTATTATTATTATTATTAATAAAGTTGGAAGGGACCTTGGAGGTCATCTAGTCCAACCCCCTGCTTAGGCAGGAAACCCTATACCATTTCGGACAAATGGCTGTCCAGTCTCTTCTTTAAAACTTCCAGTGTTGGAGCATTCACCACTTCTGGAGGCAGGTTGTTCCACTGGTTAATTGTTCTCATTGTCAGGAAGTTTCTCCTTAGTTCTAGGTTGCTTCTCTCCTTGATTAGTTTCAATCCATTGCTTCTTGTCCTGCCTTCAGGCACTTTGGAGAATAGCTTGACTCCCTCTTATTTCACCAACAACAGTCTCCATGGCAAGTAAACATCATACTCTAATTCTTTGCCTTATGCAAATTCAGCCAATTTCACATACTTTTTAAGGAAAAAATAACAAATATTCCCACCACAGCTAGTGTCTTTAATTGGCTTAGTGCAAAATTATGCCAAAAGACAACCATCAAAGGTAAAAATAAGAAAAATAAAAATGGCAAAATAAGAGAAAAAGACTTGCCCCTGTTCCAGTTTAAAACTTTCTTACATCTTTTTTTAAACTTTTTCCAACATAATTCTTAAATATTTAAATCAAAATCTCTTTTTTTAGTTTTTATAATCTCAAATGAAGATTTAATTCACCACAAAGAGTCTTATCTTTGCAACAGAGGAAATCTCCCTTCCTCTATAAATTAATTACTTTCCAAACTGACTTAAGTTCCCATCACAAGGCACTCTGGTGGGCTGCAGCTTGGAGAACGTTAGCTTTGCAATTTTGTTGCTTGATTGGGGATTTTAGCTTGCATAAATTCGTGTGGGAATATTTGATGTAAACAGGGCTTTGCCTGTGTTTCTGCCAGTCTGGTCAAAGGATGTGGTGCTTAATGTTACTGGGGAATGTTACATGTGGACTGGTGTAAGACTAGTAATGCATTTTTTTCAAAAAGATGATGGGCCAGAGCCACAAACAGCACTGGAGGAACATACTGTCCAGAGCTGACCATGGCAATCTGAGAATGAGCCCCTGCTAGAACAGGCCCTAGACTTTGTCCAGCATTGGCTGCTGTATCTGTTGTAGCCCTTTGTGGAGCAAGAATTGCTAATAGCAGTCAGTCATGCCCTTGTCATCTCATGTTTTGATTACTGTAATGGGCTGTAAATGGGCTTGCCCTTGAAAACTATCTAGAAGCTGCAACTACTTCCAAATGCAGCAGGTGCTGGTATCAGCTCTAAAGGTGATGGCTTTAGCTAGATATCTTTGATACCTCTTATTCCAAATCAAATCTCCCAGCCCAAGGCAGCCTGCAGAGAACATTGTGGAGAGGCTGCAATAGTATCTTATTTACTAAACGGCAGACGTACAACTTACATCTCAGCAGGAATCCAACATTAGTTAGACCAGCAATTCAAAAGACTGCATCCATCACTTAGTAGCATCACCTTGTCCTCAGTGCAAGTAGAGAATGGCTGTTTCAATTATCCAAAGTCTTTTTTTTAATAAAGATTTTATTAATTTTCTCTTACATACATATATTAATTTTTCAACCAACGGGCTGTCTGGGTTTAAAAACGCTAATACATAGTCAGTTCCTAATCCTTCATTCTTTCCTCTAACCATTGATAAAATAAACCCCAAGTTTGGTAATATTCTGTTTCTTCTTTATCTTTCAGTCCCATAGTTAATCTGTCCATCTCTGCACATTCCAATATTTTTCTGATTAATTCTTCCTCCGGTGGTAATCTTTCATTTTTCCAATATTGCGCAAAAAATAGTCTTGTTGCTGTTGTGACGTGTAAAATCAAATATAAGCTTTGTTTATTAATCTTTTCTGGCATTATACTTAATAAGAAAAGTTCAGGTTTAAAATCAACCTGTTCTCCCAACATTTTTTCTAACCATGCACGTACCTTTTTCCTCTCAAAGTCTTAGTAACACATTGGAAATAATGGCTTTAGGCCGGATGTAAAAATGCATTCTTTCATTTTCCAGATGGAAAGAAACATGGTGGGGAGAAAGCAGAAGGTACGTATGCTTTTACAGCCAAGCATTTATTTTGATGTGCAATTCCATATTACTCCTTTAACTAATTGGGACCTTATGGTTTAATCTGGTGCTCTCTTCTTGTGGCGTGCTCTTCCAACAGAAAGAAAATATGCATTCTCCTTGCAGTTTAAGAAAGCTTTTAAAACGCTGCTATTTCAAACAGGATTTGGGGCAGCTGTTAAGTATCTGAAATGATGGAGCACCTGAAGAACATATATTATTCGTCTTTCTTACCATTTTAGATTGGATCTAATTTTGTTTTCCTCTTTCACTTTCTTGTTTTTCCCCTCCCTTCAGGCTTATCTCATGTGATTAAATTCAGATAATCCAAACACTTACAACAACCCAACCATTTTGCATTCTGTGCTCATGTAGGAATATTTTGAATCAAGGATAGAAAGCCCACAGAGATGCTTTTTCACGGGGCAACTGGACTTTCTTGTTTCTCCTTTGAAGACTTTTTGCTTCTCATCCAATAAGCTGCTGCTTGGTTGAGAAGCGAAGCGCCTTCAAAGGAAAAACAAAGTCCAGTTGCCTCATGAAAAGGCATCTTTGGGACCTGGATGGCTGAGAATCTCCATAGATAGAAAGCCCTCTTGAAACGAGTCCTCATTTCAGCTCCAACATCAGGTCAGATCCATTCTTTGCCTGTAAATACTTAAACTGGATGTAAGCAAGCATTTTGTCTTCTCACAGGCTCCAAAAAAGATGAAAAGAAGCACCATGAACCAGGTGTGTAAGCATTTGCAGCTCACCTTCTATCTTACGCAGAATACTATGAATACTAGTTTAGTTGTGATGGGGGGCACAGTGGCAGAGTGGCTAAACAGGCTGAGCTTGTCAGCTGGGAAGTTAACAGCCTGGGTTCAAGACGGGGTGAGCTCTCCTAGCAGGCGAACGTGAGTAGATAAATAGGTAGCACTATAGGTGGGAAAGCAACAGGGATCTGTGCGCTTCGGCATATAGTCCTGCTGGCCACATGACCATGGAAAGGGTCTGAGGACAACGCTGGCTCCCCAGGCTAAGAAACGGAGATGAGCTGCCCCCTCAGAGATGGAAAGTCTGGACAGGGAAACACCTTGACCTTCACCTGTGATGGACCTTCTTTTCAATGGGGAGCCCTCTTTTTATAGAACAGGGGTGAACAATAAATTTGAGAAACTGGCACTGTTGTGGCAGGCTGAATCAGTAAGGCTGTGAAGGTGAGTAGGCACACACACACACACGCACATACACACACACATGTAAATTGGAAAGTGGCAGTTGCCTTCAAAGTTAAAGCAATGCAGTTCTATTGCACGCACGGCGTACTTATTTGTATTTGATTCCTAATTTCCAATTGACCTCAGGTGGGTAGGCCAGGGACAGTCAAAGGGCTGCATGGGGTCCAAAGGCTGGGTCTGTAATAGAATGTTCTTCTCCCAGAAATAAGAAATGCCTCCATCTGCAATTTAATGTTCACAGACATGGCTATTCCCAAACACGTATCCATTTGAGGAAGCTGCAACAACTGGGTTGCTAACTTCACAACTGTGACAAGAATGGCAGTAAAATGGGGCAAAATTCCCTTAACGAGAGTCTCGCTTAGGAACAGAAATTTTGGACTCAACTGTAGTCGTACGTCAAGGACTACCTGCATATTTATATTTTCTTTTGTCGTTTCTCCTAATGTTTCTAAGCGCACTGGCTTATTTTGGCTCCCTTTCTGTATTTTGTATAATTCTGTTTATTCTGAAAGGGATAAATTGCACGAAGAGTACTGAGTGGAATTTCGCTGGAAAGCAATCCTCCTCTAAAATCTCTGCAAGATGAAAATAATCCAAACCTGGATGGGATTCATCCCTTGGCAGTCACGCATCAGCTTCTATGCCAGTGATGGCGAACCTTTTAGAGCAGTGGTTCTCAACCTTTCTAATGCCGCGACCCCATAATACAGTTCCCCATGTTGTGGTGACCCCCAACCAATTATACATCACCGGGTGCCAGGGGTGTGGCCAAAGAAAAGGGGGAAAAATGGCAGACAGCCTTGTTTGGCGACCCCCATGAAATGGTCATTCGACCCCAAATGGGGTCCCGACCCACAAGTTGAGAACCACTGTTTTAGAGACTGAGTGCCCAAACTGCAACCCAAAACCCACTTATGCATTGTCAAGTGCCGGGTGGGTGTGGCCCATTGGCTGGGCGTGGCCCATTGGCTGGGCGTGGCCCATTGGCTGGGCGTAGCTGCAGTGGTAACGGCAGACTGGGTGGGACTAAAAAGTTCAATTAATCAATTTCAACTTTGGAAGATTTTTTTTCCCGTGAGAACTTGAAATTGACTGATTGATTGAAACTTTTTTTTTTTTTTTTGCATATGGCGGCGGAGGCCTAAAGTGAAAAGGTTTTATAAAACCCAGCTGAAGGTCTAGGACTGGGGTGACGGCGCGCATGCCCATAGAGAGGGCTCTGCATGTCACCTGTGGCACCCGTGCCATAGGTTCGCCACCACTGTTCTATGCCAGTTGCCCTTTCTTGGGGACCAATAGTCTGCACAGTCTTTTTAAGATATTAATAATGAAGGCTTTAAACTTAACGTAAAAAAAAAATTCTCTCATTTCCATAGGCGCAAAGAAACATGCTGAAGCAAAGAAACATCGACCACCAAGTATGTAAGCTCTGGCAGAGCACCTAATATTATCTGCAGAAGGCTGTTATTAATAGCCACTGAGAGTTACCTCAAGCCACGATATGGGCGACATATACATTTATTAAGTAATAAATAAAATGGTTTTATTGGTAGAGCATACAGTGTAAGAGCACTGAGTGTCGGAAGGGAGCTGCTGGGAAGCAGTTCTCGGTGAATGGGATAAACATTAGGGATCTTTTAGAGCAGTGGTTCTCAACCTTGACAATTTTAAGGCATGTGGACTTCAACTCCCAGAATTCCACAGCCAGCATTGCTGGCTGTGGAATTCTGGGAGTTGAAGTCCACATGCCTTAAAATTGTCAAGGTTGAGAAACACTGTTTTAGAGAAAGATGAGAATTCCTGTAGGAAAGCAACATAAGAAATAACAATCACATCAATGTTCAGCTCTACATCATGACAATATCAAAAGGGTTTCTTTGCCCCTCCCCCTCCAACTCTAGAGAAAGTCCATCTTTGGTCTTTAATGAGTTTGCAAGGTGTGGTGTGAAAAACGTTGGTCCTCCTGGATTTGGAGTTTCTGCTCTTTCCACCCCAGAATAGGTGGGATCTACAGATGTGCCAGATGCATCTGTTCCAGGACCAGGAGACCACTCAGGTTGTCACTGGTGCCTTGTTTACCTTGCAACTGGACTACTAAAGTCCTTACAACTTACAACTTGGACGTCCAACCTGACCTGGATGACTGAGATTCTCCATAAACATCCATTATGGATTGTCCTTCCAGTCAACTCTCTCCTCTTTTCTTTGCTCTGACGTATGTCTCTTCTCCCTGTAAGCCAGGGAGAGTTGTTCCCAAGCGAGCAGCCTTGAACCCTAAATTAAACAAAGCATTCTCTCCTGCTTTAGTTCCAGTTCCTGATGAAGAGAAAGTGAAACACAAAGACAAAGACAAAGAAAAACCCCGAAAAGGTACGTAAAAATTTATAATAGCTGCCCATTTTAGCCAGAAGGCTATTACTTCAACTGTTTCGGATCCCATGGTTTAAGCCGGAATACTGATTTGTTTATTTATATTCTGCCTTTATTATTTTTACAAACAATCCAAGGCAGCTTCTGGTCTGAGGTCTTCACCACTAGAGCAGACTGGCTCTTTTAATAACCCATATTAAGAGTTTACATCCTGGCAATCATGGTGGGGCAAAACAGCATTGTTTCTCTGTCCTTATCGCTTCTCCCAGCAGCCACCTGTTTAAGGCCCTGTTTAAGGTGACCCTGGGGAAACACAAGTCACAGGACTATCTGCCAGGCTGCTGTGAGAAATATTCCTGATATCTGGCAGATAAAGTTGCTTAGATCAGCTCAGAATGTCTGGACAGGTTCTGATGAGGTACCTGTGATATGGCCTTGTACTTACCTTGGACACGTTTGCTGATCATACCCAGTTCTGCATCTGAAGCCTGGGACAAGGGACATTCTTAAAGTCCTGATACAGGACTGGAGGCTGGGGGGGAAACAGGCTCAAACCCAGTCCTAACCAGGCTATCCACAGTTGGTCCAGGGTGGGCAGTCTTGAAATTGGAATACTAAATTAAACCCAATGTTCTCGGTTGTTTTCTAGCTCATGATGCTTCAGAAACACCAAAATCAGAAAAACCACCAAAAAGTATGTACATTTTTGTAACCAGACAGCTCTTTGGGCAGAGTGCTACTAATATTACGTTAACATTTGGGGGGATAGTAATAATAATAATAATAATAATAATAATAATAATAATAATAATAATAATAATCCCCCAGTGAGGCACTACCTTGACGTGGTTGTGGGGCTTGTGTACTCTGAGGAAGATGAGAGCTATGCCAGAGGTTCAACCATACTGGACAGGTCTCATCAGAGGAGTCAGACAAAGAGTGTCTCTCCCATAAAAAATATGGTGAGACGCAAATTTCAGAATGCCATACCGGCTCGGACGTCGCCCGGGTTAACAAGGTCCGCACTAGATATTGGAGTTCCTGGATATCTGGTGAAAAATGGGTTACAGGACTCAGGACTGTTGGCTGAGCAACCAGGGCCAGCAGCTGCAGAACTACTGGAAGAAAAGGTGTTTACCCGTCGCAGATACACAGTGATGGAAAACAAAGAAATAATGATCTGTTACTACAGATCAAGTCCAACAAGAAGAGGATATCTAAAACGAATGCACCAGTTCTGGAAAGAACAACATCCAGAATCAGAAATAACAGAACAGAGACTAGCAGATCAACGCCGATTTATAACACGAAATAAAGTATTTACAGAAACAGAATTGGACGAACTGCAAAGGTTTACCCAGGGCAAAGAAATCAAAGCCTTACAAGAAGTAATTCAGAATGTAGAGGCAAACCAGGGGGAGTTGGCAGTGAAAGAATCCAGTAGAGATATACAACTGTTCTCATTTGGAAACCAGGCACCTCTTCCTCAGGAAGAACAAAACCCTCTAACTAAAGAAATAAAAGAATTGAAACAAAGAATAACTGAGCATCTAGAACAGCACAAAAACAACAGAATAAGGCTACCTGCATTGAAGCTTGTTCCAAAGAAACAGCTAGCACAAGCATTAAAAGATGCAAATACTGCAATAGCAAGTATAAGCACCAATTCACTGCAAGAAACAAACCAACTAATGTACAGCACAGCTGCAGTTATAACAGAATACCTGGGATGTAAAATCAACAAAAAAGAAAAACAAACAAACAGTGCACCACAAAAATGGAAGGTTAGACTAGAAAATAAGATCAGCAAGTTAAGATCACATGCAAGCAAGCTAGAACAGATGAAAGAAAAGAAGCTGAAGAACAAGAAGACCAAAGAATACCTAATCAAGAAATACCACTTAGAAACAAGGAAGATCAAGGAAGCACTGGAAATAATAAAGCAACAAATAACAGCTATAGCCAGGAAAATCAGTAGATATGAAGCTCGAATTGCAAACTATAGGCAGAACCTCCAATTTCAATCCAATCAGAAACGTTTCTACCAATCCATCAATGGAGAAACTGCAAGGAATCAGTCAGTACCTGACAAGGAAGAAACAGTGCAGTTCTGGAAGCAGATATGGGATAACCCAAAGAAATACAACAAGGATGCAGCTTGGTTAAAAGAGGTGGATGCAAATAAAACAGAAGTTGAAATGAAAGAACTAGTAATAACAACAAAAATGGTAGAAAAAAGAGCAAAGAAAATCAAAAATTGGTCAGCACCAGGTGAAGATGAACTGCATGGGTTTTGGTTGAAACATCTAACTGTTATACACCCACTCATTGCCAAGCAGTTCAACAATATATTACAAGGAGGAGAAATTGAAAAGTGGCTAACAACTGGGAAAACCTACCTAATAATGAAAAATCCAGCAAAAGGGGCAACACCAGGTAACTACAGGCCAATTACCTGCTTACCAACAACTTTCAAATTACTAACTGGTGTGGTAGCTGATGCAGTACAACAGCATCTAGTTGAAAACAATCTCTTTCCACCTGAGCAGAAAGGAAACCGCCCCAATAGCAGAGGAACAAAAGATCAACTCCTAATAGACAAAATGATCTTGGAAAACTGCAAGAGAAGGAAGACCAACCTGAATGTGGCATGGATTGACTACAAAAAGGCATTTGACTCTCTGCCACATGATTGGATAATCAAGTGCCTAGAAATAACAGGAGTCAGTAGAAACATCAGAAAATTTGTGCAAAGATCGATGGCACAATGGAAGACACAGTTGCAGATCAATGGTGAGAAGCTGGGAGAGGTTAATATCAAGAGAGGAATATTTCAAGGAGATTCATTATCACCATTACTATTTGTTATTGCACTGTTTCCTCTGTCAACAATACTGAATAACTCAGGACATGGCTATCAAACATCAAAAACATCTGCCAGACTATCCCACCTCCTTTACATGGATGATCTGAAGCTGTATGGAAAAACATCATCTGAAATAGAATCGCTGCTCAACACTGTCCGTATATATAGCCAAGATATTGTAATGGAGTTTGGCTTGGACAAATGTGCCACACTTACTATCAAACAAGGAAAAATAGTGAAAACTGAAGGAATCAAGATGCCCCACGAAAATAACATTAAGAGTCTGGATGAGGAAGAGTACTACAAATACTTGGGTATCCTTCAAGCTGACAACATCAAGCACACTGAAGTCAAGAAAAAGATTAGAGGTGAATACATCAAGAGAGTGAAGAAGATCTTAAAATCCAAACTCAATGGAGGAAATACCATAAAGGCAATCAACACCTGGGCAATCCCAGTCATTAGGTACACAGCTGGAATAGTGGACTGGACTCAAGCAGAACTAAAAGCAATGGATAGGCAGACCAGAAAAATAATGACAATGAATCACGCCCTTCATCCACGCAGTGACATTGATAGACTTTATCTACCAAGGCAAATAGGTGGGCGTGGAATGCTACAAGTACATCAGATGGTTGAAGAAGAAAAAATGGCTTTGGAAGAATATCTGAAGAACAATGATGAAGATGCACTGAAATTAGTATATCAGGAAGGCTTACTAACTACTGGAGAGACCAAACTGGCCTACAAGAAAGACCAAATGAAGAACAAAATAGAGGCATGGGAAGACAAAGCACTACATGGCCAATACATTAAAAAAATAGCTGGGAAAGCAGATAATAATAAAACCTGGCAATGGCTAAGAGCAGGAAAATTGAAGAAAGAAACCGAGGGACTAATTCTGGCTGCACAAGACCAAGCCTTAAGGACAAATGCATACAAAGTCAAAATTGAGAAGACAGCAACAGACAGTAAGTGCCGCCTATGCAAAGAAGCTGAAGAAACAGTGGACCACTTGGTAAGCTGTTGCAAGAAGATTGCACAGACTGATTACAAGCAGCGACATGACAAAGTAGCAACAATGGTGCATTGGAAGATCTGCAAAAAATATCATTTGCCTGTAAGCAAAAACTGGTGGGATCATAAAATAGAGAAAGTCATAGAAAATGATAAAATTAAACTGCTCTGGGACTTCAGAATTCAAACAGACAAGCACCTGCAACATAACACCCCAGACTTAACAATTGTCGATAAGAAAGACAAAAAAGTCTGGATAGTGGACGTGGCAGTGCCTGGAGACAGCAGAATAGAGAGAAAGAACTGGAGAAGATAACAAAATACAAAGACCTACAAATAGAAATAGAAAGACTGTGGCAAAAGCAAGCAAGGGTAGTACCAATAGTCATAGGCTCCTTGGGTGCAATCCCAAAACAACTGGAGCACCACTTGAACACCATTGGCATTGACAAATTTGCTATTAGTCAATTGCAAAAGGCGGCCTTATTAGGAACTGCTTCCATCCTGCGACGATACCTATAATACCATCAAACATCTACTTCTGCCTATCCCAGGTCCTGGGTAAGGACTCGATAGGTAGACAAAATGCCAAATCCAGTCTGAACATCTGGCTGACTGTGCGATGATTGATAATAATAATAATAATAATAATATGGTGAGACGTAAATTTCAGAATGCCATACCGGCTCGGACGTCGCCCGGGTTAACAAGGTCCGCACTAGATATTGGAGTTCCTGGATATCTGGTGAAAAATGGGTTACAGGACTCAGGACTGTTGGCTGAGCAACCAGGGCCAGCAGCTGCAGAACTACTGGAAGAAAAGGTGTTTACCCGTCGCAGATACACAGTGATGGAAAACAAAGAAATAATGATCTGTTACTACAGATCAAGTCCAACAAGACGAGGATATCTAAAACGAATGCACCAATTCTGGAAAGAACAACATCCAGAATCAGAAATAACAGAACAGAGACTAGCAGATCAACGCCGATTTATAACACGAAATAAAGTATTTACAGAAACAGAATTGGACGAACTGCAAAGGTTTACCCAGGGCAAAGAAATCAAAGCCTTACAAGAAGTAATTCAGAATGTAGAGGCAAACCAGGGGGAGTTGGCAGTGAAGGAATCCAGCAGAGATATACAACTGTTCTCATTTGGAAACCAGGCACCTCTTCCTCAGGAAGAACAAAACCCTCTAACTAAAGAAATAAAAGAATTGAAACAAAGAATAACTGAGCATCTAGAACAGCACAAAAACAACAGAATAAGGCTACCTGCATTGAAGCTTGTTCCAAAGAAACAGCTAGCACAAGCATTAAAAGATGCAAATACTGCAATAGCAAGTATAAGCACCAATTCACTGCAAGAAACAAACCAACTAATGTACAGCACAGCTGCAGTTATAACAGAATACCTGGGATGTAAAATCAACAAAAAAAGAAAAACAAACAAACAGTGCACCACAAAAATGGAAGGTTAGACTAGAAAATAAGATCAGCAAGTTAAGATCACATGCAAGCAAGCTAGAACAGATGAAAGAAAAGAAGCTGAAGAACAAGAAGACCAAAGAATACCTAATCAAGAAATACCACTTAGAAACAAGGAAGATCAAGGAAGCACTGGAAATAATAAAGCAACAAATAACAGCTATAGCCAGGAAAATCAGTAGATATGAAGCTCGAATTGCAAACTATAGGCAGAACCTCCAATTTCAATCCAATCAGAAACGTTTCTACCAATCCATCAATGGAGAAACTGCAAGGAATCAGTCAGTACCTGACAAGGAAGAAACAGTGCAGTTCTGGAAGCAGATATGGGATAACCCAAAGAAATACAACAAGGATGCGGCTTGGTTAAAAGAGGTGGATGCAAATAAAACAGAAGTTGAAATGAAAGAACTAGTAATAACAACAAAAATGGTAGAAAAAAGAGCAAAGAAAATCAAAAATTGGTCAGCACCAGGTGAAGATGAACTGCATGGGTTTTGGTTGAAACATCTAACTGTTATACACCCACTCATTGCCAAACAGTTCAACAATATACTACAAGGAGGAGAAATTGAAAAGTGGCTAACAACTGGGAAAACCTACCTAATAATGAAAAATCCAGCAAAAGGGGCAACACCAGGTAACTACAGGCCAATTACCTGCTTACCAACAACTTTCAAATTACTAACTGGTATGGTAGCTGATGCAGTACAACAGCATCTAGTTGAAAACAATCTCTTTCCACCTGAGCAGAAAGGAAACCGCCCCAATAGCAGAGGAACAAAAGATCAACTCCTAATAGACAAAATGATCTTGGAAAACTGCAAGAGAAGGAAGACCAACCTGAATGTGGCATGGATTGACTACAAAAAGGCATTTGACTCTCTGCCACATGATTGGATAATCAAGTGCCTAGAAATAACAGGAGTAAGTAGAAACATCAGAAAATTTGTGCAAAATCGATGGCACAATGGAAGACACAGTTGCAGATCAATGGTGAGAGGCTGGGAGAGGTTAATATCAAGAGAGGAATATTTCAAGGAGATTCATTATCACCATTACTATTTGTTATTGCACTGTTTCCTCTGTCAACAATACTGAATAACTCAGGACATGGTTATCAAACATCAAAAACATCTGCCAGACTATCCCACCTCCTTTACATGGATGATCTGAAGCTGTATGGAAAAACATCATCTGAAATAGAATCGCTGCTCAACACTGTCCGTATATATAGCCAAGATATTGTAATGGAGTTTGGCTTGGACAAATGTGCCACACTTACTATCAAACAAGGAAAAATAATGAAAACTGAAGGAATCAAGATGCCCCACGAAAATAACATTAAGAGTCTGGATGAGGAAGATACTACAAATACTTGGGTATCCTTCAAGCTGACAACATCAAGCACACTGAAGTCAAGAAAAAGATTAGAGGTGAATACATCAAGAGAGTGAAGAAGATCTTAAAGTCCAAACTCAATGGAGCAAATACCATAAAGGCAATCAACACCTGGGCAATTCCAGTAATTAGGTACACAGCTGGAATAGTGGACTGGACTCAAGCAGAACTAAAAGCAATGGATAGGCAGACCAGAAAAATAATGACAATGAATCATGCCCTTCATCCACGCAGTGACATTGATAGACTTTATCTACCAAGGCAAATAGGTGGGCGTGGAATGCTACAAGTACATCAGATGGTTGAAGAAGAAAAAATGGCTTTGGAAGAATATCTGAAGAACAATGATGAAGATGCACTGAAATTAGTATATCAGGAAGGCTTACTAACTACTGGAGAGACCAAACTGGCCTACAAGAAAGACCAAATGAAGAACAGAATAGAGGCATGGGAAGACAAAGCACTACATGGCCAATACATTAAAAAAATAGCTGGGAAAGCAGATAATAATAAAACCTGGCAATGGCTAAGAGCAGGAAAATTGAAGAAAGAGACCGAGGGATTAATTCTGGCTGCACAAGACCAAGCTTTAAGGACAAATGCATACAAAGTCAAAATTGAGAAGACAGCAACAGACAGTAAGTGCCGCCTATGCAAAGAAGCTGAAGAAACAGTGGACCACCTGGTAAGCTGTTGCCAGAAGATTGCACAGACTGACTACAAGCAGCGGCATGACAAAGTAGCAACAATGGTGCATTGGAAGATCTGCAAAAAATATCATTTGCCTGTAAGCAAAAACTGGTGGGATCATAAAATAAAGAAAGTCATAGAAAATGATAAAATTAAACTGCTCTGGGACTTCAGAATTCAAACAGACAAGCACCTGCAACATAACACCCCGGACTTAACAATTGTCGATAAAAAAGACAAAAAAGTCTGGATAGTGGACGTGGCAATGCCTGGAGACAGCAGAATAGACGAGAAAGAACTGGAGAAGATAACAAAATACAAAGACCTACAAATAGAAATAGAAAGACTGTGGCAAAAGCAAGCAAGGGTAGTACCAATAGTAATAGGCTCCTTAGGTGCAATTCCAAAACAACTGGAGCACCACTTGAACACCATTGGCATTGACAAATTCGCTATTAGTCAATTACAAAAGGCGGCCTTATTAGGAACTGCTTCCATCCTGCGACGATACCTGTAATACCATCAAACATCTACTTCTGCCTATCCCAGGTCCTGGGTAAGGACTCGATAGGTAGACAAAATGCCAAATCCAGTCTGAACATCTGGCTGACTGTGCGATGATTGATAATAATAATAATAATAGAAATAGAAAGACTGTGGCAAAAGCAAACAAGGGTAGTACCAACAGTCATAGGCTCCTTGGGTGCAATCCTAAAACAACTGGAGCACCACTTGAACTCCATCGGCATTGACAAATTCGCTATTAGTCAATTGCAAAAGGCGGCCTTATTAGGAACTACTTCCATCCTGCGACGATATCTGTAATACCATCAAACATCCACATCTGCCTATCCCAGGTCCTGGGTAAGGACTCGATAGGTAGACAAAATGCCAAATCCAGTCTGAACATCTGGCTGACTGTGCGATGATCGATAATAATAATAATAATAATAGTAAAGTTGGAAAGGACCTTGGAGGTCATCTAGTCCAGTGGTTCTCAACCTTCTTAATGCTGCGACCCCCAACCGGTCGTAAGTCGAGGACTACTCAACTGGTACAGCACCGTTTGCAGAATGGGACTTTTGGCAGGCTCAGCAGGGCAGAGACAGCCTGGGCAATTCCTATTGGCTTTGGACAGCCAATAGAATTAGACTCTGTTCAAGAGAGTCTATTCTATTGGCTTTCAAAAGCCAATAGAATAAAAGGGAGGAGCACAGCTAAGGAAAAGGGGGGAAAAATGGCGGACTGCATTGTTAGGCAACCCCCGTGAAATGATCATTCGACCCCAAATGGGTTCCCCACAGGTGGAGAACCACTGTTTTAAAAACTCACAAATTCCCAAAATGATTGGGGAACTTAATTAGTGAATGCCCACAGATGTCAAGTTAGTGACATGATTGTTCCATGAAGCTGGCTTCATCGTTGATTTGGCTTGTCCGTAGCTTCACAAAAGGTGATCACACAACCCCAGGACCTGGGCCACTGTCATAAACACGAGCATCTGAATGTTGATTCATGCCCCCATTTGGATGCTTCATGTGCAAAATGGTCATAACTCACTTTTTTCCAATGCCATCATAATTTTGAGCAGTTACTGAAGGTGTCAACCCTGCTAACATCAGATGTTCTTGCTTCGACAACAGATGAAAATGCAGCCATGTTCTCCATTCCCCTTTTCTTGCTTTTAGAATTAGCTGGTGCTGGGAGGGGGGGGATTGGGATGAGCCGAGGTGGCGCAGCAGTTAGGGTGCAGTACTGCAGGCCACTTTAGCTGACTGTGTTCAGCAGGTCAGCGGTTCAAATCTCACCGGCTCAAGGTTGACTCAGCCTTCCATCCTTCCGGGTAGGTAAAATGAGGACCCAGATTGTTGGGGGCAATGTAAATATATATATACATTGCTTACTGGTGTACACCGCTTAGAGAGTGCTTGCACTTAAAGCGGTATATAAGTCTCATAAATAAATAAATAAATAAATAAATGAGAGTTCAATTAGTCCTAATAATAATATCTCTGCCCTGGGAACCCAAGGACAAATTGAATCCAGAGCTGATAACGTTTTGGTGGGCTGGAGGGCTGGGGAGAAAACCCACTGCTTCAAGCTAATTGGGGAATGTGCTTTATGACTGTTTGTTGGGGGTGGGAATTGTACTTTGTAACTTTCTATCCAGGGGAGGGGAATTTAGTTTTGGGGTATGTAGTGCCGATACTTTGTTTCCCGAATAAAAGATTCTTTAAGGAAAGCAATGCCTCGTTTCATCTGTGGGAACCATGTCAAAAGGAACTGTTGTAAGTCAAGGACTACTGTATTTAATTAGGAACAAATGACCTGCATCTCTTGATAGCATATGAAACATGATAGCCGTAAATTGGATGTAAAAATATACTGTGTTGTTTTCTAGGTCACAAAGCATCAAAACATGCTCCTCCTCCTCCTCCACCACCACCACCACCACCACCACCCAGTAAGTGAATTTTACAATCCTTTCTTATATGAAATTGCTGTCGTGGTTCCGAAAGGAAGCAGCTTTTCAACGAATTTTGAGGCTTATTCTTCTAAAAGAATCTTTTATTATTCTGCATAGCTTTGGCACTAACAAATTTAAGCCAAAAACTGAATCTTCCCTCCCACAAACACCCGTAACAAAGCATAACTCACCCCTCCATTTTACAGTCATCAATCACATTCTCCAATTAATGTGAAGTGGGAAGTGCCCCTCCCAGTTGCAGCTGAGCTGACCATGGCCACACTGTGCTCAGACATTGTTATGATTAACTAGCATATTTTCCCATCCACTAGACGCAGTGTTTCTCAACCTTGACAATTTTAAGGCATGTGGACTTCAACTCCCAGAATTCCACAGCCAGCAATGCTGGCTGTGGAATTCTGGGAGTTGAAGTCCACATGCCTTAAAATTGTCAAGGTTGAGAAACACTGCACTAGACTATTACTATCTGCTTTAACTCTAGAAGTGCTATACAAGAACATCCGATGTTGGCAAGCAAGAACATCCGATGTTAGCAGTCTTGACAATGGCTTGAACTGATAAAAACTTGTAATTAGATGTATTTGCCCCTCTGAGCGTCTTCCTAGCCCTGGTGCAGATTCACCCTCCCCACAACCTTCCGGATGGTTGTGGGGACTTGTGCCAAGCAGTGGCAGGGAGTGAGAGAGGAGAGGTGCAAGGGAAGGGAGGACCAGGACCCACTCCAGGTAGAGAAGGAACGGAGACCCTCTGCTCCTACTGGCATGCTACCGGAGGAAGCAGAGGGGGAGGAGGGTCTCCGCAGAGGAGGACTCCCAACACGGCCCACCAAAACCTTTGAGGCCCTCAATAGCAGGGGGGAGCTGAGGGAAGCCATTTCCGGCGGAAGGAGCAAACACTGAGGGTGTTCCACTACAAAGGAGAGACAGAGAAAGGCTCTCTCCTAAGGGAAGAAGCCCCCTTGCCAATTTGGCTACAGTTAATTGTCTTTCTGGGGGGGGGCTTCAGGCATGCCTAAGAACGTTTGTTGCCCAAGGCCAGCCATCGGTCTGCCGAGGATGAGCAGAGGTGGTCCCAGCGGTGGTGCTACGTTAAGCTGGCTGCTTTGGGCTCTTGGGCAGAGCGATAGCACACAGGATGGGCTAGTGGTGAAGGGGTGGGGTAGTATTAGAGCAGTGGTTCTCAGCCTGGGGGTCGGGACCCCATTTGGGGTCTAACGACCATTTCACGGGGGTCGCCAAACAACGCAATCCGCCATTTTTCCCCCCTTTTCCTTAGCTGTGCTCCTCCCTTTTATTCTATTGGCTTTTGAAAGCCAATAGAATAGACTCCCTTGAATAGAGTCTAATTCTATTGGCTTTCAAAAGCCAATAGGAATTGTCCAGGCTGTCTCTGCCCTGCTGAGCCCGCCAAAAGTCCCATGGGCCTGGGGACCCCGGATGGGACGACTGTGTTGTTGCTGTAATGGAGGTTGGGGAAGTTGTGGTTACGGGCTTTATTATACGATGAATTTTAAATTTTGTAAGCTGCCTGGAGCCATCTATGCGTGAACTGGGCAGCTGTATAAATTTGTTTAATAAATTAATAAAATATCCCTTCCTTGGATGCTGATGGGAAGGCACCGTAACTGACTTGTAGTAACCTGGAAGTGGCTGCATGTTACATTCCCTTTATCAAATAAGTGGAATGTTACATTCCCTTTGTCAAATAAGTGGAACTGAGTGGCTGCGTGTTACATTCCCTTTATCAAATAAGGGAATGAACTGAAGAAAGAGAAAGGAACAGAAAGGAAAAATGAGAAAAAAGGTGGGAAGGGCTGGAGGGAAAGAGAAGTCTTCATGTCAAGAAAATAAGAGAGACAAACCTGCATTGTGCTTTGGTCTGGAGCAGTTGAAAAAGGCTTCGTTTTGTAGATAAAGTTCACAGAGAGAATCCAGATGCCTCGTCAACAGCGAAGTCCTTGGCGGTAATACTGAATATAATTTTCTTCCCGTGTTTCTTTTCTCCAAAACCAGGTGTCAAAACTGTGATAATACAATTCCTCATAGGACATGACTGCGCCACGATATGTCTTATCATTCTCTTCTTCCTCATCATCGCCACTGTGTGGATGGTCATTTTGTGTAAGTTTCTGATTATACTCTGCGGGTTTCACACAGGGATCATGTCTACTCAGAACAAAAGCAGGCAGCGTTTGGCAATTTGGAAAGAATGGCTGGGATGTCTTTATGGCACGGAGCTCTTTATGCCCTGTGGGCAATGTAAAATAACAGCAAAAGAGAATCTCGGCCAAAATTGGTACCAGTGATGTTCCCACCATCTCTCTGGAATTCCCCAGGTACCAAAAGCTGACGGTGTAGCAGGGGAACCTCTGTCCCCTCTTTTAATCACATGGATGGAGGGCTAGATCTGGCCAGGGCAAAAGCAGACAGGTTGAAATCTGTCTGGTCCATCAAAACGGGTGTCAACCACTTCTCATGCGCCAAAGGGTTAGGCTCTGAGTCCATTTCACCATCCAAGGGGCCGAAATTGGCACAAGAATGAAGAGTGCTTTGGGCTGCCAGTGGAAGCGTGGCCTCGAAAGACTTCTCCGTGGTGAGCAGAGATGATGATGGAGGCAAAGACCGAAGAACCAGTGAGTAGGCTGGTTCCTTGGAGCCTCTCTGGAGTAGGAGAGGATGGGAGATTGCCCTTATGGAGGGAAAAGCATTGTTACCTCCAAGAATTTATTCAAAATATTAGATGAAACGGCAGGAGCTGGAAAAATGTACTCCCCTGCTTCATTTTTCCTGGATGGAAATGGAGCTGGATGGATCCTAAGCAAGGAGAGAAGCAACCTAGAACTAAGGAGAAACTTCCTGACAGTGAGGACAATTAACCAGTGGAACAACCTGCCTCCAGAAGTGGTGAATGCTCCAACACTGGAGGCTTTCCAGAAGAGACTGGACAGCCCTTTGTCCGAATGGTATTGGCTCTCCTGCTCAAGCAGGGGGGTCAGACTAGAAGACCTCCCAGATCCATTCCAGCTCTGCTATTCTATTATCCCTTTGTTCCATGCCACAAACCAGGATCATTGTTTCCAGAACATGGTTTGACCAAAGTTTCTCTAGTTGTGTGTAGTTTCTTTTGCTGCCCAATGTGGACAGTAAGTTTTTAGAAACTGTCAAACGAAGGTTTGATGTTTAGGGCAAACTGAAATTGCTAGCCTTTCCATACTGAGCCACTTTCTCACAAAATAATCCCCGTAGCACCCAGTGCGTTATCAGGACAAACAGATGGAAGGATCTCCTCTTGCTTTCCTGGCTTTATGCTTCCATGAAGAAATTTATCGCATGAGAAGCACTGCGGATTTTCTGATGTCCAATTAAGCAGTGAAAACAAAATCTCTGTAATCAAAACTGATCTTGATCAGACGGTGACAGGTGCCATAATCACAATGGAAGGATTTTTTTAAAAGATCGCTAATAAATTTCCAGATATTGTAAGAGGGCCATGATGGTAGGGGTAGGCAACCTTGGCTCTTTTATGACTCGTGGACTGAAACTCCCAGAATTCCTGAGCCAGCCACACTGAGGGGAAAGGGAGAGGTTTCCAAGCTGAGCTATGCTGGCTCAGGAATTCTGGGAGTTGAAGTCCAGGAGTCATAAAACAGCCAAGGTTGCCTACCCCTGGCCTAGGCCTAGGCCGCTTTATGACTCGTGGACTTCAACTCCCAGAATTCCTGAGCCAGCATGGGGGAACTATGGCCCCTTCATGAGTTGTGGACTTTTAACTCCCAGAATTCCTGAGCCAGCATGGCTCAGCATGGAAACCTCTCCCTTTCCCCTCAGCTTAGCTGGCTCAGGAATTCTGGGAGTTGAAGTCCACAAGTCATAAAAGAGCCAAGATTGCCTACCCCTGGCCTAGGCCTAAGCCGCTTTACGACTGGTGGACTTCAACTCCCGGAATTCCTGAGCCAGCATGAGGGTTTTTAGCCCCTTCATGACTCGTGGACTTCAACTCCCAGAATTCCTGAGCCAGCATGGCTCAGCATGGAAACCTCTCCCTTTCCCCTCAGCATGGCTGGCTCAGGAATTCTGGGAGTTGAAGTCCACCAGTCTTGAAGGGGCCATAGTTCCTCCATGCTGGCTCAGGAATTCTGGGAGCTGGTCCACGAGTCATAAAAGAGCTGAGGTTGCCTACCCCTGGTCTATGGAGTTTCCCAGTCATCCAGGTCATGATTGTCCCTGGATGAGAAGCAAAATGTTTTCAAGGAAAAACAAAGACAGTCCAGTTGCCTCTTGAAAAAGCACCTTTAGGACAATAATGGTGGAGACTCTACATTGGAAAAAAAAAAAAAACTAGTGCAACTTTGGTATAAAACAGTAATTTAACAACAACAGGGTTTGACATTAAAAAGTGTTCCCTTCCCTCAAAAATCGTTTTCAGGGTAACCAGAAGGAGATTGAAGAACTAAAAGGCCATATATTTGTTCCCAGTTCAAGGACACCCAAATGAATCACTCAAGCCCCTTGAGTACAAATTAAGAGGAACTGATATTTATCTTGGGTGTGCGTGTGTGTCGCAGGATTGTCTCACCACTAAAATCCACGATTAATAAACTTCTCTTTCAGTGTGGCAAGTGAGGGAAAAATATGAGCCTCTTCGAAAGGCAATAAGGAACATTAGGAAATACATGGTTTCACACAACCCTGACCTTAAGATACTTACTGGTAAGTAATGTTACAGTCTAAATATACAGTCCTGTTCCTGAGGCCACCTGGCATCCATCTTCCTTCCTTCCTTCCTTCCTTCCTTCCTTCCTTTCTTTCTTTCTTTCTTTCTTTCTTTCTTTTTTTCTTTTCTTTCTTTCCTTCCTTCCTTCTTTTTTTCTTTCTTTTTCTTTCTTTCTTTCCTTCCTTCCTGCCTTCTTTCTTTATTTCCTTTCTTCCTTCTCTTTCTTTCTTTCTTTTTCTTTCCTGCCTTCTTTCTTTCTTTCTTTCTTTCTTTCTTTCTTTCTTTCTTTCTTTTTCTTTCCTTCCTTCCTGCCTTCTTTCCATTTCCTTCCTTCCTTCTTTCTCTTTATTTCCTTCTCTTTCTTTCTCTTTCCTGCCTTTTCTTTCTTTCCTTCTTTCCTTCCTGCCTTTTCCTTCCTTCCTTCCTTCCTTCCTTCCTTCCTTCCTTCCTTCCTTCCTTCCTTCCTTCCTTCTTTCTTTCTTTCTTTCTTTCTTTCTTTCTTTCTTTCTTTCTTTCTTTCTTTGATTTATCAAGGCTGCAATTATGGGAATTGTAGTCCTGTAGCAATCCCTTGGAAGAAAGGGAAGAAGGAAGCCAGCCTCTGGAAGCCTAATAGCAAATAGGTTTTGCATGCATGGAAATTCCCACCTTCAGGAGTTAGCAGCCCCATGGACAAATATTTGCATATTTATAAGTAGGGTTTCTAAAAAGATGAAGAGTTTACTACTCAAAAGATAATGGTTAATTGAACTAAAGTAAGTGATGGGTGTGTAATGTTGATGGCAGAAACATGTCAATCAAATAGTTGGAATTTATAGGATGTTTCATACAATAACACTGTTTATTTTTCTATGCCACCATGTTTGTATAGTTTGCAGTTTTGCAATTGCGATACAAGTTTCACCTTCCTTCCTTCCTTCCTTCCTTCCTTCCTTCCTTCCTTCCTTCCTTCCTTCCTTCCTTCCTTCCTTCCTCTATCTCAGTGGTTCTCAACCTTTTAATGCCGCGACCCCCAACTTACTTTAGTTCAATTAACCATTATCTTTTGAGTAGTAAACTCTTCATCAGTGCTGGCATGTGCATGCCGAGGATGTTAACCAAGTTTGGATAATGAAATGTCCGCAAGAAAACCACCCAGCTCAGAGAGCACCAAGATCCCTCTCATTTCAACCCTCAGCTGCAAATACTCTCCTTTAACTGAAGGCCTTTTCCTAGCTGTATAATCCGATATAGGTCTTTAGATGCCTGTTTTTGTGGTGGTGTGGTGCTTGAAGATGGGCTCTTTGGATAGATGCAGGAAGCTGTTCAGATCTAAGTAAATTTTCTCGCCTCGCTTGTTTCAGATGCTGATACAATCCTGGAAGCTGAAAAGCTTGCAACACAACTGTTGCCATGGGCTACAAAGCTCAATGAAATTGAAGCTGAGATTAGTATGTTTCTCACAGGTTTTGACAGATAAGTACAGTATGTGAAGGGAAGGAGAGCCTGCCCTAAAACTGGGAGGTGTTGGAGGTGGGGTGGTCTCTGGGGTGTCTGTGGAAGACCCATTCAAAGGCAGCATCCACCAGTCTCACGGCAGTGGTGTCTACGAGAGGGTCTCCTGCCTGAGCAGGGAGTTGGACTAGAAGACCTCCAAGGTCCCTTCCAACTCCCTGATGATGTAGATATGTGAGGCGGGGAGGTTTCCAATTGTGGCTCTATGATCCAAATCTTGTGGAGACCTCAACCCCACCTGCACCTGTAAAGGGGGAGGGGATTTGGGCAAACAAAACCTGCAGGTAGTCCTCGTTTAGCAACCCAAATTGGGAGCAGCAACCCCACCACCAAACACAGCCGTCACTGAGCAGAAAAATCACAGGACCGGGATGGGCTTACAACTTCCTGTGGTCATTCAGGAAACTTCTCGGGACCACGGTTCAGGGTTTTACTTCTGCTTTTTTTATTAATCCTGCTTGTGGCAAGCCCATTGCAACTCATGCGACGGACGAATGCCAAGATGATTGTAGGTACGAGGATTGGTTAGAAAGCCAGCTTTTATGATGTTGTGGCTTGAACAATGACCAAAATGAGGCAGTCAGTAAGCAAGGACTACTTTGTCCATTTTCCGGCTTAGTATGGCTAATCTCTCAAGAATTTCCATGGGTCTGTTCCAAATCACCACCTCCATTTTCCACAATGGGAAAAATTCTAAAACTGACGGTTTAGAGCAGGGATAGGCAACCTCGGCTCTTTTATGACTCGTGGACTTCAACTCCCAGAATTCCTGAGCCAGCCACGCTGAGGGGAAAGGGAGAAGTTTCCAAGCTGAGCCGTGCTGGATCAGGAATTCTGGGAGTTGAAGTCCACGAGTCATAAAGCAGCCTAGACCTAGGCCAGAGGTTGGCAACCTTGGCTCTTTTATGACTCATGGACTTCAACTCCCAGAATTCCTGAGCCAGCCATGCTGAGGGGAAAAGGAGAGTGTCCAAGCTGACTTATGAATTCTGGGAGTTGAAGTCCACGAGTCATAAAAGAGCCGAGGTTGCATACCCCTGGTTCAGAGCATGCCTCTGAGGATGTGATTCTTGATCTTCTCTGTCTAACTTTAATGGTCAAACAACCTTCTCCTAGGAGAATGCATCATGCAAACGATGAAATATATCTAAAATTAAGAGTTAAGGAAGAAAAATTTAGGATGTCCTGAACATATCCTCTATTGATTAATGAACAGGCACAGGAAGAAGGCAACAGAGTAACTTCTCCAATGGATGAGTAAATACGCTCGTAGACAGAGATTGCCTTTGTTTGTTTATTATTCTGAAATGTATCTTCTATCCAAGGACTCTATAGAGATTGCCATTACCCCTTCAGGATAAGCAGCAATATGCAAAGCAACAATAAAAAAACAAATCAAGGAAATTAACAATATACTGTAGTTTTTAAATAGAAATAAAAAACATGTAGCTCAATCTAGGATATACCGTGATCCTAACCATTCATTAAGCTAATTGTGCTTTTTCCCCCCTTCTCTCTCCATGTCATAATCCTGATTTGGCTCAAAGCGAAAATTGAGTATAAATTGAATCATGGCTGGATGGCATATGATGGACACATTTATTCATTCACTGACCACACATTTTCCCAGAATGATTTCGTAAATTATTGTAAAGATCAAAATGCTGAACTTATTTTAGAAATAACTGCGGAAGAGGAGGTAAGTAAAATATGGTTCGCAAAATTGATAGTTGCTAAATGAAAATTACATGATCGCAATTGTGCTTACAATCTTACTCCAGTTTTCCTTTGCTTTATGGTGCCAAAAGGATACAGGTTACTAGATCTGAAATAATATTTTTGCTACTTGCTGTTTACTTTGGATGAAAGAATGGGTTTCGCTGAAAACTAGAAGACTATTGGAGTTAGAAGGTCATGATCTGAGGTTTGGGTGGCATGGATACCTATGATACAATAAAGCTACGCTGAATGTAGATTTTAAAAAGCATTATCTTAGGCGAGATATTCTTACAGTATAGAATAAATACAAATTTAAGTTCTGCCTGAAAAATACCATTATGGCTTTCAGCACAAAAAGCATTTTATAGACGAGAAAGGAAAAAGAAACATAAGTGGCTAGTATAGGATAAGTAAACATAAATCTAATACGTGATGTACTAGAATTTTCACAAGGAGTGTCATGGTTCCTACAGATGAGACCAGTAGAAACAGAACTTTAAGGCAAAAGGTTTCCTTAAAGAATATATTTATTTGGCTACATAGTATCGGCATGATCAAAAGTGAAACCAAGACTGAAGTTCCCTCTCAAAGGTTACAAAGTTGAACTTCCCACCCCAGGAATATGTCATAATCACATTCCCCAACAAACTACTTTGGCAAGCTTTCTAACAAGCGTTTCAGCGCCAAAACGTAGGTGGCAATGACCTTGATTCCCACAGAACAATTTATTGTTTTGACTAAGCTAAAAGATACACGTCCCCCCCCCTCCCAAAAATGGCTTCAGCCAAGTTTGTTTACAGTGTTGACGAGGAGATTGTAAAATAAAATCTAGGAAAGACAGAAGGATATGCTGGTCAATGATTTTTTTATGTACGATGATTAGAAAGATTTAGAGTGGATAAAATATGTCATTATTTTTATGTACTTACATTCAATAATTAAATCGGGTAAAGAATTTAAATGATTAATAATATCATCTAATTTATTGTGTTGAATATATGTTAAAACTGAGTTTGAAATAGAATTTATGTACTAAAGATGAACACATTATTGCTAAAACACATAATCTTTTGCTGAAATATGAGGCGAAAGAAGAAGGTGAAAGGATGTATGTTGGAATATTCATGAACAGGAAGAGTCATGTGGTAACTCAGTCAGCCAATGTGAGGAAAGTGCTACTGAGTCTGTGCAAAAGAGTATTGAGTTAGGAGCTGGATTTCCAGTCTCATGTTTGTATCTGGTCTGTCTCTGTAAGAAGTCTTCAATTAAGCTATGTTGCTGTAAAGAAGAATGGTATTGTAAATATTTTTATATAAATATAAAGTTATTTGAATCAGCTAAATGCAGTCAACTGTAAGAGCTTCTGATTTATTTTTCACCAATTAGAGAAATTAAAATTCTCTAACAATGTATGATAAAATGGGCTACATTTTTGGTTACAGTGTACAAATGGAACCAAGAGAAAATACCCGATTGAAAGGACTGAAATGAACATTATGCTCTAACCTTAAACCGTATGTTTATTTTTTATAAGATGATGCATCATTGATATTTGTCACCAAAGAAATGGTCTAGAACAGTGGCTGGCTGGGGAGTTGAAGTCCACTTGTCTTAAAGTTGCGAAGGCTGAGAAACACCGTGGGAAAATGGTTCACATCTTTACTAGCAATGTGAACAACATGAAGGGATATTTTATAATATTTGGTGGATTTTTTTTCCCCACCCAAAACTGAATGTCTATGGAGATTCTCAGTTATCCGGGTCATGGCTGTCCCAAAGATGCTTTTTGAAAACTCAACTGGACTTTCTTCGTTTCTTCTTGAAGATGTTTCGCTTCCCATCCAAGAAGCTTCTTCAGTTCAGGAACCTCTTCAGGAACTGAAGAAGCATCTTGAACGAGAAGCGAAGCTTAGTCAAGGAAGAACAGAGAGACTACAGTTGCCTTTTGAAAAAGCACCTATGGGAAACACACAAAACTGACTTTATCAGGAAATCTAACTTTAAAAATTGGGAGAATTGGTGGTTGATATGGAAAAAATTGGGTGGAAACAGGGATATTGTTTTTGGACCAACTGACAGATAATGAAGAATATTTTTTAGACTTGTTGAGAGATAAAGATTGTCGATATAACCGAACGATATACAGACTTTTTACAACATTTGCTAACAGCATTATCTGAAGCAGCAGCTTTTCAGCTTCTGAGACACCAGAAATACGAGAACAGTTTGTTAAATTGTTGAAAATTAAAACATCTATTAGCTTCTATGGATATTCGTTATTTACATCCGTTGCTACGTAGCTGTCCATCTTGTCACCAACGGCGGGTGGCTTACAATCAGAAGTTAAAAGAGCACCAGAGCCATATTAAAACTATAAAAACTAAACACATTAAAAGCAGAAACCTGTAAAATGTCTGGAGTGCAGTCACTTCATTTCATCTCAGCACCTGAAGGCAGAACAAATCTCACCGGCTCAAGGTTGACTCAGCCTTCCATCCTTCCGAGGTAGGTAAAATGAGGACCCAGATTGTTGGGGCAACGTAATATATATATATTATGTATGTATGTATGTATGTATGTAATATATATATTACATTGCTTACTGGTGTACACCGCTTAGAGAGTGCTTGCACTTAAAGCAGTATATAAGTCTCATAAATAAAATAAATAAATAAATAAGAAGCAAAGAATGGAACCTAATCAGGGAGAGAAGCAACCTGGAACCAAGGGGGATTCTCCTGACAGTGAGAACGATCAATCAGTGGAACGGAAGTTGTGGGTGCTCCATCACTGGAGGTTTTTAAGAAGAGACTAGACAGCTATTATTTACATGAAAGCTGGGACATGACCACTGAAGTAAAGACAAGGACAGAGAAAGCTCGAACAGCATTCTTCAAAATGAAAAAGGTCTTCTGCAGTCACGACCGAAGCCTAAGACTGAAAACCAGGCTTGTCAGATGCTATATTTTTTCTGTCCTGCTCTTTGGAGGTCTCTGACAGAAGGCCACCTGAAGAGACGAGAAGCATTTGAAATGTGGATTTACAGGTGGCTGTTACGTATAAGCTGACAAGATCAGAAATGAGGGGGTGATAAGCCGCTTGGGAAAGCCCAGGGAAATCATCAAAACAATTAAAAAAACGAAAGTTAGAATATTTCAGACCTGTGATGCGACACCCAGAAAAACACGCATGCTCCATTCAATCCTCCAGGGAAAGACGGAAGGCAAACGAGGTCCAGGCAGAAGAAGAACATCGTGGCTTCAAAATCGAAGGGACCGGCTTGGACAAAACTCAGCAGCCCTTTTTCATGCGGCTGCTGATAAAAGCAGGATCGCCAACAGGATCGCCAACATCTGATAACGGATAGGGCACAAGAAGAAGAAGAAGACAGCTATTTGTCTGGAACGATCTAGGGTCCCCCGTCTGAGTTGGGGGTTGGACTAGAAGACCTCTAAGGTCCGCTTCAGCTCTGTTATTTGGCTCTTCTGTTAATAGCTTTATGGAAAGCCAGATGGGCAGAGGCCTCCTGAACCTTAGTGGGCAGAGTGTCCTGTGTGGTAGGGACTCCCTACATCCTAGTTCCCATCAGATGGCATTATTTAGGGAAAGGGGCTAGGAGAATGCCCCCCCTTATCTGATAGGATGAGTAGATGTTCTTAGGAAAAGGAGGTGCAGAAGATCATCTGGGCCAGATAAGGCTTTAGAGGTGATGAGCGGAACCTCTCATTGTACCCAGAAAGAGCATAGAGGTCAGGGCAGGTCACACGTCAGCAAATCCATTGCTGTGTGTGCTGCTGCATTCAGGATCAGCTGAAGTTTCTGGGTGGTCTTCACAGGCAGGCCCAGGTGCAGTGCACTGTAGTAATCTAAAGGAGAGTTGATCAAGGCATGACCCCAAGTAAAACTTGTTGTCCAGTCGCTAGGTTGTGTCCGACTTTTACCACTCCGTGGACAGCAGTTACGCCAGATCTGCCCCTGTCCTTCACTGCCTCACCAGAGTTTGCCAAATTCATGTTCTTTGCACTGATTACCATGTCTAAGTATCTGGACTTCCGCCATCCCCTTCTCCTTTTGCCTTGCATCTTTCCCAACATCAGGTCTTTTCCAAGGAGTCTTCTCTTCTCATTAGGTGGCCAAAGTATTTGAGCTTCTGCTTAAGGATCTAAAGGACAGTCACGGGACCGCCTTGCACCCAAAAGTCTTTTCCAGCACCTCAACTGGAAAGTATCAATTCTTCGGTGCTCAGCCTTCCTTGTGATCCATCTCTCACAGCCCTGAGTAAAGCATCCTGGTCCACAAAAAGGATGCAGTTGGTACTCTGGATGAATCTGTGCAAAGGACCCGCCCCCATCAGGGCTGCCACCTGGTCCTTGAGCAGGAGTTGCGAGTGTAGGAAATTTCACCTCAGCTCAGTCCGGAAAAGTGCCATTCCATCCAGATGTGAAGAAAGCCAAAGAATTTTAGACACAAATACATATATTAATTCAGATTTTAAAGATTAAATTGCAACTGAGTTTTGTCTTTTGGACTAATGGATAATAGGAAAAGATGGATAATAGGAAGAAATAATGTGTGATTATGTGTGCTGCAAAGGATATTGGAAGCTCCTTTCTATTCCTTTTTATTCTTTCTGCACTTTTCCTTATTTTCATGTTTTCCTTCCTTCCATCCATCCATCCATCCTTCTCTCTCTCTTTCTCTCTCTCTCTCCCTCTTCCCTCCCTATATCTATATTTTCTCTATATATATCTATAACTATATACAAACAGAGAGACAGACAGATGCACATGCACAAACACAAGTAGGTGGGGTACACAGGCAAATCTTTAATTCTCTTTCCACACTCCTGCACACTTCAAAATGCTCACCTTAGCCTTGGGAAAATGATCAAGCAGCAAACTAATATTTGTATTTACATTCTTGGACAGGAAGGGATTAGGAGAGTAAGCAGGCACACAATGGCACACAATGCAGCCCAGAAATAAAACATTGGATTGCCCTGGATTGCACAACAATAATGAACATGAGCCAAATATGGAAAAGGAAGGACATCAGCCTAATCAAATGTAGGTTATTCTGCTGCATTGTGTTCCCTGAGGCTACCTATGGTTTTGAAAGTTGGACCTTAAACAAGCAGAAAGAAAACCAATTCATTTGAACTGTAGTGCCGAAGAAGGCTTGGACAGCAAAAGTAACTAACAAGCAAGTACCGGAGCAAATAACACCAGACATGTCACTAAAAACAAAACTGCGTCTCGCTTATTTTGGCCATGTCAGGCATGGGAATTCACTGGAGAAAGCAATTCAGTTGGGAAGAGTTAGCGCGAAAAGGAACCCAGGCTGCTAAACAACACGATGGCTGGACACCATCAAAGCTGGCACCAGCCAGAGCAAAGAGCAAACTAGTGGGGCAAGATTGGAAGATGTGAGAGAGCTGACCCACAGAATCACCACGAGTTGGACACGACTGAATAGATAACTTTATCATCACATCATCATCAGGAGGCATGGCTAAAGAACTGGGTCAATCTCTATCCTAACTTTTATGGAGGTGAAACTAATGTGGAACGTCAGAGAAGTTCCACCTGAACAAAGCCTACACTTTCAGCCTCATGCAGTCGACCCATCTGTCCAAGATGGCCATGATTAACGAGGCCAGTCCAAAAGTTTCTTTCCATGTTCCTCTCCATGACTATCATTTGTCAGCAATCTATATCAGAAGTCATGTAGAACTCACGCAAACAAGAATTTGTTTCTGTAGACGGACAGAGGCAAATACTTTGCATTTGCTGGTGAATCCCAAGTGTTGCATGGCTTTTAATTGCCCTGCCTTTGATCAAGGTGAGCAAAATATAACAAGGCTCTTAGAAGGAACTTCTAGCCTATCCCTCATGCTTCCTGGGACTTCCAGAGAACAGTCGAAGGAAATTGAAATATTGGCTTGAATGCTGTCCTCGTGCTTCCAGGCCAGGGGTGCAGGAGAGGGCTCAGATGGGTCTTGGGTGGGGTGGGGGTGGCAGGCTTGGACCCACGGCTTGACACAGGAAAGCACCAGTGCCAATACTCAGCAGCTCTGCATGGGTGCTGAACAGAACTGCAGAGGGGCTCCTTGTCAGTGTGGGTTTCAGGCTGTTTCCAAGCTCCACTTGCCCTCTCAACATGGCTGCTCCCTGCAAGCTGCCATGGAGCTTTTGGGCCCACAGTTGTGCTGAGTCTGAAAGAAGACTCTGTGCTGCAACCGAGGAGGCTTCCGTAAAGCCATTGTGGAGGTGTGGAACGGTGTTGACAGTGTTGAGAGACCTGGCCTTTCCTGCTGGCTGGTAGTGTTGCAGGGCTCCTTCCTCCTGGAAGCCCCCAAGCAGGGGCAGTGAGCAGCTGATCAGAAGAAGGAAAGAAGGCGAGCAGATAGGCTCTCACCAACCTCAGTGCCTCCTCCCCTGTGGGATGACTTGAGTGGGCATCAGATTCTGTTCATTGTGGATGGACTGCAGGTGGTTGCTGATTTTATGGGGACAAACTAAGGCCAGAGAGAGGGATGAGGAAAAAGTTCTGGGCTGAGGAGGAGATGAGACAAGGACTTGGGGAAGGGTGGAACCAGGCAGCTCCCTGGTCATTTCTCACCATGGTTACGTGCAAACGTGGAATGGCCCATAAACTAGGTTTGATCGTGGCTTTCGTGGCTCTGCTGGTTCAGCCAAAGGCCTGCTTGGTTCCTCCTGGAGGTTCCATTCTTTCGGGAATCTGATCTGTCCCATTCTTTGTGATTGTACCGCAGGGATTGCATTGCTGCTGCTTCTACATATTCCTCCCCTGATGCTTCTAGGGAGGCTCTGATTTGGAAGGTGAGAATCTCTCCTTCATTCACTGTAACTGACGTGTGGATTTTTTTCTTTCAGACATTCATAGAAAAAGCACTTCTAAACAAGGCCGGTTCTTACTACATTGCATTGAGTTATAGTTACTTCGGAGCACAGTGGAAGTGGTTTCCTTCTGGAACTCTACTTACAAACCAGTAAGGGTCTAATTCAAGTTTGTTTTTTTATAGCCTGAAAGATGCACATTCCATCACACATTGGGATGGCACTGAGCCCTGAACTGATGGACGACCTTCCCCGATGTTTTCTTGCAGGGCGATAATAATGGGGAAAGGACCAAACTCTACGGTGCCCCATGAATGAGTACCCATCTCCCCGACTTCTCCTCCCCCACCCCCTCCCCCAACTGAAACCACCGGCAAAGGGAGGAATAGAAACACTCCAGAATTCTCCCCAAGCCTCAATGCCCAAAGCAACCAAGAAGGGTGCCACGGTCCATTTTTAAAAAACGGTTGCCTAGAGATCCATAATCTTTTGCCAAGGTCTGTCCAAGAGGACGGAGGGAGAGATGTGTCGCCAAGATTTTGTGAACTCCACCTCTATTTCTCTGCCAAAACAACCACAGTCCAACATTTGGAGTTGTTAGAGTCTCTCATATTTTTTTTTGTAAAAAAAAATTTTTATTTGCAATTTTGCAATGCATTACATTCATAAAAGTACTTCAGATAAAGAGTAAAATAAATTGATACACACAACTTACGGTATTGCTCACCCATTTCCCCCCAAACCGTATCTACCCTCCCTCTTTCCCTCTTCTTCCTCACTCTCCCCCTCTCCTCCTTCTCCTCAACCTTCCTACTTGCTTCTCCCCTTCTTCCTATCTTCCTCGCTCCGGATACGGTCCAGGGGAAATGCCCGAGCAATTCCTCTCTCCAAATTAAAACATCAATATTATATACAATATTATATACAATAGAACTATTTCTACTTATCTGAGCTATTTAGAATCTCTCATTGAGGTGAAGGAAGAAGGTGAATGGATCCAACATTTATTTCCTGCTCCAAAGTCTATAAATGATACTCATTTTGTCTAGAGGACTGACAACAGTTGTTTCTTCTTTCCAGATACTGGAAATATGGAGAACCGGTTAATTATAAATGGTGTGCAGGAGCAGAAGGTGGATGTAACATTCCACTGAGTTGCTGGGTCACAATGGACTGTAGCGAACCATCCAAAGGCATTTGCAAGCAGGGCCCTATAATCAAATGGATGTCCTAGCTCTTTGCTGAACGTTGCACAAAATTGTACTTGATGAACCCAGTGAGAAAGAAACGCCACTCGGCGAACCTGCCTCTTAAAAACAGTTGCCCCAGTCAGCCAGTGTGGAGACATGGAAGAACTCAGGGCTTTGACATCAGCTTCCAAACACCTTTGCCATCCTGCCTTTTCGGAGATTAAAGACATTGTCATATTTAGCAAATTAAAGAGCAAGTAAAGAAGAATGAAAACTGTCTTTTCTGTGTTCGTTCTATTTCGCTCAGCTTTATTGTTTGTAAGCTGCCCAGAGTCACTGAGAGTGAGTGGGCGGCCATAGAAATCTTTAAAATAAATAAATAAATAGAACTACATGCAGGAGTATCGAAAGGCCCCCCCCCAGGACCCATGTGCACCCCACCCTCCACCCCAGGATTTGCCATCCAAGTCATTATAGAAGTTTGATTTAAATAGATAACCTTTTATTATCATTTTTTACTGTGGGCACAATGGCACACGTTAAAAATGAAATTTAATTGCTTGCTCTCAAAGTGTACACATACATAACACACACTGAAACGTACTATATACAAATATGTATAGATCTACACCCTTACATATAAGTAATAAATATATGTTAATCATTGTCCATCTTAAATACATAACGGAAAGATGAAGCTTTAGAGCAGTGGTTCTCAACCTTTTTAATGCCGCAACCCCCAACCGGTCGTAAGTCGAGGACTACTCAACTGGTGCAGCCCCGTTTGCAGAATGGGACTTTTGGCGGGCTCAGCAGGGCAGAGACAGCCTGGACAATTCCTATTGGCTTTGGAAAGCCAATAGAATTAGACTCTATTCAAGAGAGTCTATTCTATTGGAAAAAATGGCGGATTGCGTTGTTTGGCGACCCCCGTGAAATGATCGTTCGACCCCAAATGGGGTCCCGACCACAGGTTGAGAACCACTGCTTTAGAGTTCATAAGTTAACACTGGAACAAACTGTGGCTGAATCTGGACGTTCTGGTTTGGATACCACGAAGCCCCCTCCTCCATAAAGAGGATGTGCAGTGTCCCAGACCATCTTAAAGGCCCTGCTCAAGCAACACGTATGTGCTATGTTCTGGATGGAAGGGAGGGAACTGCCAATGATCTTTTAAGCCATCCTCACCACTCTCTGCACTGCCTTCCTATCTGAAGCAGTGATGCTTCTAAACCAGATTGTGATGCTGTATGACAGGATGCTCTCGATCGTCCCTCTGCAGAAAGTGGTAAGGACAGGGGAAGGAAGATGTGCTTTTCTCAGGCGAGGCAAAAAATCCAGGCGCTGCTGTGCCCGCTTCACCACTGTCCTGCTGCTGAGTGACCAAGCGAGCCTACTTGTTAATTGCATAGCCAGGAATCTGATGCTGGTAACCATCTTCACAAGGGATTTATTGATTTATCACATCTCTACTCTGCTGCCTTCAAAAGGTCCTTGGCTGACATAGAATACAAAAGAAGGGTTCGCAACATCCATGGTGTTTGAATACACCAAACCACATGAGAGGCTCAACAAGAACAAGAAAAGCATCACTAAACAAAAAGACAAACGGGAAAGCCGAAAAACTGAGACATCGTAAAACCAGCGGAAGTCTCTCCCACACAGCTCCGTCTCCAACAATTTCAGAAATGTCCACCAAGAGGAGACTAAGTTAATCTCCTCCGGGACGCAATTCCACAATGTTGTCACAACTGGGGCACTAAACTTTCTCGTTTTGGTGTCCCAGACCTGCTGAACGTGGCCGCTAGCTGGTCTGACTGGTCAGGGCCAACAAAGAGGGTCCTGTGGGGCCCCCAACCCTAGTCAAAACCAGCCCCTGGAACTCAATCCGCAGCCGATAGAGCCTCCCCCACCTATTAGCGACGCATAGTGGGGACTCTGCAGAGCTTGAGGAAGACCGAGCCGTTCTTTGTTCCTTCTCATTCTCGCTTGGCTTTATTTCAGGAAACAGGCTGTTGGGTCTGGAAATCAGGCACGCCTTAATGGAGGAAGATTTCTAGAGTGGCAGCAATTAAACTGGTTTGAGTTTCACCCCCAGGGAATCTGTTCTGGGAATTCCCCCCCCCCCCCAATCTGAATGCAAACTTTTCTTGGAAAGAAGAAACAGCTTTTGGGGGAAAGATAACCAAGGGGAAGGTGGGAATGCTTCCAAAGGATATCGCACACACAAGAACGGTTATTTCTGGCCTGCCCACCACCTTTCCAGAGTAGAATCAGAGCAGAAGGGACTTAAGCTATAGGAGAGCAGATTCCAGACTAGAAAGCAAGCGAAACAAAACCTTCCAAAGAATACTAGCAATCTTCTGGTGGAACCAGGAGCCCCTTCGTTGGATTGCTGCCTATAAACTCAGGCAGCCCCAGTGGTGCGAAGCTGAAGGAACACATTCTCTATGTACGGGAAAGAAAACACTTTGACTTTGCAAGGAGGCTTTTTCGCCCACCCCAAACTACGAATCTCCGAGTGATTCAGGCAAAGCGAAAAGCATTTATTTATTTGTTTATTTGACATATTTGCTGCTCGTCTCATCATAACACCTTAAACGCCATTGGTACCTTTCAACAACAAACTTTGCAATATGCATAATTTACAGTTGAAAAGATGGGGAGGAAGGGAGCCAAATGCACATACTGATTGGGGAGGGGGGGAAAGAGGTCCAGTCTTTTTATAGAGTACAGAAAGAAATAATACACACATTCAGTATGTGATGGATGAGAAAGCAAGAAATCAAACAGTAAAAAAAAAACATTAATCAAGCCTGAGAATTAAGCAATAGGAAACAGTGATAATAATAATAATAAAGTTGGAAGGGACCTTGGAGGTCATCTAGTCCAACCCATGCTCAAGCAGGAAACCCCATACCGTTTCGGACAAATAGCTGTCCAGTCTCTTCTTAAAAACCTCCAGTGTTGGAGCATTCACCGCTTCTGGAGGCAGGTTGTTCCACTGCTTAATTGTTCTAACTGTCAGGAAGTTTCTCCTTAGTTCCAGATTGCTTCTCTCCTTGATGAGTTTCCATCCATTGCTTCTTGTCCTGCCTTCAGGTGCTTTGGAAAATAGCTTGACTCCTCTTCTTTGGGGCAGCCCCTGAGATACTGGAAGACTGCTATCCTGTCCCCCCTCGTCCTTCATTAAACTAGACATACCCAATTCCAGCAACCGTTCCTCATACGTTTTAGCCTCCAGTGATCCTAGAGAACATTCTAAAAGTGGCCAATTTATGGGTTACACAACCCTCTTTCCCAGTCGAGTTTGTATGTTGCTTTAGACTTGCAAGTGTATTCAAGAATTTCCAGAATACGCTCTCTATTGTTTGGTTGCTGGATAGGCTAGTTTTTTCACATTAAAAAAAAATGCTTTTGACTAAAAGGAAAACCATTTTCTTAAACTTAGAAAAGAGGTCCAGACTGCTGTGTTAAAATTTAATTAACTAATTGCTCTATTTGAGCAGTGTGGTGACTTAGAGGTGAAGATGCTCTTCTTCCACTCCGAATGTTGAGAGTCCAATCCTAGACAGTCGCTGATGATGCTCTATCAGAGCACAAATATCTGCTGTGCATTAGGTGTCAGGGAGGGCATCTGGCCAGTAAACACTGAGCTCTACTCAGCCACCCTGACTCCACCCTGAAACAAGGGATTAAAGGGTTGAAAAGAAAATTGACGTATTTATCGAATGTCATTGAGTTGTGTTGTTGAGCAGGGTGTTGGACTAGAAGACCTCCAAGGTCCCTTCCAATTCTGCTATTCTGAGAGTGGGGGATGTCTCCCCTTTTCCACAGCTCTTTAACTCTGATAAAGCCTAGATCGGAGGCCCAGATTTTCCAGGACTGATGCCACACATGGAAGGCTGATGAAGCGAGCCAGTCAGCCAATCGGGGGACCACGTCAACTGAATGGGAATTCTAGAATGATGGTTGAAGGTGTTGACCGAAGGATCAAGGCCAGGAGGGAAGAGAGGTTGAGAGGAAAGAAACCGACAGAGGCACCACCACATTATCCACCGTCTTCCTTTGGAGAGGCATGGACATTATTCTTGTAAGATGAACATCGGCTTTTCTCACTGGCCAGCTGGGCAGGAAATAACTCAGTAAAAGCCTCACAGCTGGAAGGGGAATGTCGGGGTTGGACTGAGCCCACCCGGGGTGGGTGGGAGGCAATCCCTTTGGGACCCAGAGGCATAAGGGCCTTTGTCCCTCACCTTTAGCAAAGCAGTTTGGAAGGAACAGGGCTCTTATGGGGACCCTCCTTCCCTCAAAGGACCCTCCCCTTTGGCTGCCTGAACATCCTCCTCCCTTAGACAAAGTGGAATAGTACACCTCGAAATGGCCACAGAGGGCAGCGGGATTCCTCCTCTCTCCCTCCCTCTCTCTCTGTTTCAATCTTCTGAGAGGCTCCTGCAGCCCAGAGATGAGCATCTCCTTGTGGGGCTTCAAGGGGAGCTGTGGCAGAGGGCTGCACAAAAGGGCAGAATGAAACAGGACAGGAAGGAGGGAGCAAAGAGCCAGCATGTGCTACAGGCAGAGACCTTGGGGACCCTGCCTGATTTGGTGTGTCTGTGCATTTCTTTGTTCTCTTTGCACACTGCTAAATCTACAAGGGATCCTTGCTGGCTTACCTCATCCCATTTTACGCATCGCAGACAGGATGTGCCTGAGGCAGAGCGATTTCCATGCGGCCGAGAGGGACTTTCGTCCTGGGGAAGGTGCAGCGAATGCCACAGATGTGCAGCTCCATTCTGAACGGGGCAAGGAGGCGGTGGAAGGAATATTTTGCACGATGGAGGAGGAGGAGGAGGAGGATGAGGATGAGGAGGAGGAGGAGGAGGCTCTTCCCTTTCTCTTGCCAACTTCAGTGGCTGCAGAATATTTGGGGAGCCCATTCCCTGAGCATCTTCACAGCTGGGGGCACCCATTGGTCTTGCAACCCAGAGGGGCTTTTATGCCCCCGTTTCTCTGGGCTTTGTGATTGGGCTTGGATTCACGTGGTTGGTTCTCCCTCTTAAGGAAAGAGTAGTGTCCTCAGAGGAAAGCCCACGCTGTATTTTCAAGTGGGGGATGGATTAGACCCCCTTGCCTCTGAGAGATCTCTTCTTCTGGAATGACAGCAAGCAATAGTTAGTTTTCTGCCGTAACATCTGTCCTACGGAGCATCCTTCCTCCAGAGATCAGGATGGCCCTGATCCTGCTGGCCTTTTGTACTGGTGGTGTGAACAACCACGGACTGTAAAATTCTCCTTGGCTGCTGTGCTATTTTAATGCATGTACTTATGATGGAAATCTATTTTTAATTTATATTAAGATTGTTCGCTGCCCAGAGCCACTTGGTGAAATGGGTAGCCACACAAGCTGAATAAATAAATAAAATGTCTCCTGCATCATGATTTTGAATACAGGATGACATGAGGGGCTGATATGACTGAGAACTAAATTGTCTGAGTACCGGTCAATTTGGGGAGATATCCAGACTTTGCTGTGATTTGTTCCTCTTGAGGATTCAGAAACAATGGACTTCACCCGAATAAAATATTGCTGAAGTCCTTATTCTAATCGTTCAGCTTTAACCTATCCATTTGACAGCATGGTCTGCTCTGCAATCTATTTCTGGAAGTTTCTCTACGATACTTTTCCACTTTTTATTTATGACAAAATTGTTTACTGGTTTACTCTTTTTGACCTCATCATGCCTATATCTGCATTTATGTTGCTCAAAGGAGACAACGAAGACATGAAACTTTGGACAATTGTTTGGGATTTTGTATCTCCCTCAGTGGGAGGGGGGTGGGTGTTAAGACTTCTATTTTGCCAAGAAAGGAACGCTAAAAAATTAAAGAAAGGAAGTGAAAGACTGCTGTGGAAATGAACCTTAATAAAACTGTAACTATTTTCCCTGGGATCTAGCCATGCTATTTATTCCACGTTTTCCCCCTTGTTTGCTCCTGGCTGGCCTTCCTGGCTCCTTTTTCCTCCTCTTCTCCCAAATCTTTGCTCCACCTGAGGGAAATGGCAGGGAGAACTTTTCCCTCATATCTGTCTGAGGGAAGGACAAAGATGCCTCTCTCCCCCCATTTCTTTCAGCTGCTGCCTCCTTTCCAGAGCCTCTCCTCATAAGGGCAGTCTATCTTTTAGTTCCAGTCTTCACTTCAATTCCTGGGTTTCGGCTCTGTTTATTCAGCTCTGTTTATTCAGCTTCTTCCTCACGAGGCCTGGGTGGCAGAACTTCAGGCAGCCATCTTGTCTTCCTTACCTCTCGCCTCCAGCCTAGCAACAGCCCTTTGATTGGCTGCTGCTGCTTGATTGACAGCTGGGTCGCCCTAACAATGGCCCTGAAGGGCGGAAGGAAGGAGCTTATAAGGCTGGCAGTCCCTCCACAGCGATCCTAAGATAAAAAAATGGAGGTTCAAAGGCCACTCTTAGTAGGAAAAATGTTGAACCTCAGAGATGCAAACACCAAAAATGGAAAAAAGGGTTTGAATCTCTGAACACAGATCTAGCCACATTTTACATGGAGTGTAAATCTGAGTATAAGCTTCTCAATTATTCAGCAAGAATTCCATAGAGCAAAAATCCCTTTCTGAGATGGATGGAGCCTTTGCTTCTCCTGCTCATTTTGTTTTTATTTCTTTATATATCTAGTTTAGAGATGGTCTGCCCCCCTCACAGAGCCACCCATGGCTGGTTGGCCTTTCCTCCCTGGCAGGTTCAGCTGCCTTGGGGGGATGGTGTCTTTTGTGCTGCTTCCTCAACCCTTTTCTGTTAACAAGCAAGCATGAGGAAAACCTATTTCAGTCAGAACAAGACCAGAACAAGGAAGAGGCTGAGAAGAATTACAGGACTTGTCAGTCAAGGGGATCCAGGGGTACAGAGAAGGATAAAAGAGGATCCTGCTACCCCACTTGAATTTGGGCAATAGCGCCTGACAATCCGCAAAGCCAGAAAGTGGGGTTAATTTCTTGGAGAGTCCTTCCCCTCACGAAGCCATTGCTGGGCTCGCCGATCCTTTTCATCAATCTTCATCCAGTCTCCCACCTTTCCTTTCTAGCTGGGTTCTTGAGAAGGTGGTGAAGGGAAGAGGTGATCTGGACCCATCTCATTCGGCTTCAGCCTGGGACATCGTACCGAAACGGCGCTGTTTGCGTTGTCGATGACCTTTGGCAGGGCCAGGATTGGTGCTGCCTCCATCTTTGCGCTCCTGGATGGCTCAGTGGGTTTTGATCCTGGCAACCCTGGTCAACCTCTGGACAGGCTTTGGGATTCGGAGTGGGGAGCACCATATTGTGGTGGTTCCCTTCCTTTCCCTGTGGTGCTTCCGGTCGATGTCGGTAGGGAAGAGTTTGGGTCTACAGCCCCTCACTTGTGGGGTGCTGGACAATCTCCCCCTCCTATTCAACACCGACCTGGAATCTCTGGGGGGAAGCCATCCACCAGTTCCCAGTGCAATATCCTCTGCAGGTGGAGGTTCCCAATTTTATAAATGATGCTCCTGAGGTCACGTCTCATAATCAGGAGGCTGGGCGTGTGTGGATGGGGAAGAACCGATTGGGCTCAATCCCAACAAGACGGAGGGTATTTTGGGCTCCCTGGCCTTTGGGAGTCTCCATCTCTGGTTTTGGATGGGGCTGCACTTCCACAGTCAAGACAACTTTGCAATGGGTGTGTGTGTGTGTCATCCTGGGCTCACAGCTGTTACTTGAAGAGCAGGCACCATCTGTGGCCAAGAAGGTCTTTGTACAGGTTTATCCAGAGTGCCAATTGTGCCTGTCCCCGGATCACACCCTATGCCCCTGGACAGTCCCTCACACCATGGTCCCCTCAAGAAGGGATTATTGCAGTGCTCTCTATATGGGACTGCCCTTGAAAACCTTTTGGAAGTCACAGCTGGCCCAAATGCAGCTGCACCATCAGAGAAGGGCAAGTGGCACCACTGCTCCATGGGCTGCAATGGTTGCTGGTTGGTTTCTGGGTGCAAGTCAATCACCTATCAAGCTTTTGAGGGCAGGGAGCCTGGCAATTTGGGGGGCTGCCCATCTCCAATAATCTCTGCCTATTTCGTAAGATTTGGCAGAGTGGGTGCACTTCAGGTCCCCTCGTTTACGTAGTGTCACCTAGTGGAACCCCTGAAGTGTCCATATCTCTGTCATGGCACCTGGCATCCTCCCAGAGGTCCATATGGCGCCCATCCTGATGACCAATTGGAAGGCAATGTTCTGCCAAGTCTTGGGTTAGGTCAGCCCCTGTTAGGATTTGCTTTTGTTTTAAATACAGTAGTTCTTCTTTTTCCTGGGAACATCTCTCTTTATTCTTTCACTTTATTGTTCTACCATTTTACAGTGCAGAGCAACCAAAGTCAGGCACTTATTTAAATCTATGTCAATAAATAAAAGTCGTTTGAGTCACCTTCAAACTTCTCCAGGGTCTTCCAAAACCGCCTAATTCAATGCTTTGAATGAGCTTCAACTGAATGGAAGTTCAGTCAGATCACCTTTGATCTGAATCGATCCTTTGAGTCTTGTGTTCCTGCTCAACAAATGTTGTTATTTAAGGGCCGGATTAAGCAGCAGCAGAGAGTTCCAGATCCATCATGGCTTCCAGATCCAACGTGGCTTCCAGATCCAACGTGGCTTCCAGATCCAACGTGGCCTCCAGATCCAACGTGGCCTCCAGATCCAATGTCAGACGAGCGCCGCAAAATAGAGGTATGCGTGTGGTATGTATGTGATTACACAAAAGAGTAGGACATAGGAAAGGGGAGATTACAGGAATCAGGGAGAGGCTGAAACGAAGCATGACAGAGTGGACAAAAACACTGAAGACAATTCTGAAAACCACAACGGGAGAGTGAGCCAAGGCTGGACTTTACCAGTTCCTGGTTTCATACTCTTAAAAGAGCGTTCCAGCCTCGGTCTGTGCTCTGGAATCAGGCTGTGGTCATTTCATATGCCTAAGAAAACACCTCTCCGTTCACTGAAGTGGAACCTGGGACGACAGACAACGCCAGGCGTGTCCTCCACACCACGGTGCTACGAAGAGGTGCTTCCTCCAGTGGGGAATTGGCTCTTCAGCAAGCAAAAGTGGCCTCAAAGGGCTTCCTTGGCTGCCCTTCGTCATTGCACTGGCTGATGAACACCGAGGTTGTCTGCTCAGCCTCTCCCTCGGGTGCTGACAGAGACACAGCTTTCCTGAGACTTGGATCCTATGCTTTTGCTTTAAAATGGGCTTAACAAAGGCCGAATTCTGCTCCCTGTACGTCCGGAGTATGGGCACACGTATCTCATCAACCTCAACCTACATCTTCTTCCATTAATTCCCCAGTTAGGCCCAGATCACAGCCTCCTGGCGTAGGTGCTCCGTTTCCTATGCCAGCCAGGGGTGGGAAGAAGGGGGCAATTCCCGTAGGAGCCCTCCCTTCTCCCTCCGTCTTCCCCAGAGACGAAAGGAAAACCCTCGCTCTGCCTTTGTCTTTCTCCTTTCCTTTTGGGAACCGAACCCGAAGAGCAAAGAGGCCGAGAGTGACCAGGAGGGGCCTGGAGAGGAAAGGGAATGGAGTGGCCACCTAATATTTCTGGAGCCACAAAGGGAAGAATTCACGGTCCATTTCTAGCCGGTCCTTAGAGAAACGGCAGCCCAGTTCTTCCTCATCCTCTGGCTATGAGACCTCACGGCAAGATCCTGGGGCAGCCATTCTCTCAGCCCCACCTACCTCCAAAGTGTCTGGGGCTGGGATGAAATGGGGAGGGATGGTTATTTATGAGCCCCCCCCTCGTAGATGAAAAGTGAGGTGAGAGCGGAGTTTAGCTGGACATTTGCAAATAGTGGAACAAGACAAACAGCGAAGATCTTTCTTCTTGGGATGATGATTAAAGTAGACTTTTCTTTCCTTTCTTTCTTTCTTTCTTTCTTTCTTTCTTTCTTTCTTTCTTTCTTTCTTTCTTTCTTTCTTTCTTTCTTTCTTTCTTTCTTTCTTGTGTCCTTCAAGGAATATTTGCTAAATTTTGGCCCGACCCGACCAGCTCTGGTTTATATCTTGCAAGTCTGTTGTGCCTGCTCCTGCTTTTGGTCACAGTTGTGATGATCATTTTGTGTAAGTTAATTTCTCCTAACATAATATGTTACAACTTAGAAATAAGCCTTCAGAATTACTCTGAAAAGGGTGTTTATAACATTTAAACATAATGCATTAGAATATTATATTTATCTTCTTCTTTTTTTTTTTTTTTTACAAAAAACAGATCTTTGGGAACTAAACAGGTCAGCATCCATGAATGAAGCAATTAAGGTTGTCATGGACTTTGTTATAAGCAGGGATCCATCCCTCAAAAATGAAAGTGGTAAGCAAGGTAGTCTTATCAGTATCCTTCAAATAATTTCCCTGCAAATGGTATCTAGCTCCATCATTAATATCCAAGATAGACAAGTGATAAAGTAATAAATGATGGAGATGCCATGGAACCGAGGGGACGTGTTGGCACATGTTGTGGAGGTATGAAGAATCTCAAAAGCACTGGAAAATACAACGCCAAAAATGTTGGGATTTAAACTTGAAATAAGTCCACAACTTTTCTTTACTAGATGTTATCAAAGGTCTTTTTGCCTTAAGTTGTGATAAAGAGGAAAATCTTCCGTGTTTCTCTCCATGCTCCATTGGATAGCTTTTTATTCATTCAAAACTTCTGGAGGCAGGTTGTTCCACTGGTTAATTGTTCTAACTGTCAGGAAGTTTCTCCTAAGTTTTAGGTTGTTTCTCTCCTTGGTTAGTTTCCATCCGTTTCTTCTTGTCCTGCCTTCAGGGGCTTTGGAGAATAGCTTGACTCCCTCTTCTTTGGGGCAGCCCCTGAGATACTGGAACGCTGCTATGATGTCACCCTTCGTCCTTCTCTTCATTAGTCTAGACCTGTGGTGGTGAACCTATGGCACGCTTTCCACAGGTGGCACGCAGAGCCCTCTCTGTGGGCACACACGCCGTCACCCCAGTCCTAGGCCTTCAGCTGCGTTTTATAAAACCTTTTCGCTTTACGCCTCTGTCGCCGTGTGCAAAAAAAAAAAAAAAAAGTTTCAATCAATTTCAACTTCTCGGGGTAAAAAAAAGTTGGAATTGATTGATTGAACTTTTTAGCTCCACCCAGTCTGGCATTACCACCATAGTCACGCCCACCCAATGGGCCATGCCCACCCAATTGGCCACACCCACCCAATGGGTCACACCCACCCAATGGGCCATGCCCACCCGGCATCTGACCATAGATAAGTGGGTTTGGGGTTGCAGTTTGGGCACTTGATTTGTAAAATGTTCGCCATCACTGGTCTAGACATACCCATTCCCAGCAACTGTTCCTTATATGTTTTAGTCTCCAGTCCTCTAATCATCTTTGTTGCTCTTCTCTGTACTCTTTCTAGAGTCTCAACATCTTTTTTACATTGTGGCGACCAAAACTGGGTGCAGTATTCCAAGTGGTATTAAGGCTTTACCTGATCTTGAATTTATCCCTCTGTTAATGCAGCCTACCACTGTGTTGGCTTTTTTAGCAGTTGCAGCACATGGCTGGCTCATTTTAAGTGATTGTCCACTAGGACTCCGAGATCCCTCTCACAGTTACTGCTATTGAGCAAGGTACCCCCTATACTATACCTGTACATTTGGTTTTCTTGCCTAAATGTAGAACCTTACTTTTTTCACCATTGAATTTCATTTTGTTAAATAGTGCCCAGTGTTCAAGTCTGTCCAGATCCTCCTGTATCTTAAGCCTGTCTTCTGGAGTGTTGGCTATTCTTGCCAGCTTGGTGTCATCTGCAAATTTTATGAGTTTCTCATCTATCCCCTCATCCAGATCATTGATGAAGATGTTGAAGAGCACTGGGTCCAGAACACAGCCCTGGGGCACCCTACTACACACTTCTTCCATGTAGATTTAGTTCCATTGAGGACCACATGCTGAGTTCAGCCGATCAGCCAGCTACGGATCCATCTGGTGGTTATCTTACAGATTGGCAAAACAAAACAAAACAATAAAATATAAAATAAAATAATAAAATAAAATACTTGTGGGTGCTCCAACACTGGAAATTTTTAGGAAGAAATTGGACAACTGTTTGTCTGAAATGGTCTAGGTCAGTGATGGCGAACCTTTTAGAGACCGAGTGCCCAAACTGCAACCCAAAACCCACTTATGCATTGTCGGGTGGCGAGTGGGTGTGGCCCATTGGCTGGGTGTAGTCCATTGGGTGGGCCTGGCTGCGGTGGTAACAGCAGACTGGGTGGGACTAAAAAGTTCAATCAATCAATTGCAACTTTGCAAGATCTTTTTTTTTCCTGCAAGAAGTTGAAATTGACTGATTGATTGAACCTTCTTTTTTTTGTACATGGCCTAAAGCGAAAATGTTTTATAAAACCCAGCTGAAGGCCTAGGACTGGGGCGACGGCGCATATGCCCACAGAGAGGGCTCTGAGTGCCGCCCCTGGCACTCGTGCCATAGGTTCGCCACCACTGGTATAGGGTCCCCTGTTTGAGCAGGGGGTTGGTCTAGAAGATCTCTAAGGTCCCTTCCAACTCTGTTATTCTCTCATAATTTTTTTCTGTATATTTTGTAATACAGGCAGAAATCCCTTGCCTAAATAACAGAAAACATAGAAATATGACTGAAAATGCTAGATGCAAGTAACCAGGGACAGGAGTTTAGTTCAGAGCACTTCAGGTTTATTACATGCTACCTATTCACAAGAATCTGAACTACTCAAGGCAAATTGGTGCTAGATAAAAGTCAACAGAATTCAGGGGGGTGTGTGAATTTAGGTCTCTTGTGTTAGTGAAACAACTCCACACTGATGATGCATTTGACCCCACCCTCAGGCTCAGCCTGGCCACCTCCTATAGCAGAGTTGGCAAACTATGGCTCCTTTACGACTTGTGGACTTCAACTCCCAGAATTCCTGAGCCAGCCATGCTGCTTCAAGTATTCTGAGAGTTGAAATCCACAGGTCACATAATGTGTTGAGTGAAGCAACTCCACACTGATGACACATTTGACCCCACCCTCGGTATTAGCCTGCTCAGCTCTTATAGGAATGTTACAAAAAATCTTCTGAAAAAATAGCCATGGATTTAGTGGACGGTGGGCTTCTCTTTGCTATTAAGGCTGATTTTTGTTAGATTCCTGCCTTAAGCAAAGTTAGAACTTAATGTCTAAATGTTCCACCCGACTCTGTGCCTCTCCTGCAGAGGGTAACAAGGTTTTATGGAAAAGTTCTGCTAGCTGAGATCTGTCTGACTTGAATTTTGCAAACCTTTTTAGAATATGAAATATTTGCTGGTGCTCAGAGGTTAGCAGAAGAATTGACACTAGAGACTTTAAAAACCATTGAAGTGGAAAGTGCAATTGGTAAGTCTGAGGGTGCGATGCTAAACACTCAGGGGTTGGGGGAAGCCAGTCTGAGACTGCACCTGTTGAAAATCTGCCTCAGCTTTCGAAGGTAGAGAGATTCCTTTCTCTTGCCCACCTGATCGCCCTGCTGAAGCTCAAGTCAGCTGAGCAGCAATGGTTTTTAGTTCCTGATTTGCGCTAAAATTTGCAATCCAGTTTTTCTCCATTACAGAGACGCTGCAGTTGGGTAATCAATCCATAAAACAGAACAATAGTTCAATAGCCGCAATAAAATTAAATAAGTTAAGTCAGGACTTCCCGGAGTCGAGTTTTTCCCAGTTTCTTTCCTGTTTTCTGGAGACAAGTTCAGCACGAGGGAAAATAAATATGAAAAAAGAATCTCAAACTATTATCGAAACAGCTATCAACGTCTTGACAGAAAAGAAAGGTGAGGAGCAAAATCAAAGAGAGAAAAGGAGAAACTTTCCGTGCAGGGCCATCCAGATATGTCAGTTCCTGGAGTCACCAGCAAGGCTTATCCCAAAGGTGCTTTTTTCAGAAGGCAACTGGACTTCTTTGTTTTTCTTTGAAGACATTTTGCTTCTCATCCAAGAAGCTTCTTCAGTCCTCACTGGACGGTGGGGAATGGAAGGATTTATACTCCTTGCAGACAGCTGGTCATTTGCCTTCTTTTTCGAGAGTTGTTGAGGCCACTTGGAGGTCTACTTGAGTCCTCAGGGTCACCTGAGTGGTGCAAATGGATGTGGAGCCTTTTTTATGGACAGAGAGGACCGCTGGTTTGAAAGAGAGGTTGAAGAGGCCATCAGTGTCAAAACTGAACAGCCCTCTCTCAACAGACGGGGAGCGATATGACATCATCTATCTCCCGTCTACAATACGGTCCTTTCAACAGTTCCAAGAAGCTCCACACCCGTTTGCACCACTCAGGTAACCTCAAGGACACAGATAAAGCTCCAAGTGGCCTCAACGACTCTCCAAAAGAAGGCAAATGACCAGCTGTCCGCCAGGAGTATAAATCCTTCCCTTCCCCACCATCCAGTCGGAGCTGAAGAAGCTTCTTGGATGAGAAGCGAAACGTCTTCAAAGAGAAACAAGGAAGTTCAGTTGCCTCCTGAAAAAGCACCTTTGGGACACCCATAACTGGAGGACTGAGAATCTCCGTAGACATTCAGCAAGGCATACCTAACGCTGCCTACGGAAGAGGCTGGTCTGGAAAACCGATCCAGCCACTCCAGGCTGGAAGGAGCTGGTCTCCAAACTGGGGCACAGGAGGGCCATATCACCGGTCACCTTCTGCCTGCAGGTCCTTCCTACAACTGAAGCTTCCTGAAGAGTCTCAGGACTTGACCGAAAACTCCAAAGATAAATTGAGACCCCCTCTTTCCGTTAAACAAACAGACAGGGTTTCATTTCACTCCCAGGAGCTGCTGCTTCTGCCAAGCTACCTACAGCTGCAGGAGGCGAGCCTAGTCCTCTCGCCTCCTCTACTTTCAACCACTTTTGTCGTGGTCAAGGTTGTGTCGGGATCCGGTAGCGTAGATCTCTGTAGTCCTCTTCAGGGGAAGGAAGGAAATGAATGAAGCTAGGATGTGAAATTTCAATGGCAGGCGGTCCTTGACTTACAACAATTTGTTTAGTGACCATTCGAAGTTACAATAGCACTGAAAGGGGTGACTTAGGACCGTTTTTCACACTTAACAACCGTTGCAGCATTCCCGTGGTCACATGATCAAAATTTAGATTCTTGGCAACTGGTTCGTGTTTCTGAAAGTCGCAGTGTCCCCGGGGGATCACGGGATCCCCCTTGGTGACCTTTTGACGAGCAAAGTCAAAAAGGAAACCAGAGTCACTTAACAAACCGTGCTACTAATTTAACTGTTGCATTGATGCACTCAACAAGTGGGGCAAGAAAAGGGGATCACAACTCACTTAACAAATGTCTCACTTAGCAACATAAATGTTGGGCTCCGTTGGGATCGTAAGTCGAGAACTACCTGTATACAGTTTCAACATGCAGCACCTTCAGCTTATCTTCTACTAAATGTTGTGTTTTTCTCTCTTGCTTTCTTCCTGCAATTCTCTCTGGAACGTGTCCTTCACTGGCTGAAAGACGTCATTACTATTCTGCTAAAAAAAAACTGGGTGCCCTTTGAAGGGGCCCTTTATTTCTTCAGCACCGTTGCGAGAAACTGGACCACAGCAAGAACATTTTGTGAGACTAAAAAATCCACCTTGGCTTGTATTGAAAGTACTGTGGAAGAAGTAAGTGCTTTGGAGGAATTTTTGGTTTGGTGGTTAAGGCACCAGGCTGGAAAGCCAGAGGTAGTGAATTCTAGTCCTGCCTTAGCCACGAAAGCCAGCTAGGTGACTTTGGGCCAATCACCAGGAAACAGTGAGTCCTAGTCCTTCCTTAGCCACCTTTGGGACAAATAAGTTTACCATTATTATTGTTGTGGTTGTTATTTTTGTTAGTTGCACATTCAGCTAAGTCAGTGGTTCTCAACGTTTGTGTGACGGCGACCCCCGTCACATAAACGTCCTGCGCATGCGTGGCGCCGTGCGCATGGGGCCGCTGCCCCCATGCGTGGCACCACCCCCATGCACAGGGCGCCCATGCGCGGTGCGCATGTGCGGCACCGCCCCGGAGGGGAGAAAATGGCGGATCGCTGCCTTTGGCGACCCCCGAAAAATGGTCGATCGACCCCAAATGGGGTCGCGACCCATAGGTTGAGAACCGCTGAGCTAAGTGTTTAGACCAGATATAGCATTGAGTTCTTCCCAAGGATCTCGGAATAGGCAGTGATGTCAAAAGCATCACTGAAGAAGTATTTCTAACTGTGATGTGCTCTTGATGTTTGCAGGTGTTCATAACAAGACAAATTGCAAACCATCCTAAGGACTTTTGGATTGGGCATAATTTCAATATCAGATGGGAATGCGTCGATGGCACAGTAACAAAAGTTTTGTAAGTTGGTCCATGTAATGGACTCTATGCCTTGTTCTATAGAAACCCTGAAAGAAATTCCTGCTTGTCTTTTGCTGAAACCTCTATTTATGCACATTCATCCTTACCAGGAATATGCCATCGGCAGCCCCAGGTGTGACGATCTGAAAGGACACACTGGGTTATAACTGTCATGTGACAAAAGGGTGAAATTATTAAATACATTCAACAGGCAAAGCACAGAAAAGAAATAATAAAATAACCAGGCTGACCCATCACTATTACACTGTGTTTTGTTCCTTAAAATAGTAATTTCTCTTTTTTTAGGATCTCCATCCAAGTCCCTTAATATTTATTTCAATCCATTCAGCCACTTCCCCAAAGTTTCCTTTCAATTTTGACTTTTTTTTCCTGCCTTTTTAAAATTGCAACAGTTCTTTCCTCTCTCCAATTACTTTCTTTGCAGCTATATTTTTCTGTATATGCACAGCTTTCTATCATCTCCGTTTTGGGCTGCAGTCATTCTTGTATATGCCTGTTTCCCTCATCCACAGTCTCTTTCACTTCATCATTCCTTCAAACTTCTATTTTTATTTATCCCATCACATTAGTGCAACTGCTTATTACAGCAACTGCACAGCCATTTGTCTGAAATGGTATTGGGTCTCCCGCTTGAGGAGAAGGTTGGATTAGAAAACCTCCAAGTTCCCTTTGAACTCTGTTATTCTGTTATTATTATTTTCCATTTTATTCCAAGTAGCTTCCAGGTCTATCTCTCCTTACACCTTTAATACTTTTCCAAATAGGGCTAGTTCTTTGTCTAATCCTTTTGCTCCCTTCTCATACCTTTCATTTCCTTCCTCTTTTCCATGCTCACCTTTAAATTGCCCAAAAAAGAGTCAGACCTAGGCTAAGAAAGTTACATGGCCCCCTTCTACCACAAGCACCCCTAAGAGGGTGAAAGATGTCAAGAGAGAAGCCATGATTGCAGACTCAATGCCTGTTCATTTTTACAGGCATTACAAACACGTGTAAAAAGGAATAGGCCTTTAATGATATGCTTGTGGTCACCTTCTTGACTTTTTTGACCTTCCTAGGGACATCCCTCTCCTCCACATCACCCTCCCACAGATGACTATTTATCTTAATTGCCTAGCTGACTGACATATACCGTGTTTGACTTCCAGCTACTGGTCTGCGGCAACTGTAACTAATTACTATAAAGACAAATGCGTCATTGTGCTATCCAACTGTTTGACGGCACCAAACTGCTGGACTAATGTTGATTGCTCAATAGATTATTTCGCCATTTGTGAGAGGAAGCCAGATAAAAAATGGCACATATAAAACACAGCGCCATTCAGCAAGCTGGAACCGAATTAGTGCAGCAGCCTTTCGACATCCAACGGAATTACTGAAATGCTTGACGGAAGAGTTCAGCTTCCTGCCTCCATGTCCAAGGCCAGGTCTCCAAGGGGCCCCTTTGAGCTAAAGAAAAAGACTTTCTTGTCCAACGCATCGACGTTATGGGGCTACCAAAACGAGAGGTGGAAGGGTTCAGTCGTACCCTCCTTTCCACTAGAAATAAATTAATTTTCTATATTGCCTTCTGCTTCCTTGCTTGATCTTTCTGACATCCTGCTTCTTTTTCACCCTCTGGCAAGTTATACTTTGCAAGCCCATGATGATTATTATTGGTGTGTCCACTTCCACCTCACAACGGGAAAAGCCACTTGTTCTGCCCGGTCGGATTTAATGGCGGACCAATTCCTGGAATGCCTCAGTTGGCATGAGGCCTCATCCTGGTTCCTGGTGGGTGAGAGAGGAATGATGCTGGGAGCACCTGTGAAGAAAGACCTTCCTAGCAGGGCCCCCCCAGAGCATGGAGGTCCTCCCAGCTAAAGCATGGCAGCTCCTAAACTGGGCAAGAGTGAGATGGGAAGACGCTGGAGGCAGAGGATCATTTTAAAGGCTTCATCCTGGAGGCCTGTGGTGGCAGAGCTACAGACAGCCATCTTGTCTTCCCTCCTTCTCACCTCCTGCCTAGTAACAACCCTTTGATTGGCTGCTGCAGTCTATCTTTTACTTTCAATCTTCAGTTTAATTCCTGAGCTTTGGCTCTCTTTATTCCGCCATTTCCTCATGAGGCCTACAGTGGCACAGCTTCAGGCAGCCATCTTGTCATCCCTCCTTCTTGCCTCCTGCCCGGCAACAGCCCTTTGATTGGCTGCAGCTGTCTATCTTTTAGTTTCAATTTGGGCTTTGGCTCTGTTTATTCAGCCACTTCCTCATGAGGCCTGTTTAAAGCAGAGTTTCAGGCAGTCATTTTGTCGTCTCTCCTTCTCGCTTCCTGCCTAGTAACAGCCCTTTGATTGGCCACTGCTGTTTGATTGGCAGTTGGATCAACCTGAGGACGGTCACAAAGGGAGGGAAGAAGGAGCAAAAGGCCTATCACCTGCTTAGGGAGGCTGTCTGAGGGCCAACTAACCATCAAGAGGCCTGCCCAGAGTCACCTGACCCCCGAGAGCCAATAAAAGAAAAGCGGAGTCTGTCAGGTTTTGGCGGGAAGAGTTGAGACGTCTTTGGGGAGGGAGGGCAGCCATGATGGGTCCCTTCAGGAAAGGCTGGAAACTGGCTTGGCTATAGTTTGACTATAGGATGGAGGCCATCACTAGCTTGGCTGGCCTGGCTGATTTCAACTTCCTCTTGAAGCCCAGCCACAAATCCAGACAGAAACTATTTTTAGGTGCCGTCTTACTTCTAAGGCTGGCTATCTATTTACTTAAAATGTTTATTAATATTGTTCACTCATGTCTGACTCTTGGCGACTTTGTAGGCCAGTGGTTCTCAACCTTTTTAATGCCGCGACCCCCAACCAGTCGTAAGTCGAGGACTACTCCACCGGTCGTAAGTCGAGGTCTACTCAACCGGTGCAGCACTGTTTGCAGAATGGGACTTTTGGCGGGCTTAGCAGGGCAGAGACAGCCTGGACAATTAAAAGCCAATAGAATTAGACTCTATTCAAGAGAGTCTATTCTATTGGCTTTCAAAAGCCAATAGAATAAAAGGGAGTAGCACAGCTAAGGAAAAGGGGAAAAAAATGGCGGACTGCGTTGCTTGGCGACCCCCGTGAAATGGTCGTTCGACCCCAAATGGGGTCCCGACCCACAGGCTGAGGACCACTGTTGTAGGCAAATGCTACCCTGTCAAGCATAGCTTCTTTTTTTGCTGGTTGGATGTTCATCTTGGTATCCATTTTAATGGAATCATATCAGTGTGCTCTTTGCTTGGCCCTTTTTCTTGTGCAACTAACCATCCCTAGCATCGTTGCCTTCTCCAATGAATTCGCACGCATGACCTGGCCAAAGTAAATCAGGCATAGCTTTGTGATTTTGGCTTCTAATGATGTGTCTGGTTGCTCTGGCATGGTGTCCATGGTACACGCAGGGCTTTTTTTGTCATAGAACGCCCAGAATGGAGTTCCGGCATCTTTTTTGGATGGAACCTTGTAGGGTAGGCAAGGCGGGTTGTATAACGTGTGTGAATTCTGGCACTTTTTTTTTTTTTACAAAAAAAGCACTGGGTACATGCAATAATTTACACCAGCACCACAGTTCAAAGGCATCAGTTCTTCAACCAGTATTACTATTATAGGGAAGACCACTGCTCTGACTAACCTGCTTTCTGTATTTATAGCAATAGCTCTGCTTTTTCAGATCTTATTCATGTTAACCGTTGCAGTGCGGCCTAAAAGGTTAGTCTGCATTTAGTGAATATTCTTTTAACACTTGTGCCTCTCTTACCCTGACTTCATCTGTATCCAAGAATGGAGTTGCCAGACACCTAAGTGACAGCCAGTCATTTGTCATCTGAGTCTCTTGGGTCATATAAAATAGATCTAGCCTGTATGTAGCCTGTATTTGTCGGTGGGAGGGGAACTTTCATCTTGGGAGTGGTCTTAACGTGTTCTTTCTATGATGGACCAAGCTCAGTGGACCCTTAGAAATCAACGATTTGGAGAGTTGCGTGTTGGGTTCATGGCCTTGACTGAGTAGCATGATAAAGATGGCCCTCACTGTGTAAACCACTGAGAAAGGAGAGAGAGGTGTGGAATTCATGATTTTCTTTTGTGTTGATTGGCGGCCCACCAGCTTCAGTCGGTCAGCAGTAGATGCTGAACTATTAAGAGTTCTGGAACCTTCAGCAGGAAACAGGAAGGACAATTGAAACCGTTGGAAGGAGAGGTCCCAAGAAGAACAGCAGGGACATAAAACCATGGCACAGCTAGAGGACACGATTAGGTAAGAAGCTTGCTCTGATGAGGCTACACTCTGCAAAGTTACATCATTGTAGTCTAACCTCTCTGGCATCTGCTTTGCAGAATCGAGGGGTCCTTGGTGCTGTCTGAGCTTAGTTGGTTTCCTGCAGATGTTTCATTACCCAAATTAACTAACATCAGCAGGACTAGAATCTGATCCTCCTCCTCCTCCTCCTCCTCTTCCTCCTCTCCACAAACCCCACTCCCTTCTAGCACTGATGATGTTACCTAGTTGGGTCAGTCTGCAAGAAAACCACCAAGTTCAGAGAGCTCCCAGGACCCCACAGTCCTCCTCCTCCTCTCCACAAACCCCACTCCCTTCTAGCACTGACAATGTTAGGTAATGTTGGGTAATGAAACATCTGCAAGAAAACAACCAAGCTCAGAGGGCATCAAGAAGCCCACAGTCGTCCTCCTCCTCCTCCTCCTCCTCCTCCTCCTCCTCCTCCTCCTCCTCCTCCTCCTCCTCTCCACAAACCCCACTCCCTTCTAGCCCTGACAATGTTAGCTGGTTTGCCTAGTGAAACATCTGCAAGAAAACCACCAAGCTCAGACAGCACCAAGGACCCTTCCTTTCAACCCTACAAATATTTACCTTTGTGGGCTTTTCAGAACCCCCCAAAACAGGGTGTTGTTTCCGAATCCTGTTTCAGGTTCTTCTGCATGCAAAGCAGATATTGTCTCATTGAACCAAATTCAATTTATAAGGGTCTGGTTGAATTTTGGGAGCTGATAGGGGCAGTGGTGAGATTCAAATAGGTGAACAACCGGTTGTCTGCATGGATGCCACTTCCAGAAGTCCGTTCTGGGCTTGGGCAACAAAAAATTAGCTACCGGTTCTGTCAAAGTGGTGTGAACCGGCTGAATCCCACCACGGATGGATGGATGGATGGATGGGTAAGTAGTAGGTAGGTAGGTAGATAGATAGGTAGAGAGAGAAAGAAAGAAAGAAAGAAAGAAAGAAAGAAAGAAAGAAAGAAAGAAAGAAAGAAAGAAAGAAAGAAAGAAGGATGGATGGATGGATGGATAGATAGATAGATAGATAGATAGATAGATAGATAGATAGATAGATACAGTGGTGGGATTCAAATATGTGAACAGCTGGTTCTCTCTGTGGATGTCGCTTCCTGAAGTCCATTCTGGGCCTGGGCAATAAAAAATTAGCTACCGGTTCTGCCGAAGTGGTGCGAACCGGCTGAATCCCACCACGGATGGATGGATGGATGGATGGATGGATGGATGGATGGATGGGTAGGTAGTAGGTAGGTAGGTAGATAGATAGATAGATAGATAGGTAGATAGGTAGGGAGAGAGAGAGAGAGAGAGAGAGAGAGAGAGAGAGAGAGAGAGAGAGAGAAAGAAAGAAAGAAAGAAAGAAAGGAAGAAAGGAAGGAAGGAAGGAAGGATGGATAGATAGATAGATAGATAGATAGATAGATAGATAGATAGATAGATAGATAGATAGATACAGTGGTGGGATTCAAATATGTGAACAGCCGGTTCTCTCTGTGGATGTCGCTTCCCGAAGTCCATTCTGGGCCTGGGCAATAAAAAATTAGCTACCGGTTCTGCCGAAGTGGTGCGAACCGGCTGAATCCCACCCCTGGATAGGGGTCTCTTTGATTTGCACTTCTGGGTCACAGGTCATGTGCTTTACTCTACCTTGACTCCCTTCTGGCAAGATACAGATCAAATAATTTCTCAACAAGGCATAATTTTAATTTTCCATTCTATATCTGACCTAACAGGGGGAAAAAAAATATTCAATATGAGAAGTTAAGATGGGCGATAGAGAAATAAGGCCGTTACTGAAGGAAGGGGTCACATTTTACGAAACCACGCTAATTATAAACAGACAACTAAAGGATGTGTCTCTTAGTGGTATCTTCTAGGAAGCCAACCACTCCCATTGCCAGGCTGAAAGGGCCAACTTTTGTCGTTCCACTCTTTCTGATAGTAGAGGGGCTTGACCTTTTCTCCAAAGCACCTGGGAGCAGGACAAGGAGTAACAGACGGAAGCTTCAGAAAGAGAGAAGCAACCTAGAACTCAGGAGAAATTCCCAGAACAATTAATTGGCGGAACCTCCAGAAATTGTGGGCGCTCCATCACTGGAGGTTTTCAAGAAGAGTCTGGAATGCTATAGGGTTTCCTGCTTGAACAGGGGGTTGGACTAGAAGACCCCCAAGGTCCCTTCCAACTCTGTTGTTCTGTATTATTAATTGTTGTTGTTGTTAATTGCGAAGTCGTGTCCGACCCATTGGGACCCCATGGACTACGTTCCTCCAGGCCTTCCTGTTCTCTACCATCTTCTGGAGTCCATTTAAGTTCACACCTACTGCTTCAGGGACTCCATCCAGCCACCTCATTCTCTGTCGTCCCCTTCTTCTCTTGCCCTCCATCTTTCCCAGCATTAGGCCCTTCTCCAGGGAGTCCTTCCTTCTCATTAGGTGGCCAAAGTCCTTGAGTTTCAACTTCAGGATCTGGCTTTCTAAAGAGCAGTCGGGGTTGATCTCCTCCAGGACTGACCGGTTTGAACGCCTTGCAGTCCAGGGGACTCGCAGGAGTCTTCTCCAGCACCAGAGTTCAAAGGCCTCCATTCTTTGGCGCTCAGCCTTTCTGAGGGTCCAACTTTCACAGCCATACATTGCAACTGGGAAAGCCACAGCCTGCTGGATCTGTAGAATTCTGGTTGCAGAAAGGACAAGCCAGTGCAAAAACAATGAATTATTCACATTCTCCAGACTGATTTTCTTTCCTGTCCCCTTCCTAGCAACATAATATTTACTAGGCACCAAAAAAGGGTGTGTGTGTGTGTGTGTGTGTATGTCAAGTATCAGTGTTTTCAAATAATCAAAGTTTCTGCAGCAGATGCTAAGCAAAAGAAGGTGGTGAAAATCAAGATGGAAGAAGTCCATGAAAAGATGACCACAGAACCCTGTGCACCAGGTAAATGAGCTGCATGTCCTGAAGTAGGGCAGGATTTGGGGGGGGGGTTGTGGGAGGGGAGAAGGGGGAGGGGAAAGGGCTTTGGAAAAGGTTGGGAATTGATAGTCAAGGCTGTTGAGCGAACAGGATAGATAGATAGATAGATAGATAGATAGATAGATAGATAGATAGATAGATAGATAGATAGATAGATAGATAGATAGACAGACAGACAGACAGACAGACAGACAGACACCTGGACCAGAGAGCAGACGAGCAAGAAGTATGTGTGTGTGTGTGTATGTGTGTGTGTGTGTGTGTGTGTGTGTGTGTGTGTGTGTGTGTTTTAAAAAGTGCTCATCACTCAGATTAGGGGCTAGAAAGTGAGCCCAGCAAATGCAAAAGTCGGCAGAATTTATAGGGCAGTGATGGCCAACCTTTGAGAGACCGAGTGCCCAAACTGCAACCCAAAATCCACTTATGTATCGTCGGCTGACGGTTGGGCGTGGCCCATTGGGTGGGCATTTCCCATTGGGTGGGCGTGGCCCATTGGGTGGGTGTTTCCCATTGGGTGGGCATGGCCCATTGGGTAGGCATGGCTGCGGTGGGAAGGGCAGACTGGATGGGACTAAAAAGTTCAATCAATCAGTTCCAACTTTGCGAGATCTTTTTTTTTCCCGCGAGAAGTTGAAATTGACTGATTGATTGAACCTTTTTTTTTTTTTTTTGCACACGGCGGTGAAGGCCTAAAGCGAAAAGGTTTTATAAAACCCAGCTGAAGGCCTAGGATTGGGGCGAGGGCACGCGTGCCCACAGAGAAGGCTCTGAGTGCCACCTGTGGCACGCATGCCATAGGTTCACCACCTACAGTTATAGGATGTTGCAGCATTTCAAGATCTGGCTTATTTATTTGACTTTCACCCATTAGTCCTGTGAACTGTCTCAGGTGATTTTGTATAAGATAAGAGACCATCTAATTTTTAAAATAAAATAAGCATTGCACAAATATCACGATGAAAGGCATCCTTGCTGTCCCTTCTTGCTTTGCTGGTCCTGTGGGTCTCAGTCCAAGAAGCATTTTACAGGAGAGAAAAACAGATAAGAAAAAATGGTTAACTGACCAAGAGTGGTTACAAGAAGAACATGGAAAAGTTAAGACGACCCGAGGAGACAAAACCGGTTGCAGAGGGATTTCATTTTCCATGGTTCCCATATATACCAGGGGTAGTCAACCTTGGCTCTTTTATGACTCGTGGACTTCAACTCCCAGAATTCCTGAGCCAGCTTAGCTGGTCAGGAATTCTGGGAGTTGAAGTCCACGAGTCATAAAAGAGCCAAGGTTAACTACCCCTGATATATACAGTTAAGAAAAAAAATTAAGATAGAGAATATAACATTTAAAACTGGGCAGCAGAAGAGAGACTTTGAAATCGAACTTAATAGTACAGGTAGTCCTCGACTTACAACAATTCATTTAGTGACCATCCGAAGTTACAAAGGCACTGAAAAAAAATGACTTGTGACTATTTTTCACAGTTACATCCTTTGTAGCATCCCCATGATCACGTGATCAAAATCCAGAGGCTTGGCAACCGACTCCCATTTATGACGGTCGCAGTGTCCCCCGGGGGAGGGTCACGTGATCTTCTGACGAGCAAAACGGGGGAGCCAGATTCGCTTAACGACCTAACAATAACTGCAGCGATTCACTTAACAACGGTGGCAAGAAAGGTCGTAAAAGGCGGCAAGCCTCCCTTAGCAAATGGCTCACATAGCAACAGAAATTTTGGACTCGATTGCCAGTCGTAAGTTGAGGACGGCGTCTAACGGGGTGGTTTTCTTTTTTGTCGCCTTAGAAAGAACCTCTGATGTTTGGTCTACCAACTTGCCTAAATGGACGTTGGGTTTTCTGTGCTTGGTTATGATTTCCAGTTCAGCAGCCATATACACAAAACGTGCGTACTCTAGTTAGTAAATGCAATGTCTTTCTAGAACGTTCTCCAAAGGGGAAGGCACCACCAGCCCTCTCCTTTCACCTCCCAGTGAGGTGCTTGCTTGTAACGCGTGTGAGGAAAGCTCACTTGTTCATATCAGTGGCACTTTGGTCATGCCAGTGTCAACGCTGCAAATATTGTATATTCTCGCTTTTGACAATATGCAGAATTGTCTGGTAAATATGGGGTTAATAAAGAGCAGAAGGGGTGTTGGGGGTAAAGCCTGGGAAAGAAAGAGGAAGAAAACATTTGACCTTCACACTAATTGGATAGTGTGAGATATGAGGGCTAATTTAGGGAGGGAACATGCTGACAATTTAACTGCTCAGAGGAAGAGAACTTAGATCCTAGCATCCCTCCGTTGTGCCTGTGCCGACATTTTGTAACAATAAAAGACTTTTAGGAAAATAAATGCCTGGAAGTTCTTTGGAATGTTTTATTAGCCGGAACCACATCAGCCAGCGGGTCTAATCATGGCCGACTCACCACAGCCAACTTGCCACGAGTTGGGTGACTTTGGATCAGTCCCACCCTCTCAGCTCTAGGAAGAAGGAATTGTCATGCCAGAGTTGCCCCCCCAAAAGTGCATCACCAGGAATCAAGACTGACTTGTGAACAGCAAAAAGAAAAAAGAAAAAATATATATAGAGCTACAGTGTGTAAGTTCTTTGAAGGTGTCCCAAGATTCTTAATTCCAGCCTCACGTGGGAATACACAACATTTTCCATTCAGGCAAGTGTATGTTGAGCCAGCTTCTCCCCACATGAACATGTGGCATCAGAATTTATACATTCTTGGTTTTTTTGCTGTCTTCTATTTTAGATTATTTTTATTCAGTCCATGTCAGACAAAACACTGATGCCATGAAGTTGATTCGAAATTTTATTCTACAGCACAATGAATCTATGGAAACACTGAAAGGTACGCAGTTAAGTGCAGGGAGAGAGCTCTGATCTTTTCCCACAATCCTACCTGGAACATTCATCCCCAGAATCACAAAAAAACATAGTTGGAAGGGACCTTGGAGGTCTTCTAGTCCAGCCCCCTGCTTAGGCAGGAAACCTTATACCATTCCAGACAAGTGGCTGTCCAATCTTTTCTTGAAAACCTCCAGTGATTGAGCACCCACAACTTCTGGAGGCAGGTTGTTCCACTGATTAATTGTTCTAAAAGTCAGGAAGTTTCTCCTTAGTTCTAGGTTGCTTCTCTCCTTGATTAGTTTCCACCCGTTGCTTCTTGTCCTGCCTTCAGGTGCTTTGGAGAAGAGCTTGACTCCCTCTTCTTTGGAGCAGCCCCTGAGATATTGGAATACCGCTATCATGTCCCCCCTCGTCCTTCTCTTCGTTAAACTAGACATACCCAATTCTAGCCACCATTCCTTATATGTTTTAGCCTCCAGTCCCCTAATCATCTTTGTGGCTCTTCTCTGTACTCTTTCTAGAGTCTCAACATCTTTTTTACATTGTGGTGACCAAAACTGGGTCCAGGGTTGTTATTCTTTCCCCCCAAAATCCTGGTGATGCACCTGAAAGTAGTACATTGTCCACTTCCCTAACTGAGCAATCTCCACACGATCTCACAAGAAAGGACTAAAATGTTCCAATCCACTTTTCTTTTATTTGGGGGCTTATGGGCGTTTGAAGATGTTTGTGATGTTCCTGACCTGATCTGTTGCTAACTACCCAGATTCTGACATCCTCAATGAAGTTGAAAAGATGATATGTCAAGTAGCCCAGATATATCAAGAAAGGGCTGAAATACAGACTCTTATAGGTAAGTTTCCCAGAGTAGGGGGAGGGTGGAACACCCTACAACTGTAGACATTGAAGATGTCACAACGTCTGGATGGGAAAATTAGACTCAGGTGTGCACAACAGCAATCACAAGGCAATTGGCCATCTGAAAATGTCCAGAACTAAGCGGTGTGGCTCAGGTGCATGCTCTTAATTGTTCTGTGCTGCTGATTACATCACTGCTGAGGTGCAATTGCTTTTGAAAAAAAATCTGTCAAACTTCAGGATCTCACATAGCACACCTTGTGCAGATGATAGTGTGTTTCCAATATAGGAGAATATTTGTAGCTCAGGGTGGAAATGAAGGGTCTCTGGTGCTCTTTGCATTTGGTTGTTTTCTTGCAGATATTTCAAATCCAACTAGGTATCATTGTCAGTGCTAGAAGAGAGGGTGGTTTGTGGAGAGGAGGAGGGGGAGGAGGAGGAGGAGGAGGAGGAGGAGGAGGAGGAGGAGGAGGAGGAGGAGGAGGAAGAAGAAGAAGATTGTGGGCTCTTTGGTGCTCTCTGAGCTTGATGGTTTCCTTGCAGACATTTCATACCCAACTAGGTATCATTGTCAGTGCTAGAAGTGAGGGTGGTTTGTGGAAAAGGAGGAGGAGGAGGAGGAGGAGGAGGGAGGAGGAGGAGGAGGAGGAGGAGAAGAAGAAGAAGAAGAAGAAGAAGAAGAAGAGGAAGAAGAGGAGGAGGAGGAGGAGGAGGAGAGAGGAGAAGAAGAAGAAGAAGAAGAAGAAGAAGAGAAGAAGAAGAAGAAGAAGAAGAAGAAGAAGAAGAGGAGGAGGAGCGAGGAGGAGGAGGAGGAGGAGGAAGAGGAGAAGAAGAGGAGGGAGGAGAAGAAGAAGAAGAAGAAGAAAGAAGAAGAAGAAAGAAGAAGAAAGAAGCAGAAGAAGAAGAAGAAAGAAGAAGAAAGAAGCAGAAGAAGAAGAAGAAGAAGAAGAAGAAGAAGAAGAAGAAGAAGAAGAAGAAGAAGAAGAAGAAGAAGAAGAAGAAGAAGAAGAAGAAGAAGATTGTGGGCTCCTTGGAACTCTCTGAGCTTGGTTGTTTTCTTGCAGACATTTCATTACCTAACTAGGTAACATCATCATGGTGGAAGAAGTGGGGATTGCTCTCTGTTTATTATATATTCCAGTGGCTTGCCCTGCCAATGTTGGTGGCGGTGCTCTTGGTGGTTCTTTGGTTGGGCTGTTCACTGTTGACTTGTTTGGCAGTACCTTGATTGGGGTATTGTTTACTTCTTGATTTGTTGACCTGATGTTAATCTTGGAGTTAATCTATGCTCATCTGGATGTGGATTGCTGGTGGGGAGGTGTTTTGATAAAGTGTGTTTCGTACACATCCATGAGAACAGCCCTACAGAATAATGCTACTGTCCCAAACTCACATTCTGCAGCTAAAGTTCTAGATCAGGGGTTCTCAACCTTGGCAACTTTAAGACTTTGCTGGCTGAGGAATTCTGGGAATTGAAGTCCACAAGTCTTAAAGTTGCCAAGGTTGAGAACCCCTGTTCTAGATAAACAAGCAGGAAGTACAACTTTGCTAACATCAAGTAATGGGGTGGAATAGATTCAGATTCATTCTTGGGGACATGAAGATCCAATCTAAGATACTCAGCTGGATTCCAATCCTGATGCAGACTCTGAATAAATATATGGCTTTGGAACAGAGGCTCAAGATCCCAAAACAAACATACTCACGTGGAATTCCAGCCACCAAGTTTTATTTGAGAAGAAGCATTTGCAAAGGCTTGGTGAGCTGAAGCACACATAGGAGTCCAGCCACACCTTAAAGAGATTCCCCCCTCCCCTATCGCTCTCAACGCCCCTTGCCTAAAACCACTATCCCCCCCCCTATGTTTGAGGAAGCCCCTATGTGCACGTCTTATCTATCACCATCTAATTTTCTGTTAACAAAGCTTGGCTCCTATAGTTATTTCTATATTTCCTCTGCTTGTGGTTTCGGTTAGCCAGCAACTTAATAATAATAATAATAATAGTAAAGTTGGAAGGGACCTTGGAGGTCATCTAGTCCAACCCCCTGCTCAGGCAGGAAACCCTACACCATTTCAGACAAATGGCTGTCCAGTCTCTTCTTAAAAACTTCCAGTGTTGGAGCATTCACCGCTTCTGGAGGCAGGTTGTTCCACTGTTAATTGTTCTCACTGTCAGGAAGTTTCTCCTTAGTTCTAGGTTGCTTCTCTCCTTGATTAGTTTCCACCCGTTGCTTCTTGTCCTGCCTTCAGGTGCTTTGGAAAATAGCTTAATTCCCTCTTCTTTATGGCAGCCCCTGAGATATTGGAATACTGCTATCATGTCCCCCCTTGTCCTTCTCTTCGTTAAATTAGACATACCCAATTCTAGCAACCGTTCCTTATATGTTTTAGCCTCCAGTCCCCTAATCATCTTTGTTGCTCTTCTCTGTACTCTTTCTAGAGTCTCAACATCTTTTTTACATCGTGGTGACCAAAACTGGATGCAGTATTCCAAATGTGGCCTTACCAAGGCATTGAAAAGTGGTATTAATACTTCACGTGATGTTGATTCTATCCCTCTGTTAATGCAGCCTAGCACTGTGTTGGCCTATTTGGCAGCTGCAGCACACGGCTGGCTCATATTTAGGTGATTGTCTATTAGGACTCCGAGGTCCCTCTCACAGTTACTTCTGCTTTTCTGATTTGTACATAGTTAACTTGCCTGAGTTTATGACTTTCGGGTGGCTTCTCCTGCAGACCTTTAGATTCATTAGAAATTTCTGATTAATAATCTACTCCTGTCATATGCATGCACAATCCTACTGACAAACATATCCCCCCGTAAATTGTCTTTTTTCTCTTCTCTGCTCCTTGCATGGTTCAAAGAAGACACCCTTGCAATGATAAATCATGGGTGGACGGTGATCAACGGCAGCCTGTACTACGTCTTTTCTGACCTAGTGACGTTTTATGAAGCCCAAAAGACCTGTGAATCCATAAACACAACGCTGGCTATTGTCATCCATCCCCAGGTAGAGGTAAGTGGACAAGAGTACCTGGTCACAAGATCGGGAAGACTTAGCCCAGCTCTTTAAAGGCCTTTTCTCGCAGGGAGAGCTGGGATTGCTTTTCAACCTCCCAATTCTTGCAGTGAAAATGGGGAGACTGACAATCTCTGCCCCTTTTCCTGTTTCATTTTCTTTTTTTTAATATAATATTGTATTAGTTTTCTATATTTACAATCCATAGGTGCTTGGTAAACAACGGGTTGTCTGGGTCCATTTGTTTCACTTGGCAATGCATATTAAATTCCTAATCTCGACCCCGTTTTTCCGGCCACTGATAAAATACACCCCATATTTGAAAATATTCTGTATCGTCTTTTTCTTTCATCTACAGCGTAAGTGTATCCATTTCGGCACAGTCCAGTATTTTCTTGATTATCTCTTCTCCAGATGGAGTTTCTTCATTTTTCCAGTGCTGAGCAAATACAATTATTGCTGCTGTTAATGCATGCAACATTAAATATACATTTTCTTTATCATATTTTTCTGATATTATACTTAATAAAAATTGTTGTTGTTGTTAATTGCGAAGTCGTGTCCGACCCATCGCGACCCCATGGACAATGTTTCTCCAGGTCTTCCTGTCCTCTACTAACTTAATAAAAATAGTTCTGGTTTAAAATCTACTTTTTCTTAACATCTTTTCTAACCAAATATGTATTTTTGTCCAATTTCTTTTTTTGCTTTAGGGCACGTCCACCAAAGATGATAGATAGTACATGCCTGGTTTTTGCCTACAGTTTCCAACAGTTATTAGACATGTTTTTAAACTTTTTTGCTAATCTCGCAGGTGGTAAATGCCATCTATAAAACATTTTATATAAATTTTCTTTGTAGGCAGTTGCCATTGTCAATTTATAGTTTCTTTCCCAAGGATTTTGCCATTTTTCTAATTATATTATTATGCCCAATTTTTTTTGCCCATGTTATCGTTGTCTCTTTCACTTGTTCATCTTCCATTTTTAAAATTTAATAGAAGAGTATACAGTTTCTTAATCAACTTTTCATCTGATGTTGGTTTCGGTTTGTATCCTTTGCAGTTATTTCTGGAGTCTCAGTCCAAAAAGTTAAATCAAGGAATCTGGGTTGGGTTGCAATTTCTTGAGAAAAACTGGCAGTGGATCGATGGGAAGACGCCGTATCATCCACAGTGAGTCTAGGAACTATTTTTTTTCTTTTGCCTTTATAGTGTAAATTATTAAGAAGAGATTATAATATCGTCTGCAAGCTTCTCAGGTGGATTCAGCTGAGATGAGAGGCTTCCAATGACTTTTTTTTTTTGCCCACAAAAAAACAGGCGTTCCTTTAAAGAAATAGGTAATAGAAAATCTCCTGCTATTTCTTATTCCCTTTTGATTGCTTGTTTGCCTTTAGCATTGGAAAAGGAATTGTGATTTTTGTGAGCCCAGCAAAGAACATGGGAGGAGAGTGTGTGTGTGACAAATAAATACACAAAGAACTAAAGAAGATGGGTTTACTTTTTTTTCCTATTCCTTTTTACGTTAACTGAAAACTTATGGCTGTAAATCTTTTTTTTTTTTGTAAGCCGAATGATTTCCCCCCCCCCTCTTTGTGGGTTGATAAATTATATTTTGAGGGAGTATTACACTTTCCAGCAAAAAACATGATACCAATGGTTAAAAATAACCCCTGATTCGCCTTTGTTTGTTAAGTACTATTTTAACATTAGCCACAAGAGGGAGCCAAAGACTGCTTTTTAACAGAGGGAAGCGCCCCCCCCCCCCATCCCCAAACTACAGTATTGAAAAGATTATTTTAAAAGATTCTGCTTGCTTTGGATTTATTGGGAACACTTCCACGAGGAACGACAAAGACATGGAAAAAGAGGCTAGCACTGTGGTGATTTGCAAAGTATGTGTCATATATGTATTCATCCCCATGGAGGGCCCAGATTATACCTGCACCAAATGCAAGCTGACTGGATTCCTTTGAGTGGAGGGTCTAGTGCAGGGTCTTCAAACTTGGCCCTTTTAGGACTTGTGGACTTCAACCCCCAGAATTCCTCAGCCAGCATGCCCGGCTGAGGAATTCTGAGAGTTGAAGTCCACAAGTCCTAAAAGGGCCAGGTTTGAAGACCCCTGGTCTAGTGGCACGACTAGCCACTCTCGAGACTCAACTATGAAAATGAGGAACTCCTACTTGCATCCAAACTGAATGCAGCAAGGAAAAAAACAATTGCCCAAAAGCTGGCTGGGTCTCAAGCTCAAGGATTAGTTCCTCCTAAGTCTGGCTTGTTGGGAAGCAAAATGGACCTCTCCCAAAGTTGTTCCTAGAACAGGGCAAAGAACAGGAAGTGTAAGTCTCCTTAGAACAGAGGTTTTCAAGCTGTGGGTTGAGGGGTAGGCATGCCCCTGGAAGGGTAGATGGATCACGAGCATCTCGGAGGAGCTGAGATTCACCTTTTTAAAAACAACTTGAGCATCTTCGCTCGGCTTGATTGGAGCCTTGCTCCTGCATAAACCTCAGTGGGCGCTGGCAATTCCACAAAGTTTGAGAATCCTTGGAATATTAAAAGGTATGTATTAAATTATTAGAAGTAGATATATTTTTTCTTGGCTGAGCTAACCTAATGAAACAATTTGTCCCCCCCCTTTATTATTTTTACAAATAGCTCAAGGTGGAGAATATAAATTCACTCTGTCGGCTTTCATGCCTAAGGCAGGACCACAACTCACAGTCGCCTGGCGATTGGCCCAAATTCACCCTGTCGGCTTTAATGCCTAAGGCAGGACTACAATTCACGGTCGCCTGGCGATTGGCCCAAATTCACCCTGTTGGCTTTCAAGCCTAAGGCAGGACCACAACTCACAGTCGCCTGGCGATTGGCCCAAATTCACCCTGTTGGCTTTCATGCCTAAGGCAGGACCACAACTCACAGTCGCCTGGTGATTGGCCCAAATTCACCCCATTGGCTTTCATGCCTAAGGCAGGACTACAACTCACGGTTGCCTGGCAATTGGACCAAATTCACCCTGTTGGCTTTCATGCCTAAGGCAGGACCACAACTCACAGTCGCCTGGCGATTGGCCCAAATTCACCCTGTTGGCTTTCATGCCTAAGGCAGGACCACAACTCACGGTCGCCTGGCGATTGGCCCAAATTCACCCCATTGGCTTTCATGCCTAAGACAAGACTAGAACTTGCTGTTGCCTGGCAATTGGCCCAAATTCACCCTTTTGGCTTCCATACCTAAGGCTGGGCTACAACTCAGGATCGCCTGGTGATTGGACCAAATTCACCCTGTTGGCTTTCTTGCCTAAGGTGGGACTAGAATTCCCAGTCTCCTACTTTCTAGCCTGGTGCCTTAGCCACTAGGCCAGCTGGCTCTTGATTCATTTTGTTCATTGGACTCCAATGAAATTATATGTCATTTTAGAGATCTGGGCTACTGCATAGTTTGGAAGCCCTTCAGGTGACAAGGAAATGATGGTTTTAATGAGGATTCCTTCTCCTTTTTTCAGTTTCTGGATGGCCCATAAGCCAGACCCCGCCTCCTTCACAAGGGACAAGTGTGTTGAAATTAAAAAAGATTGTCTTACACCTGGGAATTGCTGGAGCAATCTTAACTGCCATGCAAAAAGGATCCCAGCTTGTAAACTGGACCCCAGTCCAAAGGGAATGGGATAGGATTGGTGTTTTCCAATCGCTAGGCAAATATACAAAAAAAAAAGAGAGAGAGAAAAAAACCCTAGCAAAAATCAATAGTTTAGCTCTGTAAAGAAAATTCTGCCACGTTTACCTGCAGAACAGTGTTGTTTCAAAAAGCTTTGAGAGTTGCGGATGAAGAAAATAACGTCTGCCAAATTCTTCGGTCATAGCTCACTTCTGGTAGCAAAAGATCAATAGACTGCAGTTGCTGTCATTCGTCCCCCAAAAATGTTTCTTCAACAACTAGCTTCTCTTTCTGCTTGTGAATACCGTGCACATTTAAAACATTTTGGGAAAAAAAAAATCCTTTCCTGTTGCTGATTGTCGTATCTTCTTAAATGGCAGAAAGCTGTGTGGTTTGCCTCTATCGTTACCATACTGGAGACCCTTATAGTTGGGAGTGCATGTTTATTTTGTGACTAGAAATCCAATAAGGTTTGGTTCTAAAAAGTCATCTTCCTCCTCATTTTCCCCTCCATCTTTAATGCGTCAGTCAACATGAATTTGATGAATTTTACGTGTCACCAGACACTAATCTCTCCAGCTAATTGGATCCTGCAACTAATCTCTCCTTACAAACCCATCTTCTAAATTCTTGGCAATCGTCATCGATCCAGTTCAAATCACTTCCTGAGGGTTTTATGGCAGCACAGTCTTCATCTGCTTCTCCATCTCTGACAGATCTGTTGGGATTGCCCTCGGCCCAGTATCTAAGAAGAGAGACAGGGAAGGTTGGTGTCAGAACTGGCCTCATACGCTTGAGCTTCGCATTCACCAGCTGCCAGCCTGCCATGAAGTATGGGGGGGGAGGGAGCTGATCTGGAGGGGAGCAGGAAACTCACAACTCGTCCTCCCTTCCAGAGACACCATCTCAAGGTCAAAGCGCTGAGAACGGAACACAATGGCTCACCAACCTGCCCACCGTTGCAGAAACAGTAACCAAAACAATTTATTCTAATATAATTGGACAATAAGAGACCAGCAAGGATGGAAGATCTGGATGGGGAAAGTCAACCAGGAAAGTTTGGCATGCAAACTTCAGCTCTGACTTTGTTGTACTGTAATCCACTTGGTCTTTAGTAAAGTAAACCTTTCACACCGAATGGAGTCGAGGGTCTTTCTTACTCAAGGGACCAAGTTGGGGCAGGACTGACAGTTGGATTTCTACATGCAGCCAAAGGAGTACAAAGTTGTTTAAAGGAAAGACAACGTTGAGCGGAGGTGGGGATAAGGAGGCGTGGAGGATGTCTGGGGGACTTGCCCCTCTTCTCCTCACTGCTGCCACCGTCATTCACTTTCCCAGGCAAAATAGTCCACAAAGGTTGCCAGAATCCCTGGAGATGCTAGATCAGGCCAATGTGGGCTTCTTCAGCCAGAATTTGCAGGACCGGCATGCAAAAGAGAAGAGGACCGATTGCATGAGACATCCATAAGGCAGAGGCCAAAACCTTTACTCCATTCCGAAGCATAGCCTGTCTTGGACCAAAAATTGGCACAAATGAACTGCATTCACACAACATTAGGCAAGGTTGGGTTGTTCTTGGTTCAGCCCATTTTCTCAGCAGGTTATGTGAAAGCAGGCCATTGTACAAAGCCGTAATATTGTTGTCTTGTCCGGGTCCAGTGTATCGTAGGACGACAGGAAGCATGCATAAACTCCGTGTTTAGCATCAACCCTTCAAGCATTAAGCGTGCTCTGTAGCACCCAGGCCAATCCGAGCTGCCTGGAGCCTAAATTTAACCACAGTTTCTGAAAAGCTACCGCTTTTAAGTACAACTTTTCAAATGATTGTATCCTGGAGTCTCACTTTCTTATTAATCTGGAGCCATCCGTCCACTCCCAATGACCTTCCACATTTTCGTCTGTTAGGCCAATCCAGGCAGACTCATTCAGCTTGGAAGAGAGGTACTTCTGCAAAGACACAAAAATGAAAAGGAAGATGGAGCAGCTTCACAAGACGGGATTCCACACTCAAGAGATTCAGGGTTGGGTTTGTGTAGCCCCAGTGCCTAAAATTAACCATGAACAGGTCACTGTTGTTCGCCAAAGGACTCCACTCTGCCCGACGAAAAATCAGCTCCATGCTGTGGTGAGGTAAGTCACATCACGATTTTGAAGATGGGACATGGGGGCTTCCACCTTTATGCCCCACCCTTGTTCAATGAAAGCACGTCAAGAACATGGGTAGCAGGCTTCTGAGTGGGGAATGGGAGTCAAAGAGTTTATTCTGAAAGGGAGCCATATCTTCTAATTGTGGCCCCATTGCATAGACTGTCCTGGCCAGTTCAGATAACAAGTAACAGAGCAGGAAGGGACCTTGGAGGTCTTCTAGTCCAACCCCCTGCCTAGGCAGGTGCCCCTATTCCATGTCAGGCAAATGGCCGTCCAGTCTCTTCTTAAAAATTTCCAGTGTTGGAGCACCCAGAACTTCTGGTGGTGAGCTGTTCCAATGGTCAATTGTTCTCGCTGTCAGGAAATTTCTCCTTAGTTCTAGGTTGCATCTCTCCTTGATCAGTTTGCAGACCACTGCTTCGAATTACATGAGAAAGGAGCAGATGCAACCACATTTGCAAAAAAAGTTGTCAAACATTTGTGTGTGGAAATTGAAAACAACAACAGACAGAGGAGGACAGAAAGATGCAGACATTTAGCCAAGATGAAGTTCTATGTCAAAAAAAACCCAAATACGAGGAGGAAATGAAGAAAAAAAAATACACCCAACCTGTTCTTCCTCATTCAGGATGGAGGTCAGGTGGGAGTCTCTGGACTTGCAGAAGTACTCAGCATCATGCCAGGTTTTCCTTTCATTTGCTTTTGAAATATAGTAGAGATTCCAGCCAAAAAGCCTCCAGTTATCATTAGTTTTTGATCCTCTTTTAAACAGAGCTTCTGAGAGGAATTAACACAAAGAGGAAAATATATGTTAGCAGAACCTGCATTGAGTGAGTTCAGTTTTTGCATCTAACTGTGTCTGTAGAGCCTCAACGCATTAAAAACAGAATTCAGTTGGGGCTCAATCCCTTGGTTTTTATTCCCCCCCGTCCGCTGGGTGGTTGCAGCAGGTTTTGGTCCCTTCACATGACCCTGGGATACTGGGACCGTCATAAATATGAATCAGTGGCCAAGCATCTGAATGTAAATCACACGACCCTGGAGATGCTGCAACATTCCAGCTGATCGGCGCTTCTTCTGGGCTCGGCAGAAGTGCCAGGATCAGTGCTGCTTTCCAGCTGATTGGTGCTTCTTCAGGGCTCAGTAGAAGCGCCAGGATCAGCACCAAGCTCCAGCTGGAGCCTAGCGCTGATCCTGATGCTTCCACTAAGCCCTGACAGTCCTGAAGAAACGCCGATCCTGGCGCTTCCGCGCAGCCCTGACAGCCCTGCAGCTCCAGCCGTCTCTCGCTCAGGCTTGTGCGATGCTGCCACCAGTTCAGCTCATTCCCCTCTCCGGCTACCACATTTTCAACATTTCGTATCACTGGTTGAAAAGCCCTGATCTAGTCCAACCCCCTGCTCAAGAAGGAAACCCTATTTCATTTTGGACAAAAGGCTGTCCAGTCTCTTCTTAAAAACTTCCAGTATTGGAGCATTCACCGCTTCTGGAGGCAGCTGGTTCCACTGGTTAATTGTTCTCACTGTCAGGAAGTTTCTCCTTAGTTCTAAGTTGCTTCTCTCCTTGGTTCGTTTCCATCCGTTGCTTCTTGTCCTGCCTTCAGGCGCTTTGGAGAAGAGCTTGACTCCCTTTTCTTTGGGGCAGCCCCTGAGATACTGGAAGACTGCTATCCTGTCCCCCCTCATCCTTCTCTTCATTAAACTAGATATACCCAATTCCAGCAGCCGTTCCTTATATGTTTTAGCCTCCAGTCCCCTAATCATCTTTGTTGCTCTTCTCTATACTCTTTCTAGAGTCTCAACATCTTTTTTACATCGCGGTGACCAAAACTGGATGAACATTTAGGGGAAAATGTTTTCAGAGATACTGCTTTAAAGCAGTCTTGTGCACCGGGAGAAGGAGGAGGAGGAGGAGGAGGAGGAGGAGGAGGAGGAGGAGGAGGAGGAGGAGGAGGAGGAGGAGGAGAAGGAGATAAAGGAGGAGGAGGGAGGAGAAAGAGGAGAAAAAGGAAGAGGAGGAGGAGAGGAGGTGGAGAGGAGACGACATTCAGCATCAGAACTTTAGTGCCTTAAATTTGGGAGGTTAAAAAGGTGAATTCACAGATATTGATGTGCATACAGGTGTTTATAGTCTCCTTCTGTGCTACATTGGGGTAGAACAGTGTTTCCCAAACTTGACAATTTTAAGGCATGTGGACTTCAACTCCCAGAATTCCACAGCCAGCAACGCTGGCTGTGGAATTCTGGGAGTTGAAGTCCTCATGCCTTAAAATTGTCAAGTTTGGGAAACACTGGGGTAGAATGATAAACCACAACATAGCATTCTCTTTCAAAACAAAAAGACTTACGATATTTCTTTTTGTCTGCAGCAAAGCCACCTTCAGACTCCTTGTACAGTTGCGGCAGTCTCTCTACTAACCTTGAGACCTTTAGGGCTAAAACCAGATGTAATTAGAAGCTGATTTCCTGTCCCACACACAGAACAGACACCTGCGTGGAGAAACCCTGGTGGATTAAAAGCTTTGGAAATGCCTTTCCCCCCCCCCCGAAGGTCTAGGAAAGGGCAGTGATGATCGGGAGGGTGGGATTATTTTCCAGCCTTTCGAGATTTTTTTTTAAAAAACTTCCCGGTCTGGCCAAACAGACCTAGAATTATCTAGAGAAGAGAATATTTGGAGCTCAAGGCTGAACAGTGGCGTCCTGGGTGGCCTCTGAGCTTGGTTATTGTTTTTTGGAGATATTCCATTCCCCAACTCGCTATTGTCTCCAGTGCTAGAGATGTTAGCTAGTTGGGTAATGAAATTTCTCCCCAAAACCCAACCAGGCTCAGAGAACACCGAGGACTCCACAGCCCCTAATCCTCAGATGGATCCCCACACAGGGGCTGCTCAAGGCTGCAGAGCTCAACCAAGGTTGCCGAAGCCCTCAGAGTCCACACCGTCCCGATGAATGGGCTTGTTGTCCCCTTGCCCATCCCTTGTCCTCAGCATCATATTCTGCTTCCTTTTGAACTGTTAGCCTTACCTGGCTTTGCTCTTGTCTCTGGCAATCAGCACAAACCCTCATGAACCGCAAGCCACCTTAGACAGGTCCTTGGACTCCTCCTAATTCCAGGTTGCTGACTGGGTATCCCTTGACCTCCTTGCTGGGGTCAAAAAACCCACCTGCCTTACGGAAGGAGACTTTGGGGGAAAGGGGAGAGTCACTTCCACGGTCAATAGTTGGAACAGCAAACTCTTCAGGGCCTGGGATCCGTGAAGCAGAGGCAAACACTCCACAAGGAGAAACTGCCAGGAGGTGGTTCATAACCCTCACTATGGAGGACCTACTAAGCCTGGAACTGGTGTTGGGCAAGACCCCCTTGAACGAAGGAGCACCCGTAGCCTTGTGTGCCAGACAGACTCCACACCATTCTTCCAACCTCTTCCAACCATGATGTTACTTGGCAGTCTGGGCCTTTCGTTTCTTCTTCCCTGGTCTCCAAATAGGATTGTGGCCCCAAACTAGTCAGACACAAGTCAGGATCACCTTCTTCACTTACCATTCTCAATATGCTTGATCTTTTCATCCCTAACCCCAATTGACAAAGTAGTCCTCAGTTTTTTCATAGGCCCATCGTAAGGACTCCAGTCTTCAGCAAGCAGTGCATTGTCTAGAGTAATGGAGACATATAGAGGTTAAGGTTTGAAGATGCCCTCTTGATGCTTGGACTGTCAGCGTTCACCAATCCAACCTCTTGGAAGAAAGTTAATCCAATGAGTACTGGTTCCCCAGGGCCTAAGAAAGTTATTTATTCCCCTTGATGACTGTCATGCTAAGAGGTGTCAAAAATTCAAGATGGCAGCTGCAACACAACACCTGAAAAACAGGTGAAGTATTAATTGTATCACTGTGGTCACCGTCTTGACTTTTTTTTTTTATTGAAAATTTTTATAAATTTTTACAGAAAAACAAAAAAATAACAATACAAGAACAACATAAACAAAAAACTAACCATAACAAAACAAAACAACCCTTCCCCACCCCCCCCCCAAAACACCCACTCCCTCCCCCCCCTGGAGCTTCCCAGAGCAGAATATAGGCTTAGTTAAAAAAAAAATTAAAAAAATTATATAAAAAAGAGAATATAACACTAAGATATATGTATATATATAAAAATAAAAGTTATAAAAAAGCTAAGTGATATTTTTTATATCCAATTTAAATTGTATAAACTTTATCCATTTATCCCAAACAGCAAGAAATTTCTCTTGTGATTGTTCTTTTAAGAAAGCCGAAATCTTTGCCATTTCCGCCAAATAAGACACTTTAAGAAACCATTCCTGCAAAGTAGGCAAAGATTCCTTCTTCCAATATTGTCCTACTAACAGTCTTGACTTTTATGATACCTGTGGACAGCACTGCACATCCTGGAAACAGGCAGTGACAGAACTGGGCTTGCTTGATTCACTTATTGCTTAATACCTTGCCAATAACAGTAGATAGTCCATCAATAGACCCTCTTGTATTTGAAGAATTTATTTCTATTCTGTGCATTTTGTTATGCAAAGTGTGTTTATTTACATTTTATAAGATTTATATGGCCACTAGGCAACTTACAATATTATTTAGCTGTGCTATAGCTCATGTGTCCATCACATTTCCTCAATGCATTTCATATATTTAAGAGATTTTCAGGTATCTAAGGCCTAAGTCAGGCCTTAGGCAAACCTATGGCATGTGTGTCAGAGGCGGCACTCAGAGCCCTCTCTGTGGGCACGTGCGCCATCGCCCCAGCCTTGCCTCCCCCTGCAGCCCCCTCACCAGCAGCGATCCTGGAGGAGACTCACCCCTGGGCGCGGCCTGCATGGAGCAGCGCAGCCAAGGACATAGCTGGGCAGCAGAGACAAGACTCCACCGTCGCGCCCCATAGCGTGCGGATGATGCTACGGGGTGTGAGCGGAGGGCGTGGCTGCCATGGCACTGCAGGGCTGCCTGGCTGATCTGTGGCAGGCCATGGAGGCAGTGCAGGTGGGGGCAGAGTAGGCAGGGTGGCAGGCAGAGCGGGGGACGGGGGTTGGTTTTTGGGCACTTGGTCTCTAAAAGGTTCACCATCACTGGCCTAAGTGGTATTGAGCTATAGTTTGCTTCCTCAGATGAGTTTCGTCATCGGATCGAATGAGGATGACCTTCGGAAGGTTTGTGCCTTTTCATAAATTGTGTTGGTGAGGAAACTTATGCATTCTGTTGTTTTGCTCCCATGGACTAACACAGTTCTCCTACAACTGCCTGATATCGAAGCATATTCTGAAGGGAAAGAACTAGCCGTCGGTGATATCCATCTTTGCCAAAATGTCTAGTTTAATGAAAAGAAGGACTAGGGGGGACATGATAGCAGTGCTCCAATATTTGAGGGGCTGCCCCAAAGAAGAGGGAGTCAAGCTACTCTCCAAAGCACCTGAACGCAGGGCAAGAAGTAACAGATGGAAATAAATCAAGAAGAGAACCAACCTGGAACTAAGGAGAAATTTCCTGACAGTGAGAACAATTAATCCGTGGAACGAAAGTTGCCTCCAGAAGTTTTGGCTTCTCCATCACTGGAGGTTTTTAAGAAAAGATCAATTCCATTCCATTTAACGGGAAGGGCATAGGATCTTCCTTCCAACTCCATCGGTCTGGATTCCATGCAAAGGTCACGTCCACGAAAGAAAGCAAGGTCACCCAGCTTCTTCAGCTCCCAGGAAAGGAAATGATCCTTTAGCAAGAAGAACTAAACTTACATGTTTGGACTGATGTTGTCAAGATGACCGTAAGGACTCCTGCAGTGACACAAATCATTATCCACCAGTACTTGGCAGGGACTTTTGTAAGAAGACTTTGGTTCAAGTAAATAACATCATCAGGAGGTGGTTTGGCTGGGAATTCCTCAGGAGCCATGGCTTGGAGATAAAGGGGAAAGAAATGCCAGTCACATCAGGCAGCAAGGGACAAAGGCCACACCCATGATCCCCTTTTCTGGGATTTGGGCATTAAAACCAAGACTCACCAATGTTCAGCAGCCAACTGCCTGCCCTTCCAGCTCTGCAACTATCAGCAGATACAGACTAACCCACTACACAGCAGAGGACCTCAGAGCCTGCACAATGACAAAAAACATCAAGAAGGTCACACACCTAAACCCAGAATGTGGATTCTGGCAATGGCCAAGGACCACTAAATATTACCAGAAGGTCACATGTGAGGGAAAGAAAGAAAGGATGTAACAACCAAAGTTGGGTATCGGAGTTCAAGAGCTGGAGAACATCTGAATAAATCTACCCAAGGGTAGATGGCTTGATGAAGCCTACCAACCCTAGATTCTGCTCTTGAGCCCTTCGGATAATATCCGAGGGGTCTTGCTAAGGCAGTGGTTCTCAACCTTTTTAATGCCGCGACCCCCAACCGGTTGTAAGTCGAGGACTACTCAACCGGTCGTAAGTCGAGGACTACTCAACTGGCGCAGCACCGTTTGCAGACTGGGACTTTTGGCGGGCTCAGCAGGGCAGAGACAGCCTGAACAATTCCTATTGGCTTTTGAAAGCCAATAGAATTAGACTCTATTCAAGAGAGTCTATTCTATTGGCTTTCAAAAGCCAATAGAATAAAAGGGAGTAGCACAGCTAAGGAAAAGGGGGGAAAAAATGGCGGACTGCGTTGTTTGGCGACCCCCGTGAAATGGTCGTTCGACCCCAAATGGGGTCCCGACCCACAGGTTGAGAACCACTGTGCTAAGGGAAAGGCAGAGGCATCGATACTCTGTTTGTCCATTTCTACTTCATGAGCTGCGCTAGTTACTTTGGGACCTCTGGATGCAATTCAAGATGCTGATTGTCTGTGAAGTCATTTATAAATAGGAGGATTATGGGACATAGTTTCCTGCACCTCAAGCCATCTAAATCACCGGATAGGTTCAAGTACAGGGGTGTGCTTCAGTTGCCCTCTGGGGAACGAGGGTTTTCCATTGTTGCAGAGAATAGCAAGGATTTATGAACAATTGACAACGTGTCAGGAGCATGGATACAGCCATCCATGCTTTTCGAGCAAAATAACCTTTTTACCCAACGAGAAAGAAGAAGGAAGCCAGATGCATCAGCCTCCTGACAAAGTGAGAACATTTCCTGGTCAGCTCTCCCGCTGATGGGGGAAGTTGGTTACCCGTAGGGAATCTTTTGAGTAAGCTGCACGTCCTTGCTGGGAATCTCCTTAGTTAGAGATGTCGTTGGCTCTTGTGTTACTTCTGCACACGTTGTCATCTGGATGGAGTGGTCCCTCTTTCCTCTGGCCTGGCTTGCTTGCTTTCTGTCCCCAGCTGAAGGCCTCCCCTGCCCTGTGACTCAAGCAGCCTGCTGATTGGCTGCTGTGGGTCCTCAGCCAAGCACAGCTGTGGATGGATTGTGATGGCAGTGCAGAGGGGGCAGCCCTGGAGAAGCAGCCATTGGCATCCCATAGCTCAGGGCTTTTCAACCTTTTCACCCATTGTACCACTTTTAGGATACGGCAATATCCGAATACCACCAGTCACCTAGCCAGGGTGTTAAAAACTTGATGACCAAAAACAAGAAAACAGTGATAAAGTACAGGTAGTCCTCACCTTACAACAGTTCACTTAGTGACTGTTCGAAGTTACAATGGCACTGAAAAAAGTGCCCCCTAAGGCACAGCCGAGCAAGACACCTGCCTGCCCACCCGGCCGTGCTCTTCCTTCTGTCCGAGGTTTTCATTGTTGTGAGCATTTCTGTTGAGGATTGGCAGTGGGGGTGGGGCGGGGGGTGTTTGGCTTTTATTCCCCCCGTCTGCTGGGTGGTTGCAGCAGGTTTTGGTCCCTTCACATGACCCTGGGACACTGTGACCCTGGAGAGGCTGCAACGTTCCAGCTGATCGGCACTTCTTCTGGGCTCAGCAGAAGCCCCAGGATCAGTGCTGCTTTCCAGCTGATTAGTGCTTCTTCAGGGCTCAGCAGAAGCACCAGGATCAGCGCCGAGCTCCAGCTGGAGCCTGGCGCTGATCCTGATGCTTCCACTAAGCCCTGACAGTCCCAAAGAAGCGCCGATCCTGGCGCTTCCACTGAGCCCTGACAGCCCTGCAGCTCCAGCCGTCTCTCGCTCAGGCTTGTGCGGTGTTGCCACTGGTTCAGCTCATTCCCCTCCCCCCACTACCACATTTCTAGATGGTCACGTACCACCTGCCAGGTGCCAATGTATCACAGGTAGTACCCATATCACTGGTTGGAAAGCCCTGCCATAGCTCACACACCTCTGGCCTGGCGCTGGGTTGTGTGAGAGTAGAGCCTCTCTTCAAAGGGAAGGCCGAGTCACTTCTCAGTAGCTCTGGGGGCTCAGCTCTACCCCACCTTCCTCCTGAGTTGCTACATAGCACAAAGTGGTGACTCTGAAGAGCCTGTTTGCTGTAGGGGTTCAAGGCACCAGGCCAGAAACCGGGAGACAGAGAGTTCTAGTTCTGCCTTAGACACGAGGGCAGCTGGTGACTTTGGGCCACTTTCTGTCTCTCAACCCCAGGAAGCAGGAAGCAAGGCAAAGGCCAAGAAAAGCATGTGGACTTCCCCATGGTTGCCAGGAGTCAAGACTGACTCAAAGGTGCACGCACACACACACACACACACACACACACACACACACAAAGAGAGAGAGAGAGATTCTTTCTATCCACTGGACTTCTGCAGTCATCACTATATGTGGGGCTGTCCTTGAAGACCATTCAGGGGCTTCATTTGGTTCAGAATTCAACAGGATGATGGTGATGATGATGATGATGGTGGTGATGTTATCCATTCAGTCGTATCCGACTTTTGCCAATTCTCTAGGCCGGGCCTCTCCACCTCTTCCGACCTTGCACTACTTCAGCACAATGCACAATGGCACAAATTGTGAACACAAAACACAATTGTCCAGTGCACTGCCTTCCCATTGGCTTCCGGGATCAATTTATAAAACTGGGCTTGACCCTGAAAGCCCTACACGGCCTGGTCCCCACGGACCCTCTCCAGGACCCTCTCCTGCCCCTCCGTCCTCCAGCTGAGACCCCCCAAAATCTTGGGGGAATGCGATTTATTTATTTATGTTTTAGGCCATTCGGAAGCCTATCGAGGAGGGGGCTAGTCTAATCTCCATTGGGAAGATAGGGAGGGAGCCACCACGGAGAAGGCCCTTCTCCTTCCTTGTGCTACGGAGTAGACCTCTCGACGGAGCCGACCCACGACAACCTCTGCTGGGTCAAGGAGAGGTAACTGGGGAAAGACGGTCCTACCCATAATCTGGCCCCAAGCCATGAAGGGGCTTGAAAGGGACAGGCTGGAACTGAACCCCGAAGCAAACCCAGCAATTCTCCACAATCTGAAGACTCCAGCTGTAGATCCATTCCGCCTGGCCAAGGGTCTGTTCGCTTAAGCCACCAGGGACCGAGACAGGCAGCTGGGTGTCATCGGCACACTGACGATATCTCAGCCTTTCATGAGAGATGATCCCATCCGGCTTCACGTGGAGGTTCAACCGAAGAGGAGAAAGTACCAGACCCCACCCAGCAGGGGGCGAGGGCGGGACTTCCTGCGCCCAACTGAGAATTCAAAGTGCTGGGTGTCACCTGCAGAGCTCTCTATGGTACGGGGCCCAAACACCCACAGCCTTGTCTCCCTCTGGTGGTCTCTGCCCGCTCGGCTGGACCCCATAGGAGGGGCATTTAAAGAAGGTCTCTGTGGGACCCAGGAAACACGCCTTTTCAGCCAGGGCACCTGCCCTCTGGACCATCTTGCCACCAAGATCAGGATAGGCTCCACCTTGCCAGCCTTCGGGGAAATGCCGAGATCTGGCAGTTGCCCCACGGATTGGGGTCAGGGAGTTGGGAAAGGCCAGGAGACCTGACGTTATTTTGTGAGGTTTTTGAAATTCTCAGACACCATTTTTAAAAATTCTTTGTGATACATTTTAATATTTTCTTTATACAGTGATTCTTAGTTTTGAACTTTATTTGCCACCCAGAATTGCTTTGATGAGAAAGGTGGCCAGAAAGGAAGAAAGGGAGGGAGGGAGGGAGGGAGGGAGGGAGGGAAAGGAAGGAAGGTAAAGAGAGAGGGAGAGAGGGGAAGGAGGGAGGGCATGAACTCATGCTGAGTTACAGTGAGGAAGGGAGGGAGGAGGAAGGAAGGAAGGAAGGAAGGAAGGAAGGAAGGAAGGAAGGAAGGAAGGAAGGAAGGAAGGAAGGAAGGAAGGAAGGAAACCATTCCTCTTGCAGTCTTCTCTAGAGGTGCACAGTCTTTATTCTGCATTATGGGGTCTCTGGGTGGGCTGAGAGCTGGGAAAACTGAGGTCATTTTCTTAGAGCTGAGTTTGACGTCTGGAGGACTTATGGACACATCCAGGAAGTTTTCTTGGGAAAGAGACGGATGTGGTTGGACCCTTCCTTCCCCCAGCCTGCTTTTCCAACTTCTTGTTCCAGGACCTGCAGCCGGGTATTTCCTGGCACTGTCTTCTATTTTATTTTTATTGTGGTTGTTGTTAAATTTCTGCAACACAAAATCTTTGGACTCTCCTAGCAGCTTCTAGTAAGAAGTCTATGTTAACACCTTGGCAGGCTCTGCCTTTCGAAGTGTGCCACTGGTGCACCTCAAGTTGCCAGGATGCCCTGGGCTTTCTGCTTCTTTGGAGCTCCCAGCAAGAAGGGGAGCGCAGCTATCGTCTCCCCCCGACCAAAGATCGGTGCACCCCTTCAATCTGGGGTGGTCATCCTTTTTTCCCCCAAACGCAGAGCTTTGAGAGAGGCACACATGGGGCAGTGAGGGAGGAAGGGTCCAGCCGGCCAGCCAGTCTGATCAGTGGAATCCACCCTGGCGACCAATGGGGTGACAGATGAGTCAGATCACCACTCGTTCCTTCGGGAAATCTTCTCGGTAGAGATAACAGCTGATTGCTGAGCCAGGAGAGTCCCCGTCCACTCCCTCTGTGGCTTTTTCGGGGCCTGAATTAGCCTCAAGGCCAGAATTATGATGACCCTCTGAACGCCGTCTGGCTGACTCTGCTCTGAAAAAAGGCCACACCTGGACACGGAAAGGCCACATAAAACCAGCCTCTCTCCTGTCTCTCAGCTGGAGGAACTATGCTCGGACGAAAGAGTCCATCCACAGCCTCTTCCTGATCGGGCATAGTTGGTGGGGTTTGACCCCCCCCCCCCAGTGAAGATTTTCTGAGTCCATCTCATCGGCTCCGGTCAATGTGTTTGGTGAATTTGGGGCTCTTCCGCACCCAGAGTTCCTTTGCAGACCCATCTATTCAGCTGATTGCAGTCAACCTCGTTCCAGTTCAGCCCTTTGGACAATGGGACAATAAGTGTGCAGCCTTGCTCTCCGTCTCCAGGGCGCTCCGAGTGGCCGGGATGGCCCTGAGACCAGAACCTTGGAGAGAGAGAGGAGGGAAGAGGCCCATTTTACACCCAAAGAAGACTGAGGAGGACATGGAGAGACAGCCATCCCTGGTGGCCATGCCACTGTAAATGACGGGCAGGTAGTGCCCATCACTCAGAAACATCTCCCCTTTCTCCTGCTGCTGAAACCCCAGTCTTTCCCAATACGTTTCTCTCTCTCTTCCCCCTTTCCCGACTCAGGAAGTTGAGTTCCAGGATGTCCACATGGACGCATGCCCAAAAGAGCAAAGCTCTATCTCGTCGACATGATTTCTTTGACACACACTCCTTTGCAGGTGTCCCCAGAAACGGTCATCGGACAGAATGGATCTTGTATGTCCCAGCATAGCCTCTCTGGGAAAGGGACAGTGTCACTCTGCAATCCCATTTCTGGAGACACAGTGGCCTCACGCTGACTCCCTCTCAGGTTTTCATTATCCTTGAATTTTTTTTTAATGCAAAATGGGTAGGTTTCCCAAGTCCTTGAAATTCTCCACAACTTCCTGTGTGGACAAGACAGTTTGTTAGAGGAGGGGCAGGGCAAAACTTTCTAGAACATTCTACAGGACTTTCACATGGGATTATGAAAATGGAAGAAGAACAATCCTTGCAGGATCCAATCTGAGTCAGTCACTGGGACCAAAGGTTTATTTTTCCAAGCTTTGGGATCATGCTGGAGCCCATCCTCAGGGAACTTCTCTCTCTCCAGAATATGTGCACTGGGCCGCTCGACACGTTTCATTGATATAGTTCCTGGTTGTGTGTAGCTTTTAATTGTTAATCGGGGTATTGATGGCTGGCTATTAAGTCATTAATTGCTGTCTCCTTGTGCCACTGCACTCTCAGCACCTAAGTACCTGAGAGTCTGGTGGTAAATCAGCTATTGACTGATAAGGGGCCCAGTTTGCAGGTTTCAATCATTTCCCTGACTATTTTTGTCCCTGCTCAGCCAACAATAGTAATAGCTGTGAAATTGAATGCACGTCCTTGTTCATTGCAATGTGACTGACTCATATTGGATGCTGCAACATTATCCTGGGACACGCATATTTACTTTCATATATTTACACATCCTTGTTCGTGTGTCAAAACCTTACCTGAGCAGCATAGAGCAAGGCCAGCAAGCGTGGACGTTGCTGTGGTCAGGGAAACCTATGCACGAAGCCTATGTGAGGCTCAGAAAGAGGGGTTTCTAGCTTGCCCCATCACAGGGCAGGAAAGATCCCTGCTGCGTTGGTGTTACGAGCAAAGAAAGAGGGTCCTGCGGCTCCTGATGGCAGGTGACCACAGCCCCTCTGGGCCCAACCTTGGCAGACTCACTGGGCTATTAATCTGGAGCCGTCGGTCCATTCCCACTTTCCTTGACCCCCATCGGTCAGGCCAATCCAGGCAGGCTGGGTGAGCTGCGAGGTCACATGGTTCTACAAGGCAAAAGGAAGAGATGGAGAAGCAGTCTTGGTCTAGGTACAAAATGCAAGTGGGGAACCCACCAGTCCAAGGAAGCCCTCAGCTGTGGGAGCAATGCAGTGTCCAGGTCCTCCCTTTTAAGAGGACGGTTCTGGGGGACCTTTAAAAAGGTCTGAAAAATTTGGGGAGGGGTCCTCATGTTTCTCTCTGAAGACGTTTCGGAGCTGAAGAAGCTTCTTTGGTGAGAAATGAAACGTCTTGAAAGAAAAACAAGAAAGTCCAGTTGTCTCGTGAAAGAGCGCCTTGGGGAACTTGCTTTCCTCCTTCAGGGCATCTCCCCAAAAGTGCCCCCTTCCTTCGCGCTTCTCCACCCCACTTTCCCAAGGAGGGTTCCCCTCGACTATGCCCCACGGAACCGGCAGGAATTGCAGGGGAACCTGGAAGATGCCTGGTGATCTTTGGCCCTCCCTGACTGGAGGGCACCCCCCCCCCGGAAGCAGGCTTTGGGCATCCCCAAGTCTGCTGTTGGGGGGAGAACAACAATGGAGAAGGTGCTTTGTCTGGACTTCCTTGGGGATTTTTTCCCCCCAGAGGAAAAACCAAGAAAGTCCAGTTGCCTTTTTTGGGGGGGAAAGCACATCTTTGGGGCAACCAGGACCTGGAGGATGGAGAATCTCCACAGAAAACGGTAAAGGACAGAATTTTTTGCCCTGACGGATCTTCTCGCTAAAACCTCTCTGAAAATCGGGAATGACTTTGCCACCTGTAACAGGGAAGCACCCACAGCAACCTTCGTGCCGTGCAATATCTGAGTGGAAGGAGAGCAGAAGAGTGAAGGACCCCGGAGGGAACGGAAGCAGCAGAAGAGAAACGTAACACCTGCTCTTCAGAGCTTAGGATGGAGGTCAGATGGGCCTCTCTGGACAGGCAGAAGTTCTCCGCATCGTACCAGGACTTTTTCCCCCTGGATACGTAGTAGAGGCCACTCCCAAAAGGCTGCCACTCCGTTGCAGACTTTCGACTCTTCCTGAAGAGGGAATCTGCATAAAATGGGGGGGGGGAGAAAAAAAATACAAGGCAATGAGTAACTGGGGGGGAGGAACAAAAGCCCACCACCCGGGTATATCAGATGGTTTCACCGCTAGCCTCTCTGAAAGGGTCCTTGTGAGGACAAAGGGGACGATCCGGAGCGAGTGGTTCCGATTCTAAGGCACCAGAGCAAGGAAAGGAGGACAAACGGTCACATAGAATATGTAGAGTCTCCGTTTAGGAGTTGCGCTGGGTGCCTGGCTGGGAACCGCTTCTCTGGGCAAGACGCACCACGAGGGGCCACTCAGGATGTAAAGCACTATGAAGTGGGAAATATTGCTACTCACGGTACTTCCTTTTCTGCTCGTTGAAGGTCTTCCCGCAGTCTTTTATGTGGTCTGGCAGCCTCACCGCTTCCTCTGCGACCTTCTGGGCTAAAGGACCATAAGAGAAGTTTGTTCCTTGTCCACACAGCCTTCCGTGGCTCTTTCCATCCCGCCTTTCCAGCCCCAATGTGCGATCTCCAAAGTAGGGAAGGCTTTTTACAAGAATAATATCGTTAACCTCCTGCCCAATTGTCACAAACCACCCCTGTAGAGCTAAGAGATTGTTTTTGTTTTGAACCGACTGCAGGACTTGGGTTTGGCGAGTCTAAAGAAAAGAAGAAAAAGGGGAGACATGATAGCAGTGTTCCAGTATTTGGGGGGCTGCTACAAAGAAGTGGGGGGTCAAACTATTCTCCAAAGCACCAGAGGGCAGGAGAAGAAGCAACGGATGGAAACTCATCGAGGAGAGAAGCAACCTGGAATCAAGGAAAAACTCCCTAACAGGGAGGACAATCAGCCAGTGGAACAGCTTGCCACCAGAAATTGTGGGCACTCCATCAGTTTTTTAAGAAGAGACTATATAGTCACTTGTCTGAAATGGTATAGGTTCTCCTGCTCGAGCAGGGGGCTGGACTAGAAGGCCTCCAAGGTCCCTTCCAGCTCTATTCTATTCTAAAAACAGGTCATTTTTGACAAAACCAACAGGGTAGCAGTGAAACGTTTTTCTTGGAGGACAACGGTGCACAACACGGACACCCTGACAAAAAGGTCCCAGCACATTTACAGAGAAGACCTAAACTTCCCAGGGCTGTCAGACTTCAGGAAAGCAGGGTGAGGGGAGCTTCTACAGCCCCTCCGCCTCTTACAGAGCCCAGGAATTGGGCCCTCCAGACCTGCAGCCCCCAGATTTGCATCCCAGGCCTTCCCCTCCCTCCTTTGGCCTGAATGGACACTCGGCAATGCTCAGAAGTGGATGCCCACTGCCTAGAGGGTGTCCCATTCCCCACTCAGACTGGGAATTTGGAGAAAGGAAAGAAAAGAAAAGAAAAGAAAGAAAGAAAGAAAGAAAGAAAGAAAGAAAGAAAGAAAGAAAGAAAGAAAGAAAGAAAGAAAGAAAGAAGAAAGAGAGAGAAAGAGGAGGGAGGGAGGGAAGGAAGGAAGAAAAAGAAAGAAAGAAAGAAAGAAAGAAAGAAAGAAAGAAAGAAAGAAAGAAAGAAAGAAAGATGACAGGCAGAGAATATGGAAGAGAGAGAAAGAGAGAGAGAGATGGATGGATAGATAGATAGTAGAAATAGCTAGATGATAGAAAGAAAAAGAAAGAAGGAAGGAAAAGAAAGAAAGAAAGAAAGAAAGAAAGAAAGAAAGAAAGAAAGAAAGATGGATGACAGGGAGAGAACATGGAAGAAAGAGAGAGAGAAAGAAGAAAGAAAGAAGAAAGAAAGAAAGAAAGAAAGAAAGAAAGAAAGAAAGAAAGAAAGAGAAAGGACAACAGGCAGAGAATATGGAAGAGAGAGAAAGAGAGAGATGATGGATGAATAGATGGCTAGATGATAAAAAGAAAGAAAGAAAGAAAGAAAGAAAGAAAGAAAGAAAGAAAGAAAGAAAGAAAGAATTACAGGCAGAGAACATGGAAGAGAGAGAAAGAAAGAGTGAGTGAGAGAGAAAGAGAGAGAGAGAGAACAGCAGAAATGTCATTCCTTGGGTCTCCAAGAGCCTCCTCTGATGTTCTCAGGGGGGGAGTTGATGCTCAACCAATCGGAAATAAACCACTTACGGTTTTCGTGCTTGAGCTTCGGACTCCTCAGGCCCACCGCCATGGTGGTCCCCAGCCTCTTCATCGACTCCTCGAGCGGATGGGGGGGTTTGCTGACCAATGCCGCATCTGTGGGGTGGGCAAAGCAGGGACAGGAGGGTTCCAGCTACCCCAGTTCAACCTCTTAGCTAGTAACCCTACGTTTAAACACCGACATGACAGCCCTATCTGTGGCACACCTGAAATCCTCTCCCCCCCCCCGAGAAAGAGCCGGGGGAGTTTTAGAGGGAAGGTTGTGCAGAGACCCAAGTTTTGGACTTTGGTGAGAGCTTTGGGTGGAAAAAGGAAGGGTTTGGGAGAGAAATGGGGGAGCAGCTGATGGCCGCGCCAAGGCAGGCGTTATTCTAGCTGTGGGACACTCGTCATCCAGGAGAAAACAAATCTCTCTGAAAAGGGGGGAGTATGAGCAAAAATGCACTTCTGGGGGGTCCCATAGCTCTGTGGAGAGCCGTAGAGGCCCCCAAATGCCTCCAAGGAAGTTGAAATGTCGAATGGGATACAAAGGGAAGGTTATTCAGGGCAAGCCTGGAGAATCACCAAGTACGTCAACACTGTTCGGTCAGTGCAATGACAAAAACACACCCGCTGTTTTCTTTGTTTCGGGGGACATTCCAGCTCTGTCCATTTCTCTTCCACCAAAGAAAGATTTGGCTCGTGCCCAACAGCGTCTTGCCTTCAGTGGCTTCTCGCATACCTTTTTCCTGAGATCTGGGACTCGCTCTGGGCCTTTCCTGGGAGGCCAGCAGAGTCCGTGGGAATACGCAGACGGATCTGGCTACAAGGGGAACTGAAATCAAGCCGACTACAAGATCGGAGCTTAAATCGGATCCCTTTTGCACGTCCGGTGGGTGAAGAGTGAACTCCGGGCCATTTTTCCCCCTTTTCCTCTCTGTCTTGGGGGTGGGTGGGATTTAGGCCAAGGTGGTCTCACCCAGCGACCAAACCTGGAAGGAGGCTGGTGTCTCAGTGGTCAGTCACAGGTCAACGCTCGTCTTCCACATCTCTGAAGACTTGGGCTGATGGGGCTGAGAGAAGCCACCCCCTATTGAACAAAGCCCCCTGTTCACCCTCCCCCAATTTTCTGGCCACACGTCCCATGAATTGTGCACAAGACGGGGGCGGGTGGGGCCCCCGCCCCCCTTCCACCAGCCTGTGGCCAACAAAAGGCGGAAGGACAGGTCAGCGGGTCAAGCAGGACTTACACAGGTAGCTGACCACCATCAGGACCACAAGGCAGACGGTGGTCAAGGAGGCGAGCAGAATCCACAGGACGGTGGAAGAAATGTTGCCGAAGGGATTCATCTGGGTTTTCTTCTCGCCGCCAGGAGCAATGATCGAAACTTGGCTTTTGGCCGGCCGGGGTCCCATGGCTTCAGGGCAGGAAGCAGAGAGGAGAGGAAGGCGGTGAAGAGATCTGGCGGCCATCATCGCCCGGAGCTAAAGCAGCCGCCAGTCTGAGGAACATTTCACCCGAAATCACCCATGTGTGAGTTGGACGGCCGTATACATTTGTTTAATAAATAAATGAAGTAATGGATGGATAGTCAGGCTCCTCCTGCATTTGGTCCTCTGCAGGCCGGAGGACTTGGGGGGGGGTGATGGGGGTGAATTTTGGTGCGGCAACACCTCCAAGAAAACACAAACACAACCTTTGCAAGAAGGAGGTCTTCAGGGTCTTGATAACGCTTTGGGAATGTTTAAGAAACGCCTTCAGACTTTTCTGAAAAGGGGGAATCCCTCAACACCCAGGGGTCAACATCAGAGATGAATCTGGGTTGACTCAGAATGGCAAGGCGGTGGGGAGAGGGGCCATGGAGATCATGTAGTCCAACCCCCTGCCCAGCCCAGGAGTCCACTCCTCCATATCTCTGACAGAGGGCCGTCCGTAACAAACCTTTTGTTTGGGATCCCCTTTAGGAGACTCTGGATCCCACTCAAGGCGTTCCCTTGCTCATCTTCTGAGCCTGTTTTCAACTCCTACAAGGTTCCTCCTCCTGTTTTCCCCTTGCCCTCTGATGCCACTTTTAGCGCCGCTCTCCTTTTCCTCATCCTCCACAGCTCAAACCGCCTGCTAGTTGGCTGCTGGGGCCCCTCGCCAGATCCACAGCCACCAGCACACCTGCAGCCGGAAGGGGAAGGGGCATTGTGACATCACGGGGGCCTTGCCCTGAGAAACGGCCCCTGGACCTCTTCTGAGAAGAAGCCACTGCTTTGCTCGTGGCTCCGCTGGCACGGTGAAGGCATCCCATCAAAAGAGAACTGGTCAGGCACAAGTAACCAGATCTACACGTGGCATGATCCAATTGACTGCTTCATTGTGTTCCACTTATAGTACAGGAATTTCTCCAGAGTATCTGCCTTCCCTTGGGAACAAACAGACACCTCAGGATGACCAGTCTGAAGTCTTTTGTGACTGCGTGAGGACTCTAAGCTAGCTCCTCACTTAACCCCCCCCTTCTTTGCCTGGCTGGGCGTTTCTCAACAGAAGGTCAACAGAGCCCCTCTTTGGTGTGGTGGTCTCCTTTGCCCCAAGAAGCTGTCTGTGCTGGTGGGCAACCAAATTAGCTCTGGCAGGGAGGGGGGCCTTTCTCAGGCCAATGGCCAGGGTCACCGCCCCAAATCTGGTGCTGTGTGGATGCGTGCATTTTACAGCATTCTCCAACATGCAGGTTGAGGCTAGTGGGCCGAGCCTCCCTCCCCCAGGAGCCCGGTGTGCAAAACAGGGACAGAGTCTAACCCACAAAGCATGTTCTTGCCTAATCAGATTCACCAAATAAGACATTTGCGCTGGACAACTGGAACTAGTGGTTTATACAGACTGGGCTTTTTTTTTTCCAAATCAGACTTGTTTAGAAAGGAACCTGTTCATTTACTTGACATCCATGCCAAAATTCTGTCCCAGTCATTCAGCATCTGATGTTTTCAAAAGTGAAGCAACCAACATCTCAAATTAGAGGTGGCTATCATCAAAATCTGGTTCCTCTTCTCCCTTTGTTTGCCGTTCAATCAATCAATCAATCAATCAATCAATCAATCAATCAGAATAGAGCTGGAAGGGACCTTGGAGGTCTTCTAGTCTAACTCCCTGCTCAAGCAGGAAACCCTATATCAATGGTCAAGTGGCTGTCCAGTCTCTTTTTAAACACCTCCAGTGATGGAGGGACTCACAACTTCTGGAGGCAGGTCGTTCCACTGATTAATTGTTTTCACTGTCAGGAAATTTCTCCTTAGTTCTCTGTTGCTTCTCTCCCTGATGAGTTTCCATCCGTTGCTTCTTGTCCTGCCTTCAGGGGCTTTGGAGAATAGCTACTTTCTCTTCTTTGGGGCAACACCTGAGATATTGGCAGGCTGCTATCAGGTCCCCCTACTCCCTCTTGTCATTAAACTAGACATCGCCAATTCCTGCAGCCGTTCTTCATATGTTTCAGCCTTCACTCTCCCAATCATCTTTGTTGCTCTTCTCGGCACTCTTTCCAGGGTCTCAGAGTCTTTTTTATCTCACGGTGAACAAAACCGGCCCAGGTTGTTGAGTTTTTTTCCAAAGTCCCAGTGATGCACTTGAAAGGACTTGGGGATACGGTAGAATGAAAGGCGGAATGGGACCGCTCACCATGGCCAACTCACCACGGCCAGCTTGCCATGGGACAACCCGCCATGGGGCAATTTAACAATTCAACTCTTTCAAATAAATAAAAATAAATTTTAACTTTTGTCATTCACATTTCACTCTGTCCCTCCTTTTGCGTCCTTTCTTTAATGATTCCATCCCAACGTTTCTTTCATATTAGTGTAATTCTTGTCCTGCCGTAAGTTGTGCAGTCTCCTTACCATGTTAGATGCGAATGTGGGGTGACCCATATGTCAGATTTGATAGTTCCCCCCCTGCTCCCAGCCATGCACCCAGAGGAGGAGCTATTCCTGGTTGCCTTATTGCATCAGGAACCGGGCACACCCTGCTCTCTTCCAATTGTGCTTTATGGGTTGCACTGCTGCTTCCCCAGGTTCCCCCACCCATGCTCCTGGGGCGACTCTCATCCAGGAGTTCCCAGGGTGAGATTCCCTCCCTCCTTCACTCTAAACAATTGCTGGTTTTCCTAGTTCAGGTGGCCATACTTCCTCAGTCCAAGAAAATGATAGATGATTAGGATGGATGGATGGATGGATGGATGGATGGATGGATGGATGGATGGATGGATGGGTGGGTGGGTGGTTGGTTGGTTGGGTGGATGGATGAATGAATGGGTGGATAGATGGATGGATGATTAGATAGATAGATAGATAGATAGATAGATAGATAGATAGATAGATAGGTAGGTGGGTGGGTGGGTGGGTGGGTGGGTGGGTGGATGGATGGGTGGATAGATGGATGGATGATTAGATAGATAGATAGATAGATAGATAGATAGATAGATAGATAGATAGATAGATAGATAGATAGATAGATAGATAGATAGATGGGTGGGTGGGTGGGTGGGTGGGTGGGTGGATGGGTGGATAGATGGATGGATGATTAGATAGATAGATAGATAGGTGGGTGGGTGGGTGGGTGGGTGGATGGATGGGTGGATAGATGGATGGATGATTAGATAGATAGATAGATAGATAGATAGATGGATGGATGGATGGATGGATGGATGGATGGATGGATGGATGATTAGATAGATAGATAGATAGATAGATGGATGGATGGATGGATGGATGGATGGATGGATGGATGGGTGGATGGATGAATGGGTGGATAGATGGATGGATGATTAGATAGATAGATAGATAGATAGATAGATAGATGGGTGGGTGGGTGGGTGGGTGGGTGGGTGGGTGGATGGATGGATGAATGGGTGGATAGATGGATGGATGATTAGATAGATAGATAGATAGATAGATAGATAGATAGATAGATAGATAGATAGATAGATAGATAGATAGATGAATGATGGATGGATGGATGGATGGATGGATGACCTAGATGATAAGAGATACTTTTAAGTGGACAGGAACTACATGGAATGGATCCCTAGACAACTGGATCCTAGATGATCATAGTCCTTTCGAAGGGGGAGGGACAGAGATTTGGAGAGGTGAAGTCCTAGTTCCATTGGAATGGCAACCCAACAGCGTTGCCCAGACACAGGTCTCTTTCCATCTCCACATTCAAGAGATGAGAGTTGAAAAATTAGCAGAGGTCCATTCTCTGTGTCAGCCAAAGTTGACCTCAAGTATGTCCTCCCTTCCCATGATGTCAGAATCGCCCAGCAGGTGTCCTTGTGATTGTGAACCTCCAACTAAAGCCACAGTGCAGCCAATCAGCAAGGTCATCTGGAAGCAGCAAGCTGGGAATTCAAGGAAAGTGATCCAGGCACCTGGAGGTAGCAGGAGGCCCTGATGGGACGCCGAGGGGAATTGATGGGCCAGATTCACCTATAAAGATGCAAAACGAATGTGCTTGGATGGCCGTCTGCATCTCTTACCAGGTACCACAAGAAGGAAGAACAATAGATGGCCATTACGTCTCCAGCAGGTTGTCCCTTCCTAAACTTCACTCAGGTGTACCCAGAATATTTCAATTTCCTGTTTCCAGGGCTTAAGCTAGTTCCTTCTTGCCCAGTGGTCCCTCAACAATTTTATTGTTAGCTAAAGAAAGAAAGTAATTTTTAGGAAGTAGTCTGACGCAACAGTTCCAAGTGTTAAGATGCTTCTGAGCTTTACAGACAGACGTCTCTCTGAAGATGTTAGCCCAAAATCTCCTAAAGAAAGACTCTTGGTTATTGCTCAGCCACTCATAAAAATATATGCTTCCTGCTACATCTTGGATCTTACTTAAAAGAGTCCAGATATTCCAACAAGTAAAAGACAGTAGATTGAATTTCTTTTTTTGGGTATGGTATTCTGAGCACGTTCCTCTCTTCTTGAAGCTATGGCACCCAAGAAAAAGACTGTCTCAAAGATAGAAGGACCTCGTCCATCATCATCATCGCTACCATCTCCACCACCTTCTCCTGCTGCTTCCACCAAAGGTTGTCGTGATTATTGTCCTATTGCTTCAAAGATGTCCTGGCCATTTCTACTGATGCTTGCAGCCATCTCTTTTACTGCCTTGGTGGCAGTTGGCTACCTCTGTAAGTTCAGCTCCAACTCCTCACTTTTATTTTACTAAAGCGGGTTTTCAATGAGAATTTTCAAAAGGACTTTGCTTTTCCTTGAAGACATTTCACTCCTCATCCAAGAAGCTTCTTCAGTTCTGAAGAAGAAAACTGAAGAAACGTTTTGGATCAGAAGCGAAACCTCTTCAAGGAAAAACAAAGTCCAGTTGCCTTTTTGAAAAAGAACCTTTGGAATAAAAGAAATGCAAATTGAACCACAGATACAGATAAACAATATAGCAGCCTTAATGACAAACTACAGATTTTGATTGATCATACTGCCATCAAGTCATCGACTTATAGTGACTGTATAGGTAGATTTTCTCCATCTATCACTAAACTGGTCCTTCAGGTCTGTTGATTGCCACCATAACTGAATTGTCCACTTTGCTGTGGGGCTGTCTTCTTTACTTCCATCTTTTCAAGTGTCAAAGCCTCCTAATGGCCAAACTCTGACTCTTTCCTACATAATAATAATAATAATAATAATAATAATAATAATAATAGTAGTAGTAATAGGCTCCTTAGGTGCAATCCCAAAACAACTGGAGCACCACTTGAACACCATTGGCATTGACAAATTCGCTATTAGTCAATTGCAAAAGGCGGCCTTATTAGGAACTGCTTCCATCCTGCGACGATACCTGTAATACCATCAAACAGCCAGATCTGCCTATCCCAGGTCCTGGGTAAGGACTCGATAGGTAGACAAAATGCCAAATCCAGTCTGAACATCTGGCTGACTGTGCGATGATCCATAATAATAATAATCTGCTGCTAATAACAATGGCTAAGAGCAGGAAAATTGAAGAAAGAGACCGAGGGACTAATTCTGGCTGCACAAGACCAAGCCTTAAGGACAAATGCATATAAAGTCAAAATTGAGAAGACAGCAACAGACAATAAGTGCCGCCTATGCAAAGAAGCTGAAGAAACAGTGGACCACTTGGTAAGCTGTTGCAAGAAGATTGCACAGACTGACTACAAGCAGCGGCATGACAAAGTAGCAACAATGGTGCATTGGAAGATCTGCAAAAAATATCATTTGCCTGTAAGCAAAAACTGGTGGGATCATAAAATAGAGAAAGTCATAGAAAATGATAAAATTAAACTGCTCTGGGACTTCAGAATTCAAACAGACAAGCACCTGCAACATAACACCCCAGACTTAACAATTGTCGATAAGAAAGACAAAAAAGTCTGGATAGTGGACGTGGCAGTGCCTGGAGACAGCAGAATAGAAGAGAAAGAACTGGAGAAGATAACAAAATACAAAGACCTACAAATAGAAATAGAAAGACTGTGGCAAAAGCAAGCAAGGGTAGTACCAATAGTCATAGGCTCCTTGGGTGCAATCCCAAAACAACTGGAGCACCACTTGAACACAATTGGCATTGACAAATTCGCTATTAGTCAATTGCAAAAGGCGGCCTTATTAGGAACTGCTTCCATCCTGCGACGATATCTGTAATACCATCAAACATCCACATCTGCCTATCCCAGGTCCTGGGTAAGGACTCGATAGGTAGACAAAATGCCAAATCCAGTCTGAACATCTGGCTGACTGTGCGATGATCAATAATAATAATAAAGTTGGAAGGGACCTTGGAGGTCATCTAGTCCAACCACCTGCTCAGGCAGGAACCCTACACCATTTCAGACAAATGGCTGTCCAGTCTCTTCCAGTGTTGGAGCATTCACCGCTTCTGGAGGCAGGTTGTTCCACTGTCAGAAAGTTTCTCCTTAGTTCTAAGTTGCTTCTCTCCTTGATCAGTTTCCATCCGTTGCTTCTCGTCCTGCCTTCAGGCGCCTTGGGGAATAGCTTGACTCCCTCTTCTTTGTGGCAGCCCCTGAGATATTGGAACACTGCTATCATGTCTCCCCTCATCCTTCTCTTCATTAAACTAGACATACCCAATTCCAGCAACTGTTCCTTATATGTTTTAGCCTCCAGTCCCTAATCATCTTTGTTGCTCTTCTCTGTACTCTTTCTAGAGACTCAGCATCTTTTTTACATCATGGTGACCAAAACTGGATGCAGTATTCCAAGTGTGGCCTTACCAAGGCATTGTAAAGTAGTATTAACACTTCATGTGATTTTGATTCTATCCCTGTTAATGCAGCCCAGCACTGTGTTGGCTTTTTTGGCAGCTGCAGCACACGGCTGGCTCATATTTTAGAGATTGTCTACTAGGACTCTGAGATCCTTCTCACAGTTACTACTATTGAGCAAGGTACCCCCTAAACTATACCTGTACATTAGGTTTTTCTTGCCTAAATGTAGAACCTTACTTTTTTCACCATTGAATTTCATTTTGTTAGATAGTGTCCAGGTCCTCCTGTATCTTAAGCCTGTCTTCTGGAGTGTTGGCTATTCCAGCCAGCTTGGTGTCATCCGCAAATTTGATGAGTTCCCCATCTATCCCCTCATCCAAATCATTGATGAAGATGTTGAAGAGCACTGGGCCTAGAACAGAGCCCTGGGGCACCCCACTACACACTTCCCTCCATGTAGATGCAGTTCCATTGAGGACCACACGCTGAGTACGGCCGGTCAGCCAGCTACGAATCCATCTGGCAGTGATGCTGTCCAACCCACATTTTTCTATCTTATCGAGTAGTAGGTTGTGATCTACTTTATCAAATGCCTTACTGATGTCCAAGTAAATTATATCCACAGCATTCCTCTGATCCACTAATTTTGTCACTTGGTCAAAGAATGCAATAAAATTTGTCTGGCATGATCTGTTTTTGACAAACCCATGTTGGCTTTTAGTAATGATTTTGTTTGCCTCTAGGTGTTCGCTGATTCATTGTTTGATTATCTTTTCCAGAATCTTTCCAGGTATTGAGGTCAGGCTGATAGGTCTGTAATTTGCATTTGGAAATCCATTTAAGAGCTCTTCTGGCAATGTCATATGTCCCACGTGAATTATCAGGAAGGGATGGTTATTGGTGGCTTAGAAGTCTTTCTGATAAGAAGGAGGAACTGAGTATACCTCTTTCAAAGGTCCAAATCTAGCTATGGCATTTCCAGTTAAAGAAGATCAAGTCACGGGTTTCTGTTGCTAGACCTGCTGGGACATCAACCATCACTTGGACCTCAAAGTCCTAAGTCAAAGGCAGCTTGACATACCTAAAGATTTGTGCCTTTCTGTGCCTAGGCAGGTATGCTGTGGAGGGGGAAGTATGTTCTTAAGAGAAGACTTCAAAAAGAATAAAATGGATCATCTGACTATCCTAACACGCATCTTTCTTTTTTAAAAAAAAAAAACATTTCTAGATGTTAACCTAGAGGGAGAAAATGTGAATTCTCTGGAGAGATCAATGAATAAACTGAAGACCTCGCTGGTTACTGGGATCAAAGATATTAAGCTCAATTATAAAAATTGTAAGTGTAAGAAATAGAACGATATATTCCAGATTTTGCTTAGAAATGTTTAGAAATGGAGCCAGAGATCAGACTGAAGAATCAGGGGACCTGTCAAAAGACCTCATAATCTAAATATTTTCCTCATGCCTTTAAAAAGTTATCACCAAAAGATAAGCACTGAAGTGACAGAAATGGAGATTTTATGCTGAGTACCCTTTCGTTGTAGACAAAACTAGATTTATGGGCCCGTTGGGGGGCTTTTTAAAGACATAATATTTATTATGTATACTAAACAACCCATGGTCCATTGGGTCACTGTTTCTGAGAGGTTTCTACACCTAAAAAAGCTAACTAGAATGACACAGGCAAGCAAATATTAAGGGAACAATTTTTAATTTCCTGCTGGCTTTCCCATTAATTTTGCTTGTGAGAAGCCAGTAGGAAATTAAAAATTGGAAGGGACTTTGGAGATCCTATATCACTGATAGCGAACCTTTGAGAGACCGAGTGCCCAAACAGCAACCCAAAACCCACTTATGTATCGTCGGGTGCCAGATGGGCGTGGCCCAGGGGGTGGGTGTGGCCCATCGGGTGGGCGTGGCTGCGGTGATAACGGCAGACTGGGCGGGACTAAAAAGTTCAATCAATCAACTCCAACTTTGCAAGATCTTTTTTTTCCCGCGAGAAGTTGAAATTGACTGAGTGAACCTTTTTTTTTTTGCACACGGCGGCGGAGGCCTAAAGCGAAAAGGTTTTATAAAACCCAGCTGAAGGCCTAGGACTGGGGTGACGGCGCGCGTGCCCACAGAGAGGGCTCTGAGTGCCACCTGTGGCACGCATGCCATAAGTTCGCTACCACGGTCCTATATCATTCCGGACAAATGGTTGCCCATTCTATTTTTTAAAGCCTCGAGTGATGAAGCATCCACAGCTTCTGGAGGCTGGCTGTTCCAGTGCTTAATTGTTCTGTCTGGAAATTTCTCCTTATTTCTAGCTTGGTCTTGAGATGTAAATCTTTAGATTTAGACATTAGAGGTAACCGACAAAATCTGAAATAAGATGGCATGGCCAGACAATGGAATTTGCCTATTGTTTGGTAAATTAGTACAGAAATGTCCATGTTGTCAGAAATATCCATGTAAATTATGCAAGTATTATGGAAACTTGATGAATTCAATATAAATACATAATTCTATTCACATCACATAGATTAATGTACATTATGTAAATCTGATGGATATTACACAAAGGTATTGGATGTCTGTTCCACTTTTTTTTTTAAACTCAAGGTTGTGTACATAATGCTTCCTTCTCTCTATTTTTCCTGCAACAACTCTGTGAAGTAGGCTGAGCTTGGCTGGGTTAACTGGGAAAAACCTTGCATCATAGGGCACAGATTTTGGAATCACGATACCTCAAATGGGCTAACTTAAAGAAGGTGTCCAAAATCTAGGATACATTACTCCAGTTACTCCAATTTTAGGGATCTTTAGACTGTATTAGCAAAGTCATGTCTGCTGCAGCACTGCCACACTGCTGCAGTTATCTGTAATCACATGATTTCTTACCCTTATCTTGCATATTTTAATTTGTATTCCTGATCTGTCTTTTACGGTTCTTTTTTTAGTAGGTTGTGCTATTTTTTTCCTTTTGGGTGAAGACAGATGCAAAGAATGAATTAAGCAGCTCTGCTTACTCCCTGCTGCCCATCACTTCCTTGTCATCTTCTCCCATTAGTGGATCAATTGTTTCCTTGACTTTTTTCTTGTTTTTACATGTTGAAAGAAACCTTTTTAAAATTATTTTTGACGTTTGTTGCAAATCTTAGTTCATTCTCAGCCTTAGCTTTCCTGACTTCATCTTTGCAGATTCGGGTTATATGCTGGTATTCTGCCTTAGTGATGTGTCAAACCAAACCAGATGTCCCTGATCCATTAGATCAGCGGTTCTCAACCTTTTTATATGGCGACCCCCAGTCACACCATTTTTCCCCCTCAGGCGCCGCCCCCTGAGGGGGAAAAATGGCGGATCGCGTTGTTTGGCGACCCCCGTAAAATGGTCGCGACCCATAGGTTGAGAACCGCTGCATTAGATACACAATAAAGCATTAGCTTGGTATGAGTTTGATAATGATAATAATAATAATAATAATAATAATAATAATAATAATAATAATAATAATAATAGTAGTAGTAGTAGTAGTAGTAGTAGTAGTAGTAGTAGTAGTAGTAGTAAAATTGGAAGGGACCTTGGAGGTCATCTATCCCGAATGGGAGTGGATGAAGATAGAAAGCAGAAGTGTATTCTTAACATTTCGTGTGTCTCATTTTCAGGGAGGGAAGGAGTGGGGTAGAAAAAGGGTTGTCTAACTCTTGGACTGCTTTTAGCCATGAATACAGCAGAAGAAATATTGAACTTGCCAACTCACTTAGAGAAGGCTACAAAGGCCCTCCATGGGATTAAAGAAAAGTATCGTAAGTATCTTTGTTTTTGATGATGGCTTTGTGGTGTTTTTGGAAGTGCAGTGGTAAACAAGTATGGATGGATTTAAGTATAGAATTGGTGAAGAAAAGAGAGTCCGTTCTTCAGGTGATACAAGGAAGGAAGGAAAGAGAGGGAAGGAGAAAAACAGGGAGCAAGGGAGGGAGGAAGGGAAGAAGGGAGGAAGGAAGGAAGGAAGGAAGGAAGGAAGGAAGGAAGGAAGGGGAGGGAGGGAGGGAGGGAGGGAGGAGAAAAGGAGAGGAAGGAAGAGGGAGGGAGGGAGAGAGGGAGGAGGAAGGAAAGGGAGGAAGGAAAAGAAAGAAAGAAAGAAAGAAAGAAAGAAAGAAAGAAAGAAAGAAAGAAAGAAAGAAAGAAAGAAAGAAAGAACCTGGAACCTCATATCCTAAACCTCTTCCTCCTATTCTAATCTACTATTGAGCTTAATTAGATCAATAATAGTAATTGTAAGAGGGATCTCAAAGTCCTGGGGACAATCCCTTAAATAGGAGCCAGTCGTGTGCAGCAGCACTGAAAAAAGCCAACACAGTTCTAGGCTGCATCAGCAGATGGACAGAATCAAGATCACGTGAAGTGTTAGTACCACTTTATAATAACTTGGTAAGTCCACACTTGGAATATCGCATCCAGTTTTGGTTGCCACAATATGAAAATGATGTTGAGACTCTAGAAAGAATGCAGAGAAGAGCAACAAAGATAATCAGGGGACTGGAGATTAAAAGAAATGAAGAATGTGGAAGGAAGGAAGGAAGGAAGGAAGGAAGGAAGGAAGGAAGGAAGGAAGGAAGGAAGGAAGGAAGGAAGGAAGGAAGGAGAGGGAGGGGAGGGAGGGAGGGAGGGAGGAAGGAAGGAAGGAAGGAAGGAAGGAAGGAGAGGGAGGGGAGGGGAGGGAGGGAGGGAGGAAGGAAGGAAGGAAGGAAGGAAGGAAGGAAGGGAGGGAGGGAGGGAGGGAGGAAAGGAGGAAAACAAAGGAAGGAGGTGGTGGAAAGACTTGTTTCACAAGAGATCTTTCCTAGATCTGTAAGCAGTAAAGGCAGGGGAGGGGCAGGGGAGGGAGGGACCCTGCAAGGGTCTGTTGCCATAATCATACCACAAAGGTAGTGTTGGAAGTCATGGTTTGGGTTTCCTGTCTGGACTACCTTGAAGAGCTGATACATTTGGATTGGGAAACCCTTTCGGACCCAGATCATTCAGAAACCATTGGCAACCCTCTCTTTCTACATAACACTTTGGCCATTCCTGGTCTCATTCCTTAGGGATTAAAAAAAAAATCAAAGCTGGTCACTCCAGCCTCCTCATCTCTCTCTCGGCATACGCGATCCTGAACGGAATTATAGTTTAGTGGCTCAATCCTGAGATTTCTCCCTGGGAACGTTGGGTTGCCGCTGAGGTCAGTGCTATCTCAGTTTATATTCCACTTTTCTGCTCTGCATTTAAACAAGCTACCATATATATATATATATATATATATATATATATATATATATATATATATATCTATATATATGTTTTCTGAGGTTTTCGCGGGTATTTGTATATAGGTCTTTGGTTGTTCGGGTTTTCTCCCGCGTAAAATTGG